>NW_027509208.1:4097500-4840000 GCF_051911475.1 Siphateles boraxobius | reverse complement strand
CATTTATTGGAGCATGTAATGCGGATAACACAGACACTGCAAAATAAAGTCTTACGGTCCTTGCGCACTGAGTCCGAAATTTTCGTATGCGTTTTTTTGTATTCATCATTCGGTGGCTCTGAATTGTCAAAACACCTCTCAAAAGGCTTGCTACGGACGCGAAAAACAAACCCGATCCAAAATTTTTTATGATGGACGAAAGTTTCGGAGGCAGTATGTAAACGAGATTGACACAACGTAAGGTCGTATTTATTGCAAGAATTTTGGACTCAGTGTGCAAGGACCTTTACTGTAAAGGTATTTACAACAGTGTGCAATTTACTTGAATTTAAACAGTCTTTCTCTTCATCAGCCACCTTTGATGGTAAACAGCATCTGTTGAGTTTGCCAGTGGTCAACAGCGTAGGTTATGTTCTACGCTTCCTCAAGAAGTTGTGCCGAAGCCTGATGTGTGAGAACCTCTTCAGTGACCAGCCCATCGCTCCTTCATCGTCCCCCTCCTCCTCTTCCTCATTCCACACTGAAAAGCACTCAGACGGACAGCCCAAGTCAAGTGCGTGCTCATCAAGCTCTGTTATACTACCCTTTTTTTAAATACTAGAGCTGTATTTCCATCTATCTACAGAGCCTGCACAGTTGAAGTAAAATTTTCTATATTAGACAATTCTTGTTTTTGTCTATTTTTGTAATTTGTTTGATTGGATCTGCACTCGTTTCTGTCTCTGTCCAATTTGCCCTTCTGAAAATGCAGAGGCTGCCTTTATTGCAAGCTGAGCTGTTTAAGTGGCAGTGAAAGGTTGAGTGCCTCTGTGAGTGGCCTGTGGTTTGAGTGTTTGAGTTCTGCTGGCTCCACCTCCCTCTCTCTCTCTCTTTCTCTCTCTCTCCCCCCATGAATGTGGTTTGGGAGCTCTAGAGATTAGAGCATTAACTTCAGTATGACACAATATCACACCGCTCAGCTACATAGGCAAAGGTTGTATTGTGCATTAATCCCATGTCAATGGCTAGCGTGGTTAAAAGAGGAAAATCTTCTCTAAGATCTCCAATCTTCTCTCTATCTTCTGACTACATAAAAAATTAAAAAAATGTAATATTATAATTTTTTATTAATTGTTTTCTTTAGGTTTAAAAAAAATTAGTTTTCATTTTTTTTTCGGAGTCAGACAGGACAAAGAGTTTATTCAGTGAATAATTCATCAGACTAATTAAATCTCATAACTGCATTTGTGTAATTCATTAAAATAATTAATTTCTTACTGAATTAAGATTTCCACTTTTTTTGAATCGGACTACACTAGGCATTCTGTATGTTTTCTTTTTAATGCAGAAAAACATAGAAAGATGTGTTTGCTTAGCATTTGCATATGTATAGAATTTGGTTTGGATGAATCCATACAGTCCAATCTGCACTCAAGGAAGCAATAATTATCCTGAGCCAAATGACATGCATGCTTAACATGCATCATTTTCCCTAAATAATTATTAATGATAATTATTATTATTTTCCCTTTTTGTGCTGCAGACTCGATGGTGGATGATTACCATGGCGATTCAATGGACCCTAAGCGCTACTCTGTTGACCCCAGCGACTCTGCTTTTGGAGCGATGTCCTCACCGTACACTGCGAGTAAACCTGCATATGGTTTTCGTTCTGGCCCCGTTTACTCTGGAGGTGTGTGCAGGCAGGCAGCCAGTCCCAGCACATTCCAGGAAGGAAACAGAAGTGGTAAGAAAGAGGAAATGAACACTTATAAAATAAAGGAGCAAAAGAGTTTCTGCACTACTTTAAAACCATGTTAATCAAATGAGATGTATGTGAGAAGATACCAAGAGATAATCAAAAAACTGAAAACTAAATAGTACACAAAGTACCAGTGGTTCTCAAGTAAGGGGGGTTGGAGCCCACTAGGTGGTCTCAAGATGACTTAAAATTATTTAAACAACAAAAAATCCATTTTTTTTTTTTGTCTTAGAAGAACCATGATTCTCATTTATTTGGGAAATGTTTATTTTAAAGAGTGATTTCTAGACAGCAAATGGTTTTTCTTATAATATTTTATGGGTAAAAATTGTGAGTAAACATATAAAATTTATATATATATATATGTGTGTATATATATATATATATATATATATATATATATATATATATATATATATATATATATATATATATAATAATCCTTATTAGGATATTCACTTGCATACAGTATAGACATTTTGGTAACACTTCCTATGAAGCCTGTATTTATAATGCATTATAAGGGTATTCTTATTGCATTATAATACTTGCATAATGCCTTATAAACTACTTTATAATGTGTTGTATCATCTGATAAATAATCATAACAATATTTACAATACATTAAATTACTTAGCTATTTGTGGTTATAACTTTTAAGAGTATAATGCATTATAACACCAGATAAAGCCTGTATTTATAATGCATCAAACTGGTATTCTTAATGCATTATAAGGCACACATATTGCCTTATTACGTATAACGTATAATGTGTTTGTACTTAAAATTTATAACATATTATAAGGTTGTTTGTAAGGCATTATGCATTTATTATAATGCATTAAGAATACCCTTAAAATGCATTGTAAATACAGGCTTCATAGAAAGGGTTACCGATATTTCTAGCTTCAACCAAGAATAATAATCCTAGCTTTGTCTAAACTTGATTTCTTTCTATCTAGCCTACAGTCCATCCCCAGATGGAGGGGAGGTGAAGCCCCCACCCAGTAAGGATCCCTCCAGGTGGAGCGTGGATGAGGTGGTGTGGTTTATCAAAGATGCAGATCCTCAAGCGCTGGGCCCTCACGTGGATCTCTTCAGAAAACATGTGAGTTTGACTGACACATTTATTTACAAGTGGCAAACAAACACCATGTGTTGAGCATGTTGTCAGATAACAAATCCCTGTGTAGGTAACCTTAGTACAGTTTCAAGTTAGAAAACCAGATATGATCAGATGTGTGCTTCTCAACTCAAGTTTTCGGAATCAATTCAAGTTCACATAATTGGTGTGTAACCACCTGAGCTGAATGTAAAATGGAAAAGATTTCAAATCTTCGTACATTGCTTAGAACAGAACAAAAAGCAAAGTACAATTTAACACCATCTAATGAAATTGAATTTTACTCTTCCAAATAGGGACGCACAATTAAAGTGCAATAAAGGCTGTGATTTAATTAATTATCGAAATGCGTCCATCTCAATATGTGCTCTGAGTTTGGTGGTTGTGTTGTTTATCATGTGAATAGTAATTGGAAAGCACTGCAGGTTCACTTCAGCTTCACATTTTGTAATTCACCACGTTTGCTACAAGTGAAGAAATAGAGGGGGATATTATAGAGATTATTTTTTATAATAGAAATAGAGATTATTCTAATATTATCCAGGTAGCATGAGCAAAAGCATTCTGCAATCACCATTTGTAACATTACTACTTCTGTGCAAAGTTCATCAATATTTTTTTTGTCAGCTCTGGACCGCTAACACTCTGTTGAATCTAATGTAGTTTTTGGGCCAGATTTTTGTGCATGTGTTTTTCCAACTCAGAATATTGTAATATCCTCAATAGTTAAACACTGTAAAACATTGTTTGATGTGTACAGTAAGCATTCTGTTGTGGACATTGTGATTACTTCTTCAGGAGATTGATGGGGATGCTCTTCTTCTCCTGAAGAGTGACATGATCATGAAGTACCTGGGACTCAAACTGGGCCCGGCTCTCAAGCTCTGCTACCACATTGACAAGCTAAAACAGAACAAGTTCTGACCGGTCTCTGCACCTTACACACACACACACACAAACACACACACATGGATTCACTCACAGTATTTACTCTCACTCTCATTTGTTATAGTACTGGACGTTTTTATCGCCCATTCTTTGGTCATTCAAGGACAAGCACCAGACCATTGTTTTTTACTTGTGTGGTTTGTCCGCCTGTATATTGGGACATTTCACTGACCAGAACATTTGCTTGTTCTAATTTTAAGTGTGCAAGCGTTTTCTTGATTACTTGATATCTGAACACTGCTCTAATCAAAAGGCAAGTCATCTCAGCTGCTTTCTGGGATTTGAGTTTTTATCCTCAAGTGAGAGTGCAGATGAATTATAACTGTAAATCATCCCTCTTCAAATGGACGGAGTTGTAACAAACGTATTAGGGCACAGACAAACTCGCTCCCATTTTTACAGAGCCGTGGACTGTGACTAAAACCCTGTGAACTTCAGCCACCTGCTGGTGAAGTGGAGTCACTGCAACTCTGTGACACTTTACCCCTTTCTGAGAAGGAACCATTCAGCTTCTTATTTTTCGGAAAGCTACTTCGAAGGCCGATAACCTGGGAGATCAGTTATTAACAGAATTCAGCATCAGGCTTTTCGACTAAACAGATACAGTGTGCACACAGTCTTGACAGGGTACAACTATGAACAGTTACACTTTGCAACCAGCAAATAACAGGCACAAATACAACTCTATTCAGCAATGGACGACCAGTCATGTCTTTGGAAAGCCTCCCAGCCAACCAGAGTCAGAACTAAATCGGATACACTACAAGGCAGTTACTGCTTCAGTCAAAATGGTGCATTACAAACATAGTAATGCACACCAGGTGCTGTTTCTCAACCAGCAGGTCACGTTTAACTAAAAGCAACTATACTGGTATTATACATTTCATACTGTGGACCAAATACACTGAAATACTCATCAGTCGCAAAATGTCTTGTTTTTCTCTCATTTCGGAGCAGAGGCCTCATATTAAAAAGCTGCTCTGATATCACACAAATGTCAACTTGTGATTTACTTACAAAATACGTAGCACTTTACAATAAGGTTCAATATATTCAATACACTGGGTATAATGAAGTTTGATACTGATATCTAGAACTTTGATAATGATACTTTTATCTAGGTTAATAATGATTTCTGCATATTGCTGTCCAAACTTCTTTTATTCAGCAAGGATGCATTTAATTGATCCAACAGTAAACTGTGACAGTAAACACTTAAATTATTACAAAAAAACTATTTTAAATCAATTAATATCAATTTTAGTAAGTTTCTATTCATCAAAGAAGCCTAAAAAAGGGTCACTGTTTCCACAAAAATATTAATCTGCCCTTTTCCCCCCAACATTAATAATAAATAGAAATGCTTCTTGAGCACCAAATCAGTCATTTGCAGCATATTAGAATGATTTCTGAGGGATCATGTAACACCGAAGACTGGAGTAATGATGCTGAAAATTCAGCTTTGCCATCACATGAATAAATAACATTTTTAAATGTATTAAAATAGAAAATGGTTATTTTAAATTGTAATAATATTGCACAATATCACTGTTTTTACTGTTATTAAATAAATGCAATCTTGGTTATACCATTAACCTAGATAAATAAATGCTGTACATTTTTTTGTTTATTGTTAGTTCACGATACCTAATGCAGTAACAAATCTAAACAAATTGAACTTTATTGTAGCGTTTTCACAAATTTTGTAGGCATGTTTCAACCCATTTTTTAAAGTTGTGTAAATTGTCTATCTCACTAACATTTTGACTGTGGATTAGACGTGGATTTTCTTTCATAAATGTACAGTGTATACGTGCACGCAAGCTGAGGTACTTTAGAGGTACTTCTCTTATCTAATGTTATTTTAACAGTTACATTTGAGCTAGGTTTCAAACAATTACTGCAGTTTGCGTTTTTGTGTGAAAAATGTGTGAAAAGAGTAATTTTAGTCTCCTGAGGCATTTCAGGAAATTATTTTATTATTATTATCATTTTTATTGTTATTTTCTTCTTTTTAATATATATATATTTGTTTGTTTTTGTTGTACAAATGGCATTCAGAATTACTGTATTGCTTTTCATGTGAACCTAAAGGGATAGTTCATAAAAAATTAACATTCTGTCATATTTTATTTACCCTCATGTTGTTCCAGACATGTAAAGTCCACACAAGAAATAAAGTCATAAAGGTTTGGAACGATGAGTAAATGATGACAGAATTTAAATTTTTGAATGAACTATCCCTTTAAGTTTGCCCTGATGATGTCATACATCTCCCAAGTAGATTACACCCAAGTGTACAACATTTCTGTATCTGCAACCATGTGTAAATATAATAATTTATGTAGTAGCCACGGATTAAATTTACAATTTCAAAATTAAAAGAGCAAACTAAGTAAAACAGTTTAGATTAAATCATCCGATGAACACATATAGCTTTAACATGTAACCAGCCTTGCTGTGCTAGACTTCATTGTTGTACGATCTGCCTCTTAAAGCGACTGCTATGCTAACTTGAGCATCTGTACAGAAACATTGTCTTTAATTTTGCATCAGGGAGGCTGTTTAGGTGTTCTGCCCCCCCCTTTTTATATATATTTGCACCAGTTGTCCTGGGTTTAATAGCTCTCTCAATGAAAAATGTGTGAGCATTTAAGAGCTCTTAAATCTGGTGCTACATTAAGAGGTCATGGTTCTTTATAAGTGAATCTACTGATTTAAAAAGAAGCGCATTCCTTTTTTTTTTCATGAACCGTCTCTTCTGATTGGTTGGAAAAAGTTCAAAAGTAAACAACGGGTTGGGTTTTAACACAAGAGACCCAATATTATAGAAATATATGACCCATGTCTGCTGTTCAAACTCTTATTAGCTTAAAAAGCAGACCGTTTTTGTAAATTCCACTCAAATGTACTAAAACTGGGAATAACTTTGTTTTAAAAGCCCTTTAACGGAGTAATAGCGCTGAGCTTTTAAATATGTTTGCAAGCACTCTTTTTTTATGGCTGCACTTAACTAAAATCCTACTTCATTTAGGAAGCTTTGACACGTTCGTAACAATCTTTAATAATGTTTTGGACTGTTTAAGACCTCGCACAGATATTCTGCTGTCATTGACAGGCTCTGATGTTCCTGGCAAGATGTTACCAATGTTTGTGTCAGGAATATGAGTGGGCTTTTATGGATCATCTATTCTTTATTTCAGTTCTGGATCGTTTTGTGTGCATTCATATGTCAGGTTTGCGTTTGCCTCCGCAACATGTCATTCATTGTCATTTTTGATATGCCGGAAAATGTAAGTGTACATTTATGAATGCTGCTCTCGATGATAGTCCCATATACGACTGTTTAAATGTGTCAGCTCACAAAAGAGTTTTAATGGAAAAAGGGGGACTTCAACATTCATGTTGGTGCTATAATATGACTGTGCATTTAACGAATAATGATTTTATGCATACGATTTTATGGTTGGTTTGCTTTATTTCTTCAGATAGGCTTCAGTGTTGTGAACTCTCGTGACTCATGACAGGCTCTGCATTGCGTGTCTGTTTGTGAGGTTAATATAGAGCATTATGAAAGAGTCAGAATAAAGCATTATGAGCACCCTTTACTGAACTCCATTTGTAAATATGTATGTGGCTATAGATTGGTGCAGGGAGGATTTTTCCATAGGCTTTTGAATTATCACAAAAAAATAAGCTCTTATGCATCTAATAAATGCAATTGATTTAAAAAAATGAATAAACCCATTTTGAAGTGGACAAATAAATAAACATAATTTACAAATATTTATTAATTGTTTAAAAATATAGTTAAATGTTACAGTAAAATAAACTAATAATGGCAGTTTGCTTAAATAGGCGTTTCAAACGGTTTATTTTGAAACGTTTTATACATATACACACTTAAAGGTTTATTTAATTTTAAGTATACATTGATTAGTGGCAATCCTATTCCTCCAAATAACGACACTTCTGCTACACATTGAAAATCTAAATATTGCCTGTTATTATAACCTGTCCTGTTGTGATGTGCTGACTGTCTTCTACATATAGGTGGCACTATTGTGTCTTAAATGTGCTGTATGTAAAAACCGCTAGAACAAAACATGGGCTAATATATCATACTTTACTCCCTCGCCTCCAATTTATAAACGAACCAATTACACAAAACTCCCATGGTATGTTTTGGAATACTTATTTCTGAAAAGAAGACCGCCCCAATGTTTAATAAGTTTCATAATCTGAATATCTGCAATCAGATTTTGCGCAATTATTCTGCATTGAATTTAAATCCATCCATACCTGATGATAATCAAATAGCTTCTCAGCTATGGTTATTTTTTATTTACTTTTTTCTGCTGTTTGCCAGGCTTCACTGGCAAGTAAGAGTATAGATACAAGTTGATTTTCACCACTTGTTTTCATGGCAGGGAGGTTTTAACCAGAGTAAAGAATACACATCATGGGTGTACTCCTATTGTTGTTATTTTTTCACTGAATTTTTTAATATTGTCTGTTTATTTTGAGGCTGTTATTTTGATTCAAAGATCAGGGAGGGCAGGTCAGACTCGCTCTGTTCTTTTTGAAACTGGAGTGTCCTTAGAATACAGATGCAACTGAAATGAATGTGTATCATGCTGAAGGGGAAGCACTCAAAAACTTCTCAACATGCAACAGTAGAACACCAAACAACACTACCCCCCCACACCAAATAAAACCCAATGTGCCTTTGGCAGAAAGTGTTTCTGAATGGAAAACCAAATATAGAGTCTAGAGATTCTGGAGAAGCTCTTAAATTAACGTTGAAAAGATAAAATGTGCACCCCAAAGGCATGAAGAAAAATCAATTTTATAGAATATTGCAGAAACCGCATATGGAAGGGATAATCCACGGCTAGCTGTACATTAAACGATTTTAATGCACGACGTGAAGGCAAAGAACCACCAAACGCGAAGTGCATTAAAATCGTTTAATGCACACCTAACCGTGCATTATCCCGCGCATACCATTGTCATTTGCCAGCATTGAAAACATTAAGCTGCTATTAATGTTTGCAGCGCAATATTTGACCGGAAGGGTAAAATATAAGGTTATTTTCGTCAGTTATGCCTTGTTAGATCTAGTTTTCTGTCCGGTTTGAATCAGACACAGAAATGAAGTAGTGCGTTAGATTACATTCATTTGAATGAATGAAATAGCATTTATTTGAGTTAATTATCGAGAGAGAGAGAGAGAGAGAGAGAGAGAGAGGGAGAGAGAGAGAGAGAGAGAGAGAGAGAGAGAGAGAGAGAAAGATTCGTACCTGCGTCTTTTCAGTGTCTCTCTCTCTATTAACAATGAAGCTGTGCGTTTATTTACTTCAGAATAGTGATGTAACCCCTTTATTGCTGAGAAATACAATGTAGCGATTATTACTAAAAGTCGTGGGGCAATGTTGATATGTTTCTGTGATCCTGAATGTGTGTGCGGCTGTACGCATGCAAGGGTAGCGCTCTGTGTGCGAGTGACGTAGGCCTATGTGTAGCCTATGTGCGCTTCAATAAAAATAGTGCATTAATATAAAACGGTGATAAAACAGACTTGGAACTACCTGTGCATAAAATGGTTTTATTGCACACCTTCCACCCAATCAGAATAGAGTATTCAGACAGACCATGGTATAATATAGAATATTCCCTTTCCCACCATTGGAAATGTAAACATAACCTTACATAGAATGAAGCTATAATGTGAAAATCTGTCTATATATCCATCTATCTGTCTGTCTACAAACTTTGATTTAGTTAAAAACTAGTTTTATTTATTTGAGCATCAATTTATTTAAAGGGTAACTAAACACAACTTTTTTTAGTTAATGATCTGTAAGAATGGAGCTTCATAAATGCTGTTCATTGATTCGAGTACATTTTTTGACATTTGAGTTTAAAGTGTTTTAATTCTACAATATATGGTGTAAAAACGTCTGAGTGCTGCCCTCTTCAGGTTGAACGGTGGCTACTGCAGTTGAATTTTCCTGTTGGAAGTTATGGTACCCTCTGACGTCAGAGGGCACCATCTAACCACGCCATTGCCAACAGAGAGATGCGTCTCAGGTGCACGCCCCCCCCCCCCCCCTCCGCTGGGCTCTGCCCACTTTTCCAGCATTTTTCAAATATTGCCAGTGGGTGGAGTCAGGCTCTGACCAGGGGTTTAGTTACACTTTAAATTTTACTTCCTTACATTCAATTGTGTACTAATAATTGTTAAAGTCGAACAAATTGGCATGAATATTTCCATGAAAAATGTAATCCAGATATTCAATGTAGTTTCCAACTTAACCTGAGTGTATATCATAACACATAAAAAAGAAAAAGCTTTTGGAAAACATGCCCACAGCAGTACAGGCTTTTTTTTTTAGAAGAGTGCTGTAGTCTTATCTGACGACTCAAATGAGATCATCTCAATGATGGTGTCAGCAGACCGACTGAAGACGTGCCTCTCCTGTCCATACATGCTTATCTCTAGGACAAGAGAGATAAGCTTTACTATGGCACAAATATGTCACATAAAGATGTTAAAACATCTCAGTCTGCCTTGAATACCATAACAAGCTCTCATCTCTCCCTACACCATCCATTTGGTGTAGAATGCGTCTGGAGATGTTTTTAAATGGGGGGACAGCAGCAGATGTGAATAAAGGAAGTAGCTTATTGGATTTGACAGACGGAGAGTGGGATATGTCATGCCCTCCCTGTGGGTTCCTCTAAATCCTGTTTGAGTAATCATTTAATTCTGAAATATAGTTTGTAAGACAACTCTTTTGCCTCAGGAAATAAAGATGGATCACTTTTTATTTGCTGCTGCTTCCTGTCTCTTTCTTTGTCTCTGATTTACTCTCTCTCGTGACAATTGGAGTAGGACTTGCAACATTGCTTTGAGATCAGTACATACCGGTATATGTATGCATTTATTTATGCACACATGTTTCCTTTCACCTGACCCTGGCTTTTTGTTTTAGTGATTACATGCACCAAGGAACAAATGATGGAAACACTAAATCGAGACGTGGTTACAGAGAAGAGTTAGTGAGAAGGGGGCAGGGAAGCTCCTGTGTGTCTGGTCCTTCAGATCTGGCATGAAACTGCGCCGTCTGTTGGGCTGAAATGATGATGTTACCAGGGTTTGACTGGCAGACTGACGGAAGCACAGTTTGCATCTTGGACATTATTACAGCTGCTCCAGGTCTGATATATACATCTACTCTTTCTGCACTGTCACACATTCTCATGTCTCGTCGGGTTGAGCAGGAGAGAAAATTCTCTCACTGTTGGTACATAGGTCCAGAAACCCAAAGGAATTGGAATCACATGGATCTTTGATCCTAAAGATACTTATGGTAGCTTCAAAAGATACACTGTAAAGGCCCGTTCACACCAAGAAATATAACTCTATTAGCATCCACACCAGCGGATGAAATTGTTCTATTTATTCTAAGCCGTATTCTATTCTGCGTGTCTGTCGCTTTAAATGCTCAAGTTCGTTACAGCAGGATGGATTCTGATTGTTTTTTCTGATTGTTTTTATTGTTCATCAGCTGGATAAAATCATTCTGAAAGGGATTCTAATATCGTTTCTTTGTGCCGTTATCATTATAGTTGTGGTGTGAACTCTGCTCATTATAGTTGTGGTGTGAACTCTGCTATTCTCTAATATTGAAAACGATTTTTAGAACTATGCCTACTCTATTTATCTATTTATGAGTACTGTGAATTCGGACATACTACTTTTGTAACATACTGTTTTTCGCCTACTATATGGGCCTTTCTACAGAATTGGTTCAAAGTCAGAGTTGGAAAAGTCTTGTAAATGTTGTCTTTTTTCACAAATTTTGTATGTATGCAAATTGTATAATATCCACGGTACACATTTCTAGTTTTGTGCTGTTAATTATCATATTGTATTTTCAGAAAGTTTTGGAATATTTTTCCTCTCTCCAAATTTGTCATTTTGCCGAAACACAATAATAAATAATTTAATAAGAAGGCTTATTGGCCTATTAATATTTTGTGCATCTACCTTGTAAATATATATTTTTTTGCTATTAAAAAAAAAAAAAAACGTTTTCACAGGTAAATCAATAACAATTACAATTTGAACAATATTTCAAGAGTAATTTATAAGATTTGTTGTATTGTATTTAAGTGTAATGTTTTGGTAGCGACCACATCACATTACAGAATTTTAACGTGCATGCTAAAACATTACTAAAACATACTAAGATACTAATGATTTGCATAACTGTACTAAAATTTCTTTTATTTCCCCCAAATAAATTATTATGTGTTCCCTTTTGTCACTACCAAAACAATGACATGTTTTGGTTATGACTGTTTTGGTAGTGGCAATTTTAGATACTTTTGAGCCTAACTCAAAGATGCTAATGAGCACATGAATAACTAGCACAGTTCTGAAAAGTTGTACACACACAAAAACAAAATTTTATCGAATAACTCTCAAAAAAACATTGTCACAACCAAACCTTCACCACATGTTTTGGTAGTGACAAATTTTAGATACTTTTGAGCCTAGCTCAAAGATGATAGCCAGCACATGATTACCTAGCAGACAATGGACTAAAACACACACTGTTTCGGTAGCGACATGAAAATGTAGGGCACATTTTTTTTTTTTTACATAAAGATTCATGATTTAAAAATAAATTAAATGTTGTTTTTTTAACATCACTTTTTAAAATAAATCAAAAAGACATTTTTAAAAACAACAATGGAAAAAAAATTTCAATGTAAAGTTGAAATTTAGGGGTTAGCGTTCGGGACATCCCCCTCCCAATTGAAAGTACCCAATAAATTATGATTTTATATATATTAAGCTTATTGATATTTTAAATATTATTGTGGGATTCAATAGATAATAGAAGGATATTTATAAACATCTCAAATTTGAATACTTAAATTATTTTTAAATGTGTGGTTTTTTTTGTGGGACAGCAGTTTGCACCAATTCTGTAGAATTGGTGCTGGAAAAAAAATTCGAGCTGGAAAAACCAAACTCTGGTCAGGCCAATCACATCGTGTATAGAGTTGGTGGGCGGGCTTAACATAATGACAGCAGAGTTGTGACAGTTCCACGTGATTCCCTAGGTGATTTCCCATAGATATAAACACTAGATGTCGCCTTGGGGTTCTAAACATTTAATTTTTTTTTTTTAATTTCTCTCGACTCTATAATAAATAGATGTCTGACCGTTGGAACGAACCAAAACAACCAGAAAATCGCATTCATGACGATTTATGGTGATTTTATTTCCGTTAGACCTTTTCCTACATTGGCGCGGATGAGGGGTTCCCCTGTTTCAAGATGGCGGCTTTATTGACGCATTCGTTCCAATGGGTGATTTCCCTGCTACTTGAAAACCAAGAAGATGCTGCTGGCGAACAGCGGTCTTTCGAATCGGCTTTAGCCGCGACTCTGGATGACTTGGAGTTAAGAGAACCTCACTTAAGTCATTCTTAAAAAAGGAAGATGTGTTCGGAGTTTTGACGACCGGATACGGCAAAAGTTTAATATATCAAATAGCTCAGCTGGTGGAAAAACGCATGGGACTAAAGCCCAATTTATACTTCTGCGTCGAACTTACGCCGTAGCTACGCCGTAGGCTATGCGTAGCGCGCGTACCCTTCGGCGTACCCTGACGTGCACCTCTCCAAAAATGTAACAACGCGTCAATTCTACGCGGACGCAAGCGCTGTGATTGGTCTGCTCAAACCGCTTCCTCGGGTTTCACATGCTCCCTCTGCGTGCGTCAACGCAGACAACGACGCAGGAGTATAAATTAAAACCAAAGCGTAGGCTGCGGCGTAGAGGCTCCGGCGTAGGTCCGACAAAGAAGTATAAATCAGCCGTTCGTTGCTCTGGTTGGTTGTAGCGCTGTCCTATTGCGTGCAGAGGGAATTTGAAAGACAACCGTTTTCCCGCCCCTCGGATTGAGGTATGCCAATTGTGAGTTCCCAGACCTAACATCTTGATGTAGATCTGGCTTGCCAGGCTAGTAGATTATAATTATTAAGTAATTATAAAGTGTCTTTGATATTTAACCATATCAATTGTACATGTAAATTTACTGATATCATCACTTGTGCAGTTTTTCAAATGCATACTTGTTTGTACAAGAATGTTTCAAATGTATTTGTGTAGCCTACAGAAGATACTGACTACATTATGTTATGAAAATAATAGCACAGTGTTTCACTTTAGTCTCACTAGCTGCAAAGGGAATCAAGCCAAATATATCAGTGCAACAGGTATTAAAATATGATGTTTAATCAAACAGATATGACATTTTAATAATATCTCTATAGAGAGGAAAGATTCAGCTGTGGGTTGTCATTATCTATATGCTCTGAGTCTGACTGGAAGTCACAGAGCAGCAGTTCAATAATGAAGTCTGCGAGGAATGTCCTGCTTCTGAGCGAGAGAGTGTTGAAATCCTCCCGGAGACCAAGCAACGATCACACCGACAGCTTAAGTGAGATTCCACATCTCCAGCTTAATTGAAATGCCAAAAAAGAGCTGTCCTACATGTGTGAGAATGACAGGTATACAATATTTCAGCCCCCAATTTTTGCCTTTGCGCCTGCAGGAGCAATGCTCAGTGCTGGTGGCCGAGGTAGGTCTGGCTTTATTCCCAACACCCGATCCCTGGGCTGGGAGTTTGGGATCTATGGATGAAATAACCCCTATGAATTTCCAAGTCATAGAATTAGCATTCTTGTTCTGTGTTCTGGGAGTTGCTTAAAGGAAATTTACATTTGAGCTTAAAACACTGTGTTGGCTGTCAGCTTTTTTAGTTTAAATTTACATATGAAAAAGAGTACATGATCAGAAAGGATAGTGTGCACTGCTGGGAAATTATGTTAGTTGTGCGGTTCAGGGTAGTTTTCTGAAAGGTTGAGCCTGTCAAATTTTTTTGAAAAGTTGTGACGTTAATTCTAAAAGTTGTTAAGTCATTCTAAGGATGTTACTATATTTGTTGGAAAACAAGGCTAAAATAATTATTACAGTGCTAATGAAGGCTTCTGTAATTAACTTGATTGTATTATTGTAATTCCTGGCAATTTCCAATGATTGATTAAATTATTAGATGGGATGTTCCACATGGTTCAGTTTTCAGTTCAGTTTGATTTACTATACAACATACACGTTGTATGCAAAGTTAGGTTGAGCATATTTTACAAAAGGTCATATTAAATCATAACTGGCCAATACATTCAGCATTATAGTGTGGTATAAAAACAACAACCACGAACGCCGTGCTACGTGAGCTGAACTGTGACTATCGACCAGCACATAGCACGGCGTTTGTGGTTCGACTGGTCGAGACTGTTTTCCAAAGATGGCTCCTGCTTGTATACGCAAAGTGTACTGTCTTTATAAAGTATCTTCTTATTAAACTGTCTGTACACTTACAAAGTTCTCAATGCTTCGGTTTGCAGGTAGAGACCCTCATTATGCTTCAGTGTTAGTATGGGGCTATTTTGATCCTTGTTAGTGGTATTAACTAGCGATTTTTATTTTTTCTTATTCAATGCCTCATACAGTATCATTATAAATCTGTGGTTAAACTAAAACTAATGTTAAAACTGGGTACATTTGATTATCATGAAAACGCATCCCAGAGAATGGTCGACTCGGTACCCATGTGTTATTTAGCCCTAGGTTCATTTTTGGCCGGAATTGTCCTTTAAAGTTCTAGCACTTTAATGCCAGGAGACTTAATACTTGTGTAACTTTTTTCCATTTGTCAGTAAGAAGTGGAGATTTAAGATACCTATGCAGCAATATATAGATCGTACAGAGATTACAACAGTAAATAAATTGTTATGAGGTGTAAAATAAGTTGGCATGGGAGAAATAAAGTTATACTGCCGTCAGGGAACCAAATAATTTATCTTTAATTTCCATTAGTATGTTTGTAACCCTAAACACTCTCTTGAGTTGATAACCATTGGCTGAGATGGATATTGTATTGCAAACCATAGCCAAAAGAAAGTGTACACCAGAACATACCCATGCTTGTTGAATTTCATATCCATGGGCATGAAGAGGAAAGTTGGTCCTCCATTTGCTGTTATAACAGCTTCCAGTTTCACTTGGCATTTACTTCTTTTCAGACACAAAAGCATCACTGAGGTCAGGCATTGATGTTCGTTGATGGGGTCTGGCTCACAGTTGACTACTCTAGTTCATTGCAAAGGTGTTCAGTGAGGTTTAGATGTGGTCTTCCACACCAGACCCAGTAAACCATTTCTTTAAGGACCCTGTTTCATTCACAGAAGAATAAAAAAGTTTCCCATTCTACTATAAATGTTTGTTTAAGGAGACTGTATGGCTGTATGTCTGATCTTTGCACCTGTGAAAGCATAAAGGGATAGTTCACCCAAAAATGAAAATTCTGTCATTATTTACTCACCCTCATGTTGTTCCAACCCCGTAAGACCTTCGTTCATCTTCGGAACACGTATTAAGATATTTTTGATGAAATCTGAGAGCTGGATCACTCTTCCATAGGCTTCTTCAGGGATTGAAACTTGCCATCCCCGAAAAGTTATTAAAGACATCGTTAAAATAGTCCAAGTGACTACTGTGGCTCAATCTTAAGTTTATCAAGCGACGAGAATACTTTTTGTGCCCAAAAACAAACAAAAATAACGACTTTATTTCAACTATTCATTTCCTTCTCTGTGGGCCTCGAGTCAGTTAACGTAGTGTGATTGCGTAGAGCTACGTCACACGTAGGCTCACTATTGGCCGACGCTGGTCATGTGTGTGATGCGTGTGACGTACAACACAGAAACACTACGCAATTACACTAGTGAACTGACCCGAGGCCCACAGAGAAGGAAATTAATAGTTGAAATAAAGTCGTTATTTTTGTTTGTTTTTGCACACAAAAAGTATTCTCGTCGTTTGATAACAATTGGACAATTGGACACTTGGACAATTTTAACGATGTCTTTAATAACTTTTCAGGGGCGGCAAGTTTCAATCGCTGAAGAAGCCTATGGACTAGTATGGAGGAGTGATCCAGCTCTCAGATTTCATCAAAAATATCTTAATTCGTGTTCCGAAGATGAACGGAGGTCTTACGGGGTTGGAACAACATGAGGGTGTGTAAATACTGACAGAATTATCCTTTTTGGGTGAACTATCCCTTTAAATATCGAAAGCCATTAATTAGAATGGTGTATTCACATACCTTTGGCCATGTTGCATATCTCAGATTTTCTAAAGGGCCTTTTTTTCTTCCTTTTTTGTGTGATGCAGATTTTGTGTGTTTGTGTGTGTGTGTATGTGTGCGTGCATGCTTGTGCAGCCAAATCTGTGAACTGCAACGATGTCTTGCCGTGGCCCATTCACTCCAGACTCACGATTGCCTGCCAAGTGTCTCTCTGGAGCACCATTCCCCTTTACATATGACCCAGCTAAATATCTTCACCTCCTCTCACAAATCTTTTGCAAAAAGACATGAAACTTCAAAAGCACGTACACACTCCCAATTTCTTGTGAGTGTGTGCACATAAACCTGAGAGGATCAGTGTAATCCATAATACCAAATAGGCATTTGATGAGAAAATATCTGGAGGAAGGAAGAATGCAGGTATATTTGGCTGCTCAGGAAGTCTGCGCCTTTGTGTTCTTGAGAGAGAGGCCATAGGGCCAATAGGGCTTGTTTAAATCTCTTTTAGCACACTGGACGGTCTCAAACTGAGGTTAGAATTCAGCATTTGTGCTGCTGGATAGAAAAAGTGCTCTGACAGCTTAAAAGGCCCTTGATACGCAAGCTGTGAAAAATGTGCTATGCTGGCATATAGCGGCTAGCAATGTGTGCTGTCTAGGTTGAGCACTCACCATAACATAACACCTTTCCCACTGCAGAAAGTCTAACCCTAAAGCTATAATCAGCTATGAAGGATAGTGGCATCAATTGTGAGAACAAATGTGGAAGGCAGAAGCATTTAGAACAGACTAGTTCATCTGTCTACCAGAGCTTTGAGCACTTTATTCCGAAATTTCAGCCTTGTAACAGTTAATATATAACATATATGATTTAAAAAAAATGTCTTATGCTCATCAATGCTGCAATAATTTGATAAAAAAAAGAGTAAAACAGTAATATTTTAAAATATTATTACTATTTAAAAATTTCTCTTTGAGTGTATTTTAAAACGGCATTTCCTGTGATGACAATGCAGAATTTTCAGCAGCCATTACTCCAGTTAAGTGTCATATGATCACATTCATTTTTAAATGATGATTTGGTGGTCAAGAAACATTTCTTATTTTTTTCACAATTGAAAACAGTTGTCCTAATATTGTGTGGAAGCCATGACACGTATTTTTCAGGATCTGGTGATAAATAGAAAGGTTAAAAGAACAGCATTTATTTGAAATAGAATGTGTAACAAAGTATTTACCGTCATTTTGGATCAGTTTAATGCATCCTGAATAGAATTATTTAAAAAAACTGACTCCAAATTTTTAATATATATATATATATATATAGAGAGAGAGAGAGAGAGAGAGAGAGAGAGAGAGAGAGGGGGAGAGGGAGAGGGAGAGGGAGAGGGAGAGGGAGAGGGAGAGAGAGAGACCACAAAAGGTCAGCCTTCTGTTTTCTTCTATTCGATGGTTGGACTTTCCTATTGTTTTATAATTAAAAAGTTTCTCTTCATTTGTAATCTTTAAATCTTGATAAAGGTGTGTGTGCCAAAACACATCGAACTGGTTTAAATATAATTCCCCCATCAACAAGTGTTGATCGATTTACTTTCTTCAGTAGTTTCATTGCATTTCCATGCACGCTATTTGTTAGTGAGGTTGCACCTGACTAGTTCTCTGTCCTGTTTCACAGTCCATATTGCCCTTTGCAGTGCACACTGCAAATAACTCTGCCAGGCCTTCCTCTATCTTCAAACTCTGTCTGTTTGAGTCATATCAGCCCACCCACCCCGTCGCCGATCGACAATCGCCTTGAAACAACTGCACTTCATCTCAGCAAGCATCAAACATTCTCTATCAACTGCCTAAAACCCATCCTGCTCAGCCACCTCTTGTAGACAATCATTCATCAACATCCTGTCTGACAGCCACATCTTATGAACACCAGTTAGCTCTCATCGCCCTCCCCTAATGGCCTATCTAACAGCGTCTCAGCTGTTAGACCCTCCAAACTGTGCAACTGCATTCTCATATCACATCTCTCCACACACCCACACATACACACAGTCTGTGTAATGGGCTTGAGGAAACATACTGGGAACACCATCAGTGTGTTTGGAGACAAAGAGAGATGACAGCTCTGATAGTGAAAGAGAGAGAAGGACATGATGATGTAGAGCGAGGGAAACGGATGTGAAGAGCCAGAAAACAGCATGGAAAATTCAAATTAAGAGAGGTGGCGTGCTGTAGTGGAGAGATGGATGGCAACAAAGTGGTTGGGAGGAACGATATGGAAAATGATAAATACAATTTCACAAAAGAGAGAGGGAGAGACGGCATGAGTCTCAAGCTAAGCAGCATGCCAGCAGTGAGGTATTTTTCAGATTGATTACCATGGGACACGCAGAGCTCTCACACTGTGAAATGGCTGATTGGGCGTAATTGGAAGGGATTCAGGGATAACATAAAAACTAGCCTCAAATTGTGCTATACTCCTTACTGCGTCCTCCCCAAAACATTTTACCTTGCAAAAAGGGACTTGCCATGGAGTGTCAGCCAGGCTAATCAGACTCATGAAGCTTTGTGAGCCGTGAATGTTTAAAGGGCCAAATAAGTCTCACTCTCTGTGAAAAGCAGGGAACCGTAGGAGTTTTTTAACTTCAACCTGAGAGCTCTTAGACAATCAGGCCTCAGTTACAAACACATGCTCCATTAACATCATGCGAGTCCAGAACAGCCATCACCCTTTTTAGATAAAGCTTTGGTTTTGGGGCAAATCCTTATAATCACTAGCCTAAGCATGCATTAGAATAATAATAGTTTACATTTATTTTTAAGAGTAATTAAATTCTCATACAAATTCTCTGTATCTGGAAAATTAGTTAAGATGCCCCGCATAGCAGAAAAACAATGTTTAATAAGAGAGGCTGAGGCGAAAGTGCATTTGCAACCGAATAAAGATCCCATGAGAGGAAGAGTACGAGTGCCGATCCTACACTTCTAGGGGCCCTAAGCAAAACTTTGTGAAGGGGCCACCATCGAAATCTATTCAGAACGGTTTCACTGTCAACAAACAGCATGCGAGTTAAATTTCAATAAACATTAGTACTAATGACTACTATGGTATGGTATGAAAAAAGTATATAAATATGTAAAGAAAAACCCTTTAAAAACATTAAACTGCCAGTTAGAACAACTTAAATTAAATCCAAATTTTCGTCATAAATACTTTATGAAAGCGGGGGTAGTGCTTTAGGACCATCTTGCTGTCAGATATCACACAGCTGAAATGATTTTCCAAATGTGTGATTCAATAATTCTCTAAATGTACTAACTTTAGACTAATGGGCATTGTTTTTAAAGCACTTGACAGAACTCACAGTACATCTTGATCGACTGCACAGGAATGTATTTATTTCTTATACATTAAACCATGCACAAGAATGTTTTGATTATTGATGTTGATAATTATTGAAAACCAGACTCCAGAGAATCTTGCTGCACTGGTTTGGTTCTGATCGGTCAAAAACCTACAGGACTAGTTCGCAAAAGTAGCTTTTTCAAAAGAAATCCAAAAATACCAGACTTACGGTTTGGTCTGCCTGATCACTTTTACGGGAGAATGCTGATCCCTGGAAATGTTAACAATTACAATAGGGTTTCAGTGCTACGTGTCTGAACCCCTAATAATCCAGTATTAGAAAAAAGACATTTCCACATGACTCCATTAAAGTTGAATCTGCATTTAAATTAGCATGTTATAAAAACTATGTTTACATAGTGGTGTGTCACTTAAATAATCTTTGAGAGCAAGAAGCCTACGCACCTTAGGTAGTTTGTGTATAGGGAGAACGAGTACTAAGTACGTCCTCTGTGAGGGGCGATTGATTTCAGGTCTTTATTGGAGCAGGAGCGGATACTAAATCACAGCTAATTAATATGCTAAAACTTTCCCTCTAGCACTTATCTCTCACCACAGAAGCCTGGGCTTAATTATTTAATTACTGAAAGAAAAAACCCACCCTGACGGGCAGCTTCGAAAGCAAGACAAAATAACCTTTTTAAAGCAGTGCAGCCATATTTTAACATACACATATATCCTCTTTTACTGACTAATACATTTTAAAGAGTGTATATATATATATATAGGTGAAACTCAATAAATTAGAATATCGTGCAAAGGTTTGTGTATTTCAGTAATTCAGATGAAAAGGTGAAACTAATATATTTAGTATACATAACTATATACATATGCATGATTATAATTATCAGAGGGCTGACATTTCTGTATTTAAATCCTTTTTTTTTATTGATTTCATGTAATATTCTAATTTTCTGAGGTTTTGAATTTGGGGTTTTCATTAGCTGTTTGATAATCATCAAAAATATAAACCTTTATATGTATTTTTTTGCTATATGCTATATATTTTTTTTATTCCTATATATATATATAATTTAACTAATATGGCCGTCACAATAAAACATTATTAATACATTTAATTAAATTAATAGAAAAAATGAAATGTCATTTTTCTAAAATTTAGAGTGGGAACTGATATTTATATGCATTTTTATATAGGCAACCTGTGCTTTTATTATTAAAATCACATTGATTCAATTTCTAGCTACTGTATAACAATTCTCTTTACCATAATCTTATTTTATTCATAATAGTTTTCATAATATTTAATATTTCTGCAATTCAGTTATTATAAATAATATATATAATATAAAACATACTAATATATATATATATATATATATATATATATATATATATATATATATGTATGTATATATATATATATATATATATATATATATATATATATATATATATGTGTATAAGTAAAAGAATTAAAAGTGGGGGGAAATCACATTATGAAATAAATGTTTTTCTCCAAAACACATTGGGAACAATTATTTGCCCCCTTTTATGAAATAAATAAACATTTACAACCTCCTTTTTCCAAGATAACAGCTCTGAGTCTTCTCCAATAATGCCTGATGAGTTTGGAGAACACCTCACAGGAGATCAGAGACTATTCCTCCATTCAGAATCTCTCCAGATCCTTCAGATTCCCAGATCCATGTTGGTGCTTCTTCTCTTCAGTTCGGCCCACTCATTTTCTATAGGGTTCAGGTGAGGGACTGGAACGGTCATTGCAGTTTTGCACTTGGTTTTGTGCTCAGTGACCTATTTTTGTTTTGATTTTGATGTTTGTTTTTGGATCACTGTCCTGTTGGAAGATTCAAACATGGCCCGTTATAAGATTTTCTCTTATATATATTTTCTCTTATTTCTTGTAGAGGTTGTCACGTTTTGATATTTTATCTGTTGGTATTTGATCGAATCCATGATGCCATGTATCTGAAAGAGGACCTCTGGCAGATAATTAGGCCCACAGCATTAAAGATACAGGAGAGTATTTCATTTTACACATGGGGTACTTTTTTAGCCCTGTATGAACCAAACCCATATTAAGTGTTTGCTGGCAAATGTGTTTGCTGAGGTGAAGATGCTGGATGTGGAGGTCCTGGGCTGGTGTGGTTACACGTGGTCTGCGGTTGTGAAGCCGGTTGGATGTACTGCCAAATTCTCTGAAACGCCTTTGGAGACGGCTTATGGTAGAAAAATGAACATTCAATTCACGGGCAACAGCTCTGGTGGACATTCCTGCAGTCAGCATGCCAATTGCACGCTCCCTCAAATCTTGCGACATCTGTGGCATTGTGCTGTGTGATAAAACTGCAAATTTTAGAGTGGCCTTTTATTGTGGCCAGCCTAAGGCACACCTGTGCAATAATCATACTGTCTAATCAGCATCTTGATATGCCACACCTGTGAGGTGGATGGATTATCTCGGCAAAGGAGAAGTGCTCACTAAAACAGAGTTAGACAGATGTGTGAACAATATTTGATAGAAATAGGCCTTAGATTTTTTATATTTTATATATATATATATATATATATATATATATATATATATATAATTACCTGGTTTCATTCTTTGTTGTCATTTAAACTCAAAAAGTAGATTTTTTTTCTGATTATTCTTTCATAAAGATGATGTGAAATACTTTCTCACATTCCAGGTTTATTTAATAACTTTAAATCAATGGCAGTCAGGGGGACTATTCAGAAAACCTGTTTTAAAAAAAAGTAATTACTTTAGTCATTACTTGTTTGGTAATACAAGTGGTGTCATTAGACATTTCAACTGTACTGCTTCTTTGAATAAAATTATGATGCAATATGTCGGAATACAATTGGTTTTGATGCAATGTTTAGGTTTTTCTACAGTTCTTGCTCTTTATCGACAACTCACACATTCATGCATTTCAAATGAATGCCCATATTCAACAGAATGAAAGGATCTGTCGGGAGGACCAACCTTCCATGCCATGCCAATCGCCTTATCTAACCGCAGCAGTAGCTAGAGAAAGCAAAATCTACAACTCAACCTTCAAGCATCTTATCATCTCAGAACATCAGGCCTCTCTCCTCCAAATAAATAAATAAATAAATATAGCAAACCCTGAACATGCCTGTTTGTCTATCAATGCCATTTGCACTTCAAAGTGTGAGGAATGTAACCAGAGAGCGAGCGTTTCGTTGTCAAATATGTTTGGGCGAATCGTTTGTTTGCCCCACGGTTGTCTCTCTTTATTTTGCGTCTGGCTGTGGTTAAACCTGTAGCATTGATGCTGGCTTATCTCTGCCACTCAGAGACTCTTCTCTCTCTCTCTCTCTCTCTCTCTCTCTCTCTCTCTCTCTCTCTCTCTCTCTCTCTCTCTCTGTGGAAGGCACACATGAAACTGAGAGGTGATACTTTTAAAAGAAGGAGAGAGGGAAGAAAAAGAATAAAAGTAACATCATAGAAATATTGGAAAATTTTTGTAAAGGTCACTGAGTTCACATCTGTGATAGTAGTGTGTGTTAAGTCTGAGGTATAAGTTAACTCATTAAGCGGTACTTAAAATGACAACAAATACTGAGACAGTGTGGAAATTGGTAGCACTTTATTTTACAGTACCGTTCTGCATGTACATATGTACTTATTACTATTATAGTTATTACAATAACTGGGTAATAACTCTGCACTCATCCTGAACCTACCCCTAAACCTAACCAATGTTACCTTATATTAACCGTACTTTATTAGGAAAGTACACTGTAAGTACACGTAAGTGCAAGTCTCAATCAAAACTTGTATGACTTTTCTTCTTCTGCGGAACACAGATTTGAGGAATTTCCTGGTTGTTTTTTTACAAGATGGTTTTCCATCCTTTTTTAAGCCTGAGAGCTTCAGTACTCATTCACTGTAATTCCATGGGATCTCGATCTTACTATTTTACATTGTGGCACTTTAATATGAATTCATGTGAATTGTGCAAAAACATAAGATAAAAAATTTATAAATACAAATTTATACAAATTATGCAGTTTACCAAAACATAAAACTGCCATGAGAAAAGAGTGAATGGATCTCCCTTTGTTTTGCACGCACACACGCATGCACACACACACACAAAACATTTATTGGTTTCTAATGACACAAGATTAAGTAAATAATAATAAAATGGGTTTTTCATTTCTCTATATTTGGAAGAGATTTTGGTTTCTTGATATTCACAACATTTCCTCAGTTACTCTTGTTTTGTAGTCTGACATTAGTAATGTGCATCCTGTCCCTTTACATCACCTCGTCCTTGGCTCCACTTCTGCATCATCTCCTGTCACATTCTCTTTTTCCTCTCCGTCTTCCCTCGACTTGTGCCATGTTACCACAATCCCTGTTGGTGCTGGCGTTCCCTGTTGAAACACATCCAAATCAATTGGCAAACTCCTTCACTCTTCCATCAGCTCCACTCTTTCCTTTTCTTGGTCTGTCTCGTCTTGTTTCTTGTCTCCCGCTATCAGTGTGAAATTTGAGAGGAAATAAACAATAGCACATTTACAAGATTTGTAATAATATAAGTCAGAACATGTAAACAGTGTTATTGTCTAAAGAAATAAATTAATTCATGCTGCAATTAGGCTTGTCAGTGGATAGCTGCACATCTTCTCACACACACATTGAAACGCTGAAAGATCCTCTCCTTCTTGTCGACAGTGAGAAGCTAGTAAGACAGAGACCTCTGATAAATAAGTCTCGTCTTGTATTTGAGAAGAAAAAGAAAAAAAATGGTATGGCGTTGTTATATAGAAAGTATTATTTTAAAACATATGTTATTGAAGTTTGAGGGTGTTATCAAATCTTTATTAGTTAGGAGGAGCCATGGGTTAATCCCTTAAAATGTCCATTTAAACAGAGCTTGAGGAGAAAAAGTCTGTAAATAAATGCTTTTTTTATTAAAAGAACGGTCCTATCGACCTTCAACTCAATGGAGAGATCAAACTTGAGTTACTGTAATTGAACGAAAGTAGAAATAAAATTATTTTTTCCAAACTGCCGCTAGGTCAGTGTTGTTTTAATTAAATGAATCAAGAAATCTATAGTGTCTCTTTTCAAAAGAAAAAAAAAACAAAGAAAATGAAGGGAAAGTGTAATATGAGAGGAAAGAAAAGAGATGGCTCATTTGATCAATATCTCTCTGCCTCGAATTCAATCAGCGGGGATAAAAAGCAATTCTCCATAACACCCAAAATAATACATCTCCATTACGCCACACAAACTCCCATCATATCTGACCCTTCGTTTTATCCACACCTCACACACTCGCTATTTTTCCAATCTTTTTAATCTGCGCAGAGATACAGGAGAGGAGGGGTAGAGTTGATGGTTGATTGAGTCATGATAAATCAATCATCCCAAAATAACCCATGCTTTTGGCACCTGTCATTTCATTTTCCTGACCCCAGAGCTTTTTGAGGGGAATATCGGTTTGATAACATTGCTTCAGATTTACAACAATGTTAGCTGTAAAATATGAAGAAAAGGATGTGCATCCAAACATGTGCATGGTGATACAGTATATGTCTGTGTTATTGTTTCACAAATGGAAGTTGCAGCAGCTGTCCATCACTCAAAGGCATAATCAAGAAACCAACAGCAATAACAGCATGACACATTCAGTATTCCCTAAGAGCATGTCTCTGTCAAGAAAACTCCGATGATACGCATAGTCTCAAAATACTGATTCATGTTACAGAGGCTGGTAGAAAATAACTGCGGGATATGAAAGCCCTGTGGGGAAGGTTTTGCTTATCTCTGCCTGTTTATAATTCACACTAACACACACACACGCACACACACACACACACAAAATCTGTTTCTTACCTTTAGTGGCTTTTTATTATGCTTTAAATGTAGAGTATCTTTGCACACTGGTTGGTGTTAGAGGGCAACACTACATGTAGATTAAAGATGGCTATAGTTGCATAATGGCTCACCTTTGCCAAATAAATAATAATAAGGGAATAATGTTTCTTAAATAGGGACCAAATAAGTAAAAACAACTTTGGCATTTAGATTTAAGGAGTGCTGGGGACCCCAACAAAAAAGAACTTTATTCAAGTGTGCTATTAGTACACTTCTTATAAACTAAAAATAAGTCGGTATACTTTTTATGTAGCTTCTCAGAAATACTTAAAATTACACTTAAGTATACTTGACTTATACTGACAGACAGTCTAAGTATATTTGGCCTATATTTGTACTCAATATTTTGATTTCGAGATCAACTTAAAAGTATGATTAAGTATTCTAAGTATACAAACACTTTTTTTCACATAGTTTTACTTATAAACATACATTGTTTGAAAATATTGATTTATAAAGAAAACAGACTGCTGTGACGTGTGGTTCTGGAGTTAGAAGCATTGCTTACGCACATATAAGCTAACACAATCATTAAACATTAAACAGCATATAAATAAAACCCTAACATTACTGAATGAAATGTTGAACCCATGAAGAGGAAACGACTGTGAAGCTTTAGTGGTGTTTATGGATCTACTCCATCTGTGCTTTGATCATCGTTCTGAATCCCATACAGGTTTAGTCTTGTGCAGTTTAGTCAGTGAAATTTAACCACATTTTCGATAATGTTGATGAAAAATATATCATGAAGCTAGAATATTTTTTTGTTTTTTTAACCAAAAGGCTCTGTTCTTTCTTTTAATATAGGTATGTTCAGATCAGATATTCATACATCAAAATATTCTGGGGGCCATGAAAGAAAATGCTGGTATAAAAATGAATAGCCTACCTAAATAGGAACATAGTATATTTAAAGTGCAAATAAAATAATAATACATATAGTAAACTATAAGTATGATGTTAAGTTCACTTAAAGAAAACTTAAAAGAAAGCTTGCAGTATAAAACTACTATCATAAACTAAATAATGTGCTATATTTAACAAGTAAACGAGCAGTATCTATAGGTTAAGTTCTCTTGTAGTATAGTTGCAGTACAAATGAAAAACACAGTTGTAAACTGGCCGTGTACTCAAACTGTACTTTTATACACTAAAAGTGGGCCAATTTAGTCCCTATTGAAATAGTGCACTAACAAGTAGGCATATAGCCTACCTCTAGTATTGATATACTTCCTACATAAAGTAAACTTAAAAACATACTTGAACTTTACTTAAGTATACTTAAAATTAACTTGAATTTTATAGACATACTTTTTTGTAAAGGGAGTAATTTAAATACATAGTGTGACGCATGGCTTTTCCAGAACAAGCTACTTTTTTGAGCGCTAAGTGTTTTTCAGAGTGTTTTGAATGATACGTTGAATTATTGCTCAAGCGACTTCACTTACAGAGATGTGATTAACCCCCCCCCCCCTCTCTCTCTCTCTGCGCATATTTATCCTGCCGTTTATTCTAGTGAATAAATTCGTTATAAACGATTGCTGACAGGTCGGATTCCTCCGAGTGAAACGCTCCTCTCGCTCTCAAAATGTAGAATTGGACAAAACAATTCTTTCTAATAAAAAAAACTCTCATTCACAGTGGAATATCGGTGGAGATTCGGTGGTTCATTTGAACGGTGCGTCTAAATGAAAAGATTCAGGCCCAGTCCCAATTCGCCTACTTATACCGTCTACGACCTAAAAGTATGTACTCTTTTTGGGAAGAAAAAGTAGCCTACGTACTTTTGAGTGTGTAGCCAAAGAGTAGGCAAGCTTTGGGACATACTATCACGTCACCTTTAACGGACAGCTCTGTCGCGTGTTCCTGTCACCGTAAACTGCCCTCAATCATCTTGTCACAGTTAAAATCCTCCATTCAATCTAATTCGATTTCCTACCGTTTCGGAGAGCACGTTCATTCTCAAGGTCGGACATCCGGGACTTTTACTCCTATAATGCACTGCGCGCGCATAGCAACGCGGCGAAGGGTAAAACAAACAAGCGCCCGCCATTAAGCAACATGAAAGCGGAAGATAAACAAGCGCCGAGAATCATGCCTAAAAACTATACATTTATGCAGTTAGCCTTTATTGGCTTTTTTGAAAAAACTGTGTCCCTCACTGACATTGTACAAGCTGTGCCACTGACAGACTGAGCTCCTTACAGACACTTTGTAACACAGTGCTTTTGAATGAACAGTTTTTTGTTTTTTTAATGAATAAAGATCGATTACATAGTTAATGTAATCGATGCTTGATGGGTATTTAAACATGACTGCAAGTGTAGGACACATGGTATGTACACATGGTGTTCATACGAGGTGATTTGATGAGGTAATTGTATATGTCTGGATACTCGAGCCTGGGCCATGCTTTTGGGTTGTTCTCCCAGGACTCAGCTGGATGCCGATAGGGACAAGATTGTAATGCTAAACCTACAAGCGACAGCTTTCTGTGGTACCTGGTCAATGCAGGCGCTAGGAGACTGTCTATATATTGATAAGACATTCTGTAATAGAAGAAGAAGATCTGTATTCATATAGCTGCTAGCGGTATCACAGACATGTAACGTTAGCTAGTCACAAAGCGCTTTACATGAGTGTTTTATTACATTCACTTCTCACCACAGACATACATTCGCATACACAGATATCATTCATCATTAATACAAAGTAGGCCGTTAGTAACTGACATAATCCACAGCAAAACTTCTGTGAATAGATACCTTTTAGATTTGCCTCGGGTTTTGCCTTCGGTTTGTTTTACCCTTCAAACACGGCGGCGGCTTGTTGCTATGCAGGTCACATGATTTGTGACGTAACGCCGACCAAGAGAATCTGCCAGTCGTGGGTCTTTCATGCGGAGACTCTTCTCATGTGTTTGCAATATGAATATAATGATGCATTTCAAAGGTAGCCTAATGGCTAAACGTAGCCTATCTTTACAAAAGTTCACAATGCTGCTGCAGATGCAATATAATGTAGACAACGTTGAATAAATACCCTTTCGTCAGGCTAGATACTGATAATTAATCACTCAAACCCCGTTATCTAAATCTCTCTACATAAGCGGCGGACGCGCGTCCTCCATGTCTGTAGTTTTTTAACACTTTTCACTCGTGTTTGTAGTTCTAACCGAATCGTCGTCCAACACGCGATGGGTTGTGGGCAATACTAGCCGTTAGAGTGTGCATCGATCTTCACTTCGGATTCTGACCGGAAATAGTAGACCATCCGGGTATCTTTGGAACACTCATTTCAACATACTACGATTTGGGACGGGACTGGGCCTCAGATTCGTTGATTTTGTAGCTGTTATTTACGGCTTTTTATAAAATATTTAGTTTAGAAAATTGTATTTGACTTCGTTATAGCTATAAATTAGTGAGTATTTTAGATATTCTAGTTTGGCTACAATTTTCAGTTTGCATTTGATGTTGCCATCCTACTTGTGATTGTTCATTCATTCAAAACACTCATTGCCAGGGCTGGACTGGCCATCGGGCATACCGGGCATTCCCGCCGACGTGCTTTTTAGGAGGATCAGGAGAGAATGAGTGAGTGTAGAGAACTGTGGTAAGCAGAACTAGGCAACTTTCAGAACACTAGGCTATGAGTGTAGGAACCCATTGCCCAGTTACGCATTATTTCCACATCTGCATAGTTTACGCATTTTACTCCCACGAACCCCCCGAACCCCCCTAAAGGGACAGAGGTCCACCCATTACAGATTTACCAGAAATCCTGTGTCAAACACTGGTATTGCTATGCCAATGCAGCTTATAGCTTGTTTTAGGATTCATCATTGTGGAGTAGTTCGATTGTATTTTACAATTAGTAGTTATTTCATCTATTAACTCTTACTCACTCCTACTCCCTCATTACATGGCATTAGTGGTTTTAAAAGGAGTTAGTATACATATTCAGGGTCGTGAAAAGATCAGTTGTGTTTATGATTATATGTAGTGGGCCAGTCTGGGCCAAAATGCCTGGGCCGATTTTTAGTCCCAGTCCAGCCCTGCTGATTGCTCCCACAGCACCGCATTTGTAAAGGATATTTACCCATACCATTTTATAAAAAAATATAGTTATGCTTAAATATTTATATTTTCCATCTTGACACCAATCAACCAGCATAATATCTGTAGTATTCCCTTTTGATTTCAAAGTGATTAATCTTGTAAGGTACAAAAGGAGCTAGCCTAGCATATAGCCTCTAGATATCACATTTATCACTCACTGACAGATGAGGCTCTGGGATGTTGCAGAACAGCATTTTTCCCCCCTTACAGATTCTTTTTCATTTGTCATGTTTATCTCCGCATATTGTGAATATTAGCTACGAGAAACAAAGTAGTTCAGACCACCTTAGAAGCTTTTATGAAGCATTGTGATTTAACAAAACAAAGCATTGTTTGCTTGTCAATGCTGATTAAAATGATAGCCCAGTGCTATCCATGTATGACTGAACTGAAATGATTCATTTTCACATTTACTCCTTATTAACAACTGCTCGAAAACAATTCCTGCCCGTGATACAGATGATGGCTCTCCAACTCCCGCCAGCACTATACGAACAGAGGGATGTGACAAACCCTTTTAATTAGATTCCCAACCTCAGTCCTCCAATGCTTAGCCGGAGACATGGAAAATAGACCATAATCTGACAGGCGTCTGGAGGCAGATGGAGAAATCCAGTCTTCTCTTTAGAGAAGCAGTGAAATGTGGTGCATTTCCCCTCTCTTCACACCCTATTACCCCTCTATCCCGTCCCAATCTCCCTGATGAGAATGGAGTGGGATCCAGGAAGGAATGGGATGTGTGGCTACACACAGGCGCAGTCCTTGTGGTCCACGAGCACCAAGGCAAAACCACAGTGTGGCGAGAAGGTTCTAATTCAACGGGCAGGAGACAGGCTGAAACGTATACCTCCCATCCACCACATTTGGAATTCAATATAAACTCACATAACACTAACATCTATACTTATTAATAAAACATATAAATATATCCAGTTGGGGCTGGCCTGTCGGTGAAACTTTTTAAGGCACTTTGTCTGGGGGGTTGATGGGCTGTGCTTGAGGGGGTTCCTGACATCTGGTGCTTGGGTGTGTGAGCAATTGCTATAATGCTCTCACTCCATTACCTTGCCACAGTGGACAAACGGGTAATGGGTTTCTTAAAGGTAAACCCTTCCTTCTTTCCGCCTTACCTGCAAAGCTAAATCGAAAACAGTTAGTGACTCCGACATTAGTAAATCAGATTCGACCACCATCTGTACTATTTAGAAGGGACGTCCATGTTAGTGACTTATTCTGCATTACATTTGAAATGCTAAATGTTTTTTTCCCTTTTGTTTTAAGAATAAACCTCACATAAAATTGTTTTGTTAATTGCTGTTCATGCTTAAAATAATAATAATAATAATAAAAAACTTTGAGGTACAAAAATTCAGTAATTCAATAAATATTATTTTTTTCTAAAAGAAAAGAAATCTTATGCAATTTTACTTATCTAAGGACTTTTTTAAAATAGATGTTCAAATATTTTTTTTACTGGAAATAAAGGCAAAAACAATTATTTATTTATTTAATTTTTGCAGTGTGACAAAAAAATCTCTGAAATTGAGCCTCTCTGTGTAAACACACTCGTTAAATGTTTAATTTCAAAACCATTTCAAGCATCTTTGGTGACTGAATCTCTTGGATTTTTCTGTGATTGAAAGGCTTTCAAAAGGATATCAAAAGTAGGAACACTAGCAGCACCATTCTATATTTGTTCATTTCTTTTTTTCTACATGCCAACATGGAATTCATTAATCCTTGTCTGGCTAGACATTCTGGCTTTTTATATTCTTCCTCTGTCTTTATTATAAAGAAAACAAAATCACTGATAACTCCTATAAAGTTATAAATCTTTTTATATTTCTTCTTTAAAATGCTACTCTGACCAGTGGCGTGCACAGACCTCCTCAAGGGCAGGGGCAGAAAAAAAAGAGAAGAGTTCCTTGTTTTTTTTTTCTTTTTATCCTTTATTTCCTTGGCATTCTATGAAAAGATGTTGATAGAATTAGAATGCATAACACATCAAACGAAAATAGGGGAATTATTATAATATTACTAAATATTATTTAGAACACAACTTTTATGAATTTTGAAGCGTATGAATAACATGACTTCAACGTCTCGGTCACTAAGCTTCCGACAATTCTTTCAGGGTACGTTTACATGACAACGATGTGCTAAAAACAGAAGTTTACGCAAACAGACAACAACATAAAAAATAAAAGAAATCCTCTTTCACAAGGATTTGCGAAAGGACTAAAAGCGCTGTATATATATTGCAGGCCAGTAGTTGGCGATGTCACTTTGTGAGGAAACACTACACACCTATAGACTGAACACGTAATACGCGTGCGCATAACATCACCGTTTTCAAAATCTTGCACTTTGAAACCCGTTTTCAAAAGTTTGCATTTTCAGGGCCCCAAAATGCCATTGTCATGTAAATGAACGGCCAAAACGTTTTAGTTAAAAACGGTGTCATGTAAAAGGCTCCTCAGTTTTTGTTTAAAAACATTTTCCCTGAAAGTTAAATTTAGAAATGTTTTCAAGAGCGTGATTATAAACACCACGAGGTTGTGAAGGCCAATTAGTGAGTAGATGAGTTTACCTGTTCGGCTAATGACATTTAATGTCCACGACAACCTCTGTAGCCGTTTTTAGCAACTTGTTAGCAACCGCCTTTTACAAGAAAAGTGAAAGCTTTAAAAACAATCACAAGAGAGTATTACTGATGTATTTCATAAGAAAAAGTGAAAATATCTTGAGATTTTGCTCGCCACAGACCTAATTTCAAACATTTACCAAAAACCCATTGCCTTCAAAACAGTAGAACCAAAAGTGCTAAAATGTTAACTCTCCTGTTTCTGGGTTTTGGCCAACAAAATTTTACATCCCTCAACCACTATTGATTTTTGTGAATTTCCTCAACAAGATTCTCTACAAACTGTTGCATCATCATGTACTTCACTAAACAAAACAGTGAGAATCAAGAAGGTAAATATTAGGAATTCATGTTTAGATTTGTTGATGTTGTAAATATTATGCATGTATTATATGCAAATAGTGTTAGTTATCATGAAATCAGTGCCACTTTACAATAAGGTTTCGTTAGTTAAATTTGTTAACATGAACTAATAATGAACTGCACTTCTACAGCATTTATTAATCTTAGTTAATTTTAATTTCAGGATTTACTAACACTATTAAAATCCAAAGTTGTATGTGTTAACATTAGTTAATGTACTGACAGTGACATAACAAACAATTAACAGGTGTATTATTATTAACTAAGATTAACAAATACAGTAACAAACGTGTTTCTCATGGTTAGTTCATACATGAATAATAAACAAATGAACCTTATTGTAAAGTGTTGCTATGAAATCAAATATATACATTCCTTACAATTTAGAGTTGGACATGGACTTAAGATTTCATTTCACTAGAGTATTTCCCCAAGACAATAACCCTTGTAAAAACGAATGCCATTGTTAGACTCTGAATGCGGCTGGAATTGAGTTATACTTTTATTTTAGTTAAGCATAACTCGCATGCTGCCGCAACTTTTACAGTAGCATGGTTGGACAAATGTAACTTTTCCATATTAGCTTAACGTTACCTGCTGCTCGTGTAGTTTGAAGGCTCGCGGCGAACTGCTGCGTACAGCCCAATTTATACTTCTGCGTCGAACTTAAAGGCTGATTTATACTTCTGCGTTGGACCTACGCCGGAGCCTCTACGCCGTAGCCTACGCTTTGGTTTTAATTTATACTTCTGCGTCGTTGTCCGCGTTGACGCACGCAGAGGGATCATATGAAACCCGAGGAAGCGGTTTGAGCAGACCAATCACAGCGCTTGCGTCCACGTAGAATTGACGCGTTGATACATTTTTGGAGAGGTGCACGTCAGGGTACGCCGAAGGGTACGCTTGGTACGCACAGCCTAAGCCCAATTTATACTTCTGCGTCGAACTTACGCCGTAGCTACGCCGTAAGCTGTGCGTAGCGCGCGTACCCTCCGGCGTACCCTGACGTGCACCTCTCCAAAAATGTAACAACGCGTCTATTCTACGCGGACGCAAGCGCTGTGATTGGTCTGGCTTCCTCGGGTTTCACATGCTCCCTCTGCGTGCGTCAACGCGGACAACGACGCAGAAGTATAAATTAAAACCAACGCGTAGGCTACGGCGTAGAGGCTCCGGCGTAGGTCCAACGCAGAAGTATAAATCAGCCTTTATTCAAGATACATATCTGCTAGACAGGTTAAAGTCAAATATGCGCTCTGCACTACTATTTCTATTTTTCCTGCTACACTAATTCTCCTCTATTTAACGTGCCACGTGTTAATAAAAACATTTTTTTATAGCTTGTAATATTGTTCGCGTTTTGAATTTCTCTTTGTGTTTGATTGTTCCAGTGGCTGCCATTTTGTTGTTTGACACTCTAATTTCCTCCATAATCATTTCTTCAGAAAGATTCTGCAGTGTTATCGCAGTGTTCTACTCACAGGGAGTTCATTTAAATTGTTCGCCATGAGTTTAAAGGGTAATTCATTTAATTTTAGTTTTGGAAAAACTTTTAAAAAAGCACAATCCTTTGCAAATAAAACAAAAACCTGTTTTATGCTAAATCAAGGTAAAAGCATGGTAATCGCTACTTTGCTTTTTAATTGAGGTATTAATTCTGCTGTCAGAGTCAGTGACGTGCACAAGGGTGCTCAAGCCCCTGCCCCTTTTGTCTCAAAATGTATTGTGCCCCTCTCTGATAATTGTAAATAATAATAATAATAATAATAATTATTATTATAAATAGTATAATAAATAACAATATACTTATACACTATTGCCACTTACCATAATAATACAAAAAAAATTTATATAGATTTTTTTTGGCGGAAGCATTTGGCGGAGTTGAAGTGGTAAGCGGAGTTTCCTATGCAGCGCCTCTGGCTGATTTATACTTCTGCGTTGGACCTACGCCGGAGCCTCTACGCCGTAGCCTACGCTTTGGTTTTAATTTATACTTCTGCGTCGTTGTCCGCGTTGACGCACGCAGAGGGAGCATGTGAAACCCGAGGAAGCGGTTTGAGCAGACCAATCACAGCACTTGCGTCCGCGTAGAATAGACGCGTTGTTACATTTTTGGAGAGGTGCACGTCAGGGTACGCCGAAGGGTACGCGCGCTACGCACAGCCTACGGCGTAGCTACGGCGTAAAGCCCAATTTTAAGCCTAACATATAAATAGTAACATAATATTTGGGGTGGAATCAGGTCATGTGATGTTATTTTGCAGTCATGTCTCAAGTCTTAACTTTGAAAACTTTAATTAACTTTAAAAAGTACTTTGGTCCACAAACAATTTGTTTCTTAAAGGTCAACCCAGTATGACATAAAGTATGGAACAGTTTCCAGGACTGGATGTATGGCACTGGAAAGCCAACACTACGGCAAATGGGAACAAACAAAAACACTAATTTTAGCTTGGAAGTGAAAAATTGTCTTTTATGACAGCAAGTGTAAAGGGTTATGATGCACTGAGACAGGGTGCTATTCTCTTATTATCCTTGACAAGCATATTTTAAACCTGGTTGGCTATTGAGTGCATAGTTATTTTAACAGTGTGAGGTTTTTTCTTCAGATCAAATGGAACATATTTATTATATTCTTACTGATAGAATATGCGATTCAGTCATTGTGTTAATATTTTATGCTTTTTGTTATATTGAGCTAAACAAATGCTAATCCAATTTGTACACTATACAGATACATTAGTACTGCATAACCCAGCAATATTTTTAACAAGAAAAGCATGCAGCGGGCAGGTTCCACTATTACTGTAAATAGATCTCTGCTTGAATTCAGAGAAAAACAATTGAATGCATGTTGGCAACAAAAGGTCACTTCTCATTTCTCATGAGGTGCATGTTTTGTTTGCAGCAACAGCTACTTTGATATTGCAATCAATTTGCCAGAAGTCAGATATCAGGCTCGACATCAAAGTATATTTTAATAGTCATTTAGTCAGCTATCATGTAATCAACCAATGGGCTGGGTTTCTAAACTACCGTTAATAGTAGGCTATTTTATTATTTAATTTAATTTAATTAAATTTTCTTTTAATTTTCTTTATTTTTCATTTCATTTGATCTATTTTTCATTTCATTTGATCTATTTTTTATTTCATTAAAAAATGGTCCTTGAAAGGACTTTCAAAGGAGGTACTTAGTATTCAGGTTCATAAGGTTGAATAATCAACTGAATCTTATGAGGCTTTTTATTTTCTATTAGTTTTATATGGTTCACATTTTTTTAACAACCATTACAAAATTTGTTACATGGATAAATACACTTTATGATCCTGGTGTCTTTTTTTATTTGTATGAAATAAACATGAAAATTAAAAATAAAAATGTTATATATATATATATATATATATATATATATATATATATATATATATATATATATATATATATAATATATTAACATTTTTATTTTTAATTTTCATATATATATATATATATATATATATATATATATATATATATAAAATGTATAAAATAATATAAATAAGGGTAGCAAATTTTGCCTAAATTAGAAGGTACCCCCCCCCCCCCTCTAAATATAGATATAAATAGATGGCAGTATCTGGGAAACTGCGCCCTCTGCTGACTGCAGTCACTGAAATGACTAATTCTGAAAATAAAAAGTCAAATTCTTTATGGTTCTTGTTGATATAAGAGGTACTCAAAGAATAAATTGACTGTTGTTATTCATAGAATTTGTATTGTTCCACTTTGATAGATAAGATGAATGAATAGATAGAAGAGCAATTCCAGCACAAAACAACAGATGCATCAAACATAAAATAAAACAAATGCCACAATGCATTCAAGACAAAGCAGTGTACACTGACATGACATGTGTGCAAAATACAAATGCATCTGCATTACACTTTAATGCGAAATGCAAGTGAATTATCTGGTAATGCCATTGTGCCCTGAAATGAGAACAACTGTCGATGCGGTGCCATGTTATCACTCCTCGTGGGGGTTACTGTCAAGTGTAATGTGTGGCCAAGGACTGTGGGGAGAGGAAGAGACAGTGTTGTATCGTCTGATAGCAGCAGGCAGGAAGAATCACCAGTGGTGCTCATGGTAGAATAAGCTGGTGGCCAAAGGTGTTCCCAGATTATTACAGTGCTCATTATAGAGAGGATGTGCAGACTTGTTCATTTCTGGACTCCACTGTTGCTGCCTCTGCCTCCAGTGGATTCATGTAATGGTAACTGAGTAATGGTAACCGTGCATTTCTTAGATACTTTAAATTTCCTCATCTTATATTGCAATAGTAAAGAGAAACAAACTGGACACAGACTGCTACATATGGTGAAGTACTCGAGGCATTTCAGAAGATACAACTCCCTTTTTAATGGCATACCTGTTGTCCTGCACTTCAGTGAGTATAGTAAATGTATATATAGCAGAGCAATAGCACATCTGAACATAAAATATTGCAATCCACATTCCACACAACATAATGGGAGACATATCAGAATTCGAAAGAGGATTTTTTTAGTGTGCGTCTAACTGGCTCATCTCTGACAAGGACAGCAAGTGTGTGTGGTGTATCGAGATCTATGGCATCCAGAGTAATGTCAGCATACCACCACGTAGGACAGGAGTAACTGTCGACGCAAGAGGACGCTGTCTGAAAAGGATGTCCAGGTACTAACCCCGTTTGTATTCAAAACAAAAACATAAAACCACAGCAACCCAACTCACTGCAGAATTAAATGCGTACCTTGACTCTCCTGTTCCCCAAAACTGTTTGTCGGGAGCTCTACTGAGTCAATATTCATGGTCGGGCTGCTATGTGTCGTTTTCATTTGTTCCAACAGTGCAAATCTTGGGCTGTGGACAATGTGAGACATGTATTGTTCTTTGAGTTCACCTTCACTAGTGTGGAGAAGCCCCAAAGAGGTTTAACCCCCGGACTGTTGCTGGCCAGAGTGAAGCACGGGGTGGTTCAGTGATGCTTTGGGCTAAAATATATAATGGCATTCCCTACTGTGTTTGATGGGCGCGAATACCGTACCATGGAGGACCATGTGCACCTAATGGTTCAAACATTTTTCCCTAAATGGGTTGAAGTTGCGCATCTCCCATGGCATGTTCAGCCACCATATCTAAGAGGTTTGAACATGGAGATGGCAATACCAACAAAACACATACTGGGAAAATATATAGCTTGAAAATACATCACTGTGGATAAAAGCATCTGCTTTTATAAAAGTAAGTAAATGTGGCAATGTAGTGATTCCCAAGAAACACTGGGAGTACTGATAAAATGCATATGGTGAATGAACTGTAAATTGCTTCAGAGCGTCTGTCAAATGAATAAATGTAAAGGTAAACCTCACATGCATCTTATCTAGTTTAAAATGAGAATGATGAGGTGAAGACTCAATTACCTGCCAATGAGTTGAACAGATGAGGTCAAAGACAAGGCAATCAATGAGCCAACATTGAGATCAGAGACAAGGTCATCTGTGAGGTAACTCATGAAGTCATTACTGAGAGTCACATGGCTTTTGTGATATGTTAATCAACAGTGCTTTATAACTACACAAAGTGCATAGATGTTAAATAGATTAGTTAGTTGACATATGTGACAGCTAACCATTTTCATTTAAATGTAAACGTGTAGGAATGCTTTCTTATATATTATCTTATACACACACGCACGCACGCACGCACGCACGCACGCACGCACGCACGCACGCACGCACTCACACACACACACACACACACACACACACACACACACACACACACACACACACACACACACACACACACACACACACACACACACACACACACACATAAAGATCTGACTTTATAATTTTGGAACACAAAAAAAAAATACACCAAGACATAGTCATGTTATAACACTTGAATTTGTTTGCATCAATTATTTTTTGTACTAAAATGTCTTTTAAGTTTCCAAGGAAGTTGTTAACAACTGATGCCACCATTGTGAAGACAACTTATAAGAAGTTTTTAGTGCGCGTCTTACCAGGACAGCAAGTCTTTGTGGTGTATTGAGAGCTACACCCATACTGGCTCACAATAGCAATGTATCTTTACAGTACTGAGTGTTCTGAGACATGTTTAAGATGATTGAGAATGAAAACCATTATAATACTGTAAAGGGACAACACCAGGAGTCCTCAATGGGTCCATTATTCTCCTCTGCCCTTTGCTCTCATGGCTGAATTGAGTCTCTCAGCTCACACACCATCTCTATTTCTAGGGGTCACATTTCTGCGGTTAACAGGCTTATAAAGTGTCATAATGCAATGGTCCAAACATGCTCTGTATTTCAAAACTGACATATCTGATGAATAGATATGAAAATCTCAGGGTGATGTTCGGCATGTGCTTCTATTTTCACTTAACTTCAGGACGACTCCAGACCAATTACAATTAGTTTCGTTCATTTACTGTGGAACATTGATAGATTTTTTCTATCTCTGTGATATGAATTAAAAGGATATGTTGTTTGTCTGATCGCACATGCTAACCTTGAAGTATCACTGCGTCTCTATGGTTTTAAAAGGATATTCTGCTAATGTGTGTGTGTGTGTGTGTGTGGAAGATTGAAAAACTGTTTTCAAGGGATTTGTAGTTCAAAAAACTTTTTTTTCCCAAGTGTATCATTGATTGCTAAATATTCTGTGTGAGACATCTTTCTTTGTAAAAGTGTTTTGTCTTGCTCTTTTATGTCTTGCTCTTTTATGACAGTGGAAATAATCCATTTAAATGTGTATTTTCCCTTTTTTTGCCCCATTCTTATTGGTGTGTGCTTTGTGCCTAATTTTTCTCTTCTAGATGCATGTTTGAATGCTTTTGTGGTCTTTGCAGAGAAAAAGCAAGACAATTTTACCCTTTTAAACCATGGGGAGGAATTACACAGATGAGTTATTGAAGCTAAATATTACTGTTAAAGGGCAGATCACAAAATAAAAATGAAACCGCCTTCTTACTTTTGAATAGGTCAGTGGTTGAATGATGTAAAAGGAATCACCTCCACAACAGCTGTTATAGGCAGATTGTTTCTATTATATATTATATATTGAACATTAAGAAAATAGTTTTGCATTTGCATTCATTATTGTGGTCTTCCTTTGCATATTTATTCATACAAATTACTTCCACTGTTCCCTAAGTTCAAACAAATGGCAGATCCAAAACTTCTGAAGGCAGAAAGTGAAAGTTGTGACAAAAATATTTCTATTTACATATAATTAATACAAAATGTGCTAGTACAATAACCACATTTCATTGTCTAAAATATGTGTTTTTCACATTTCTGAAGGGTCTATGGTATTCCCATTAAAGGGAAGCAGTTCAAATAGTGAATGTCCTCATAATTAAGTTTATGTTTTATTATTTGTGAGGAAAAATTGGCCTTCACAACACTATGTTTAATAAAATATAAACCAGATGTAGTGATTCTTTTTAAAAAAAATTGTGATTCTCTTTGAAAATGTAGCAATTCTGTTTTGAAAAGTAGCGATTCTTTTTGAAAATGTAGCGATTCTTTTTTTAAAAGTAGCGATTCTTTTCGGAAAAAGTAGCCATTTTTTTCCGCAAAAGTAGGGATTCTTTTTGAAAATGTAGCGATTCTTTTTTGAAAATACAGCAATTCTTTTGAATTTATTTTGAATAAATGTAGCGATTCTTTTTTGAAAATGTAGCGATTGCATTGATTGATTGTATGTATTGATGCATTTTGAATAAATGTATAAATGCATTTTGAAAAAAGGAGCGATTCTTTTTGAAAATGTAGCGATTCTTTTTTAAAAATTTTGTGATTGTATTAATTGATTGTGTGTGAATTAAATCGAAAGTGAATCGAATCTTAATCGAATCAAATATTCAAATTTAATATTAATCAAAAGTATCACAAAAATGTGATCACAAATAAAATAGCCCAATCGAAGTGAATATTAATCGAATCGAATATTATTCGCATCACATATTAAAATTGCACCTGAATCGAACCTGAATCAAATTGAATATTCGAATCGAATCTGAATCAAATCGAATATTAGAATCGGAATCTAATTGAATATGAATCAAATCTGGGTTGAATCATAATTGAGTCAAATGTGAATCGAATAGACTCGAATCGGAATCAAATCACATTTGATTCACTTTTGATTTAATTTACATTCGATTCACTTCTAATTCAATTCACATTCATTTAACATTTGTACATTTGATTCGAATTATATACAATTCACATTCGATTCACATTCTAATCAATACATATTTGATTCATATTCGATTCATATTCGATGCTAATGCCAAATGCTTTTGTAATTACTTTTTTAAGCCAAATGCTGGGTTATTTTTTGTAACCCAAATGCAAAAAAGTTATTAAATTTTTAACTCAAATGCTTTTTTGGTGCTTTTTTTTTCAAACCCAAATGCTGGGTTATGTTTTTTTTTTGTTAATTATTTTTTTACCCAAATGCTGGGATATTTTTTTTAACCTAAATGCTTTTTTTTTTTAATACACAAAATAAACTCTATTTAGTTTCAAGTAAGTGCTGTTTTGGGGTGTTAAAAGTTATATTAAGTATATTGTTATGCATGATTTGTCTAAAGATAGCCTGGTCTTCATGTTGAATGAAATTTAGTCAGTGTTTTCTTCATTTAAAAATGGTTGCACAGCAGCATTGCTACTGTATGTCTTGGGTTGTAGAAACAATGTGTGTAATGTTGATTTACAAACATTAGTAATAGGCCTATGTACTTGTTTTAATAGATTGTTTGAAATAATATCTGATGATGCTAATTATATGTTATACTAATATATATATTTTTTATCTCCCTTTTCCTTACAGATGGTGAGTGAGAAAGACTGGTGGGCATGCTACAATAGCAGTTATTGTAAATAAATTATTTGACACTTCCAACATTACTACAACATCAGCACTTTTTATGTTTCAGATGCTGTATTTAATAAAAAATAAAAAATGACTGGATCAATTTTCGTGTTTAAGAATGTTTGATTTACTGTTTGATGGGAATTTTAAAATTTAAAATAGCTGTAGTGTAAATGTGGTTTGTAAAAGTTTGGTCTATCAGCAACATGTGGGCCATGACAGGGCCATCAGCATTTACAGAACTCATCCATAATTACATATAAGGTTCACCTGTGGGCCACATTTGCTTTTATTATTTACTACGGGAGAAAATATGGCAATGTTTTGGTTCAGCTCTGGCTAAAAAGAAGTGGACCAGATCTGGGCCAAACCTCAGCTGTTTATTTGGGCCAAATCTATGCCAATGGAAATTTGCTGGCTGATATTCTGATGACGAAATTTGCATCACACACACTGTACGCAGACCCATGAATACGCGTAAAAACCAAAGTATATTTTGCAAACGCGGTCCAGTTTGATTACCGCATTTAGCCAGGAAGTAAAGTTGCATGCGAAATACAACATGACATGAAAAACAGTGATGTTGCATATTCGTTGGATCAAATAATTTGTTACTGAAAAAACACTATTATGAAAATAGTTGAACTACTGTGAAGCTACTTAAAATGCAGTTAAGTTAGTAGCTCTGTTGCCTTTTAGTTATTACTCTACAGCATGGCAACGTATGTGCATGAGAGTAAATGCACATATAAACCTTCCCTAACATTTAAACCAGCTGAGATAGTCTGTGATGTGCCGCATCAAAATATTGAATCTAGAGCACAGTAGCCACCGCCTTTCAAGTGTCTTTGGTCAGCCAGGCGCACAAACTCAATTTAGAGGTAATGATTACTTTATTGACAAGCCTGTGGCTTGCTCACTGTGGTATTGGAAACCAAGTCTCTGCAGCTCCAGCTATGAAAGGAGAAGTTAAAGACGGACAGAGATGAGCAGAAAGTGGAACATAAATCACAGCTCTCTCAGATGACGAGCTGTGGTGAAACTAGCCAAAGCATTTGTCAGACATTTGTTTACAAAAAAGAAATTGCTTTTCTACAGAGACAAATATGGACATGTTTGTATGTGAGAACACATTAAATATACTATAGCTACATCATGATTTATTATCAGTGAGAGTAGGGTTATACATTAAAATTTACAATTGGCTTTTTACAGCAATATGTGTGTTGCAAAAAAACAAACTGTAGCCTACAGTTTGATCGAAATATTAGTATACTGGGTTGTTTCAACCCTATTTAAGTCAAATATGGACAAACGTTGGTTTAAATTAAATTACATTTTAAGTAAATAACTTTCATAAACCTCTTTTTTCCAATTACTGTATTAGTCTTAAAATATAACAATTGCAATTTCTTTAAATAAATTATGTGGTTTTTGTATTTGTCATGCTTATGTTTGCACTGTGAAAAAATTGTCACCATCCACACTAAAATCACATCTAAAGTGTGTCAAGTTGAAATAAGACTATAATCTATAAGTGTTTTCCTTTTTTTGGAGCATGCAGAAGTGATTGTTTAGGATTCACAACAGTTTCCGATAAGCGGTTGAAGGTTTAACGTTCTGTCTTTTTTCAGTGTTAATTCCAATTAAACTTTTATCTGACTCCATTTTATCAAAGCCAAATTTAGGTTAACTCTTTATTAGGCTCTCCCCTGTGAAGGCCTCATCGACATCCTCAACAAATCTGTCTCCATACTGACGTGATGACTCCAATCTTTAACCAGATGGAACTGGATAAATATTCTAAATGTTCCGATCCAATCTGACTTCTGACCTTTAATGCCTGAATCATTATCATACACTGTTCGTTCGTTTGCCAGAGGAGAACTGGCCCCCCGACTGAGCCTGGTTTCTCCCAAGAAGTTTCTTTATTCTGTCACCTGATGGATATTTGGTTCCTTGCCATCGTCGCCTTTGGCTTTGGCTTGCAGTTAGGGACACTTAACATTCAACAATATTATTGATCTGCCTGCATTGACACCATTATATGAGAACTGAACTGAGCTGGATGCTGACCTAACTGTTTTCTCCAGAGTGGCTGTATAGATAAATCAACTAAATTAATTAAACTTTTACAACAAAAATGAACCATCACTGAACTTACTTAAGCTGGACAATGGCACTGTTTTCTTCTAAATCTGCTGTACAGCCAAAACAAACTTTGTTGCATTATTTTCCTATTATCATTGTAAAGCTGCTTTGAAACAATCTGTATTGTAAAAAGCGACACATAAATAAATGTGACTTGACTTGACTTTATTGAAATTACACCCGTTCATCCAGATTCCTATAACACTTTGAGTCTCGCACCAGCCGGGTATACAATCTCAATCACAAACTCGTCAGACCTGGTCATTAGACAGAGGCGACTGACTGATAGTCTGGATGGCTGTACTCTACTTGCTCATTCTAGAATATATTATTTAGTCCCCATAGATCTGAACACACTTGAGACTATATCTAAGACTATATCTAATCAGAAGTCATGACCATTACCATACCAAGCTGACCAAATTAACTTCCTCTAATGGTAACAATAAGCATACCATGGTTTCCCAATGTACACTTAGTTAGAATAATATTACAATAATAAGAGGTTGAGGGTCACCCTATTTACAACAACACACTGTTGCTCTAAACGGAAAACCAATTATTAGCCTCTACTGTCTAGTATACATGACTAACGCCAATGTATCAGTCGGAGCTCTAAAATATCAGCATTAAAGGAATAGTTCAACCAAAAATGAATCTTCGTTCATCTTCGGAACATGAATTAAGATATTTTTGATGAAATCTGAGAGCTGGATCACTCCTCCATAGGCTTCTAAGGGATTGAAACTTGTTCCCCGAAAAGTTATTAAAGACATCATCTTAAAGACTCAATCTTAAGTTTATCAAGCGACGAGAATTCTTTTTGTGCGCAAAAAAACAAACAAAAATAACGACTTTATTTCAACTATTCATTTCCTTCTCTGTGGGCCTCGAGTCAGTTCACTAGAGTAATAGCGTACGCTTCTGTTGTTATACGTCACACGCATCACACACATGACCAGCGTCGGCCAATAGTGAGCCTACGTGTGACGTAGCTCTACGCAATCACACTAGATTAATTGACTAGAGGCCCACAGAGAAGGAAATGAATAGTTGAAATAAAGAGGTTATTTTTGTTTGTTTTTGCGCACAAAAAGTATTTTCGTCGCTTGATAAACTTAAGATTGAGCCACTGTAGTCACTTGGACTATTTTAACGATGTCTTTAATAACCTTTCGGGGCTGGCAAGTGTCAATCACTTAAGAAGCCTATGGAGGAGTGATCCAGCTCTCAGATTTCATCAAAAATATCTTAATTCGTGTTCCGAAGATGAACGAAGGTCTTACGGGGTTGGAACAACATGAGGGTGAGTAAATAATGACAGAATTTTCATTTTTGGGTGAACTATCCCTTTAAGTCAAATGTAACAATTTATTATTAGTCAGGTAAACGTATCATGCCAATTACATAATCAATCCAAAGATAATCAATACATAACATTAAATTCTCTGAGTGTCTGCATTATGGGATGATCTGATTACAAATCGCACCAAACCTCTTGAAACAATTCTTTAAATACTCGGATCAAGACAGAAAGCTCTTTTAAATAGAAACAGGAGCTAACAATGGGAATTTGCATTAATCAAGGTCCCAGACTTGGGTAGTTTACACCTTACTGAGGACAGAAGGTAATTTGCATTATCCACTCACCACAGTAAGCAAAATATCTTTAAACTATTAAAACCTTATTACCTTTTAGTTTACTTCTGTGGGGATGAGACCATTGTACCAGTCGCACTGAGACATTTCAAATGATATCAAACATGTAAAATGTATGATAATTGTTCACATTAAACCCCATAGATTTTGGGGTGAATTTCCGGTTCACCCAAAGAGAGAGAGAGGAGATGGGAGAAGAGAGGGTGAAGGGAAAGAAATGTTAATTAAGACAATACTGAGGCGATTGACTCAATAGTTTTGGGGGAATTTTGCAAGAGAGAGTTCAAATGTTAATTTTCAGAATGGTCCTTTTTTTCTCAGAGAGTATGCAGACTGCTCGGCATCTTCCAGTTTTTCCAGTCTTGCACAAGCTTTTGAAATCTCACTTTTTTAAGTATTGCTGCTTTTGTATGATGCTTTGTCAGCTGTAAATCCTAGATTGGTTTGGAAACAAAAGAAAAAAACATTTACATAGCCTTACCAAAGCCTTACCAGAGTGTGTGAAAACATTAATTAGAGAGTACTGATGCATTTTTGGACTTGACAAAAGGCTTATAGTTTGGAACGACATAAGGGTGAGCAATTAATGACAGAATTCAATTTTTTGGGTGAACTAACCCTTTAAAGGTATAGCCTAGTTCACCCAAACTATTGGTTGGACCTCAACATTCATCAAAATATCTTCTTTTGTGTTCTGAAGAAGATTAATCACATTTAACCATAAAAACTCACCAGACTGACCTGCACGGCAATAGGATGGTTTAAGTCGTTCAGAAGTACTTCCGAAGGCTAATGGAAAACAAGCCAAAATGTATAATTTTTTCTTGATAATCAATTTATATTTTACAAATATCAATGAACATATTGAGGTGAATGATTTTATATAGCTGCCAAACAATCACTTTAACTTCTTTTGAAGGACAAAGGACCTTTTCTCTCTCAGCAGCCACATTATCTCAGCATACCAAAGCAAAGCAACATGCTAATGCTAATCAAGAAAAGCAGTGGGATCGATCCTGTCACAATGAATCTTAAATGAAAGAAGGATGAATAAAAGGCATAGAGGGCGGAGAGGGGAACTAATGTTGTGTTCCTTCTTAAATATTTGATAGCATCTGTTTGTTGCATTTAAATATGCGGTAGCTATTGTTCTCCTAGTCTAATCAGTATTGTAGGCATCACAGGAAGGTAATTGTGATTGAGAGAGTCTGAGTGGGTTTGTGTCACTATGCTGCTCAGAGCTACATGGGCCGCTCACATCTGATTTGCATAACTGTGTTTTAATCAAGTTTATAATTGGCAGCTGCTTTTGCCCCCTGAACTGTAAAATAAACGCAATCTTTTGGAAAGTGATGGGAGATTTTTGGGGAAGGGAGGGAAATAATGCGTGTTTATAAATTTGTCTACATTTACTACACATTGTTTTGCTCCGCAGGTACTGCAGGCAGCACACCTGTGTAAATGGAATAATAATGATGCACATGATTGTGTGCTAAAGGCAGACACAGCTCCCACAAGGGCAGTAACAGGGAGGAGAAGATGACTGATGGCAGCCACGGTGGAGTTCTGCCTGCATTTTAACTGTCTTAGTTAAGGATTAGAACACCACCCAAGGGCTGTCACTACCTGATTAAGCTGGCAGGAAACAAAATAATCTTAAAATAGCTTGGTGAGAACATGCAACAAGATTTAGCTTTAGTGTTTTTGTCTGTTTTTTCCAGTCCTGGGTTGCGTTGAAAAATAAACTCTTCGGCCTTAATGTGTGTGTGAGTTTATTTAAAGAGATAAAGTACCTCATCCAAAATCATCAGCCGTTCAAATTATAACATTTTTATCTGTAGGCTTCATAGGGCTCAGAAAATAAATTACATTTATGTATACACTACCATTCAAAAGTCAAAAGTTTTACGCAAGATTAAAAAAAAAAAGTCATGCTGCATTTATCAACAAGGCTGCATTTATTTGATGAAAAATACAGTAAAAACAGTAATCCCTAAACATTGTATGATACATGGATCCTTTTTGTAGTTTGAACATTTAAGTACCATATTCAACCTCTGTGTATTCCACGGAAGCAATGAAACAGGATGAGTGAATAATGAAAGAATTTAATTTTTTGAGTGAACTATCCCTTTAAGAGAACTGTCTAGAAAAATGCTCTGTAGTGAGACAGTTGGCTTCAGGAATGGTCAAATCCCTCAAACATGACCAGTGTGCGTATGTATAGATGGTGATGATAAATTCAGGTCAATTTCCTAAAGAATTCACAGAGCAGGCTCTGTGATAGAATAAGTACCCCACAGCTTAAACCCTGACCTTGTGATAACACCGACACTATATCTCCTTTCTCCCGTGTCTCTCTCCATTCATCTATGTCTCCCAATGTTTGTCATTAGCTCTCTGCTTTTTTATATCATTCCCTGTCTCTTTCTCACTCTGTTTTTCTATCTTTCATGCTGTGTGCATGCTGTTTCTCCTCTCTTTTCCATGTGACCTCGAATCTAAGGCCTTGGTCAGACCTCTGTGCACAGCTATCTCTCTCCAACTGAACACATTATACGCTCTACAACCTCTCTAAACTACTTTTTCACTCTCCAGCCCAGCTACAATTTAACTCATGTATGATATTAGCTATGAAGACCTAAGGACATGCAATTTTTATAATCATTGTGGGACATTGTTTTGCAGTGAAGCCTACAATGTTTTGCCAGTGGGGTCAAAAACTCTTTTAAGTGGAAGTAGACTACAGTGAACTTTTGAACAGAATGTTTGAGCTGAATTTTAATCAGTATCATCCCGTTGAAGGGCAGAGAACAATATAAGGTAACACTTTAAAATACTGTTCTATCATTAATGAATAACTACACAGGAACCGATGAGTAACAATATATTAACATTCTAGAAACTGCTATTCCCTAACAAGAAACTCAGATTAACTCAGATGAGGTAGTTCACTAGCTAATTTACATTACATTTACATTTATTCATTTAGCTGACGCTTTTATCCAAAGCGACTTACAATTGCTATATTTCAGAGGTCGCACGGCTCTGGAGCAACTAGGGGTTAAGTGTCTTGCTCAGGGAAACATTGGTGTCGCACAGTGGATTCAAACCCGGGTCTCTCCCACCAAAGGCATGTGTCTTATCCACTGCGCCATCACCGCCCCCTAATCAGCTAATCAATTCTAATGTTAGAATTAATCATAGATCATGGTAACCCACTGATGACTCAAGTATTACTAATTATTTGGAACAGTATTCTAAAGTGAAAAGCATGTTAACTCCCTAGTAATGACTGAAGTCACTGTACGCTTTTGAGATTTTTGTAAGGCTTTTTTGTAAGGTATAGTTTCTTGTTATTTATATACTAGAATGTTAATATTGCGTTACTCATTTGCTCCTGTGTAGTTATTAATTCATGATGGAACCATATTCTTAAGTGTTACCCAATACAGAATCTTCACAGTCCTAATTCCGATGCACGAAGTACAGTTTTTCAGTCTTTTAAAATAGTTGCTTTTCAGATATGTACAATGAGCCTGGGGAAAGTTTGAGCAGGAGCCTAAGCAAGACTGTACGATTGTCAGATTGTACGATATGCACCTTTGTAGAGACGTTAGTCATGATTGGTAGTGCTGACTGGGCATTTTCTATCATCTTTTGCGTTACTTTGTGACACGCAACATTGAAGTAGTACACCCTTTGTTCGAGGCTAGTATTTATCACAAGGCAATCAAGTGTCACTGTTGATTTTGCCCTACAATGAAATCTTTTACAATTCCATTATTTCTCAAAGGAAAAATTACTCATGCAGTGGAAGCACTATGAAATGTGGTGGACATATCTCCAATCAATGTAGGTCAATGGCAATGATAAATAGCTAAAAATAATTTAAGTAAACTATAAAAATTATGTGACTCTCTTATTTTGAGTCACAATTTAGAATGTCTGTCTTCTGCTATAATTGTTTTACTTTACTTTTATAAAACAAAGTCTCAGGTTTCAAATTAAAGTCACCATGAAATCAAAACAGACTTTTTTATTTTTTACGGAATTTATTTTTTACGGAAATCTGCAGTATTTATTATAAATGATTTCACTGTGCACATCATTTTTTGTTTTCATGTGCCCTCATATTCTTTAATCAAAATAACTTCCCCTCTTTCTTGCAGCTACATCTATTCTCTGATGACGTGTTTTCCGGCATGAGGGCAAGAAAACCTGTCACTCACAATGACATCACAGCAATAGCAAACCACAATGATCCAATTGATTCTCGATAGACAAAATCATGTCCCACCCTACATTTTCTAGTTCGAGAAGCAATTTCTCTCAAATGTATACCACAATAGGGAAAAAAAGACTATTCCATTTCCATTTCCATTTCATACCGACTTTAAAGGGATACTCCACTATTTTGGTAAATAGGCTAATTTTACAACTCCCCCAGAGTTAAACTGTTGGGTTTTACTGTTTTTGAATCCATTCAGTACCACTTTTAGCATAGCTTAGCATACATCATTGAAGTGGACAAGACCATTAGCATTTCTCAAAACCAAAATGAACAAAGTGTTTCGGAATTTTTCCTATTTAAAACTTGAATCTTCTGTAGTTACATCGTGCACTAGGACCGACGGAAAATGTAAAGTTGTGATTTTCTAGGCTGATATGCTAGGAACTATACTCTCATTCCTGCATAATAATCAAGAAACTTTACTTTAATGATATGACGCAGTGCAGTTGACGGAAGGTAGCCTATTTTCAGGCCCTGCGTCGTATCATTGCGCCTGCTGCACTCATGGTACGGCAGTAAAGTTTCTTGATTATTACCCAGGAATGAGAATTCAAAAAATAACTCTCACTTTTATCACTGTTAAATTTATGTACGATTTACTGAAAGTGTCCATTTCTCATTCAATGTCTGCAGCTCATTATTTAGTAAGAACAAAATACTTCAGAGAAGAGCATATAGCTAAAATCATAATTGTTAAACATATACAGTACACTATATTATAAATGTATTGTATTCATTATATTTTAACGGGTATTTAATTGCCCGGTTTCACAGACGAGTTTTAAGCTAATCCCAGACTAAAATGCTTGTTTAAACTGTTTTAACTGAAAGCAATTTGCGCTGACACATCTTCAAATATGCCAGTGCCATTGTTTTTTCCACAAGATGAACACTAGTAATGTTTTTAGGCACATTTTAAAAAGTTACTTAAATGTCTTAATTGAACTATGGCCTAATCCTGGCTTAATCTAAGCCCCGTCTATAAAACGGACAATGGACATGTTATAATAAAGCTCTAAATTCAGAAATGTCTGAACATTGTTTAAAATCTTGTCAGTAAATAATTACTCTATGCATAATGTTGATGATTAAGTTATTTTTCTTATTCAGAGATAGTACTTAGTGATGTTTTCAGTTTGCATCATTAATAAGTGACAAAGTTGAAATGTGCTTTTTCTATTTTGTCTAACTTTCAGAGAACAAAGGCAGTGAGAGTATTCTCAAAGAGTACTCAAAGTTAAACAATTGTTTAATGTCTCCAGGCACCAGATATAGAGAAACAGTGAATGGAATGAAAACAGGCAGGCCAATGACATTTCAGAGCATGACGAGGCGCAGAATGTGCCAAAAGCACAAATAACAGATGTCGCGTCACTGGCCAAGAAATATGCAACAAAGCCATACATATGCAAGCACAATCTGGCAATATAGTAGATGAGACATCCCTCCCTATATAGACCTGACACAAAGGATGATGAGGCCCATCTCTTTTCATTAAGATTTTGTTTTTAGCTTCATAAATTGCATTAGGCACTGCATCTCTCAGTACAGTGCGTTACTCTTATTAATGACTCAAGTCAAGAGCAGGGATGCTGTCTTCTGATTCGCTGTCTCCTCGAGGCACGACGCCCAAAGAGCAGGCAAAGCAAATTAATTGGATGAGCAGAAATGCAGACAGTGGAAAATTGGAGCTCTCGATCTCGTAATGCATTCATCATTTCTTTTTCTTGTTTTTGTGCCACTGTTGGATGCTCACTAGTTCTTAAAAGTACGCTCACTGCAGTCTGCTCACAACTGCATTTCAATTTGTCTTCATTTGGACGTTGTTGCTTTTACATTCAAGGTTGTGTTTAAACTATTGATGACAAAAGCACTCCACGGATATAAAACGGACAGCACTCATTTTCAAGTATTCAAAAATGGGTCATATTATATACATACACTGAACAAAATTATAATGCAACACTTTTGTTATTGACCCCATTTTTCATTAGCTGAACTCAAAGATCTAACACTTTTTCTATGTACACAAAAGGCCTATTTCTCTCAAATATTGTTCACAAATCAGTCCAAATCTGTGTTAGTGGGCACTTCTCCTTTGCCGAGATAATACATCCACCTCACAGGTGTGGCATATCAAGATTCTGATTAGACAGCATGATTATTGGACAGGTGTAGGTAGGTGTGTGTGTGTGTGTGTGTTGGGGGGCTGCCTCACGCAGTGCAACACATCTCCTTCACATAGAGTTGATCAGGTTGTTGATTGTGGCCTGTGGAGTGTTGGTTCACTCCTCTTCAATGGCTGTGCAGGGTTGCTGGATATTGGCAGGACCTGGAACACGCTGTCGTATACGCCGATCCAGAGCATTCCCAAACTTGCTCAATGGGTGACATGTCTGGTGAGTATGCTGGCCATGCAAGAACTGGGATGTTTTCAGCTTCCAGGAATTGTGTACAGATCCTTGTAACATGGGGCTGTGCATTATCATGCTGCAACATGAGGTGATGGTCGTGGTTGAATGGCACAACTATGGTCCTCAGGATCTCGTCACGAGGATCTCGTCCGTGCATTCAAAATGCCATCAATAAAATGCACCTGTGTTCGTTATCCATAACATACGCCAACCCATACCATAACCCCACTGCCACCATGGGCCACTTGATCCACAACGTTGACATCAGCAAACCGCTCACACACACGACGCCATACACACTGTCTGACATCTGCCCTGTACAGTGAAAACCGGGATTCGTCCGTGAAGAGAACACCTCTCCAAAGTGCCAGATGCCATCGAATGTGAGCATTTGCCCACTCAAGTCGGTTACGACGTCGAACTGCAGTCAGGTCGAGACCCCGATGAGGATGACGAACATGCAGATGAGCTTCCCTGAGACGGTTTCTGACAGTTTTTGCAGAAATTCTTTGGCTATGCAAACCGATTGTTGCAGCAGCTTTCCGGGTGGGTGGTCTCAGAAGATCATGGAGGTGAAGATGCTGGATGTGGAGGTCCTGGGCTGGTGTGGTTACACGTGGTCTGCGGTTGTGAGGCCGGTTGGATGTACTGCCAAATTCTCTGAAACGCCTTTGGAGACGGCTTATAGTAGAAAAATGAACATTCAATTCACGGGCAACAGCTCTGGTGGACATTCCTGCAGTCAGCATGCCAATTGCACGCTCCCTCAAATCTTGTGACATCTGTGGCAATGTGCTGTGTGATAAAACTGCACATTTTAGAGTGGCCTTTTATTGTGGCCAGCCTTGTGCATTGCACACTTGTGCAATTATCATACTGTCTAATCAGCATCTTGATATGCCACACCTGTGAGGTGGATGGATTATCTCAGCAAAGGAGAAGTGCTCACTAACACAGATTTAGACAGATTTGTGAACAATATTTGAGCGAAATAGGGCCCTATCTTGCACCCAGCGCAATTGACTTTGTACACCGACACATGTATTATTCCTATTTTGCACCCGACGCACAGCGGACTTTTCCCTCCACAGATGCATGTCGGTAAATTAGGGAATGAAGTTGCGCTCCCGGGGGCAGTTCAGCGAAAAGAGGAGGCGTGTTCTGGCGCAAACGTTCCCTGGTGCTACTTTGCAGTTACAGAAAACAATTCCGCCACAGTCCAGGAAAAACCTAGTCTAAGTCAGTGGCGTGTTATTCAGATGCTATTTTAAGGGCGCATGCTTGGCCATACGCGTGTGCACAACGCACATACACTTTGCTTCTCTCGTTTACACAGATGCAGCAGTTTCCATTTTTCCAAATCATACATAATTACAAGGAAAAATATTACCACACGAGGGAAATCATTGTGGTGTCCATGAAGCTTACACATTTACCCAAATTATTACACGACTGTTTAACCTAAGCTAATTTGGGTGGGTTTCTCCCATCCTCATACAATGTCACTTCTCTGTCTTTTACGGCCCTGACAAGAACATCGGTCTCCTCGTCAGTGAACCGCTCGTGTCGTGCGGCTGGCAAATCCGCCATCATAATAGCAATCCGCCATGAAACAAGCACACCTGATTTTAAAGGGAATGTGAGATGACGCTCTGATTGGTTTATTTCACGTTACGCCCAAACCACACCAATGAGTAATGGAGCTACATTACTCATAGGAGTGGTTTATTTCACGTTACGCCCAAACCAAAACTATGAGTAATGGAGCTACTTCAGACCAACCCATTTTAGATTTGCATCGGGTGCAAGAGTAATTTATCCCGCCGGTATAATAGCAACAGCGCCTGAGATCCGCCCACAAAGTTACTTGCGTTTGATACTTGCATTTCAGATTGTTAAAATTGGGCCCAAAGGCTTTTTGTGTACATAGAAAAAGTTTTAGATCTTGAGGTCAGCTCATGAAAGATGGGGGCAAAAACAAAAGTGTTGCGTTTATAATTTTGTTCAGTGTATATAAAATGCATGTTTGAGCTGTCTCAACTGAAGGCAACTTGTACTGACATATCTAAAAATATATAAAAAGCGTATGCGTGTGTGTGTGTGTGTATGTGTGTGTGTGTGTGTGTGTGTGTGTATATATATATATATATATATATATATATATGTATATATATATACAGTATATATATATATATACACATATACAGATTATGTTTTGGTGTAAATGCTATCATAGGATATCAAAGATGCTGTTGAAAAATGTCCAATAGTTAAAATCATATGGTATAATAATAATAATGAAAATGCATTTAGTAATTTAGTGATATTAAGTTGTCTCTTATATGCACCTGTGTGAAGGACTCTAAGCATCAAACAGAGCCCCTGGTGTACTACAAGTCTTCAGGTGCTATAAGATCCTTAGGTTCTTGTACCAGCTGATTGTGTGCAATAACAACAGCCTGATTGGGGCAAATTATGTTTGGCTTTTCAATAATGTGCAGTAGCTCACCTCTGGCATTTAAGTTGCTCTTTCAAGCTCTGCTACAGATGTGGGACATCTGTATCCAGCATGAGAACATACAATATTTAAAACACACTCTTGCCTGAGCATAATGGCACAAAGACAAATAAGACTATGGAAGTATTCATGTTCTGCAGAAAGGATTTTGATTAGGTCGAGCTGAAAATGACCATGAGAAGTAATGTGTGATTCCGCAGGCATACTGAAGCCATTGCAGATTTCTTTTTCGGTGGAAAAACAGAGATGTGCAATTATACTTTGTCTGAAGTGTAAACACACACAATGAATTGTAGGCATGTTTTTCTTTCCAAAAATCCCCCACTGGAAAAGTATCTTTATTATTCTCATAAAAATGAATTGGGAGCTTTGGTAACTTGAATTGGTAACACTTTAGTTTGGGTCCAATTCTCACTATTAACTAGTTGCTTATTAGCATGTATGTATATTACCAAAATATTGGCTGTTTATTAGTACTTATAAAGCACATATTAATCCCTTATCCTGCATGATCATATTCCACATCCCTTAATCCTACCCAATATCTAAACTTAACAACAGTACTAAGTATTAATAAGTAGTACTTAGAATTTTATTGAGGCGAAGGTCTTAGTTTACTAGTTAGTTAATAGTGAGAATAGGACCCTAAACTAAAGTGTGACCCTTTAATTTGTTTATCCCTACACTAAACCACACATCTGTATCTGTCATGCTTAAAATAATGAGTCCTCAAGTAAGTAAATTGTCATGTCAACTGCATTGGTCATTATCTTTTATTTTAATCTTGCAAGATAGACGCATTTATCATGGCTGAAAACATTAACTATTACAACAGGTCACTCTCAGCAACAGTCTCTGTATGTATTAGGCTACTTCAATGTAATCATATAACCACTATTGAATATCATGTTTGACAGATACTGTATAGCCTAACAAGCTAAACTTGCTTTGACTGATGGAGAACACAGCAGTGAAAAAACAGAAATGCAAATTCATTTCACAGTGCAAATAAAAGGAATCTGCTAAATGAAATTGTAACAAAGTTCGTCTTTATGGAGGAAGAAGGAGACAGGGTCGGCGAGATTGGGACTCGTACGTTGTTTATTTCAACCAAAAATAATAAATGTTGTGCACACAGCACGTTCACCGTAGTTTTACTACAGCAACACAATAATTCAAATAATAACTCATTCCACGCTGGTTCAGCTTCAAGGTCTTCCACAGCTTTGCATAAACTCTTTCCGTGCTCCTTTCAGCTGTCCCAGTTTTCCTCTTTGTTCACGCACGAGTCACCAGTCCTCCTCTCTCTCCTCATTCTCTCAGTCTGTGGGTTTTTATGCGTCTCCCCACGCCAATCACTGCAATTAGACACAGGTGTTTATCATTTGCACTTGACCCACTTACTCACCGCCGCTCCCTCTGACTCGTCTCTCACTACAGACGGCGCTAAAACCACGCCCCCCTCATCACATACCCCCACCGCCCGACTCAGGCCGGGGAACCGTCCGGCCTGCAGCCCCCCCCCCCCCCTCCTGGAGAGAAAGTCGGCCACAGCCATCTGCGTCCCCGGCCTGTGGACCACCTGAAATTTAAACGGTTGTAAAGCCAGATACCAACGGGTGATCCGCGCGTTGGTATCTTTCATGCGGTGGAGCCACTGAAGGGGAGCGTGGTCCGAACACAGGGTAAACTCCCGGCCCAGGAGGTAGTATCGGAGGGTGAGGACAGCCCAACGGATGGCCAAACACTCCTTTTCTATGGTGCTGTACATCGTCTCTCTCTTGGAAAGCTTCCGACTGATGTACAGCACCGGCCGTTCCTCCCCCTCCACCTCCTGGGACAGGACCGCACCCAAACCCCTGTCCGAGGCATCCGTCTGTAGGACAAAAGGGAGAGAAAAGTCAGGAGCATGCAAAAGCGGTCCGCCGCACAGAGCAGCCTTTATGTTGGTAAAAGCCTGCTGGCACTGCTCCGTCCACTGAACCGTATCTGGAGCGCCCTTTTTAGTTAGATCAGTCAGCGGGCTAGCGAGGTCCGAATAATTGGGAACGAACCGTCTATAGTATCCCGCTAGCCCCAGGAACTGTCTAACCTCCTTTTTGGTCTTAGGACTCGGACAGGTCGCAACCGCAGCAGTCTTATCAATTTGGGGACGCACCTGTCCATGTCCTAAGTGGAAGCCCAGATACCTTACTTCAACCCGCCCAATTGCACACTTCTTCGGGTTGGCCGTGAGCCCAGCTCTTCTCAGCGTTTTCAGAACAGCACGCAAATACTGCATATGTCGCTGCCAATCATTACTATAAATAATGATGTCATCTAGATAAGCAGCGGCATATGCAGCATGCGGCCGGAGAATTCGGTCCATTAAACGCTGAAAAGTCGCCGGTGCCCCAAACAACCCGAACGGAAGTGTGACAAATTGGTGCAATCCGAACGGCGTGGTAAAAGCTGTTTTTTCTTTAGACATTGGAGATAAGGGGATCTGCCAATAACCTTTTGTTAAGTCCAGTGTCGAATAAAAGCGAGCAGAACCAAGCCGATCAAGCAACTCGTCAATCCGGGGCATTGGATACGCATCAAACTTAGACACCGCGTTCACCTTCCTATAATCCACACAGAACCGAATCGAGCCGTCAGGTTTTGGTACCAAAACGATCGGGCTCGCCCAGTCACTGTTGGACTCTTCTATGACCCCCATGTCCAGCATTGTCTCTAATTCGGCCTGAACGGTTTTCTTTTTATGTTCAGGTAAACGATACGGGCGGCAACGTACCACGACCCCCGGATCTGTCTCAACGTGGTGCTGAATGAGGTTCGTTCGACCAGGCAGGGGCGAGAACACATCGGCAAATTCTGCCTGTAGGGATGTGATGTCAGCGAGCTGCGAGAGCGAGAGGTGATCACCAGAGGGAGCCAGAGCGAATGACTGGGATTTAACATACGCTTCTGGCCCGAGATCCTCCTCTCCAGTCACCACCGTCGCCAGCATCACTGCCTCAGCCTCAACCCATTTTTTTAGCAGGTTGAGGTGGTAAATCTGACGTCCCCCACCCCGATCCGATCGAATTACCTCATAGTTGAGATCACCAACTCGCCGTGTGACCTCAAACGGCCCTTGCCACTTTGCGAGTAATTTCGAGCTGGACGTGGGAAGTAATACAAGTACCTTATCTCCCGGTGAGAATTGACGCAGTTTAGCCCCCCTATTGTATTGCTGTCTCTGTCTGTCCTGGGCCTGTAACAAATTCTCCAAAGAGAGCCGCCCCAATGTGTGGAGTTTTGTTCTCAGGTCCAGGACATACTGAATTTCGTTCTTACTAGCGGACGGTCCGTCCTCCCAAACCTCCCTCAGTACATCCAACACCCCACGGGGCTGGCGACCGAAAAGAAGCTCGAAGGGGGAAAACCCCGTGGAGGCTTGGGGGACCTCGCGTACAGCAAACAGAAGGGGTTCCAACCATTTATCCCAATTTTTGGCGTCTTCGTGAACGAACTTACGAATCATGGTTTTCAATGTGCGATTAAACCGTTCGACCAGGCCGTCCGTTTGTGGGTGATAGACGCTGGTGCGAATCGATTTAATGCCCAACAATTCGTAAAGCTCGCGTACCGTTCGTGACATAAACGCCGTGCCTTGATCGGTGAGGATCTCCTTAGGGATCCCCACCCGGGAGATTAAAGAAAACAGCGCGCTTGCCACACTCTTAGCGGAGATATTGCGAAGCGGGACTGCTTCTGGGTATCGTGTTGCGTAATCTACCAAGACTAACGCAAAACGATGCCCTCGTGCTGACCGTTCTAATGGCCCGATGAGGTCCATACCAATTCGTTCAAAGGGGACCTGCATCAGCGGAAGGGGGCACAAGGGTGCTTTTGGGTTGGCCGGTGGATTAACCAACTGACATTCACGACAAGACGCGCACCACCTGCGCACGTTCTCGTGAATGCCCGGCCAAAAGAATCGGGCCATGAGACGGTTTAGTGTCGCCGTTTGCCCCAAATGACCGGCCATCGGATTACAATGAGCCGCCTGGAAAAGCATTTCCCGACGGCTCTTTGGTACTAACAACTGGGTTGTATCCTCCTTTGTCTGGGCGTCTTGGGTCACCCGATACAACCTATCTTCTATCACACAAAAATAGGGGTAAGAGAGCGGTTGGTCCGGGTGGAGTAGCTGACCGTCGATGGAACGGACCTGGTCAAACGCGCGTTTTAGCGTCTCATCCTGGGACTGCTCTAGGGGAAAATCATCGCGCTCGGAGAGGATATTTCCCTCCAAAGTGCTCTCTTCCCCTACAGCAGTACCCAGAGGCCCCGGTACAGCATCCCCCACCTGAATCACCGCTGTCTTCCCCTGGTGCTTCTTTTCCCAAGAGACATCCGCACATAAAACCCCCAATAACTTCTTGAAACCAGGCCAATCGGTACCCAAGATTAGCGGATGTCGGAGGTGCGGGTTAATTGCAACCTCCACACTATGTTTTTGTCCCCTAAATAGAATTTCTACCGACATTAAAGGATAACTCACCACCACACCGTGCACACACCGCACCTTAACCACGCGGCTGTTATCCAATGGCCCAGATCGAACCAGGCTTTGATGAATCGAGGTTTGGTTGCATCCTGAATCCACCAAAGCCTGATAAGTACCCCCCTTTATACTCACTGGTATTTGGTACGGGCCGGCTTGATCGGGGGCGGCCTTTGGCGCGTCGGGGACCCGAACCAGTGTCCCCACCTCCATCACCGGGCACCTGTCGATGAAGTGGCCCGGGTCCCCACAGCGCCAACAGGCCGGCCCAGGTTTTACCGCTGTTCCAGCGGCAGGAAGTGGGCCAAGGGATTGACGTGGGGAGAGAGGCGCCAGCTGCGCCAGGGTGGAAAGTTCCCCAGCCGGTGTCCCCCTCGTCGCCGTCCTCGCGGCCGCGCCATTGTCACCGGACCACCCGGACCTCCACCTCGGCGCTGGTCTGGGTGCAAAGCCTCCTCGCGACCTAGGAAGGGGAACAGGCTTTGTAGAAAGGGAGGGGGTAGAGGCCGGGGAAGAGAGAGAGAGAGAGGGGGAGAGAGAGACAGATGGAAGGGTTTCGCCGACCCCAGAGCACGCCACCATGTGATCCTCCGCCAGTTGGATGGCCTGGTCCAGCGACGTCGGGCGGTGGCACTGGACCCACTGTGCAGTTTTCTTGGGGAGCTTCACGATAAACTGTTCCAGTACCACCTGGTCGATAATCTGCTCGACGTCGCTTCCCCCGGCCATCAGCCATTTGCGGCAGGAGTCCCGGAGCTGTTGCGCCATCACGAAGGGCCGGCCGGACTCGTCGAGTGTCAGAGACCTGAAGCGCTGGCGATGCTGTTCCGTGGTCCGACCGACCCGTTGCAGGATGGCGCGCCGTAGGTCTTGATAGACCAGGAGACTCGCGACAGGCAGCTGGTGGGCGGCAACCTGCGACTCCCCTGACAGCAGCGGGATGAGACGCAGTGGCCAGTCTGCCCTGGGCCAGCCCCGGGTCTCGGCCATCCTTTCGAAGAGGTCCAGGAACGCCTCCGGGTCGTCAGCTGGACCCATCTTCGATAAGGTGAGCGGCAAGGCCGAGTCTGATGTTGGAGTGGGGCTGGCCGGAGTCTCCCGGTCCAAACAGCTCCGGAACAACTCGCGGTCTTCCTGTTGCCCTTGGAGCAGCGCCTGAAAGCGCCGCTCGTGCTCCTCCTTAACACTCAGGAGGGCCTGATGTTGGTCTCTTTGAAGAGCCGCGAGTGACTGGATGATGTCCGCAAACGGCGTTCCTGACGGGTTCTGCATGGCGGCGGCCGATCTCCTTCTTCCCGGGTTCCGGCACCAGTGTAACAAAGTTCGTCTTTATGGAGGAAGAAGGAGACAGGGTCGGCGAGATTGGGACTCGTACGTTGTTTATTTCAACCAAAAATAATAAATGTTGTGCACACAGCACGTTCACCGTAGTTTTACTACAGCAACACAATAATTCAAATAATAACTCATTCCACGCTGGTTCAGCTTCAAGGTCTTCCACAGCTTTGCATAAACTCTTTCCGTGCTCCTTTCAGCTGTCCCAGTTTTCCTCTTTGTTCACGCACGAGTCACCAGTCCTCCTCTCTCTCCTCATTCTCTCAGTCTGTGGGTTTTTATGCGTCTCCCCACGCCAATCACTGCAATTAGACACAGGTGTTTATCATTTGCACTTGACCCACTTACTCACCGCCGCTCCCTCTGACTCGTCTCTCACTACAGACGGCGCTAAAACCACGCCCCCCTCATCACAGAAATCAATAAAGGGGAAGCGATATGATCATCATCAAGGGTAAATAAAGGGGACGTGAATGCGCCATAATGGTCTGAATAGCGAACAAGAGACAGATTGTGCCTCTATTTGTGTTGTTGTCAGGATAATTACAAACTTCCTTTTGCCCAGTGAGGCTTAGCACAAGTCCTCCTGACGTGCATTTCTCTCTTCCCGTGTCTCTCCATGACAGAGTGAGCACTCTCATCTCTGGTTCTGTTTTCATTCTGCCGGCATCCTTTTTCATCAGCAGCATCAATTTATTATCAGATAAACAAAAACAGTCATTACATTACGATCCAGGATCTGTTGGGATGATTGTTCAATTGAAAGTTTAAATATTATTATAATGGCAATTCCATGAGGGATTACAATACAATCAGAAGCATTTTTAGGAGAGAAGCAAAATTATTGTATTTATATACATCCTTTCTTCTTACAGCAAATCACACAGCGAAGAGGGAAACGCCATTCGATGCCTTTTTCACAAGCACACACACACAATTACACACTATGACAATGTTGGCAAGCTAACAACAGAAATTTCTTACTGCTTGAAAAGGCTCATCATCATATTAATGGTAACAGATAAAATATGCCATATATTGAGCTGGGGCCCAAATTCCCAATGCGGAGTATTCAAACACAGAGAGAAATGACAAAAAGAAAATCTCAGTTTTTTATTACATGTTTTTTTCCCTGATTCTTTTAAAATGCGCTATTCAGTCCTTTCCTCTTCTGACACACGGTAATATATCCGAGGCAAGTGCTGAATATAAATCAAGTTTTTCTTCTGTGAAATATGATAATCTGTAAATTAGTAATAATTGGAACTGAGAAAATGTGGGCTGCTAAATGACTTGTCTAAACCATATGTGCACTAACAAAAAGAAGCACACTGACTTCACCTTAACCCCACATTGACGCACACACACTCACAAACACACAATGGGCCCATCTGTACCACAGATAGGGTATTAAAAATATAATGAACATCTGACAAAATATTTCATTTCAATATTGCCAGCATGCCTTAAAATGAAGGAGATCCTATCTCTCCCACTCTTGACATGAATGTAGCTAGATGCTTGCATTACTGTAACTCAGTATGCTATCTTACATTTTGAAGCACTTGGCACACTTTTGCATGTGAGAGATTTCTATGGGCTAAATTCTAAGAATTCTAATCAGAATAGGCAGTTCTCTTACACACGCACACACGCACACGCACACACACACACACACACACACACACACACACACACACACACACACACACACACACACACACACACACACACACACACACACACACACACACACACACACACACACACACACACACACACACACACACACACACACACACACACACACACACACACACACACACACACACACACACACAAACACACACGTACATGTGACTGGTTATGGAAATCAGCACTTGCCATGTAAATAGCCCTTTATCAGGAAACTGTGCCATTTATGCCTGAAATCTTCAGGATTTTTAAATCATTTCCTATGAAAAGGTTACTGCTGAACATCCAAGCAAACATATTTCTCCCACATAAAGTACCAGGACCATAACCAGCATTTATACAGTACACTGTCAGAAAATAAATATGTGCAAAAATTTACATTTTTATGGGTACAACAGCTTGTCACCCTTAAAGGTCAAAAGATGTCCCACCGAACACCGAATTCCGAGTAGTAATATGGACCCTTAAGGTAACACTATCAATCAATTTACTGTATGTAAACAAGGTACAAAGTTGTTCCTTTAAAGGTACTGCTTAAGTGATAAGCTGTTATACCACCCCTAAAGGTAACATTTTTGCATATTATTTTCGAGTGTATATTGAGGAACCATCAAAGTTTCACTCAGTTTATATAAAATAAATAAATATGATTCACTCATCTATACTTCATGTGAATGCCGACCCTGTAAATGTGTGGTTGAATGTTGAGGGACTGAGGGCAGTTCAAAATAAAAATTAAATAAATAAATAAAAGCTTATTAGCTAATATCATCACAACACATAAGATTATCTAGGCAATATTCTTGGCCAGGCCAATATGACAAGTTACTTCTAGTCAGCATCATAAAGTGTTAGAAGATATTAAGCAGACAGTAATACTCTGACTGCTAATTGGCATGTCGTGGCAAAGTTACTTATAGTTAGTAGATTGTCTAAAATTTTATCAAACTTGTTTCTGTTTGAAGTCTTTAAAAAATCAAAATCAAAATTATAACGTTAACAAATATGATGTCAGAAAGATCAAACAATTTCTATAGTGGAAAATGTCACAACAGATTATTCAGATGAATTTCAGAATTATAATTGTATAAAATTCATTAAAATGTGTTGGTGATGAATGAGGACATGCTGACTGCTCAAATCAAATTATCGCTTTATTTTAACATATCTTTAACCTTTCACACTTAATCTAACAGCTAAGAGTTAAATATATCCAATAATGTCACTGCTCACTACATGAGATTTCTTGAGTAGCATCATTTCTGGAGAATAAACCAAATCGCACACCTTTTTGTACGATCAACTCTGATAGGAAATGTTGTTAGAATGTTTACTTGTATCTTACCTTATAAAACCAATTAGCTGATGTTGAGGTGGTAATGATTATGTGTAAAAAAAATGTAACAGTTGTCCAAGTTTTTTTAAAATTATTATTATTATTATTTTTTACATATTTACTGTATTTACATATTATTTAACATTATATTCACCTGTCCAAGGTATTCAGTGTCTTCAGCCTGAGGCTTTGTGGGATAGGCTCCAGCCCTCCCCATGACCCGAAAGAGGATAAAGAAGGTATAGAAGATGGATAGCTGGATATATTATATTTTGCCCACGCAAATACTAGTGTAATATGTATCTCACGCTCACTGAGTGGAAGCTAAACAAATGTTTAAATAATAAAGCTTTATGAGCATTAAAATGCAATACTTTACACATAATACAGCATCAGCATCAACTCAATATGAATTTTTGTTGCAACATATAATTTAATATCAATTCATTCAAAGCAATATTGCACTCATGTAATCTAAAAAGGATCAAATATGAGTTTCCATCAAAATGAAACTGGGAGCTAATCTAACTAAATTGTAATCGTAGATTCATTCTGAAAAATGGAAGGCAGCTTTTGGATAATTGTTTGACAGGCATCTTTTTACCCAAACAGAAGTGGCTTTAGTATCCGTGGAAACATATTCTTTGAAAAGGACTGATTAAATGTCAGAAATGTGAGTTAGCCATTTAACCGCATTGCTTTGTCTGTCTGTTTTGTCCCAGTTAATCTCGTTTTCCATCCTAGAATACACCATAGCCTGCTTTATTAGATATGCTTATGAGTAACCAATAAAAAGAATGGAAAAGGAAGAGGAAAATATTAAAATGAAAATGGCAATGGCATGCTATTGTGGGTTCAACAGGACTAAATCCAAATAAAGATCTTCAAGTTACTATGACGTTTTAATCTGTTATTATTTTTCATGTCCCATCTCACAATGACTGTGCAGTGCTTCAGTGAATTAATAGTTTATAAATATGTGATTGTTGTCTAAGAAGATGTAGGAGGAGGATACTAGAGGAAAGTAAAGGTATTTGTTAATTGTGTGTAATACGTGCAAGGCACGCTTAACATGGCTTTAGTGCTGGCACAGTGGATTAAGACTTAAAACTGAAGCTTGATTTCACTCTGTGCAGTTTTCTTAATTAGAGCAGCAAAATAAAATAAAAATAATTCATAAACAAACTGCAACACTCTAATTTGTGTTACAGAGATTGATCTAGTGATTTGGATTGTTCTGCATCACACATTATCTCAATCAAAGGATGTTGAATGGCATCACATTTGGCATTCGAGTCAATATGTTTTCTCTTTAGTCAGGTTTTAAAATCTGATTACAGTAATTTAATTCACTGTGAGTGTGTCATCATATGTATTGGGGGAAGAATTTCAGTCTAGAATACAACGACAACTGTTTTGACATCAATTGTTGTAACAAAAGATGTATTTTACAGGTGCACTTTATGTGTCCCCCGGTGGTGAACGTGATTTTACAGAGTACAACATTTTCCTGGATCAACATCTTTGTTGGAACATTGCAATCAACCAATCAGATTAGAGGGACAGTTTACAGTTTATGTCAACTATATGTTTTCAACCAAGTGCTTCTACATCAGTGTTATTGACCAATCATTTCCCTCTAATTTCAGGGATATGTTATGGGTATAGGGTTAAGTTTAGGGGTAGTGGTAGCGATAGGACAATTTTCAGACAGGAATGTTGCTCCAAAAAATATGTTGATCCAGGAACATGCCTTACTTGGCAAAATCACAGTGACCGTGAGCTGGTCTACCACGAGAACAGGTAACTTTGTGCAGAGGTGAGAAATTCATTTATTTTCAATTGTCATAAAGCCTGAATTTACACGTAGGCATGCCTTTTAATATTCACAATAGTTATGACATAGAGAGAGAGACACACACATAGACACAGACCAAAAGAAAGGTATAAACAGACATACTGAAATACACATGCAACCTAATCATTTAATTTTCAAATTTTTATTAGAAATCAGAATATCAGCAATATCAAGTTGAACTGAAAAAAATTGTATTTAGTTTGGCCTCCTTTGCTTAATTGATAATATCATGTAAGGATGGTCCACAGAAGGCAAGTTTGTAGAGAACCCAAGTGCAGTTTATTTACAGAACTTGATCAAACATAAAACAAAGGCATGGCAAGGCATGCATAGTGATGTTACATTTGACACTGAAGTTTTAAAACACGTATCGAGTACGCAACGCAATTTCTCATGAAGATCCATGGCGGAGCTCGCATTGTTTTCAGAGAAACACGTGATCAACCGAAGCCTCACTTTCTTTCCAGTCACGTGAAAGCTTAACTTTGCGTGTCGGAAGGTCGGAATGTTTGAACCCAGACAACTACTCTACAGGTTTTCGGAAGTTTAAGTCCATTAACTAACATTTTATTTTATTGTATTTTATAAATAAGCCTATGTTACATGATCATATATTCTGACACATACACAGAATAGAAACCATAAAATAAGTAGACCAACATTTACTTGCATCAAGCAACTCTGTTTTATTAATATAATTGTTACATTTAATTTATTGCCACACTTTAATATGTTAATTATATTATCAAAAACCGGAACATTTAGCATTGTCAGGCTTTTATTTGTGCTTAAAGGGGTGGTAAAATGCCCTTTTCACAAGATGTAAAAAAAATCTCTAATGTCCCCCGAGTGTGTGAGTGTGAAGTTTTAGCACAAAATATCCCAAGGATGTTTTTATATAGCATGTTAAAGTTGTCACTTTTTTAGGGTTAGCAAAAACGCACCGTTTTGTGCCTGGCCCTTTAAATGCAAATGAGCTGTCTCTAAGGGCGGGGTTTTAATAGCTCTTGTGTGTTAACAGCTGCGATTATCTCACGCATACACACTAAAATGACAGAAACTGTTCTGCCTTTAATGTTAAAACAGAGCCAGACAAAGATGGAGAAACTCAAGAAGAAGTGACAACATGTAGAATGCAAAAGGACATCTCTGAATGGTTAGTTGGGCGAATTTATGTTGGTGATGTGGAGTTAACTATCTTCAATTAGCATATTCTGTCATGATAATCTATAAATCGCTTGTATAGGAACTGTTGTGAGATGCACACAGAGTGACTTTTTATTGCATGTGAAAAGAAGGATGCTACAAGTTTGAGCTGACTCACAAATGTAGGCTACTCATATACAACAACTTTTCCTCTTCTCGACATGGACTGCTAGTCCATGTCCCGGGGGCAGGGTTTATGTACATTTAAGGGTTGCTGATGTCACTAACACGGGAGGAATGTCATGTAGTCCCTAACAGCCATTTGTTGTAGTCCTTTTTAAAAAAAGCAAAAAGCTCCCTTGGATTTCAACTTTGAGCATCGTAACTTTGCAGATGTTGTTTATGCTCAAACAGCAACATTACACACTAGCTAAAGTTAGAAAAGTGAAATTGTGTTTTACCACCCCTTTAATGGATAAAACAATGGCGCTGCACATTCAGCTGCTCATAAACATGGCTGCTATAAATTTGACCTGCCACAAGATGGCACTGTTTTTGACACTCTTGATGCTTTGATTCTTTCCTCGAAACATTCAGGGGAAAGCCTCAGTGCTTCACGAGGCTCCATTTACCCATCCCTAGCATGCAACTCGAAACATAACGACTCGGTTACTAACGTAACCTCGGTTCCCCGAGAGGAGGGAACGAGTATTGCGTAATGCTTACGCCATGGGAAAACTCCTTTTCTCGAGAAATATTGAAGTCTTTTTGTAAAACGCATTGCAGCTGCACAGCATACAGCAATGAGCGAGGCAGCTCGGTCATTGGCTGTGCTGCGGCAACTTGCACAAACCAATGACGGGGCGACTCTGAACCCGCTTCCAATGAGCGTGCTTCGCGTCCACGCGCGTCAGAGCCCGCCAAGATGGGCGTGGCCAAGGGCTATATATTGGGCGCCCCGTCGTCTGAGTTCTTTAGGTTCAATCGACTGAAGCAAATTGACCAAGCACAAGCACGGCAGATTACGCAATACTCGTTCCCTCCTCTCAGGGAACCGAGGTTACGTTAGTAACCGAGTCGTTCCCTTTCAAGAGGTCTCTCCTATTGCGTAATGCTTACGCTATGGGAAAGCCATGTAAAACGCCGTGCGTGCTGACTTCGCTTCTATTAAGCCGGAGGCCGGTGCCTGAGCTTTTGAGCGAAGTAATTATCCAACGAGCCAGCCGAAGGCGGGCTTTATAAAGGGACAACGTGGAACGGCCCAAAGGGCGTCCAAAGACACACACAAGCACATTTTTATGTACTGTCATGTATGAAAAATCCTCCACATCAGATGCAAAGATGTGATTCTATGAGGGAGGAGACAATGCTCAGCATGTACACACCCCAGCCTATGCATAGTTAGACCGACAGTATGTTAGAGTGCAATGAGGGGACCTGTAGGTTATAAAACCTGATAAATGTTGACGGTGAGGCCCAGCCTGCAGCCGCACAAATATCTTGAATGGGTATCCCACTCGACCACGCCCACGAGGAGGCCATGCCTCTCGTAGAGTGAGCTCTGATGCCCAAGGGGCACTGAAGGCCCTTGGCTTCATAAGCCAGCGCTATAGCATCAACTATCCAGCGCAATATTCTTTGCTTTGACACAGCCAGACCCTTAGTGCGGCCGCCAAAGCATACGAACAACTGCTCTGTCTGTCTGAACAGGGCAGAACGTTCCAAATATACTCTGAGTGCCCTGACCGGGCAGGGTAAATTAGCGTCACTTTCGTCTGCTGGGGACGATAGGGCGGCCAAAGATATCACCTGTGCTCTGAAAGGAGTAGAGAGCACTTTAGGAATATACCCGTGTCTTGGCCTGAGGACAACCCTGTTGTCGTTAGGTCCAAACTCCAGGCAGGTAGCGCTTGATGACAGCGCGTGCAGGTCGCCCACTCTCTTGACCGGGGCGAGAGCCAGCAAGAGAGCAGTTTTGAGCGAGAGCTGTTTAAGGTGCACAGTTCGGAGGGGTTCGAACGGGGCACGCTTAAGTGCGTCCAGGACCGTGGCCAGGTCCCAAATCGGCACCGAGGGGGGGCGTGGGGGATTTATCCTCCTGGCGCCCCTCAGGAAACGAACAACTAGGTAGTTTTTCCCTAGTGTGCGTCCTTCGACCGGTTCATGTGATGCCGCTATGGCAGCCACATATACTTTGAGCGTGGAGGGGGTGCGGCCTGCCTCCAACAGCTCTTGTAAGAAAACAAGCACACTCGGTACTTCGCATGTCTCAGGATTCAGGTTCCTGGACTTGCACCAGTCACTGAACACCTTCCATTTCTGGGCATATAAGCGCCTCGTAGAGGGCGCTCGCGCCTCAGTGATGGTTCTCAACACTCCACTGGGGAGGTTCCCGGGAATCCGTTGAGGGGCCACGCATGGAGGGCCCACAGATCGGGCGGGGATGAAGGATCGTCCCGTTGGCCTGCCTGAGGAGATCTAGCCTCAGTGGAATCGGCCATGGGGCAGATTGTATCATCTGCATCAGTTCTGGAAACCACGTCTGTTTTTTCCAGAGTGGGGCTACCAGGAGCACTGCACATTTCTCCTCCCTGATCCGACTGATGACCTGAGGTAGCATCGCAACCGGAGGGAAGGCATACAGCGGGCGGCTCGGCCAGACTTGGGCGAGCGCGTCCGTGCTCTTTGAAAAGAAGAGAGGGCAGTGCGTATTTTCCTTGAAGGCAAAGAGGTCGACCTCTGCTCTGCCAAAGGTTTGCCATAACCACTGAATCGTCAGGGGGTGCAGAGACCATTCTCCTGGGAGAACTTTGTCTCTGGACAGCATGTCCGCTCCCTGGTTCAGAACACCTGGCACATGCGTAGCTCTCAGCGAGCGCAGGTTGCGCTGGGACCATAGGAGGAGCTCCCTGGCCATCGAGTGCAGGGAGCTCGATCTGAGTCCACCCTGACGATTTATATGCGAGACTACCGTCATGTTGTCCGTTCGGACTAGGACGTGCTCGTCCTTCAGGTACGGGAGCAGGGCTCTGAGAGCCAAAGCGACCGCTTTCAATTCCAGACAGTTTATATGTAGGCGCTTCTCCGGGTTTGACCACAAGCCGGAGACAGGCCTGCACTCGTAAAGGGCCCCCCAACCTATTTTGGAGGCCTCTGTCGTGATCATTTTTCTCCTTGTGTTTACACCCAAACTCACGCCGGACTGATACCAGTCGACAGCTTTCCAGGGCGTCAGGGCTTTTATGCAGCCGTGATTTGCTCTGATTAAAAAGTGGATGGGGACTCGGCTTTTGAGCCAGCGTTGGAGAGGACGCATGTGCAACAATCCTAGCTGGAGTACAGCTGATGCTGAGGCCATGAGACCGAGCATCCTCTGAAACCGCTTGACGGGGGCGCGCGCGCCCGCTCTGAACGATGTTGCAAGGCGCCGGATAGTGAGCGCGCGCTCTGATGAGAGGCGCGCCGTCATCTGCACTGAGTCTAGCACTATTCCCAGAAAAGAAATATTCTGGCTGGGGGATAGCATGCTCTTTGCAAAATTGATTTTTAGACCTAGGCACTCTAGATGACTGATAATCCAAGACCTGTGTGTCACTAACTGGCTCTCTGATTGTGCTAGTATTAGCCAATCGTCGAGATAATTTAGTATTCGCACTCCCCGCTGTCTCAGGGGGGAAAGTGCTGCATCCATACATTTCGTAAATGTACGGGGTGCCAGTGACAGGCCGAATGGTAGTACTGTGTACTGGTATGACTCTCCCTCGAAAGCGAATCCCAGAAATGGCCTGTGATGAGGCGCTATTGGAATGTGAAAGTAAGCGTCTTTCAGATCCACTGACAGAAACCAATCCCTCGGGCGAACTTGCGCGAGGATATGCTTGGTAGTTATCATTCTGAACGAACGAATCATTAAAGCTTTGTTCAGATGTCTGAAGAAAATAGCGGCTGTAAAAACCTGCCTCGCTCATAGAGGGGGGGACTGTTTCTATAGCGCCTTTCTCTATCAGTTTGAGCATCTCGGTGCGTAGAACATGTGAAACATCTTTTCTCACTTTCGTCTCTACCACCGCTGTGAAGCGGGGCGGTCTGCGAGCGAATTGAAGCGAGTAACCGTGTTTTATTATGTTCAAAACCCATTTCGGCATGTCTGGGATATTTTCCCAAGCTTTCGCTCGCACAGATATGGGCTGAATGTTGGCCGGGGGCGTGTTGCAGTGACATATGGCTCCCGCCAGCGAATCGTTCTGTGTTAACACCGAGCTTACAGCTCTCAACGGCGCGGACGCGCGCTGAGCAGCTCTGCTGAATGCCGAGTGCAGGGGTGCGTGTGAGATTACAGGCACGCTCGCTGTAATGCTCACAGAGTGAGATGGGGAAATGTTTAACACTGTGTGTATAGTGCTTATGGGTGGGGGTGCATAGACTGTGGTAGGCACGCACGCCACTTTCATAAAACTTCCCGCTCGTGGCGGGAGGTTTTTGGCCATATAAACAGTGTTTGTGAGTTGGGGTGCGTGCATAACAGTGGGCACACGCGCTACTCTTATACAACTTCCCGCTTTTACTGGGGAAGTGTTTATAACTGTGGGAACAGTGCTTGTGTGTAGTGGTGCATACGTAACAGTTGGCACACAATCTACATTTATGGGGCGTCCAGCCTGAGCTGGGAAAACATTTGGCACTGCGTTGACAGTTTTGATATGTGGGAATGCGCACTTTGGTGTGGACACGTGACCCTTTAATGACACAGGCAGAAAATAGCTCTTTATGTGATTTCTGTGTGTCGCCGTAAAAACGGCGTTTGTTTGCAGGTGGGCGAGCTGTGTGGCTGGCACATTGGCTGCTGTATAGACATTTCCAGCCGCCTGTAAGGGGACTGGGTAATGCTTTAGACGTTTTGGAGAGAACGGTCCGGCTCTTGCGAGACACGCGCTCTCCCTTTTCCTCCCTGTAGCTAGGAGGACTTACGAGGCTCTGGGTTCAGCACAATCCTGGGCCGAGGTCCCCGTCACTCGGGCGGTTGCTTCCTGTTGGCAGAGCGCGAGCGGCGTCGAAAATCTGTTTCAGGTTTGGGCTGAGAAACGGGGGGCGCCGTCTTAGCTCGCTGCTGTTGAGGCGGCCGTTGGCGGCTCTGCGATGAGCTAGATCGCTTGGGCAGGAAGTGACGCATAGCCTGTGAGTCCTTACGGGCTTCGGTGAAGCGCTCGGCGAACTCCTTCACCGCTGGTCCAAACAGGCCGTCTTGGGAGATAGGCGCGTCGAGGAAAGACGCCTTATCTGCATCCTTCATATCTGTTAGCGTCAGCCACAGATGGCGCTCAAGGACAGTCAGGTTAGCCATAGCACGGCCGATGGATTGGGCGGTGGCTTTTGTGGCTCGCAGCGCTATGTCAGTGGCGCTGCGTAGGTCCTTAAATGCCTCAGGCTCGGGTCCAGACTCGTCCATACTGCGGAGAAGTTTGGCTTGAAACACCTGGAGGACAGCCATAGAGTGAAGCGCTGATGCAGCTTGGCCGGCGGAGGCGTATGCGCGACCGGCGAGAGCTGAAGTGGACTGGCAGGGCTTCGAGGGATGAGAAGCTTTAGCTTTCCATCCAGCGTTGGAGGGTGGACACAGATGATTGGCCACAGCCTCCTCGAGTCCCCTCATAGCCTCTTTCTTTCGCGCCGTCCACGGAGGAGAGCGACAAAGAAAAAGAAGGCTTCAGGCGAGCGGAGTGCGGGGCTTTCCACGACTTCGTGAGTTCGTCGTGAACTTCCGGGAAGAAGGGGGAGGGTCTTTGTCGAGGGGCCTGTCGGCGCCCCTGCAGGAAGCACTCGTCCAGTCGGCTGCGGGCGGGTTCTTCCGGGGAAGACCAATCGAGCCCGAGGTCTTCCACGGCCTTGGAGAGAATGCGGACGATCTCTGAGTCCATGCTGGAGCCCGCGCTTGTGCCCGCTAATGTCGAAGGCGCGGGGTCGAAGGACGAGCCCGGCCAGTCGTCGGATGCAGCATCACAGGAAAAACTGTCATCCTTATCTTCGTCATCCCCTGACGCGCCAAACGAGACGAGCCCCATCGCTCCGCTGGAGGGGTGCTGGTCCGCCTGTGTGAACTGGACTGGCGGCGGGGAGTCTTCGGGTGGCGGTGAAGCACGCGGGGATTGGCCCGGCGTGACATCACTGCAAACCGCGTGCTCCGGCAGCCTCTGTGAGCGGCGTTTTTTCTTTCGCGGCTCGACCAGAGGAGATGGCAGCACGGAAGAGGTGGGCTCTTTCGAGGTGAAAACGGCGAAGCGAGCGCGCAGCTCGGTGAGGCCCAGGGCGTCACACTCGGGACATCCGCCTCGAGTAAGGGCAGCCTCTGCGTGGTCCGGTCCCAGGCAGCGGGCGCAAATGATGTGACGATCCCCGTCTTGAAGAGGGCCTCGACACGAAGCGCAGGAAGGCATTTGACGCCTTGAAAAATTGCTCTTTTAGAAAAAGTGTCGCGGGGGCGAACACTGAAAGCTTTGAAAGGATATAGCGATGATGCGCGCCGGATGGCTTAGCAGAAGGGCGATCGAAGGCGGCTGAAGGCGCCGGCGTCCTCGAAGCAGTCCTGCTGTAGGCTTGTCGACGGCGGCGGCGGCGGCGAAAAGACTCCAACAAATCCGGAGGATCAGCGAAGAGAAGGTTCTTTGCTGAAGGAGATTAAATCTAAAGAACTCAGACGACGGGGCGCCCAATATATAGCCCTTGGCCACGCCCATCTTGGCGGGCTCTGACGCGCGTGGACGCGAAGCACGCTCATTGGAAGCGGGTTCAGAGTCGCCCCGTCATTGGTTCGTGCAAGTTGCCGCAGCACAGCCAATGACCGAGCTGCCTCGCTCATTGCTGTATGCTGTGCAGCTGCAATGCGTTTTACATAAAGACTTCAATATTTCTCGAGAAAAGGAGTTTTCCCATAGCGTAAGCATTACGCAATAGGAGAGACCTCTCGAAAGGGAACCGTGGACATCAACAGATGTTACAGGAAACAATACTTGACCAGGACATATGGCAAACATGAGGGCTTAAATACACAAGGACTAATGACTAGACAACGGACACCTGTGAACAATGACCCAATGAACCAATGACAACATAACACATCAGACAAGGGAACACATGGCAGGATCACGTGACCAACAGGGAATCACATGACAAAGACTGACCAAACTGACCAAAACAAGACATGACACAGCACTCAAGAACCATGAACTCAAATATTTACTGAACATCACAAGGTAATTTATTTAATAATAACCTAGAAATACAGCAGAATCTGAAATATTCCTTATTCATTTCATGTCACTCTTTGTTTTAGCTTTTTTATAATCCAAAAAACAACCCTTCATGTTGTGATTTTTGGACCTTGCTGTATCTCTTCTCAAGGTTATCTTTACACTTCTTATTAATCACAGTGAGAAAAAACAAATCTACAGAAACACTATTATTCCACGTCATATATGAATGAATACCAGATTTCGCCTGGCAAGTTTCTGTTGATACATTAACAAAAAAGTGCTGAGGATATATTGTATGCTGCCAGTTGCCATATACATGCAGCTCAAACTCTCTCCAACATCCAAATACCCTCATTCCCCTACAACACACGTTTACAAGAAATTAAACTGTTAATTTGCCGGCTCCATGAAAGGAAAAAGGCTGATTCCCTTTTCCACTCCTGAACTTGCAGGATAGCACGGTGACAAGCAGAATATGTTATGAGCCAACTTCAATAGGGAATATGGGGTTATGGCGCTGTGAAATTGCGTGAGCTTCCAGTTTATAAAAATGGTCTGCGTCTGATAAACCCTGCCAGCATTCCAAATAGCATATTGGACATTAACTGCTTTTAGAGATTGTAGACATTTTGACACATTATCCACTCTGGCAATAGCGGAAAAAAACAGCATGACTAGATCAGATGTTTAAATTCATGTCTTGCCTAACGTTGCTCAAGTAGAGGCAGTACTTGTGGTCTCTTTCCAGACACATCAGATAGCAATGCGAGTTTGAAACTAGTGAAAGCCTGGAGGTGAACCCATTGGCTCAGTTTGTCTAATCTAATTTCCTGTCACACCAGAACAGCATGTAAAGAGAAACATGGCAAGCAATAAATTATGGGGATAGTACCACTATCCTTGCAGTGTTATGATACTTTGCATGTAAATAATGTAGGGCAGTAGTATTGCTATGCAGTTAGCTAATCCATAAACTACAAACAAGATTTTTTTTTAAGTCTGAAATTCCACATTCTGAGAAATAAGGATGGAAAATCCTGTTATGAAGATACGCTACTGTCAAAATGCCTGCAAGTTTTTTTTTTTTTAATTCTGAGTGTTTGGCTGAGCAGTTATCTTACACCTATGGAATAGTGCATATGTTCAAAAAAAACTTTCCAACTTTCCAGATTTTCTCTTGAGTTTGATGTGCAGGGCTTATGAGGTAAACCTATAGTCCTATGTGTGATCTGTTTGCAAAGCTTCACCACAACCCACTTTAATGTTCCTCCTCCATAAGTTTGCCTGACCATGAATACTTTAAAATATAGTTTAATATTACATGCAATGTGTGCAAGAAATAATCGATCACACAGAAAACATCATGACAGCTGCTATATATACCAAGGTACTTTTTTTTGAGCCTGCAAATTTTATTTGTACAGGTCTAACACAGTTTCCATTCCCCTGGATCCCAGACAGTGTGACAACAATGTCAAATATGAACAGGAGCAAGTATCTTTGGTTGGAGTGAGTGTCAAAGCACCTAAAGAAATATCAAACTTCTTTATCTGGTAAGTAATACCTGTTACATTATTTTACATGTACATAAAAATTTGAATCACAGGCTAGCTGGTATCAGTTCAACGGTACAATTGCGTTTCTGATATTGACAACAGTTCAAAAAGAGTAACATACATTTTAGACACATTGGTCATTTCAACTTTACATTTAACATTACATTAAACTGATTTAAAAAATTTGTTGAATCTTGTATAACATGAAGGTTGAAATTGCTTAATTTATTTCGATGAGCTAATGCAATGTTAAAACTTGTATGTATGTCAAATTATGTTGTCATAACTTATTGATTTTTTTACAGTGTTGTTTTGACTACTTTTGGGACTTTTATTAATTAGTTATTTTATTAGTTAGTTTATTCGTTTGCAACTATTACAGACCAAAAGTAAACAAATACCTGGCAAAACAGTTGCGTGAATTGTCAACATTGATTGCCATTGCCTCAGTATCTACTTCACACTCATGAACCGTGACAGCAGATTAGCAGGTTATTGATTATGCTTTAGATACAGTATTTGCTTACACATGGTTTATCTAAATGCCCTGAAGCAACACTGTAAAAGGTCACAGAGGGTCATGAGTACTGTTTGTACAGGTGTTTACACATTATTTTTTAACACTGTATCCTTTCTTCCTTTTCTTCTTAAAGCGCAATTTCTCAGGCTGTTTTTTTCCTTTTTCTCGTCTTTGTCCCCAATTCTTAGAATTTTTTTAATTTTCTCATTCAACTCATATGGTGTCATACCAAGAAGGTTTGCAAATGGATCATCTTTAAATGATCAGAGCTGAAAAAATCTTTCAGCACCAAGCCAAGCAGGAGGCATGGAGGTGGCTGAAAATGTACTCTGTGTTTCTATTTTATATCATATTTTGTCTTAATCGATGGTCCCTGAAGAGGGATTGCTATCTTTTCTTGAGAGATATTGGCAGCCATGCTTGCAAACCCATTTGAGGATTTTAAAGGTGTAAGCGGAGGGCCATTAGGGGTAATGCAGCAACAATTGCTTAATAACTGAAATGCTCTCCCGTCTATGTGGACTGTTTGTATGTTTTCAAACGCGGAACTTTTTTGCCTGTAAATTGATAAATGCTAATGGAGCCATTGTGTACTGAAGGACATGCTGCAGGAATTGTGATCTGTGCGTATAATATCTGTGAGTTTTGTGACTTGTTTGGCTCTTTAATATAGGACTTGAATCATTTTTCACTTCTTTTGACAACGTCAGGCACTATCTGACGTTGAACAGACAAGCGTTCCCTTTCAAGGGAACTCGAGCTGCGTTGAGACGCGGTGGGAACGCTCTGCGTGATTGCGCCGTGAAGCACGTGTATAATCAGTCCAATGGAAGAGCTAGACGTCATAGGCGGCTGACGTCATAGACCAGGAAGCTATAAAGCACACCTGAAAACAGACCGCGACAGCTTCTGTGCCTTCAGCAAGCGATCTGTGTATTCTGTCCTTGTCATATTTATTGTTGTCTGTCAAGTTGCAATATATATATATATTATGGCAAAAGAGAGCAAGCAGCTTTGTGTTGTTCCCTGCCCACGTAATATCACGGGTTGGGAGACACACATCAGCTTTCTGGTACTATTTGGGAGTGGAGCATGCCACAGTCAGTTCTCGAGTGGGCTGACTGTGAGCATTGCCAGAAGCTATCAGCGAGGACGCTCCGCTCCCGCCGGGCGTTCTTCGAGGAGCGCGGTTCGGTTTGCGCTCCCCACGTGGGTCCCGCTGTTGCCGATGCACGGCGGCGACTCGCATTTTGGGGTTCGCAAACGGATCTGACAGCGGGGGTTGGGACGGGCCCCGCCCTATCTCAGCTTTCACCTGTCAGATCCAGTGCTGGCGATTCCAGTTCCGAGGAATTTTGTTCCGAGAACAAAACAAATAAAGATATTAAGAAAAGACAGATGTTTGAGTTTTCAATAAATGAATAAATAAGTCAGCTCATAACTCTGTTGAATAAAGAGGAGCTTTAAAAGGAGTTTTATCTAGTGCTGTTGCTAGTTAAATATTTTCTGGCTAGCTGAACATTATGAGAGTGAAAAAGAGAGTTTATTAGATGAAATATATCTAAAAACAGAAAAACTCTGTATCTCAGCCTCCTCGTCGGGGACTGCCGTTTTTCCCTATCTCCACACCACACTTTGGTGTCGAGATCGTGGAATAAGCCGGTTTCTATTTTATGTGTTTAATGGCCAAACGTCTAACTATAGTAATGCTATGGGTATTAAGTATTATGGTATGACAGTTCATTGGGTTAAAGAGACGCTTGCTAGCTTTCTCTCTCCCAAGTCGGCGTCATCATTTTTAACCCAGAAGTTACCCACCAGCCATCTTAAATAAATAAAGAAAAATTTTATTAGGCAGCACTCTGGGGGGTGACTCTCTGAGGAGGGTCGCAGCACGGCCAGTTCGGTTGTTTTCCTGCTGGTGGCCACGGAGTGATATATTTATATATATATATATATATATATATATATACGTTTTTCTGATTTAAAAATAAGATAAAATTATGTCTGTTCTTCTGGACGCTCCGCTTTCAAAAAAACTAAGAAATAAACCATTCAGCGGCGTTCCAGAGGTTTCTTCCTCACCAATCTAATGTTCCTGAGACTGCTGGGCGGAGCCTCCACAATTTGGTTCCTCCACAATTGAGGGGGACTTGGGTGGCGGTAGCAGTCTAGCCAGTTAGAGATATGCAAGATCTGAGGACTATTTTATCTCTAAAAAAGCTTGGACAAATAGGAAGCCCTGACGCCGAGGCTATCAGGCTTCTAAAGGGTGGTCCCCTCCGGGGTAGGGATGGTTTTGAGAAATCATTTCTCCTCGGCGCCCTCTGGGATGCGACTCTCTGAGGAGGGTCGCAGTGCTGGCAGTTCGGTTGTTCCCTGCCGGTTCGCCGTTCAGGGCACCGAGGTGTCAGCGTCCCCATACGATCCTTCGAGGAGGGTCGTAGGAACTAAGTTATTTAGTGGTAGGCAAGATCTGAGGACTGTCGTCATCTCTAATAAAGCTTAGACAGGAAGTCCTGTCGTAAAAACGAGGCTATCAGGCTTCTGAGGGCTCCTCCGGGGCAGGGACGGTTTTGAGAAATCGTTTCTCCTCGGCGCCCTCTGGGGTGCGACTCTCTGAGGAGGGTCGCAGCGCTGCCAGTTCGGTTGTTCCCTGCCGGTTCGCCGTTCAGGGCACCGAGGTGTCAGCGTCCCCATACGATCCTCCGAGGAGGGTCGTAGAACGGTCAGTTCGGTTGTTCCCTGCCGGTTCGCCGCTTCAGGGCACCGTAGTGACTGTTCAACCAAATCCAGAGGCCAGTCTTGAGAGACTGGTTCCCCTAGTAGAATTTCTGGCAGCGTGGAAACTACTGCCACATATTTCTCGGTGGGTCCTGCACACTATAGAAAAGTGTTCCGAATTTGGTTCTTGTCCGCCCAGATTTCTAGGGGTCCTCCCCACTGTGGTGGACCCCGAGCAGGCTTTGGTTATGGAGCAGGAAGTACTGACACTTCTGCAAAGGAGCTGTAGAAGGGGTTCCTCCTCCCGACAGACAGTCAGGGTTTTACTGCCATTACTTCATTGTTCCAAAAGAGGATGAGGGGTCGCATTCTACTCTAGACCTGCGTCAATTAAACAGCAGGTTTCAGAATCTTAAGTTCAAAGTAAGCAAAGAATGCTTACGCTAAATATGATTGTGTTACAGACTCAGTCCGAGGACTGGTTTGTCACAATAGACTTAAAGGACGCTTACTTATCTATCCATCCTCATCACAGGAGATTCCTGAGGTTTGCTTTCAGGGGCGAAGCATACCAGTATAGGGTTCTTCCTTTCGGCCTAGGTTATCATCCCCGCACCTTTTACAATATGCGTGGATGCAGCTCTGGCTCCTCTGAGATTCCAGGGTATTCGCGTATTAAATTATATCGACGATTGGTTGATTTTAGCTCAGTCCGAGCTTTTGGCAGTTCAACATCGAGATGTCGTTCTGTCCCACATAAGGGGGTTGGGGTTGCGGCACAACACCAAAAAGAGTGTACTCCTGCCAGCTCAGAGGACCACTTTTCTAGGTGTATTATGGGATTCGACAACAAGGCAAGCACGTCTGTCTCCTGCACGTATTTCTGCGATTCTCACAGCCGTAAAGAATGTAAAACTAGGTCAGTCACTCACTGCAAAACAGTCTCTGAGACTGTTGGGGCTCATGGTAGTTGCGTCCAACGTAGTTACTTTTGGCCTTCTGTACATGAGACCCCTGCAGTGGTGGCTCGGGACCAAGGGCTTTTCTCCGAGGGGAAATCCGTTTTCACGTGATCAAGGTCACGCGGCTATGCCTTCGTGCCTCGGTCATGTGGAAGAAACCTTGGTTCCTCGCCCAGTGCCCAGTGCCCAGTGCTGGGGGCTTCCTGTCGACGCGTCACGCTATCGACGGATGCTTCCCTCACAGGATGGGGGGCGGTCATGAGTGGCCGCTCTGTGAAAGGTCTTTGGCTGGGGCTCATGGCAGTTGCTTCCAACGTAGTTACTTTTGGCTTTTTTTTACATGAGACCCCTGCTGTGGTGGCTCAGGACCAAGGGCTTTTCTCCGAGGGGAAATCCGTTTTCGCATGATCTAGGTCACGCGGCTATGCCTTCGTGCCTCGGTCATGTGGAAGAACCGTGGTTCCTAGCCCAGGCCCAGTGTTGGGGGCTTCTTGTCGATGCATAATGCTATCGACGGAAGCTTCCCTCACAAGTCGGGGGCAATCATGAGTGGTTGCTCGGCGAAGGGTCCGGACAACACACTGATTGTCTCGTATATCAGAGCAGATATCCTGTTGAGGCAGGGGCTGTGGCTCCGCTTGGACTGGATGTGATGTAATAAGTGTGGTTGCCGCTACACCTATACGCTTTTCCCGATATCTTTGCTCCTGGGAGCTCTGGAGTTGTCGATACTGTGGGCTCAGCCTCTGAGGGGGCCCAGCTCATAGATTCAGGTCTCTTGACCGAGGTCGTGGAGACCATACTCCACTCTATAGCTTCCTCCACGAGAAGACTAAATATGCTGTTCTCTGCCTGGTGCAGAGAACGACTTCTGAATCTTGTTTCTGCCCTGTTGGTACAGTACTTGATTTCTGTATGAATGTTTCTTTACTGGGTTATCTCTGAGGAGAGATCCTTAATTTCGTCTTCTCCGTGGTACATGAGGCTGAGGCCTACACGTACTTGGATTTGCACCTGCTATGGTGATAGTATTTCTTCACCCCAGGTCGGGTTGAAGAACAGGAAAAACTTAATCGGTAACGCCCTGTCCGGGCTTTGGATGCGTATGTCCACAGAGCTGCTCAGTGGCGTATATCAGAACAATTATTTGTCTGCTTCGGGTCACCTAAGATAGGTTGCCTGGCATCTAAACAGATGATGAGCTAGTGGGTAGTTGAGGCTATCTCACTTGCTTATGAAGCGGCCGGACAGCCTTCACCTATGGCTGTTCAGGCCCATTCTACAGGAGTATGGCTGCCTCTAGGCTTTAATTTCGGGTGTTCCCCTTCAAGACATTTGTAATGCGGCAGGCTGGTCCTCACCACATACATTGTCAGATTTTATGACTTACACCTCTCCACTCCTGGGGCTAGGTTGCTTGCTTCTTAGTGTGCGCAAGGACTTCACACAGAACGGGCATTTGTCTTTATGGCGTAGTGGGTATGGGGTTCCCACCGCGTCTCAACGCAGCTCCAGTTCCCTTGAAAGGGAAAGTCTCAGGTTACGTATGTAACCCTCTTTCCCTGAGAGGGAAGGAGACGCTGCATTTTCCTGCCATACTTCCTGCATGCCCTGATCGACTTGCTTCAGTAGACGCAAAGGGTCTCCTATACGGCACTTTCATTAAATGATGAAAAAGTCAAATTATTGGGGCGGGATTAGAAATAATTGGATTCTCAAATTTTAGAAGATGACGTTCAAATTTAAATGGAAAGATTCCTTATTCCCTTAGGGAGGGTATGGAATTCATTTGACATTTTTTTTTCGCTGAAAGAAAAATACCGAAGCACTCTGTCCACACTGCTTTACGACTCTTCTTCAGTGGTTTAATGTGCTCAAACAGCCTTACGGGAGGAACAGTTGACAGATAAAGGACAATTCTGTCATTATTTAGCCGACCACATACCGTTCCAAACCCACATGTTGTTATTTTTTTCCATGAAACACAAAAGAGGGACTATTAAAAGAATTTTAACAGCAATTTTCTATAGTAGAACGGATTACAGGCTGACAAGCTCCGAAAAGGTCAAACATAATATAAAATCAGTTCATATGACAGATATTTCTGCACAGTTTCTGATCGATGTAGTGCAAACCTAACCAAAATCAACACTTCTTTCAGGTTTGAAATCAACGTCCTTGTAGCAATTTATTATATATGAATTAATACAATTAAAAGCTGAACCAAAGATTGAATCAGCTTGCAATATGACAAGGCTGTAAATAATAAGCAGCACAAAAGAGCTGAAAAAAGAACACAAATGAATGTGCTGATGGTAAGATAACTGCCAGATACTGAGAGCTGAGGACAACCAACATGACACTCTCTCTGATTCAGCTTTAGTCATGTGGAAAATTAAACAAAGAAAAGAGCAGCAGTCAATGCAAATGGCGCTAGGGGATATTTCATCTTTAAAGGAGGCAGAATCAAATTCTCATTTACTGCAGATTTTCCAGCTTAACAATTCCTCCGTTCTCTTTCTCATATTTGCTCTGGTTTATCATTTACCCTTACTTTTATTCTTCATAAATTTAGAAACTTAAAATTTATTAGCTATGTTATCAGTACATTTTCCATACCCTAATAAAATAGCCCATAACAACATATAAAATACAAAATAGCAACAAGACGAACACTGTGACAATATTCATCCAATCCATCCATCATCCATCTTCATCCGCTTGTCCGGGATCGGGTCGCGGGGGCAGCACAGCAGCTGCAGCAGGGGACCCCAAACTTCTCTTTCCCGAGCCAGCTCTGACTAGGGGATCCTGAGGCGTTCCCAGGCCAGTTTGGAGATATAATCTCTCCACCTAGTCCTGGGTCTTCCCGGAGGTCTCCTCCCAGCTAGACGTGCCTGGAACACCTCCCTAGGGAGGCGTCCAGGAGGCATCCTTACCAGATGCCCAAAACCACCTCAACTGGCTCCTTTCGACGCAAAGGAGCAGCGGCTCTACTCTGAGCTCCTCGTGGATGGCTGAGCTTCTCACCCTATCTCTAAGGGAGACACCAGCCACCCGCCTGAGGAAACCCATTTCGGCCGCTTGTACCCGCGGTCTCGTTCTTTCGGTCATGACCAAACTGTGACAATATTATTAAGTCGTAAGTTCTCTGAGATCTTAGGTTTTCACTACAATCGCTAAATTCTTTATTTACTATAATAATACTTAAATAATTGTTTAACTGTGTGAGAAACTATATGATCTCCACCAATCAGAGAATCAAAACAAGCAAATCCCAAATCAAAGTTTGTAATGTTGCGATTCACAGCTGGATGGTTTGGCTCATGTTTTATTAAACAAAGACTTTTAAAATCGGTTTAAAAAGAATAAAAAAATAAAAAAAGAATGGAAAAAAATACTTTCGGAACCAAGGATGCTGAAAAAGTGGACAGATAATGTTGCACTCTAAAAATTTAAATAAACTATTTATATTGCATTGTTCGAACTATATTAAATAGATTAGTTTGAATGTGAAAACCAATGATATGGGACACAGTCCTAAACTTGGACTTTATGAAGTTATGAAAATCTTGGACAAGCATTCCAGGAGCGTAGAGGGATGACCCCAGACAGGAAGTGACTCTGCGGACATATTACATACACTCACTTATATACTTAAAGGGACAGATGAGAATAATATCTTTATCAAAGCTTCAAAGTGTCAAGCTATCCGTTTCCTTTTGTCTGAAATGTTCTCTCTGGTGCGATTAAGTGAAAGCCTATAAAGTATGGATGCAGTGTGGGAGCTGATGGGTTTGTGTAATGATGCTGTATACTCATGTGCGTGGGTTTGTGAGCGATCGTACACTGTGTCTGCAAGCGAGTCTATGTTAAATTTGTAGTAGTTGTTTGGATGCTTGTTGGTGTGCCTTTTTTCCTGTCAGTGTGTTTGCGTGCGTGTGTGTAATGATGCTTCTCTTTAAATTGTCTTTTATGAGGCGAAGTGAAGGCTGCGCTGCCCTGCTGCTCGGCGTTCTGTGTAAATGAGGGGTTAAGGCCGGTAATGGTGGGGACACTCAGCATGGAGGACGGAGCTTTGATGGTAAACCTCCTCCTGATTTTAGTCTCCTTTCTCTTTATTTTCGTCATCCTTTGATAACAGTCTTTGTTGTTGACTGCATGTCTCACACTACAAAACAGTGGTTAAACAAGTGTATTTATACATTTTATACGGATAACAGAATTCAAGCATGACTTGTTAGAGACAGTCATTTGAAATAATAGCTTTGTGTATGTGAATGCACAATTAGCCTCTCCCTATGGAGGATCCCTATACCCACTCTACAGATAAAGCGTTGTGGAATTTTTTTTGGTTCGCGTACCTACCCGAAGTGATAAGATAAAATAAAATTCTGCATCAAAATTTATAGACAAGACAAGTAGTTTGTTTAGGCATGGTTTGTAAGAATTACAAACCTGCGCACATATAATCAAACGCACATAACTATAGAATCAATTCTTAATTCGCATGTGAACGCCATCAGCGTCTATCACAGGTTCACGTTTAAAGTCTGTTTATAGAGAACGGTGTCGTCTTAGCGGCCCCTAATTTAATAACAAATGATCATTTAGACGGAGGTGAGTCAATCAAAACTAACTTTAGCTGGAAAAAACATTTTTCAAGAACCGCTGTGGAACTAAACCAATCTCTGTTACCTTAAATTATATGTTTGTCTCTGTAAAGCTGCTTTGAAACAATCTACATTGTTAAAAGCGCTATAGAAATGAGGATGACTTGACTTGACTTGAATGTGAATGTGTATGTGTTTAGCTCATCTATATAAAATCTATATAAAAACAATAGAAGTCTATGCATGTAGCATGCATATGTTTGTGCAATATTAAAGGGTATGAAATGATCAATTTAAAGTGGCCATTTGAAGGCCATTGACTTGTTTTACAGCCCAAATGCAATCACCAATACCAACCCAATACCACCATTACTAATACGAGTATGTGAGCACACACATACACCTCAACAGCAGCTAAAAGACAAACTCATTTCCCCACTGAACTGGGGCTGAGCGAAGTGCTAACTCTGCAAAACACAGTGAAGTGTAGATATAGAGGCTATAAATTAAACCTTAGGCATGGAAATCTCGTTTAAAACTAAATGGCTTTTCAACCACAGACATACACATACACACACCTGCACATGCTATCACACACATCTCAGAGTCTGTTGTTCTTGTGCATTACCTGTACAGTATTCATCCAATCTCTGGCCACCAGTTTTGATGAAAGGTTCTGGCCCACATGAGACACACAATCCTATCTAAATTAAAACGTTAAATTCCATTAACTTCTTTTTAAAATAATTATAATTACTACACATTACCCCCCCCCCCCCCCCCCCCCCCCCCCACACCACACCACAATTTGGTACAACTGTTCTCTAAATAAACCAATTTTCCTTTTAAGTAAATCCCCAAAAATAGTTTTTTAGAAACGTTCTGGAATTGTTTTACAGCAGCTGTTTGGTTTTGAGAAACAAATATACAAATGAGCTTATACACTACCATTCAAAAGTTTGGGGTCAGAAAGATTTTCTTTTTTTAGTAAGACTTTTATTCATAAAGGATGCATTAAATTGATCAAAAAATCTTTTGAACTTTGTATTCATCAAAGAAAAATAATCATGGTTTAAACTAAAATATTAAGCAGCACTACCATTTTCAATATTGATAATAATAAGAAATGTTACCTGAGCAGAAAATATTAGAATGATTTCTGAAGGACCATGTGACACTGAAGACGGGAGTAAAGGATGTTAAAAATTCAGCTTTGGCATCATGGGGATAAATCCCATTCTAAAATATATTAAAACAGAAAACAGTTATTTTAAATTGCAATAATAATATTTCACAATATTACTGTTTTTTGATCAATAAATGGAGTCTTTGTGATCTTAAGAGACTTTTAAAAACATTAACACAATTTTTAAACAGAACTATAATGTCAGTTCAACAAGATATCAACACATAAATGTTTTCCTTTACAGTAGCCTGAGGATACACTGAATACATTATAAATTATTTCATGATGGCACTTTTTAACATTTACAATCATTTACGTAAGATGTGTACCGTACCAGCATACATTAAGAACTGTAATTTTCTTTCATAACATGGTTTTATTTTTTATAAAAAGCATTTGATGTTATTCAGAAAACTTTAGAACATGTGTTTTCTATATATACAGTAGAATGAATGTCAGGCAGCACTCCTTACACTATTCTCTAAGAAAGATTCCAACTATAAAAAAATCCATCAACTATTGATTTTCACCCTTTACAATACAGTTTTAAAAGGTTTATATATAAGTAAAGCTCTACTAAGCTGCATTCAATTACAGCATGTTATTAAGGCAGAGACTGAAGAAACTGGCCTCTCTAGGTAAACACACTATTCTAACTGCATACCTAAAGAGTTTTTCTTTTTCCTTGCACAATATTGCTATCTATCCACATATCCATCCATCCCTCCATCTGTTCGCCTATATGCATACAGATCTCATCAATCCATCAAATGCTAGCACATGTGATTTCTGTCAGCAGTCCTTTGATTACAAAACTCTCCCTCTTTTCACCCCCTGCTCCTTTCTTCTCTTTCTACAGCACACAGTAATTTATGTCATTGAAAATGCATTGGGTGAAGCAGAATCTGTTTCTGCATGTCTGCAGTCGCTTCAAGGAACGTGTGTTGCTTAGAGAAAGGATAGAGTTGCACAAACACATGCACACGTACACATAGTGCAAGAAGGACATTTTAATTTGTAATCATATGTGTAAGAGACTCGAAAACAGGAAGTTGCAGTCGTAATGCTCCCAGTAAATAGCTGGAATTGGACAACAGCATGAGGGCATGTCTGGTAGCAGCCGTCATGCTCTAATAAAAAGGAAGAGTGGATGCCTTTATTTAGGTCTTGTAAAGGTTGAACTTTTGTACTCAATGTACTGAATCACACAGCATAAAGCTAGTGGCAATTTGGTCATCAGCACACATCTCACAGTTAAAAGCGCATGAAAGCCATTTAATCATCAAGACTTGATTTACTAGCATCAAAAAATGGAATGCCTAAAATAAGTCTTTTATTTTCATTTTATTCATACAGAAATCTGTTTTGCCCCATAATGATGTTTTTTTTCCACGAATGAAACTATATTATATTTTTTTTATTTAAATGATTTTTTATTATTGTTATTATTATTTTTTTCCTAGTGACAAACCCACAGCATCATAGGCTATACGATGAGCATAATATTCTTCTTCACAAAAATATAAACAGACATTAAGATTTTGTTGTAATATGTTCATTTTGGTTGATTAATGCAAAAACATTTCACATATGTGTTGCCACATGGAGTTTTGGGAAAAAAATTAGGCATCCAAGATACATTTGCCGCTCATTTGGAGCTTGACGAGTATTCATTTTGGCATTTCTACTTTGTCACAAATTGATCATTTCAATGGCTATAACAGCCAGATACTCAATGCCAAATTTGGCAGTGAAAGAAGACCTTGCTACATTGCATCACATTGCAGGTTATAAAAGTACAAGAGCAAAGGTATTTGTCCTGTGTAAGAAAACAAAACTGCCAGTCATTAAAACAGTTTGATTTAATCGAGGTGAAGATCCCCATATTTTTCTGGTCTCTATCCTTCTTTCAAGACAAAGGTTCAAGACTAAGCAAATTTTGACATTTATTGTGGAATAAATAATTTGGTACAATTTCCCTATCCATGCAAATAAAAATGAAATATTCTGATTGTACCTTTCCCTTTTACATACAGCACTCTATGCATGTTCAATTGTTTTTATAGTGTTTTCTGTACATCTGTTCACAAAGACTGCCCGACCATTATTTGAATGACTTATTTTATAGTGTTATCTTCTAACCACACCTATAACAAAACACTCTACATGTGGTCAAATGGTCTTTTCTTATCCAAGTTGGTGTTTTTTGGCCAGAACAAGCTGCAATGTGCAGTCTGGCTTTGAGAGATCTGCTGAAGACTTTGGTCGGCACCGGAAACTGCTGTCAGCCCAAAGTGATCCAGTCACACAGGGACACATCTGTTTGAAGCTCGGCAGCCATTCAATATGCCGAGCGGCTCTCTATCCATCCTAAACCTAGTAATGTGTTTTGACTGAAAAAGAACTTCCTCTTCCCTTATGAGGGGAAGAGAAAGCGAGAGAGAGAGGGGGGTACAACACTAGCTTGGGGCAAATGAGATGTTGAGACGTTTCCTGGCTAATTAAATCATTCTAATAAAATACCTCTGGACACAACACAAGAGAGAAGGCATTATTAAATCATAGCCCATGGTGTCAGCATGGAAACTTAAAAAGCACTGTCCTGCGGATGGGATGAAGTTAGATTTCCAATGTAACTAATATGAAAAATTAATTATGGCTTCAGTGTTATTGGTATCTCCTATTAAAAAGTGAGCGCTGTCTTAAAAAAGGGAAGCTCAAAGGAACCTTATCATAGCCCGGCCTCACAGGCAGCGCGATCAATCTATTTTAAAAGCAATGTTAATCATTACAAACCAGTTGTGTGGCCTCCAATGCAAAAGGTCGGGAGGGCAAAGGAACACATTATGCAACGCTAATGATAAAACTTCCAACCAGGTCAAACTTTTTTTCCCCCCCCTTTCAGCTTAACTACTTTTGTGCATGATGTTAGATACATTTGATGTGTGCATAAATACATGGCTTTATTCCTAATGCTTTTCATAGCATGAAGCTTTAAATAAATATATTAACAGTTTTGTCATGGCTATCACAGCCTGAGATGAATTATGAGTACGTGTTTTGTATCCGAATACTGGGGGACGCACAATATTTTGGTACCATTGGTCGATATTAGAGTTGCATTGTATGAATTTAAAGTTGTTCATTGAAATCATTTTTTTTAATTAAAAATTTATATTTTATTATTATATAAATATTAAAATGAGGAACTTAAAAAAAATAGAAATGTTGGTTTGGAAATAGACCGAAATAAATAGAAGTACTAAAATTACAAAAAGGTAATTTAATTTAAAAAATATATATTTATAAAAACAAATAAAAGGACACAAGGAAATTACTGAAGCTCAAATGAAAATATTAATAAATACTATAATATAAATTTTAAAAACGCCACTGATTTAAAGCTGCATGCTCAGTTTCTCTATCTTTCATATAGATTACCTTTGCAGTCATCTAACCCTCACTAAAGTTAATCTTGAAAATTGCTAATCATTCAATGACTATTTCTAATCTCTAATGACTAATCTCTAGAAAAATTAAAAGTCTCACAATTAATACACATTCTCATACTGTACATTATTATAATGTTGTGATGCTTAGCGATTTATATAGACTGAAATTTAAGGATATTTTTGTCTAATATTTTGAAAAGCACATTTTTTGAATATCATCATGACAAGAGGAATATCCCAGTCATGAGAGACCTATTTTTCATGGTAGATCTGTAAGTTCTTGACTTCAAGGACAGCCTCGTGTTTATAATAGCTTGTCGATGGGAGCCTCAGCTTAGAATTATGTGCTCACAAAGTCCTTCTGCAGAGAAGCATTGCACCATCAGCAGTGATTTTCCCCACAATCTTATACTGCTGTGACCTCCCTTCCACAAAAGGACAGAAAACAATCACTATAATGACTATGTCTGACATCCACCTTAATGTAACCTCTCAACGTACACTGCCCTTGTGATGTCCCTGTACAATGGAGATTTCTTTGTTTGTTTTACAGCTGTCTTTAATTTTTTGTTTCTTTGTGTCGAAGCAAAGTCAGTGTGAAGTGTGACCTTACAGTGGGCAGAGTGCGAGAGAAGAGAGAGAGAGAGAGAGAGAGAGAGAGAGAGAGAGAGAGAGAGAGAGAGAGAGAGAGAGAGAGAGAGAGAGAGAGAGAGAGAGAGAGAGAGAACATAAAGTCCTCAGATTCCCTTTCAACTTCAGCTTTCAGCACACAGCTAGTGACAGATTCGGCAAACCAAAGGCTTGGAATGTGAAAATACACGAGTCACTCTACAATGTCCCCAGGAACAACGAGACGGGAGGGGAGAGAAAAGGTGAGTGAGTGCAGAGCTGAGGAGGTGAGCACTCGACTCTGAGCTCGAGGAAGAGGGTACCAAGAATTCAGCCCTGGACGCTTAATGGCTTTTCATTGTTGAGGTACAAAAACAAATGTTGCATCTTCCCTTAGAATAGGCTACGCACCAACACTAAAACGTTGGACCCGCAATAATTAGCACAACAAAAATCACACCAGGATGCTGCTAATAGAAAACCCTTCATATGGTCCTTCATATAGTCAGACAGTAATTAAAATCGCTCTGTGTTCATAATTACGTGGGGCGTTGAGATGGTACTGTATTGATCTGGGATTAAACATAATGCATGTCCTAATGAAACACCTACATTACTGTCATCAGTGCTATGATAGCTCATTAATACACTAATATCCGTTCGTCTGAGAGTTGTGAGGTTGTATGTATATTAGAGAGAGAGAGAGAGAGAGAGAGAGAGAGAGAGAGAGAGAGAGAGAGAGAGAGAGAGAGAGAGAGAGAGAGAGAGAGAGAGAGAGAGAGAGAGAGAGAGAGAGAGAGAGAGAGAGAGAGAGAGAGAGAGAGAGAGAGACTAAAAACTCCTCACAGCCATTAATGCAGAGAAATGGCAAAAGACATTTCATATTCCAGGTGAATAATTTCCATATGTTTTCTCATTTTAGGTCTTACTCATAGTGCATAAGTAAATTGTGCTGCACGTGAAAGGTACGCAAAGATCACAACGTTTTTGGATGTATTTGGAAACTTTAAACAGGGTTACTAGTTTCTGTTGTCAGCAAACCTGGACTCAAAATAATTCACAAGCAGAGAATGTTTTTGATTGGCTAATGGACCTTAAGCTGCCGTCCTGTGCTGTGTTATTTTTGTATTATTTAAATACTATTATGGTATTTATATATATTTTGAATAAATTTTGAATTATTTTTTAGGTTTATTTTTTATTTGAATTTAATTCAATTTATTTCGTTTTAGTTCAGTTTTTGTCATTTTAGTGCTTCAACTTAAAATTCTTTATTTCAAGTAGTTGCCAGTGCAGCATTTCTCATTTTTAAGTTAAAATTTTTTCTATTATTTATTTTTTATGTTATTTCAGGTTCATTTCAATTAACGAAAACAATTTTGAGTTTTAGTCAACAATAAAAACACTGTTGATAATCATTTAAAATTAGACATGCATTCTGACAAAACTAAATTTTTTATATATATGAATGCCAAAGATTTCATTATATTATAGTAGATTATGCACTAGCACACACACACACGCAAACGCACGCACGCACGCACACACACGCACACACACATGTACACACACACAAATGACTGCGTCATTATGCATCTATTAGGATTATGTCTTTTATTTGCCCATATTTTTGATATGGGCAAATAATCAAGATTATAAGGAGTGTTTAATGTGAGTCCCATTACATTTCAAACAAGGACTCTTCATGCAGCTTAAGGAATTGACAGTTACATCAGCATGCGTGCAACATCACCATAACTACGCTATTACAAGAAAATGATCAATGCTAATTGGTCTCTTTGGAAGGCGTTACATTCAAAAATGAGATGCGAGTCACCACAGAGCAGTAATGAAGAATTCATGCTGCGTCTTTGTGGCAAAAGGTCAGCCGCTAACGTTTGCAGCCACTCTCGCTCGCCTCCATTACCTCTGCCTGGACTGATGCTAGTTTTTCCTCCATCTCTCATAAATACTTAACCTGCCCCCTCCCTGGATAGCTCAATGGAGGACAGAGGCCTCAGATGGACGATGCCCATAAAGCCAGGAGGACTTGGGATCTGAATCTAAAAATCGCTCTCTACACTAGAGACACTGTATATTTTAGTGTTAATTCACCTACTGTGTCATCCAAGGCATCTGCACTGCAGCACCAGCGCAAAGATAGCACTGCTAGGTCACTTAGCTTCAACCCCAGCCATCTTAAAGTGAAATTAATGCACTATTTCTGCTTTCAAGTCAACAAGAACAAGGCCACTTATTTTGGATGCATCTTTAAAGGACAGAGTACGACTAAGAAATCATTCAGGAGAAGCAATGACTCATGCGCTGCACATTAATACCCCAAATTGTTGGTAGCTATAAAAGTGTTTTGGGGACCAAAAAAAAAAAAAGCACTTATAAGAGACTTGCACAAAGAGAGTAGTAAGAATAACTCATCTCTCCCCTAGAGACAAATGGATTTGCATGAGAGAACTCCCTTTGGAGATTGAGTGTTTTAAGACCTTGAACCTTATGTGAAGTAGGGTTGAAAAGCATCAAAAAGAGGCACTCTGATAGGTTATTTGCAAAACCAAATAGTCATATTTATATATTTTTAAAAGAGGTTATACATTTTTTTAATATTAAAAAATATAAAACATTCAACATAAAATGTATATTTAAAAGTATACATATAATTTTTATATATATGAAATATACATTTAAAATTATAATTGAAATAAGTTTAATTTATTGAATTTATTTACATTTATATTTACAGTTATAGTTATTTATTTATAGTTCATATTTTATTTAATTTTAACTTTTACTATTTTATATTTTAAAGTTTTTATAACAATATTAACATTTTATATATTATATTGCAAAACTGTACTTTAAAACATTACATTGCACATCAGAATATTAAAGAAACTCCATCTATGTCAAACAATTCATGCAGTCTTGGCCATTAATCAAACAAACGGTAGGCAATATTATTAAACAATCACTATTTTACAGATAATTGAGAAGGGGGGTTACAATTTTAATTTTAACCAAACAATGGAGAATATAGAAGTGTTTTTAAATATACATTTGTATAATATATACATTTTCACCAGACCCCTAAACCCTCTCACCGCTTTCCTTATGCAGAGTAAACAAACAAGCAAGAAACAAACTAGAGCTATACAGAATAAGCAACTGAATAATGCAAGTGAAGAAGAGTGTGGTTTCATTGTGGCATCATTCAAGATTTAGTTGGCTTTTCTGTATGCTTAAGATAAAGAAAGAAAACTTTGAGCTCATAAAATCATTTAACTTTGAATGTAGCTGCAGTAAGACCTAACCATGTTTGAATAAACAGAGGGTAAAACATCTACAGTAGTTATTTGCATTCATGAAGAAATTTTGTACTTTAAGACACAATCAGTGACAGACATTTATAGATGATACTTGTACCAGCTGCCTCACACTCTCAGCTTCCAGCCCAATCATGTTCAAAAAGGTCATGAAAAGTATGAGGTAAAGTGAAATACTATCATATAACGGGAAGCTGAAGTACAGTGCTGTTCTCAGGGATCCTAAGTGTACTGTGAGTGCTTTTTGAGGACATCAGTCTGTTCCTTCATAATTATTTGTTGAAAAAAATATCAAATGAAGAAACATTCCATTTCTCCAACAAGACACATTTGGGAATAACCTGAAACAACAGCCTCTGGATGCTTGCCTGTGCTCTGAATTTGTTTATATGGAACATGATTGCGTCAAGAGTTGTTATTCATTCAATTTAATTTGATTTAGATATACATTCAAGGGATTTTTTCTGAACATGTGTTCAAAAATGTGTTCATTGATGTGAGATTTCTAATTTCAGGAAACTTATAGCTTAGGGGCTGTCATTAAAAACAATGAAAAAAGAGGGAGGGAGGGAGGGAGGGGGAGAGAGAGAGAGAGAGAGAGAGAGAGAGAGAGAGAGAGAGTATTATCTACTAACCCCCTGAGAAGTTCTCGGACATACCGCTGCTCTCTATAAATCTCTTTCCCTCTTTCCTTTACACCACTCTCCTTCTGTGAGCCTCTGTTTCTGCCTCTTCATCTGCGAGTAATGAGTGAACACTCTTGCACACTACACCACACTCATAATTACTGCTAATAGGCTCTCTCTGGCCAAATGAATAACCTCTTTCTCTGATTAAGAGTGACAAAGGGGAAAAAACGAAAACTGGTGAGACTGGAAATTGCAGTACCAGTGCTTTGTTACGATTTTATGATTTTTGAAGGGAGAAGGGGCCAATTTGCATAGAGAGGTTAAAAAGTGGCTTATTAAAAAGAAAACCACTCCAAATTTTCACCCTAGATTTTGATTGGCTGCACAACCTTTGACGGCAATAACAAAATGCATGGGAAGTGTTTTCTCCTCGCTTTAAAAGTTAATAAGCCTTTTTTTTGTATCCTACTACAGTATTCATGATTATAGAGTTGCATTATACTGTTTACCATAAATATAGTGGCCATAAAGTGATGTCTGGAGGGGATATTTGTGTTTAATGGTTTGATTTGACAGGTTTGATTAAACCATTTTCTATCGTTATTTAATATATTTTAATGTTTCATTTATTCCTGCGATGGAAAAGTTGGAGAAAGAGATCACCCCAAAAATTAGGTTCAGAAGTTGAAACAATGGTATGGGAAGAGAATAGTGGAAAGATGATAGAAAAGAAGGTTAAGTTTCCAATTCGAATCACCAACATACCACATAAGCACAAGGTAACGCTGTGCTTTAATCACATGACAAATTTCCTGTCAACGCAGAACATTGGATTGAAATGGATTACTAGAATACTTGCAAATCCCTTCAGCATTTGACAAGAACTCTCGCTCCTAGATCCATGAGAAGAGGCGACTGAGAGGTGGCGATGGTGATGTTTGGGTATGTTTGAAGTGTTTAAAGCCTGTTTTTCATCCCCGATCCTTCATTATACCTCTCCCATATATATTGCCTCTGACTGAATCTATTTACATTTCAAAATGGCGAGATAGACTATCAAATGCTGCTTCAACATTGAAGGCAACACCTTCACGGCATCACACGCAAGCTCCAAAAATCCTACGGCGCCAAACAGAATGTGCTGTCAATTATTTGATAGAGGAAATAAATAAATAAATATCATGGCACAAAGCTGTGTGTTGCAGAGTGTGATTGAATCAGGCTGCTTTTGATACAAGCAAATGGATTCGTCTCGTTTTGTTCCTAGACCTTGCTAACTGAGGGAGAGTTCTGAGAGAGAAGCAGAAGCACAGAGAAATATCTACATGCTCCAGATGCAACGCGCATGCAGACCTTTTGCAAGTCTTCAGACTGACGTTAAAAGCTTCAGAAACTGTTCCAAACTTTGCCTTCAGCTTCCACACGCAGACACACACTTCTGTGAGTCCTCTCTGTCTCATGCTTCTCTTGCTCGGAGACTAGAAAATAAATAAATTAAACCATTTCGGAGTCAGAGATAGTCGTTTCGCCTCAGTGGATCATCTGTAATTGTCACAAATGACAGAATCATTCAGACTTTTTCTTTTTTGCATGCATGAACAACTCAAAAATGAAAAAGAGAAGGGGAAATGGATACTGGTAATTGACTGTAATTGTCTTGTTTTTGAGATGGGGAACGGTGCTTTTGCAGGTCAGATGGATTTAAATGCAAATGTGCACTGTTTTTCGCTTCACTCTAACTTTAAACCTGCCTTGCCACAGCCCATTGGTCTCGACTGGGAAGATTATTTCTCATTTCCCATCTCTCTCTCTCTCTCTCTCTCTCTCTCTCTCTCTCTCTCTCTCTCTCTCTCATAAATTTGGACTCTCTCTAAAGGAGAAAGAGAGTGACATAGGAAGACAACTTGTGTGCCCAAGGTATCTATAATTCTCATTTGTCATCATGGGATATTTCACCGGCTATTTTTAATTTCAGCACCCTACACACATACATGCATGAATGAATTAACGATCTCTCGCACATGAGCACGTACATTTTCAATCCATGCTTGTTGTTTCATAGCCACTGTCAGGTTTAGGATAGACAAATAGACCAAACAATATCCTTCATTATGTCAAACTCCTGAAGACTTCACAAGCAGCCACTTAATTTGCTATATTATTTTATTCATCTTTGTCATCTTTAATTTTTTCATAGCCTCTTTATTTTCCTTTAAATTTAATATTATTGAATTCTAAAAAGTATCAGCCTCAAATGACATGTAAAGACATCACCCAAAGTCAATTCAATGATCATATGATGCATATTGTGCACACAACGAGAAAACACTATATTAAATTAAGAAGTTTAAGTCTGATTGGCTGAGTTCTGTGCAATTTTCACCATAAACCCATCCCAAAAAACCAACAACAACAAATGTTCTGGTTAAGATGTCGATCAGACAGACCATGATGCAATTCACCCAGGATGCGTTTTATGTTCAAAAGCAGCATTACGCAGCACAGCATATTGGAAAAGAACAAAAGGCAATAGCCGTTATTTTTTAGCTATACCCCCGATATAGTCCGACTGAGTAACCCACTTCTAGACAAAATAACCTTGAATTTGGTGACATGTCGTTCTCGCCAAATAACTTGCGAGATGTATGATATTCCATCATGTAAGCAAAGTCAACAGTGATTACAAGGTGTTTGGTTTCAATTCTCTGACTTGTTATCTAATTGATGACTAGTCTATTTTTGGGCTATGGGTAGACGTCTATTACTTTTTTACTGACAGCCCAAATTTTGCCTTGTTTTAGCCTAGACATCAGGGCTGTGTTCGAACGGCAATGAGATGTCTTTTAAACGCAAAATTGCTTGCTGGGTATTAACATGGCATTTAAAAAATGCCACTCACAAAAAAGACATGTTGCAATGGTCAAAGACATCTACCACAAATGTACATAGAAAAACAATTAAAAGGCAGAGAAGTGGAACACAAACATTTCTTCATTTCAAACTGTAAAAAGCAGCATTGAGGAATAGTATAAACAAAACAAACAACACTCTTTTATGATAGTCTGGACATAACACAAACAGCTAGAAAGTTAAGCACATACTGTAAACACACTGTGGATGCTTTTTTATAGGTTTCCTTGTGGAACTTGAGGGATTTGCAAATAGTATTTGACATTAAACTGTCACAATCTCTTTCTACTCATCCATGTTTGATGTGAATTATACATGAAGAGCAGTGCTTCAATCCAATGAGATTTCATTGTGGGCGGGGCTACTTGTCTTGAAGCCGTAAACTAAGCGACATGGTTTAAGTAGTCAGATCAGTTCTTAGTCAGAATAGGCTGCAAGACTAGATTCAGAATGGATGAGCAAATTTGTATTAAACTGTCCATCCAATTAGTAGCTGCATATTGCTATTAACCAAATAATACAGACTTAATATAACATTTGTGCTAAATCCTTATTTAGTGAAATCAAATTCGGATGTGGAAAGAGTTCCAGAACCTGCTTTTTGTCTTTGTTCGTTTGAATGTGCTTAAGTTAAACTTTTCCAACTGTGAGCGTACACTTCTGCCTAAAGGACCATTTTTCACCTTTTACTGCAAAGCATCTCATTTCACATTTCTTCCACCATATTTTTACTAATTAAAAGGAGAGAGATATGAGAAGAGAGTAGAGAGGTATGAGACGAGATACACTAAGACAGCAAGAGCAAGGCAAGTTAGAAAATGTTTGACAGTGCTGCTTTGTGATTCAAAGCATGCCGTTATCTCCAGATTATTGACTGCAAATGTCAGAGGGGATAAAGGGGGTTTGTAAGCAGGTAAGACCCAGTGTACTGTCGTGCAAGTGGGCATGTGTTGTATGTGCGTGTAAGTATAGAAAGGTTTACAGTGGGAAGTTGTCCCAAGGGCTTCTTAAAGATATAACACTCGCTGTGAGGTACCAACTTCAACAAACACTTTTAAACCGTAATGACACATCAAGGTCAGGGACTAAATGCGTCAACATGCCATTTCGGCCAAAACGCACTCCCACAAACTGAATTAAGGCCGATCCACTAAATGTCACAATATGGCATTAAATCTAAAAGCCCATGCTTCTAGTCACCTCTGTTGTGTTGGTCATGAATCTTGGCCTGGTCTAATTCAAAACCTTAAATAAAAGCTTAAGATTTCTCAGAACTTGACTTTCCCATAGACCTTTCGCTCTCACTGCACTCTTGGTGGAGGCCTTTTAGGGTGAGTGCTCACTTTTATAAGAGTGTTGCCAGGGGAAATCACTACGATTGTCATGCATTGAGAGCTGCTCTGGCATTTAAACGGAGCTCCAGAGACCGGCGACAGTAACTTGGAATTTTCAATCAGTTTCTGAAATAAACTCTCATCATGGCAACAGAGTCAAGAACTCAGCTTTCACCCTGTGCCGCCGACCTCACACGTGCACACACACACACACACACACACACACACACACACACACACACACACACACACACACACACACACACACACACACACACACACACACACACACACACACACACACACACACACACACACACACACACACACACAGAATCTCACCCTCCTGTTCTCCAGAGGAAAGACAATCAGGGCCGGATTTAGCTCATATTGTGACATAGGCAAAAGCTAATTTAGGGCCAGCCCACACTGTATGACCCAAACCGCTACTTTTAAAGGAAATTTAAAAAAAAACATTTTTTAAAAAATAATTTAACACAGTAATGTAAAATTTTATATTGTGGCTTTATATGTAATCATATACTTGCATGTGTCATTATATTATTAAAACTTTACCAAAATCAAGCTCAAATGAATTTAGGAAGTTTTTGTCCAGTGAATGTCCTGTTTCTCTGTCATTAGAATGGCTGCATCTTAGGGCAGTCAATCATCACATCTCGTTCTCATCATCCGAAAGGTTATGAAGATTATTGAAGCTTTGTGGGCGCTCGTTTTTTCTGTTTTAGTTTTTTTCTGTCATTTGGCCAAAATCTCACATTATATAATGAAGCGCTATAGCACAGGCTATTTTTGCTGTGACTCGATAACAAACAAAAGACGCTCTTCACCGCCTCAGTGTTTCTTAAGTTAAGAAAATGCTGTACTTATTCAAAGAAACAGTTCTTTATTTACCCTTGCATCGTAAATAAGCAGAGACGCTCCAAACTGCTTGTGGAACTTCTTTCACAATAGAGATGGGGCGGAGTTATGAGGTTTGACGGACAGTTTGAGGAGGCAATGGAGTTAAGAGATTTGGTCACAAGCTCTTTTTGATACTTCTCATTGGTTAAATATTTGCAAAAACCACAGACAGGCGTAATGAGTGACCATAGTAATGATTTATGTTAAAACTTGTTGAGCAAAGTTATTGAAAATCACCCTAATAGGTATTTTGGGAATGATTGGTAATCCAGTGAGCATTAGGACAACTATGTCCAGTGATTTCATCATGTGAAATGCCACCCTAATGGCTTTGCCAAATTCCCTTTTGAACATGATTTTGCATGATTCACAATATGAATGTTTGACCTGGAGTCCATAAATTGATCACCCAACCCATTTTTTGCTATGGGTTAAAAGAAATTATTTTTCACCCATGCTCTGGTTTAATAATATGCCAATGTATGTTAAAATTGCACAGTCATTGCATCCTGAACAGGGTCAGAAATTAAGCAGAGGATGAGGCCCTACACAGAAAAACTAAAAAAGTAATTTAGAAAATGTGATAGATATAAAAAAAAAATAGTTGACAGATTGGCAGAATTGAAAATGTTTAAATCTGTCAAAACACAGGGGCTGAATACTTATGCCATGTTATTTTTAAATCATGTTATTTTGAATAGATAGATTTCTTAAAATATAGTCAAATGAAAACAGTTAACCTTGAACTTCAGAGCACTGAACCAAAATCCCAGAGAACAAAAGGTCAACATACTGTAGGACCGGCAGTTGGTAAGGGTCTGAAAACGTTTACGAGAAACCGCAGGCTATTTCTTTGTTGGTGCATCTTAAACTTTCAAACACTGAAAAGTTTAAAAAATGCCTAATATCTATTAGTAAGCAGCACAGAAAGCCTCGTTCTCTGAGGTCAGACTTTCACAGTGGGTCTATAGAGCTAACAATCATCACCATCATAATGTAATATCCACCCTAGTACATCAGCAGAGCTAGGGAGTCTCATTCTAGTAAATAAATAGCTTACTTTTCCATCTTGGTGTCCTCAGATGATTGCTTTAAATAACAGGGGGGTTTCTCGATGACTCTAGCACCATGCTGACACCATAATACTCCACAGTGGTGCTCTGCCCCATCCATGACCCCTCTACATCACAACCTGAGGACTGACAACCCTTTTAGAACACATGGGGGACAGAAAGGAAAGAATGGAATAAATTATTAGACTGATTGTGATCAATACCCAGATACACAACTACTGTACACCAGAAATGGAGAATGACAGAGATTGCTAACACATTTGTTAAATTGATAGTTCAGAATCACCACTCCCTGATAAAAAGCAACACCACAAATGGATCGTCTCAGAATGCTTCACTGTTGCCACGACAGGACTCACGGTAGCGTTCACCTTTTCTTCTGCAGTTGAACATCTCTCCTTGAAGTTCTTGGTGATCCGGTAAATGGTTCTTCAGGTGCAGTATTCTTAGCAACCATTGCTAACACAAGAACACGTTGATTGGAAGAACACGGTATAAAAAGTTCCTGCCTTTTTAAGTTCAGTCAACTTGGATGTTTAAGTTACTTCAACTTAAATTACATTAAACCGACTTTAAAAAAAACTAGTTGAATCTTGTATAACTAAAAAAAGTTGAAAATTGCTTAACTTATTTTGATGAGTTAAAGCAATGTAAAAACATATGTTGTCATAACTTATCAATCATATAATTTTTCTTCCCTCCGTTTATAGCAATCAGTCTGCACTTATAATCCAATTGGAATTACTGAATGATAATGCATGGTCAATTAAGCGTTTTGAAATTAATTAAAATAAATCTGATCACTCTGCCAAATAATCAACAACACCACAACAACAACTGAAGCAGCAAACTTTGAGAAACAAAATTTATGTTACAGCCAAAACGTTTGGCCATGACTGTAGTGTACGAGTCACATGGACCATTTTCATGATACTTTTATGATGCTTTTGTGTCCTACATGTAATACAGGTTCGGAACAACATGAGTAATAGCACAAACATTTTTACATTTTTGGTTGAACTATTCCTTTAAGGAATCATTTCAGATTTTACCTCAAAAAAGCACATGGACATGCATGGCCACCTCTCAGCCCAATGTGGCAGAAACAGGAGAAGTTGCTGATTAGATCAGAGACTTACTCTCTCCAGAATGAGTCACTCAGACCACATGGCAAGAGTGCCAACACGTCACATGCCTTTCACTCTCCACTGCCCCTAATCAAGAGCCCTGTTCAGCAGATGGGAGGAGGCAGGGTGCTTCCCACAAATAGAGAAGGGGAATCGCTTAAACGAGATAAGCAACAGCATGGAGGCCCTCTGCATCACTCTCTAATGAGGGAGAATTGAGTCCTGCAGACTTTATAGGACTCAATTCTCTGAAAACAGCTTGAGGAAGACTGAACAGAGAGCTTCTTCCAAGACTGTTCTTAATGAATTGAGGGCGAAATACTAACGGTGAATTTACTTTAAAACCTTAGTTTAAAAAATAACAGCTATAGTTTATTCCAAAAGCGTGTTTAAAACTATAAAGAATAACGTTTTTAAAATTGTGGTTAATGCAACAAAAAATACAACACAACTCTAACAGAACGATAAGTAATGATTAGTCAAGCTGATCAGGTCTCTCTCAAAACAGGGAAAATAATCTGACTGCGGGACGATGCAATTGACCAATTAGAATCGAGTATTTGTAAAGAGCCAATTTTAAGTGAAAACTTTAGGCAAAAAAAAAACTTTAAAAAAGTTCTGAACACTGCAAAGAACAACACTTTTGGAGCAGAAATATCAGATAAATTGAAATCTGCCAAAAAATGAGCTGTATCGCTAAAAAGCAAATCAGAAACAATTTTCTCTATTACAGTAATACATTATGTATGCCCTACATACGTTTTACTCGCTTTAAGTTACCAATTTATATGAAAATGGTTAAAAAAAGGAATGAATAATATACTTAGTGGATTTTTGTGGGGTTTAGAACTGTATGAATAGAGGTATATTTAAAAAAATAGGCTAAAATATATATTTTTTTAAATCATGCATTCAACCAGCTGTATGGGCAAAACTGTAATGAGGATTTTTTAAATAATGTATTCAGGATGACTGTGCCAACTCCGAAATGAACTAGACATGATTGTCTGATAGCTTTAGTAACCAATTTATCTACCACAGAGACATAGGCCTGTTTACAGAAAATGCAGACACTATTGCAGATTGCAAAGAAATGCAACAATAAAGAATAAATCAACTAAGAAGTGATTCCTTAAAACACATCTGTATTGTTGCATCAAGACTTGTATTTAGCAGTCAAGAGGGATTCTACTCATTTATATGTATGGCTGGTACACTTCTGTTCATGGTTAGCTATTTTGAAAATCAGCTTTCTTAGTCTTCAAATCCATACACGTCTTTTCTATAAATCTGAGTGAGCTGATTCGGTTTACTTGTAGATTATGTTTGTCATGCACTTCCCAAGCCTGTGGCAAATAACGCATTAGGAGATTTTTTGAAGGGTCAAAATAAATTGCCCCCCCCCCCCCCCCCTTTATGACAAATCAGTCACAAGTATTTTCCAAAGCATGCTTAATTAACCACCTGTGCAGGATATTGACAAAAAAAGAGAATACATCACAAAGAGTTATTAATCATTGACTTTAAACATATGGTACCTGTAATTGCATTCCGTTGTAATTATGGTGCAGATTATTTTTCATTAGGCATCACTCCCATCACAGATGGAACAAGCACATATTTGGAGCATTATGAAGCTATCTCACCAAATAACTCAGGGAAAAGGATTTGCCGTCTTTGCAAATGGAATTACAAAGATCTAAAGTTAAAAATTGATCATAAAACATATTTTTTCAACCATATTTTTAGCCAGGAGGTTTTTACAATTTTAAATCCATTTTTTTATGTTGTTCAGCCCAGGCTGTCTCAATATACTGCAAGAAACCATGGATAAGCCATAGCTTTTATTTTCTGTGGTTTTATGGCTATAGCAAATGCTGGCTGCTATGAATTCCGAGTCACAGCGTGATACCTACTTTCCTGCTTGAGGTTTGAGCCAATGTTCCTAGAGCAGAGTCCTCTGCCTGCATGACTGACCTCTACATGACCCCAGTTCCTTCCTAAGCATGTTTTCTCCCCCTTTGTTTAAATTAACCAAAATTGGTTCCAAAGCTGGTGATCACTATGCAGAGATAGATAGAGATAGATAGATTAGATAGATATATTAGATAGATAGTGTAACCAATGTTACTAATGCTCATATCAAACCTATGAAGAAGAAAAAAAGAAAAAGAAAATTCAGATCTACATATAAATATTTTATTACTTTATTTTAATGTTTAAGATATTAAATATTGCTGAATAAATATCAGTAAATGTAACAAACTAGAAAAATAAATAAGTTGAACTATTTGGATTAGCTCTGCCCTTAGTGGTTTGCGTCATTACTAGCGCGTTAGAGAAGTGAGAGTCTCTCGTCACGGAGTGAAGTGAAATGACCGCTGGAGCATTTGCAGTTGTAAAGTTAAGAAAATAAGTGAGAAAAACTAGATTTATAACTGAAAACAGGCCAATATTGACATCGTTGACAGGAAAGAGTTGTTTAAATAGTTGTCATTGCATTTGTATTGAATCCAAGGATTAAACGAGAAGTTGACCTGATTCATCTGTTGAGAACTGCGTTAAAAAGATTTTCCTTGATTCATCAGAGATTATTCCTGATCATAATCAATTTATTCTTGGTTAAGTTTTTTTTCACACCCTCTCTTTATTTTGTGTGTTTGCTGTCCTTGATATTTCTTTTTGAAAGTGAACGAGGAGTTCTGAGTTACTGTTTCTGCTATGAACGAGTGTTCAACATTGGCGGAAACTGGCTGGCCAACCTGTTTTTTTTCCTAAACTTGGACAACATTTCTTGTTTCATCAAAGTGGTAGGACCATACGTATGTATTTCCCCCCTTCCTTGGACATTATCACATCTGTGAACAGGAACCTTTTTTTCCCTTTTCCCCTTTCATCTTGGAGCTGCATATCTGCAATTCTTTAACTGAACATTGAAACAGGACGGACACTGAACTGAGCTAAATTTCTGTTTATTTTCATCAAGGAAAATTAATTGAAAGGAACTCTGATTTGGAGTGTCATTGGACATTTTACCTGAAATTCACTGTCCCAATTGCTTTTTTATTTTTGTTTGGTTTTCCATCTTTTATTGAAATTGTTCTGAAAGAAGAGAATACAGAGCTCATTGAGTTAAATAAAATGGCGCTGCGTTGCGGTGGTTCGACCAGAGATTCGCAGATGCGGATCGGCTTGCCTCGATCGACAAATAAAGGTGGGGTTGAGGATCGGCGGGTAGGCAGTGGAGCTTGCGGAAGACGGCCTGTGCCTGTCGTCGGATTGCGGGTGACAACAGCAGGTCGGGTGAGAAAGCGTAGCCGAAGGGGGGGAGTGCGACCGAGGCTACGCAGAGTTGGATTGCACCGCCTGCCAGTTCCCTCTGTCATCCTTGGAAACGTGCAATCATTAACGAACAAAGTGGATGAACTGCAGGCAAATGTTAAATGCATACCGAAGTTTAAGAATGCCTGTGTCATAGCTTTGACTGAGACTTGGTTAAAAGAACATGACTTGGGCCAGGATCTTGAAATCGATGATTTTGGCCAGCCTATTCGGTTAGAGAGAGATGCACAGCTAACTGGCAAAATACAAGGAGGGGGCGTGTGTCTATACGTCAACTCCCGCGGTGCAAAACTATCAGGGAATCTATCTGTAGCCCACATATCGCACTTTTATCTCACTGCGTCTATTTTATTTGCCACGAGAAATTCCCCAACTTTTCATTACACTGGTCTATATCCACCCAAGAGCCAATCCGGCAGATGCTGTAGCTGAAATCACCGAACTTGTTTACCGTTTACAAAATATTTCCCCCGATGCTCGGCATTTTATACTTGGTGATTTTAATACGTGTAGTCTTAAGAAACACCTTGTGCACTTTCATTAAAATGTAAGCTGTCCTATTAGACATGGCAAAATTCTAGATCTGTGCTACGGTACAGTTAAAGATGCCTATAAATCTTATGAAATGTCACCCCTTGGGTCTTCTGACCATAGCTCTGTCTTTCTGGCCCCGATCTATCAACCAGCCCTTAAGAGAGGCAAAGTTGAGCGTAAAAAGGTCTCAGTAGGGATGTCTTTAAGGACTCATGCACTGATCTAGACAAACTAACTTTCACTGCGTCAAGTTACATCAGATTTTGTGAGCAAATGATTATTCCCACAAAGATGATTACATTATACCCCAATAATAAACCCTGGGTGAGTAGATCACTTAAGCACATTCTTAATAAGAAAAAAATAGCTTTTCAACAGAATGACATACATTAACAAAAAGAGACTCAAAGGTTGGTGAAGAATGAAATAAAATTGGCCAAAATCCAGTTTATGGACAGGGTGGAAGATCAGCTGAAGAACGGCAATGCTTTACTGTGCTTGGAGAGGGATTAAGGCTATGGTGGGAATGAGTGATAATAAAAAAGGGGTAGCTATATCTGACAAACATGACTCTGACTTGGTGGAGGAGTTGAATCAGTTTTATCTAAGATTTGACTCCCATGAATTTAATGATGATCTAGCTGAATTCAGAATTGAGTCTGAGGGAAGTCAGATTTTGATTGATGAGACACATGTCTGGAAGACTCTTGAGCAGACGAGCATAAGGAAGAGCCAGGGGCCTGACTGCATTAGCGGCCGATTGCTTAAAAATTGTGCTCTGTTCCTGAGCAGTATTTTTACATTTATTTTCCAAATCTCGCTATCACAAAGGAAAATCCCAGAGATATGGAAAGAATCAGTAGTGGTTCCAGTGGCAAAAGTTCCCTCTCCAATGGTGCTGAATGATTATCGTCCCATGGCTATGACCTCTCTGGTGATGAAGGGTTTTGAGTGTATTGTAAAGTGGGAGTTTATTTTGCATGACTCAGGGCATGATTGATCCACTACAATTTGCATATATACCAAGTAAGGGGGTTGAGGATGCAACAGTAACACTGCTGGACTGTGTTACTGGACATTTAGAGGGCAAGAAGACACATGTACGCTTGTGTTTTGTTGATTTTTCATCAGCGTTCAACCGTATGCAGCCCCATATTCTTGCTCACAGACTATTGCAATTTCCTGATATTGACTTTGGTACAATATGCTGGCTGGTTGATTTCCTAACTATGAGGTCACAGAGGACCCGGGTAAATAACACTTTATCTAAGGCCCTCATGTGTTCAACAGGGTCACCTCAAGGGTGTGTTTTGTCACCACTTTTATTTGTGCTCTACACCAATGATTGTCAGAGTACGTTTGAATCAAGGCATATTATCAAGTATGCTAATGATTCTGTGATAAATTAGTCTTCTGCAGGATCACGTGGTGGGCCATGGACCAGTTTTGGACAATTTTATCTCATGATGCAAGGACTCATATCTACAACTCAATGTCTCTAAAAACAAAGATATGTGTATTGATTTCGCCATAATCCTCCAACAATAGCTTCAACTTTGATTAATGGCATAGCTTTAGATGTGGTAAGCCAATACAAGTATTTGGGCACCATTTTAGATGATAAATTGAACTTTGACACCAATAGAGACTATATATGTAAAAAAGCTAATCAGAGACTGTTAAGGGGTTTAATGTTGATAGATCACTTCTGAAAACTTTTTATTCATCCTTTGTTGAGTGAATTTTAACCTTTGCTATGATCTGCTGGTTTGGCAATTTAAGTGTAATTAACAAAAACAGACTTGGAAAAACTGTAAACATAAGTAAGAAAATAATTGGCACTGATCTCAACAGCACTGAGCATGTGTACGAGACCAGAGCTACACAGAGGTCAAAGGCCATTTTGGCTAACATCACTCACCACCCGAGTTTTGCCTCCTGCCATCAGGAATACTTACCGAAAACATGCCAGGTCCAACAGATACCTGAGATCATTTGTAACATTGTTCATTTGACGGTTTTTGTGAATTGTTTCATTGAAGCTGTCATTTTTTTTACCCTCAAACTGAAAAGTTAATACAAAAGAAAATAAAAAAGAAATACTTACCTTTTCAACCAAAATCCTGTCTTCTGTGATTATTTCACTTGTCTTGCCGCAACGCTGGCTCAAGAGCGAACGTAGATAGATAGATAGATAGATAGATAGATAGATAGATAGATAGATAGATAGATAGATAGATAGATAGATAGATAGATAGATCACATATTTCATACAACACACTGTATAGAGTAATCAATGAGGTATAAAGCAAAGCTACTGATGCAACAGACCTTGAGAAATACTCAGGGACATCATGTAAATAGAGCAATAACAATGTCGAATTTATGTGGAGGACCACCAAGGATGATTCACATCTCAAGGATCAATTTTATTGGCAGTCAAAACAGTTTCAAAACATCACATCTGAACGACATTTTTTTCTGCCATGTCTTGATAGATTAGACACGCTGTTAACAGATCTCCTAGGCCCTCATCAAAGAAATGGCCTACACATAATGAGATCCCTTAGGTACTGCATACACATTTATGAGGGCCTAGAGGGTGTTGGAAGCACCAGAAGATACAACAATGATACATGACTTACCCCTATTTAAGTCGTGTATCCCCTAATTTATACATAGACACACTTCCAATTAAACATAATCATCCCACGGTCAAATTGTTTTAAGAACCATTTCTTTCTGTCAAACAGCAAAATCATGAACAAACCTCAAGGTGCTGATGTTAGGCTGAATCCACAACTCAGGCAGTTTTTTGTTTAACCAGACACAAGTTAAGCATTCATTTTGAGGAACATGAGAATGCGTTACAAACAAACCCAGAATAACAAAGAACCACATTCAACAGCATTTAATAGTTAACTTTGCTAGTCTCTAAGCATGTCACAAGGCTGACACTTTAACACACACTAACTGCTTTCCCTCCAGAGAGAACAGCACAGACGCTCTCTGATCTGAGAACAGGGGATCAACGCGTCTGTCAGGGGTTGTGGAAGAATAAACAACAGGAGCAAACTGGTTTTGAATGAGGAAGGGTGGGGGCAAGGGCTGTTAAGTTGTCAGAGGAAATGGAATGTGCCGATCTGCCCGCGTTTCCTCATGCACGTTCAGCTGACAACAAAATATCACCCTAGTCTGGGAAAAGTCACGATGCTCATTTTAAACACACAGATAAAAGTGTGGAAGAACATGGCCCCTTCTTGCCTTTTCTGAGATAAGGAACTGTTGAATCATGAGGTGGAATTTAAATTGGCCACCCCCCACATGTTGAATTGGAATTGGACAGGATGAGGAATTGACTGAATAGTAATTCAAAGAAATTTAAAACCAATAATGGATTCTAGGAAATAATTGTTTACCCATCCTGGTTCAGAAAAGTAAATCAATTAAAAATAATTACATTTATAGACTAGCATCCTGTTTGCTACCTCAATTCAAATTCCATTGCAATTCAAGAATTTTATTAAAATTTTACATTTTGAATGGGGCACAACCCTGCAAGATTTGTGGAAGAAGAGGCTGTTTCACGATCCACTTTGACCAGAACTTGCAGGTCAGCATGTTAAAAATTCGGACAGGTGTCAGAGAAAAACTCAGTATAGCGATTGAAGGTAAACAAGAGCAATGACCAACGACTGGCTATATAATTATTGCTGAAAAGCCAAACAGAAAACACCAATTACCAGTTTCTGTCAGTGCTTAGTCAAGTTGTTCACTCTTCAACATCCAAAAAGCCACAGCTCAGCTGGATCGCTTAAAATGCCATATTGCTGTTTTTCCTCGGACACATTCCATTTGGCAGATGACATGAAAATGTATTTAATCATCAGACCGGCCTAAACCCGAAGCTTATAATTTATCAGCCTTTCTTAGTCTGCCATACTTTCTCAGAAGAAAACATTCATCTGCTAAACCTCCTCGCACCACCTCAGTCTCTGCATTAACCCTTCTGTCTGACAGCTAGTTATTAGCTCATTCTCTCCAAATGACCAGACATTTTGAACTCTTGTTTTTCATTAGTTCCTCGCCAGGCTTTCTATTGGGTCTGGTGGCAGATAAGCACACAGCACTGGATTCAAAGCACAGGAGGACAGGATATAACAGTGCGGGCTTGGGGCTCTATAAAGTTTCAGTGATGTTAAAAAATCTCATATGAAATGCCACAGAAGGCAGCTGGCCCATAACAGGAAACCGGTGCTGATAATAGTTATTTGTGCAATGATAGGGAGTGGGGCTGAGAATACAGTCCTCTCAGATAAAGGCCCGGCCAACTAATAGTATCGAAGTGTGGAAAAAAAGAGGGGGTGAGTAAGGATGACAGCGTTGAAAGCAGAGAAGAGGAGAATGAACTGTCAGTGAGCTGCTCCATCAATAGCACATTGTGGTGGGATTCTACAAAAGGGCCATAAGGGAAATGTGTGAAAGAATTGTCAATACCCTCTCTCCACCCGATGAGGGAACACAATCTATAATGCCATCTCAGAAGCATAACTCTTTCTTGCGGGTCTAAAAAAGTATCTGTGATGTCCTGTGAGAGTGAGGATTAAATTGTAATTTTGGCATGGAAGCTGAACTCGCTCTATGGTCTAAAGCAGGGTCAAGGCCTTTAAAGCAGGCATGGTTTGGAACGCTCACCCACTGCACTCAGAACCTGTTACTCACTCTGACTGAAACAGACTGACTGGGAGCGCTATTATTGTGTGTGACAGCAAATTTAAGAGCGGGGGATATTTTTAGGTCAAGCCAGATAAATCAGATACATCTCATCCTTTCCAGATAGTAACACCATTCCTGGTAGAATCCTAATTAATATTTCCTCTTGAGAGCTTTTGAGAAATCACTTGAAGTAGGCCTATAAAAAATACCTGTGATAGTCACTGAGCTGCAGCACACGATGATGAAAAAGTGCTTTTTTGAACATGGAAAAAAATATAAGGGCTTTTGGCAGGATGGGATGCATTGTTTGGAATTCCCAATCCTCTGCAGCCATATTGAAGTTAATTTTTCTTTGAATTGCTATAGTGGGATCCAAAAGTCTAGAATCATTGGCAAAACACTGAGTTTAACAAGAAAAAAATAGATTTTCTACATCAAAATTTCAAGTTTAATTCAATGTCATATGCCGTTTCTTTATTCAAATTATTTGTGGAATTTGCTAGCAATTTCTGAGAGTAAATTGTTTTAAAGTAAACCCTTTTACAATTTGAGTAAAAAGTAGGTGGTTGTTGGTGCACTTCCAAACAAAACATGATCATGTGACAGGGCAGGGGTCAATTGCACAGAACGTGTTTTTTGCATTTAAAAATGGAATACAAAAAAAAACATTAAGGTATAGCAACTTGTTTTATAAAGTTGACCGATTAACTTTGAATTAAAATAACCAACTCATAAGAGTAGTTTGTCTGTGAATCAGGCAACACTTACCATCCAAAAAAAAAAAAAAAAAAATACACGAGAGACATTTCTTGACATTATTTCGCATTACACTGTTATTGCTTTACATTCGATACAGACCATAAAACAAACATTTACAGCCCAGGTGAAACATGAGTTCTTTTGGCCTTGAAGGTGAATGCTGTGCAGGAAACACTGTAGGCCTATGTCTGTTTTTTTGTTGTAATGACAGCACTTGAACTCAGTGAGTTCAATGAAATGGAAGGAATACATCTGACCATCTGTAGTCATATGATCATTGTCACAAATGTGAGTATTTGACCTAGAAATAATAGAGAATTCGAAATATTTCGATTTTATGCGTAACCTTTCTTTGTTTTAACTTTTTTTTTTTTCAAAGTTTGAATGAAAAACAAAATCCCAGATTTTCAATATAGTCTCAAGCTTTTGGACCCCACTGTATATATGACTATGTTTGCACTTTTCTATGGAATAATAACAACAAAAGGTAAAAACTCTATACCTGCTAGAGCAGAAGATAGACGTAAGCGTGTTTATCTGTATTCATGCAAAAGGGGTTCACATACACCTACTGCTAAACTCATAACATTATAGAGGGAATGATTAGTTATCTTGGCAGCGTTTTATATGAAGCCCATAAAATACTGCTTTCTCAAAGCCTAAGCCTTCAGCTGGATATATTGAATGCAAGACTGCCACATGGTCATTGTTACCAAAAGCCATTTTTCTCCTGGTTTCCATTCCTCCACTCCTCTCATCCCTCTTTCCTCCTCTCCTTTGTTTGTGCTTGACTTGTTTTCCCTGGTGTTCTTATATGATTACAGCGTGCTTGTTTACTGCAAATACGGCCCATCTCAATATTTCGAAGAAAAGTGCAGAACCTAGTGGATATTGTGTGCTGTCCCTTTATTTCCTTCACACCCTTCTCTTCTTTCTGTCACTCTCTCGCATATGCACCGCAAGTATTCACACACTTGTAAGTCTCCTGACATACGCTGTGAAAGTGTGTATGTATATGTTCGTGTGTGTGCCAAAGCATCAGGATTCTTTTAAGGGTCCTCTGCATCTGCCTTTCAAATAGATTATCCTTCTCTTTCTCACCGTCACACACACAAGTATAGAGCATCTATACATATTATACACGCATGCAGACACAGATGGGTGTATTACTGAGACACAGGGGCTATTCATTTCATAGGTGGATAATTGGATCTGTCTTTGCAGAATAATTATAATCTAAATCATTCAAACTTCAAGCCTGCCACTGGAGTGCCTTGTTTGTGTGGAAATTTGTGTGTGGCATATGGCCTATTTTGATAGTCAGAATGGCTTGTGTGTCAATACTGTGAATGTGCGCGTGCATAAGGGCTGAAATTTCATTTCAGCACATCCTTGATTATGAATGGCTGGAAGATGGCGCAAGGTATTACTCAGTCACTTGACTGTCCGAGTCTCATGACAGCTAGAGAGAGAGAGAGAGAGAGAGAGAGTGTGTGTGTGTGTGTGTGTGTGTGTGTGTGTGTGTGTGTGTGTGTGTGTGTGTGTGTGTGTGTGTGTGTGTGTGTGTGTGTGTGTGTGTGTGTGTGTGTGTGTGTGTGTGTGTGTGTGTGTGTTATATATGTCCCTGTGTGTGAGGAAGTGAAATGGAGGATTCAGAGGTCCACACCAGATCTGACAGGAAAACAGCATATCTATCCTAACATATATATTCAAGTCATCAATACTTGTACATCAGTTCAGCTGACAGCATTTGTGGCATAATCCTGATTACCATAAACAAATTGTTCGACTAGTCCCTACTTTTATTTAAAAATAGCAAAAACCTGGGTTACAGTGAGGCACTTACAATAGAAGTGAATGGGGTCAATTCGGGAATGGCTAACATAAGGATCAGTTTGTTAATATTGGATAACTACAATAGTTAAACTAACAATGAAAAATACTTTAAAAGCATTTATTAATCTTAGTCAACCTAGTTAACTTATTAACTTAATGCATTAACATTAAGTAATGATACCTTATTGTAAAAGTGTTACCCACAAATGCATAAAAAATGTTTCTAACCTTTTCTGTGTATTGTTATACCTAATTTTACAAGTGTGTTGCCATGACAAAATGAGAGACCACTCAAAATAATTTTTTGTGGTGATCAACTTTATGCCAACATTATGTACCTGAACCCAAATACTGCTTTAATAAAGTGTTCTCCCAGCAAAAATAAGCTGTAACTTGTTTTGACAGAGCTAATCAATCATTCAGAAACCAAATGTCCTCATAATGAATCACTAACCTTTCTTAGCTCAATTCCAAGCCTATTTACTATTGTAATATTTGACAAATCTGCCAAGCCGTTTGGCTATTGAAGGCTGTGAACAACACAAACATCTGTAATATAGACTCTGAGCAAAGGTTTAAGTTTTTCATGAGGGCTCTGAACCAATCGGCATCAGGAGGGCAGGTTTTGCTGGTCGGGGCGGAGTTTTCTAGACTATTTAAAGTGCGGCGGTGCAAAGTGTTGGAGAAGCCAGTGTACCTTGGAGGACACGAAAGGGGGAGGTAACACGTTTGTTTTGGAGACCTTGCGGGATACACACAACACCAGCACCGATGGAGAGAAAGGACCATTAGCCATAGTCCTGTGGAAATACGCAGGTATGCGTCCGTTCGAGGTGTTGTGTTGTGAACTTATTAACATGAGCCTCGTGAACAGTTCAATATTGACTCGCCCTTTTCCTCTTTGTGCCGCGCTCAACGCGACTGGCTTGTTTACGCACCCAGGTGCGCGTGGTGGTTTATTGTGTAGTGAGGTGACTACTATGGCTCTGTACCTAGACAGCATTTCGGGCGCGTCAGAATAATTCTAGTACGCCTCTCCAGTATGACACTCACATAACCCTTTTTTATTTCAGAAGCAGTATTCCATGTCTCTCCTCTGCCCTGTTATTGATGGGAAACCAACTGGACCGGATCACCCACCTGAACTACAGCGAGCTACCCACCGGGGATCCATCGGGCATCGAGAAGGACGAGTTACGTGTTGGTGTGGCGTATTTCTTTTCCGATGAGGAGGAAGAGCTGGACGATCGATCGCAGTCGGACAGCTTTAAAGACAACAACAGCCCGAGCAAAGACGGTCCGATTGCAGTTAACGAGATCGAGTACTCGGCGTTCTGCTGCCAGGAATGTATATACTCCAAACTGCGAGAGAACGAGGACCTGAATGTTTATTCTGTGAAAACTTTATTGACCATGTGCAAACCCGGGGATCTACTGGAGTTAGTGGCCAACGCACAACCCCCGCACTGGGCGATCTTTGAAGGGGAGGACCAGGTTATTCACCTCTACAAGGGGGAGATCCGCAAGGACAGCTTGTTTGAGATCAGTTGCGGTCGACAGGGCAGGATAGTGAACAATCGGTACCGCTACCGGCCGCTACCCGCTGATTTGGTGATGCAGAACGCGAGCGGGCACGTGGGGCTCAGCAGTGGCGAGATTTGCTGGACGAACTCGGAAAGTTTCGCAGCCTGGTGCCGTTTCGGCAAGCGGGAGTTTAAAGCGGGCGGGGAGGCGCACTCGGTCGAGCAGCGCTACTTTCTGAAGGTGCACCTGTCCGAGAGCACCGCGCACACGCTCATGTTCCGCAGCCTGGAGGAGATGATTCGGGAAAGACGGCGCGTGGACGCCAGCGGCATTCTGAAGGAGCTGTCGTTGGTGACCGGGAAGGAATGAGCGCATTGGGACTCTGCATGCCTTGAGCAAGGGCTGCTTACCTTTATTTCAGGACTTTGGCAGAGTTGTGGGTATTTGTGTGAACATGTTTTGGCAAAGACGACGCCCCTTTTGGTTGTGCTGTGAGAACCGATGGCCACACTAAAGTCACCCTGTACCTTTAAAAAAAGGAAAAAGATAAAACATAAGGTGAGCCCTCATCACAGTTCGCCCATGACAGTCCCCTCAAATTCGCACCCGAGCTCTGCTGCGGCAGATGGTGACCACGATGCGTTCAGGTCTGTGGCAAGCCGTTTTGACATGTATTCCTTGAGACTAACTATAATAGGCTAATTGTTTTTGTTACTAACATTCATTATTCACCAGTAACTATTCAAATAGTTACTAGTATGTTTTCTCTTTGTCCTAGCAGCATGTGAATAAATACTAGTAGGCTAGTGTGTTTTCCAATTGTTACTTTGAGATCAACATCAATAGCTACTGCAATCCAATTAGTAGCTAAAAACAGGTACTAGTGCCTAAGGCATGTCTATATTGGAAGTGAATAGTTCATATCTGAACCACAGATCCACCTAGAATTAAATGGCAAACAAATGAAATCTGTATCATGGGATAGTTGCTTGTCATTATCAGAATAGTGACTTGAAGAAAAGTATTATTGGAAGGAATAGGTTACGGGTGAAACCGAAGAAGAGAGGCTACTAGCCACTATTGGACTACTTGCTGCTAATTAAAAATATGTAGCTACTGGTAACCTTATAACAAATAGGAAGTTTAAAGGAATACTTGTTATACAGCTTGCCACATTGTCTCTTATTTGACTGAACTCTAGCTTTACCATGAAACGTGGAGCTCGGTTCTTGGCATCTGTGCAGCTGCATTCGTTCTTCTTACCCCCTACAGGCGACAACACACGAGCCTTTTTCATTCTCTTATAACAAATGCAGCGAACATTCTTGTTTTTGGAGTCCATATTTTTGTATTTCAGTTAGTGCGTTTAAAGAAAACTGTTTTTATTCAAATAAACGTAGATTGCCCTATGAAAATTGCGTTGGTCTCCAGCTCTTTTTCATACAGTTTTTCCTGCATACAAATGCTATAAGCGAGCACGTGCTTGGTTGAGGTAGCCTCAAGCGAGTGTCTAACAGATGCACTATAATTCATACATGGACCTTAAGTATTGTTCACAGTATCGACTATTTTTCTCATTTGGTTTTGGGGGATTTATTTCCGTTAGCAGACAGTCGTTTGTTGTCATTGCTGCATTAGTATGCCTTATAGGCAGCTGTTGATGCATGGAGACACTGTCCTTTTGTTCCTGCTTGTTACGGTTGATGATCATTAGCCTGTTTCTAATCTTGAATGAGAAATTGAGTGGGAAAAAGGTCCTTTAAAAACCATGCAGCCACTGAAGCACTTCATTCTGTTACTTGTCTAGTCTACTTTAATTATACATATCAAGTTTATGGCCGCACTGCTTGTGGTCCAGAAACCATACATTCAAATTAACTGCAGTCTTCATTTTTTTTGGCTGCAAGGTTTGCAGTAAGTAATGGGAGAGCTGTGTATAAGTGTGTCTGCACATAGACACTCTCAAGCACCAGTAAATATGGTCATGCTCTGTTTGTTTTCCTATTAGACGCTGTAGGCTGCAGCTGGGATCATTTATGCTTTATGTTCAGTGGGGCTTGATTGGCCCGCAGGTCTGTGTGTCTGGACCCTTTACAGAGCGTGTGCTGCTGACCAACACTAACAAGTCATTCTGAAAATCAGTTTACCTGAAGCAAGGCTGAAGTCCATTTTTTTGCAGGTTTACCTTTTGTGCTGCAGGTTACGAGTTTATATCAAGCACAACATAACTTTTTGAGCTGTGTTCTTTATGGATTTATACATTGAAGACACATTCATTTATAAAATTCCTGTCCTGTTATTAATCTAGTTGAAATATTTTCTAGATGCGTGTTCACTGTTCAACATTTGTATTCATTTCACGCACACCCATTACTGCTTATTCTCTTTGTCTATTCCAGGTCATAATGGTAATCACGAGTCATCGTCATGCACAACATGTTATGTCAGGTGTGCCCGTTTGAGCCGTTAATATGGAAAGCGGGGGATTGTACAAATGAATGAAGACTAGTGGGACAGGTTTCTAAAGGCTTGGGAAAGGTTGCTCTCCAACTTTCACATGAGTTCATCGTAAATGTTACAGATGATTTCATTGAACATCTGCACTGCAGCACTTTTTACATCTTACAAACCTTCCACAATCAAGTTTAACCAAGCATTTAATGTGTTGCATTGTGAGAATTTCAATGAAATGTCATTCTTTCTAGTGCAAATATGCCTTTTTTCTGTCTAAATTGGGCACATTGTTATTTGCTTGACACAATAATGGATAATAATGACCACCCATGTAAAGCAGGCATTGAACGATCTTAAAACTAGATTTGTGTACATATTCTCTTGAATGTGGCAAACGTTGTTCATCAGATTACAGAGAAAAACATTTTAACCAGGCACACTCATATTGGTGGAATGATGCTGTACAATCGTAGTAAAGTATGTCCGATCTTGGAATTCTGAGGTATCTTCCACCATTTACACCTTAGAACTGAGATTTGTAGTGTATATACCCTGACATTGTACTGACACATTGTTGTTCACCTATCCCAGCAGCCCCAGTAACCCACTTTTTTTACTATATGATTTAAGGGATCCCCTACCTTGACATTATCCCTTCCCCGCCTCATTTCCCCTTTCTCTAAGGCCTGACAATCTGTCACCTGTACTGATTCCTTTTTTACTGAAGCTGGAAATTTAGGATAGTGGGGCAGCGGGCTATATGTGGCGAATGAGGACAGGAGTGAAGGCGTAATGGGCAGAGGGAGAAGATGTTGCCAACATGAGCTGAACAGAATATCTTTAGCCTGAAACAAAGCCTGCCTCTCAGTGATATGCCATATGTATGCCGTCCTGTTTGTGTGTGTATGTGTGTGTCTGTCACACTTCGTAACCTGTTACTGGGGAAACCTCAGCCACTCATTTAGCCTACGTCTTCTGAATATTGTTTTACTTGAAGGCTGCGAGGATGAATGCATATCCAGCCTCTTTAACGGAAAGCTTGTTGTTTTTGCGTTGATTAAAGAACTAACGATAATGCATTTGCTTCTGCTGAGGGAGAATTATGCATAGCATCTGTGCTCCACAGAAATCCTGCCTCCCTTTCAGACTCGAACGGATATTCATTTAAACCAGCAGTCTAGCTGGTAATCTGGCCTCAGGAGGAGAGAAGGAATTTAGGAACTCAGCCTCATTTGTTATCTTTTTGTCAATTACATCTCACAGCAATTTTAGAGAATTATTCTTTATCATCTTCTTTTGGCGCACTAAGAAAAAACTACCATGGTGTTTTTGGACATGATATAAAAATATTTTTTCAAAGTGGTGAATAAAACAGATGTTTTACAAGAAAAGTTAGTTTTTCTACTTCAAAAATTCAGGTATAATTCAATGTTACTTGCAGTTTCTTTGTGATTATTTGTTAGCAATTTCTGAGTTAAAATATTTTTTTTTCCAGTTTATCATTATATCACAATATTCAGATCTTGGGTGCGAGTGCGTGATTCTTTTTTTTGTTCGTTTTCATTTGTTTCATAGCATGTAATCTAAATAAGAGTCAAAAATACTTCTATGAGTTGCGGTACTGGACAACAATGAATGGAAAAGCGAAATGAAAGAGACTGAAACTGATGCTGCGGATTTAGTCTCTAACAGGTTTACAAGCAGTTTCAGTATGATTAAATGATAATATTGTGACACATTGTAACATTTGCCTATCTGAAACACAACACTACCATGTTGTTTTGTACCCTCTTTGAAGTACCTTGAAATACACTAGGGGTGTAATGGTGCAAAATTCTTATAGTTCAGTTTGCCTGCATTATTATTCTACTTTACATCTGGTGGTTAACAGTCTGTTTTTTTTGGGGGGGGGGGGGGGGGGGGGGGGGGCACATTACCGTATTTCTACTGCATACTAAAAAAGATAAATCACAATCATTTGTTAATCTCTATTGCGTAATGATTCTGTACTGCTATGGGTTCATTGAGATGGACTCACTGTAACATGACATAATGAATTGGTCAGAGGAACAGTGTAGGGAATCCTTAGAGAGTAGATTAGCCTCTACTGTAGCTCATATCATATTATAGGCTCTTTTTATAATGCTACAGCATAATGCGCCACATTGCAGAATTCAGCAAATTCTGTTTCACGCTTCTAAACTAGAGACCGCTGCTGGCTGTGAAAGAGTGCTGTCTGATAAAAATTCTAGCAAAGTTCCAGAAAGCATCTACAACGACTCAACAAAATCAACATATGCGAGGCAAGCAGCCAGCTTGCATTTTAAAATGCAGAAAACATTATTTTTCTCTATCGATCAACACATCAGAGTGTGTGCAGACCTGTTTAGAATGAATAAAACCAGCGGCTGGACGCTGTTGGAGATGTTGTGGCACCTGTAGAACAATAAGGTGGATTGTTTATGCAACCCCCAACAGTCACATTATGTTAATGCTTTGTGTTCTTGTGCGAGTCCCTGCGGACCCAGACAGTCTCCCTTGCTCCCTTCCTCTCTATGTTTACTCTGCTCCTACTATGCTCACATCAGCTTACGCTGGGTCACGCCAAAGTTCTTGGTCTGTATCCAATTACTGCAGAAGTGTTTGCTCCTCATACTGTCTCCCTCTGAACCGTGCTATGAACATGGACAGAGATGGCAGGGGAAAAACAACCTGCCTCATGAAAAATGACAGCTCTCCTTTAAAAAAAAGAAACAAGCAATCTCTCACCAATTTCTCTAAAGTGTGGATCAGAGGAGGCCCGTTTCTTTTGTGAGGTGACGTGAGACTCAGTGTAGTTGTGGCTGGGGGAAAATAGAGATTTCATAGCTGTTGGTGATGGTGGAGAGAACGGGTTCATGTGAGACACTGTAGCATTGTAGATTCTCATCCAATAGGAAAGAAACATCACAAATTAGAACTTTTTAACATCTTAATTGTTTCTTTTAGGCAGTAATGAGATTGAATGAAGAGCAAATGGAGACTTTTGGTCATGCTTCTCTGTAGTTCACTTTTTATTGTATTGAGAAAAACATTTTCTTTTGTGTTTCACAGCTATAAAGCTATAAAGGTTTGGAATGACATTTCTGATGTACTTAACAATTACTTCTGTACTGTAGCTGGTTCTGTAAATTGAAGCCAAAGGCAGATTTTAGGTAAAAACAGTTGTCGCTATCTTCAATTTCGAGGGGGTCAGAAGTATCTAATGTAGGCTATGTAGTGGATGAGCACAGCCAATATTAACTTCATTTATCATCTGTTTCTTTAAAATTATCTAAATTATCTGAGCTGTGCTATCCAAATCAATTTTTATAACTCTACTGTATTGCATTTAGGTTTGTTCTCTTTTAATTAGGAGACATGTTTCCATTTGAATGGCTCCTAAAGAATTCTAGGAGAAACATCTGGAACAGTTGAAGTTGATACTTCAAGGGACAGTTCACCAAAATTTAAAATAATAATATACTCCCCCTTATGTTGTCTATAACTTGTGTGACTTTCTTCTGTGGAACAGAACATGTGATTATTATTATTATTAAATAATAGCTTTGCCGCTCTTTCAATATACAGTATGAAATTTCAATACAATAAAAAGTGAATGTGGACTGGGGCTGCCAAGCTCCAAAATGACAAAAGAAAGAATTCAAAAGACTTCACATGAACTACTTATGATATTTTTATGGTGCTTTTTTGTCATTTTTTTCAGCTTCAACCTATTCACTTTGATTAAATGGAAAATAATAGGATTACAATCGTGATGTCAAACTAATTTCGTATGACATAAGATATTAGTAATGACAATTAAGTAATGGCAATTTCCTTGTTTGGATAAGCTATCTCTCCATTTAAATCTCCAATGAAGCAGCAAGGTCTGACTGCTTACATTCTTCTCTATAGTGTATCTGTATTTATTTGCATTTATATTGAGCATAGCACTGCTGCTAATATAATACAGTTTTAATTGGTTGTGTCACACTCAAAATGTGAGCAAAACAAATCAAGAGGAAACTTAATTTAGCAGTTGGGGCTCCAGCACTCGCAGACACACGCAGTCATGGCCATAACTTTCCATTCCTCCTCTCATATTTGACCTGCTTTATCTGTCTCTGAGTTAATGAGGGAGTCAGAGATACAGGATAAGATGCACTGCTCTCTCTGCTGGACCGAGCACAATTCCATACCTTTGTTTCTCCTCTTCTATCTCACGCTTTGCCAGGATGTGTTACATTTCACACACTGACACATATTTATTCTGCAATTATTAGCACTGCTGCCTTTAAATATGCATATTTGATTTTGCCCCCCCACCCATTTCAATTTCCAATCTTCTATTTCTCCATGCTTAGGCTTGTTTGCCCTTTCTGACAAAGCCAATCACACACGCTACTGCCTCAGCTGTGATATAACACATATCTCATACCTGCCATCTAATGCTTGCACAAACACTAATGCTAGCGAACATCAGTTTGCCTTTCTCTTGCTTTCATTTTCCCTGTTTTTCCTCTCTTCCTCTCACATGCTCAGCTCAACCTTTCTCTCCTCATTCAGTGTCTTGCTTCATCGTCTTCCTCCTCCTTGGTTAAGCACTGCATGTACTTCTCAGCTTGACCGTTCTTTGACCGGGACAACTTTCCCCCCTACATTTTATCAGTTGCTCCTCCATAACAGCAATCAAACACCCCACAGGTGTCCCCTGCACACCCTGCCTCCATTTTTCTTTCAGCACTAAATCACCAAAGTCACAGAGACAATGTCACGACTCACGAGGATGACAGAGCTAGATTGGAGATAGACACAGCGAGGGAGAGAAAGACAGAGAGAGAAATGAGTGCATTCACAAATTAAAGGCAAACTAAACTATATCTGCACTATTTGTGTATAGCATTGAAAAATGACATTCAGTTCTGTTAAAAGCTCTCACATGACAAACAGCGTAAAATTTTAGTGAATCAGACTTATACAGCGCAACCCGCTTCCAATTCCGGAACGAATGACTCAAATTAGTTATTTTTAGTGAATCAAACACATACAGCACAACTATCCATTAATTTATTCTCCAAACTAGAGACAGCACAACCAGTTTAATCTAATTCCTGAATAAATGACTCTAATGCAGGGGAGTCAAACTCAGTTCCTGGAGGGTCACAGCCCTGCAGAGTTTAGCTTCAACTCTAATTAAACACACCTGATCCAGCTAATCAAGTCCTTCAGGCTTATTTAAAAACTACAGGTATAAGCTGGTTGGAACTAAACTCTGCAGGTCTGTGGCCCTCCAGGAACTGAGTTTGACACCCCTGCTCTAATGAGTTGGTTTCAGTGAATCAAACAAATATAGCGCAACCAGTGTAGATTGATTCCTGAAATTGCATTGGAATTGTCTTAAATGTAGGCTATTTATTACTGAAATAGTCAAATAATGTGATAAGTAAATGTATTTTTTCCAAATATCTATTTTGTACAAATTTAAGTATCGTTAATGAATGGGAAACGTTATGAGGAACTTTACACTTCCCAGGCATACTCAGGAAGCATTTGTTATTATTATAAAGGCTGCGTAAGTGATAACATATTTGACAGGGGACATGATTAATTGGATTCCTTTTTAATGTGGTTATTTTTGTTATTGCAATCACAATACAATAATCTAATTAATTGACAGCCTCAGTTACTATATGTTTTTAATTTTGTTGATTAAAAATCTGTTGCTATGATTTCCATTATTAATGTTCTGGCCGTCTTTGCAGAGTTATGGATTGATTATGACCCCACTGTATTTATGGGCTTAGGATTAACTCTGACAGAAAACAAATGGTTAATTAAACAAGATTTTACATCAAGGTATAGTGCATGAACCAGGTAGGAAGCAATGAGTGTGTCATAAGCAAATGCAGTGTGTCATATAAGCAAATAGCACCATTTGAAACTGAATTGCCATTTTGCACAGTGGACAAAAGAGGTGTAACATCAGTGAAGATCTTCAGGACCCTTACTTTGTGACGAGGCGGAGTTCAAATTGCCTCTGTTATGGTGGTGTTCTCAATTACCATGGGCTGAACGGTTGGATGCCTCCCACTTTGAGCAACAAGTGTGATCCTGTAATACTGGGTCTGGCACTAGGTAATAAGTATATGGACTGTGCTACGGTTGGTTATCAAAGGAAGCTGTAGGGAGTCTGATTGCAGAGGTTTGAGATGAATGTATCTAGTGATCTAACCCAAGAGCCTGGCTTTGAATTATACATGACTGTAAGACTGAAACCTTCACAAGAGAAGACCATAGACAGTCACACAAACAGAACACAGATGCATAGCAAGCCTGTTTAACAGTATCTATCTATCTATCTATCTATCTATCTATCTATCTATCTATCTATCTATCTATCTATCTATCTATCTATTGGCAACTGTTTAGAATGGTTTACAGAATGCGGTTTAAAAATGTTTTACAGAACTGCAACGGAAAACCTTCAGACAACAACCCTGGTTGTCAAGAAGTTTTATACGAGACATGCTACAAAAGTGTTCTTGATAAAAGAGAGTGACTTGCAGCATGCTTTGCCACAAATCCAAAGAGAGAGTGAAATATTCATGAAGCAACAAAATGAATCTAAAATAGAGCCCTCATACATTCTGTAAGCAATGGACTGCATGGTGAGACAACACAGCTAAATCAAAATCAGGCTCTCAGGCCCTCTGCTCTGTAGTCATGGCCTCGTGTATGTTTACCACATTATGCCACAATTCAATATTTCTCTCAACAGTCTGCTGTTGAATATTATAATAGTTGAATTTCAGGTAGCCTGATGCATCTGTGAACTGAATGCCTATCCAAATGTTGACCATGTGATGTATGAATCACCTGCGGTATAAATTGTGGCACCTCCCGGCAGCTGTATCAGCATGCTAGGTTTCTCTTAAGATATTTTCTATGAATTAAATAGTTATAATTAGGCATAATTAGTCCGACAAAGCTGTGAATGGCATGTTGTTTTTGTTTTCTAGTTCTTACAAGAAAATATCGTATACAATGTTGTCTTTGACTATGTACTAAGCTTTCATCACTGTCTTCTATATACAGTATAAAAGCTTCCCTATACACAAAAACACACTCTCACGGCCGCTCTCGCACACACGTCCAAACGCACAGACACGTTACGCCAAGCATATTGAATTTTCTACGATGAAGACAAGAGCATCACCATGGCAACGTCACAGTACCTCTCTCTTCCACTGCCTGTTTTAAAAGATGAGAGGAGGGAAGACAACAAGATGAATAGAGTTTAAAGGGATGAGGGTGGTCAGAGGGTGATAACTGCTAGCTGGAGGCTTCTGTGGGTTAGGAGTAAAGGTAGATCTCAGGTACATGAAACCTACTCAAATATGTGCTACTCTCTGAAGCACAGCAAGCCTGAAGCATTTTGAATGCAAGCACAAGCATATAGAGTTTAAAGGGTTAGCTTACCCCCAAAATAAAAAATTCTGTCATCATTTATTCCGTCATCTGTCATGTTGTTCCAAACCACAATGCCATTCACTTTATTGCATGGTTTGTAAAGAAAAACACAAACTTACAATGTTAGAACTTAGATCTGTCCAACATACTTTTGTGTTCCAGAAGAAAGAAAGTCATACAGGCTTGGAACTAAATTAGGGTGAGAAAACAGAATTGGCATTTTTGGGTCAGCTGTCCCTACTAACATAAATCAACAGACTACTTCCACCTTAAAAGTTAAATGTAACAATGTGAAAAATATTTAAACATGCATAAATGTGTACACAGAGGATGTATTTGAATGCATAATGATAGCTGGAGGGCAGCAGACAGTGAAAGTGGTAGAGAAATAAAGCTCTCGAGGCAAATGTCTGCATACTGCTGAGGAATTTTATCCCACTCAATAACAGACAACAAACATTCCAATGCACAGTAAGAGCGGGAACGTGTCAATAGATGCAAACACCCGTGAGACTGGAATGACACGAGTAACAGAATTTTCATTTTAGCCAAACTACACCTTTGACAAATTAACATCGGTGCTTTAAAGAGACTTTTTCTGCAGGTTACATAATTATGCCAGTAGGTGGCGACAAATTGCTGTCTTTATGAATTAATCATTGAATCCTGCATTGAACTGATTTTTTCAACATCAAATTTGGGAAAGAAACAAATTACTGTCTTTTTGAGTGAATCATTGGATCATTCACCCAACTTATTTGTTAAAGATTGATTCATTCATCAACTAACTAAAAATTCTCAGAAAGTTACTCAATATTAATATATGTTTATTGAACTGCTGCATAAAAACAATATAACACTTGAAATCATACTCAATATCTACACAACTGTGAATAACTATGTCTTCGTGTTTATGGTTTTCGAAACAACAACACCCCTGCTGATGTGATGTTGCTTAATAATAAAACATCACTCCTATAACTATTATAAAACAACATGGCAATCTAAATCTTCTTAAACGCAAGCACTCTCTGAATTACCAGTATGTGTGTGAAACTGCAGCCTACCATTGAACTGTTTCATTGAAGATTTATTTTTCAAAAAAACACCATAACAGACTTTAAATGTGTGTGTGTGTGTGTGTGTGTGTGTGTGTGTGTGTGTGTGTGTGTGTGTGTGTGTGTGTGTGTGTGTGTGTGTGTGTGTGTGTGTGTGTGTGTGTGTGTGTGTGTGTGTGTGTGTGTGTGTGTGTGTGTGTGTGTGTGTGAGAGAGAGAGACAATGGCTGCCCAGAGACTGTGAAATCTTTTGGCTTTGTGTATTGCACCTTCTGTCTCTCTCTGCACACAAACAGCTCACTTAAGCATTGATTACATCTCATTCTGCCTCTTTAAAGCAACTCCTTTACAAGCATAATTAACACTCTCAAAGGGGGACACTAGGATAAAACATCTGCTGTATAAGGCCAGAAGAGTGAACGACCAATTCATCTTCTCCATGCTGTCAGCCTGTCAGTAACATCCCCTAAACACAGCCACTCAATGGATATAATAATCACCGAGCAATCTGTATCTGTTGAGTTTAAGAAAGACCCCAGACAGCTCAAAGAGGAATTATGACTTCAATATCTCTGTGCACTGCAGGGTTGTTGCATATACACATTTCTGCAAGCTTTTTTGCCTTATGCATCCCCACAGCCCCATTAGTAAGGCTCTCCATCAACAACAAACCAGACATGTGTTCCTTTTCACACTATACTGGATTTAATGTTTTATTAAGACACCTGAGAAGGTGTGTCTCTCACAAGGTTTGAGGACAACTGTATTTGATATTATATTGGTGTGAAGAGGAGAGGCAAAATAAACCTGGACAAATGAATCAGGAGCTCTGTGTGGTGTGACCATCAAAATGCTTAAAAAATTCAATTTAAATCCAATTAAGCCATTATATTTTCACACATGTTGGGTTTTCATGTTATATGGGGACTTTCGTTAGACATAATGATTTTTATACTGTATAAACTAAATTCTATCCCCTAACCATCACAGAAAACTTTCTACAATTTTACATTTTCAAAAAACACCATTCTGTATTATTTATAAGCTGTTTTCCTCATTGGGACCTGTCCCCACAAGGACAAGGATTTTGGATATTACCATCTTTATGGGGACATTTTGTTCTAATAATGTTGGGTATACCTGACTTGTCAGGAATAATGTTCACTTGTTTGTAGTTTGTATGCTTACATCACACATGACTCACTGCCATCCTCACAGACTGCAATGATGCACTTGGAGCTGAAATGGATTCTGAAGAATTAAGATACACCAGGAGAAAACCATCTGTGGAAATATGAAAACATTGTAAATCATGTCAGTCTCATTGAATTATGTAGTATAGAGCAAATGTCTTTTTAACATAGTGGAATAGAGGCCAGGAGTGAAATATTGAAGTAAAAAAAAAAGCAAAAGAAGGACATTTTTTCTGTGATGGAAGTACCAGGAAGTGAGAGAAAATGAAAGGAGAGACCCCTTATCTGCCCTGACCTTGAGTAATTGGGTACTTGGGTAAATAAGCCGTCCGGGACTAATCAGTGTGTAATTGTATTTGCGTGTGTATTAGGCTGCTGTGTGTGTAAGGCTGGAAGGTGTCCATGTCACTGTTTCCATTAGCAACCTGTCACTGAGGGTCCCTCATTGTGTGTTGTTGCTGCTTCCGATGGGCAAGATGTAGAGAGTGTCTGGGTCGCTATAGCTACGCCGTCTGTCGCTGAATCATCAACCTCTCCCCTGCTGGAACCAATTTGCATACAGAACTGCCAACCTTCACTTTTTCCACAGCAATCAGGAATATCCACGAGTGCAATAATCCCATCATTCGGCATGACTTTGACTGCTCCAAGCATCAAACAACATTCTACTCTATTTTGCCCCGGCGAGTCAATTTAGCCAACGAAATGATGCAAAGACGGCTCAGTAACACACCTAGAGGGGGAGATTTGAGGGAAAGAACATATTTGTAAACGTTAAAAGCCCCGATTTCCAGAAAATGAAGTTAAACAAGACACCAGTCTAATCTATATTGAGAATACTCATTACATTGACAAATTTAACAGCAGTCTCAGCACAGCAAGCGGGCACATGGACATTTCAAAACTCATTAATAAATAATAAAACTTTAATTAATAAAAACTTTAATTAGTCTGACCTCTACCCTCACAGACAGGCTAAGAAAAAGTGAGAGGGAGGAGATACCACGAAAGAGAAAGCTGGAGTATTCATCAGTTAAAAAAGGAACAAGGACAGGAATGTTCTTACTAAAATAGCTGAACTGATTTTGTCATGAATGACCTGATGGAGAGAATGAGGGATGAGTGCATGTACATGTCTTGCGTGTGTTTAACGAGGGATATGATTCTCCACGGCTGTGATCTACTCCACCAGAGGTGCTTTTAGCCTTTCATCAGGACAGGGGCAGTTTTCCATTTAAGTAATAAAGTGTATACTCTTATTTTCTTGGGAGTTCTGGGAAGATTTTTGCAAAAATGGCAAAATGTGATTTTGGGAGCAGCACGGCGGACTCCGTCCATTTTTAAATCCCACACGTTATAATAATTATACAGTAATAAAGTGCTTACAAATCGTGTGCAAACAGTCATATGAAGTGTTCCTTGAAATATTTACAAATACATTGTTATATATATATGCTTAATGTATTTGAAATGCAATTAATGTCCAATAAAGGTCAGTTTAAAGCACTTAATGCCATTTTCTGATTTTCCGTGACCTAATCTAAAATGAGAACTATTTACGGTTAATAAGTCGGTTAATAAGTAAATAAAGCATAAAAAAAACATGGTTACACTTTATTTTACAGTACTTGCACTTACAGTGTACTTACCCAAGAAAGTACTAGTAATATAAGGTAACTAAGGTTAGGTTTAGGTGTTAGGGTTAGTAGCTAGTTATAACCCAGTTATTGTAATTGCTATAATAAATACATAGTATGTACATGTGGAACAGGACTGTAAAATAAAGTGCTACCAAAAAGATGATCTAACTCTTTACATATGAGCTAATTAAACAATAATTGTGTTAATTACAATGACAATGAATGAAGAACTTGTATATTAATATATTAACAATGAAGATACTTCATAATGACATATAAATTAATAGTTTGCAAATGATTTGTAAGTACTGTATCTTCATCATAAAGTATTACCCAAAAGATATTTTTTTATTTTCAGTAATGTAATGTTCTATCAGGATTATCCATAAAAAATAAAAAATAAAATATTTTTAAATAATGTTAAAATAAATAAATAATAAATGTTTTCCAAAAATGCAACATTTTGGAATATAGTCCAGCTATAACTTCTGCACCCGAGTTCGAGTCCTGGCTTGAGGTCCCCTCCTGATCCTGTTCCTCTCTCCTCCTACATAACATTAATTAATTTGGCTGGAACACAATTGGATATAATGCAAAACTGATTGGTTTACAGTTTTCAACATTATTTATGCTTTTAGGAATATGTCCTAGATGGTGATAATCAAATCCAACGAATAAAGCCCTGTTCACAGCACCTGAGACAAATAGCAACATTATCCTCTTCATTTCAATGGAGAGCTGGCGATTTCCGGTGACAAGAGCAACAGTGACCGTTGGTGACAGGATATGTGCGTGTCCAGTGACGTGACAAAATTGAGAAATGTTTAACTTTATGCAAATGGGGCGGTGCGGACGGTCAGTGTACAGGCAACATGTGGGAAGGGCCGGCACGCAAGAAAAAGTGAGGGTACGCTACAGATTATAATATAGAAGTGCCGGTACTGCTTACCGGTGCATACCGGCCCACTTCGAGCATTTCTTATCACATAATGATTTATCAGTAAAATGTTACCAGGGCACAGCAAAACTTTACTGGGGCAAAAAAAGTCTAGCCCACTATACTTCATTTGCAGTTTCTTGGCTGACTAAAGAAAGAAGATATATGCTGTTGAAGGTTCATATGTTCATATTTATTATCTGACAACAGCGATCACACACACAAAACATGCAAACCATCTGCTCTTGGTCCTCAGATTCGAGTGTCGTCACTGGTGATAAAGTCACAGGTGATTTCAAGGTGGAATAGGCCTATCTGTTGAGTATTATGGTTAAAGCCTGTTACCAAGGTTAATATTATTTATCAAGTTCCCCACAACACACAGCTGGAGTGACGCCAAGTGTGAAGTGTGTGAACTAGGCTATATACTAATACTGGACAAGGGTTCAATTATCCACTTGAAGCAAGGATTCAACTGGGCTCTTGTAAAGGGAAACAATCCAAGCCTCAAATCTTCGTCTTTCTCCTTCTCCCCCGAGGCCAATCCATTGGCAAGGATTAAAACCCCTGCTTGTCTCTTCCCACTGGTGTGGACATCTGAGCAGTTTCTTGCCAGGATGTGACTGAATGTTAAGATACCGAGATTAAGTCTCTCACAGCACATGTTCGAGGAGGTTTGTAGGGACTGTTTTGCCATCTTGTACGAGCAGCTTGCCAAAACAGCTACTTTACACTAGGGGTCAAGTCAGAGTCACCACAATCCAGTTTAACCCCTGGGCTAATATCACTTCATTAGCTCAGTAAGTGTTTTCGGTGGCAGATCTCTGGCAGAAGTTCGAGAGTCCAATGTATAAGTGTACTCCAAAGCATACGATGACAGCTGGATGCTTCTTTTTCGACAATTACTCGACTGGAGTCACTAATTAAAAGTAAACATGCAATTGCATTCGCTAAACTGAATCGCCACATCTAATTATTGCCACATTACAGAATGAAGCACAGGGTCCATGCATGCTAAAAAGGCATGATTTCAAATCAATATAGCTGGAAAATTTCATGGCTTTGTCACCATTCTTTACAGTAATGTGATGAGCAAATCACTGCCATTATCACTCAAAAATTACTTAATGTGTAATTAGACAAATGTCACAGGTCTCTTGGTGCCTTTCTGCCATTATGTGTCCAATGTATGCTTTGATTAGATGCTTCCAGGCATGATTTCTACAATCCTCAACAGGTCATTACCAGAAGGTCAACTCACAGCCAGCGTCCACGGCCCGAACAATGGCTTTTTGCGAGAGCAGAGAATCATGCAGCCCCAATGTTTAAATGCCCTCAGAAGTTTAAGGCAAGATAATGTTTGTACGGCACTGTAGTGCTCAATTTGCATGTTTCCTGGATTCGAAGAGCATTCGAGGTCTTATTCAACTCAAACGAGAGGGCTTTTTTTGTTGTTGCTGCTTTACATTTCAGATGTGGATAATTATGTACTCAGAGATTTTTCCTGATGCAATTTATTAAAAAGCCAATTTTACCCAGAACACAGGCACTCTGCATTAAATCTGGATCGGAAGTTAGAAATAGCTTTTATATTAGTCTGTCAGTTTCCATACCAGCAAAATCCCCGCAGCCAATGCGCGCCTAATTCCGGAATAAATATTGTCTCACGTAACATTAATGAAAGCGAACACGTGAAAAAAAGAATGTTTCTCGCAAACAAACACACAAAAAGTGTTCGCCAGTGCGTATCTGTTAGAAGCCAAGTGCTTTTACCTCATCAAGTGAGAAGTGGCTGCTCTCTGCCTGATAAGAATTTAATTAATTTAATTTGTGAGGCCACTCTGAGTCAGCGCAAATCTCCATATAACTTCTGAATGACAATAAAAACGTATGAATGGTGATTGAACGCTCTAATTTGTGTTTGTAAAGCTTTCAATGCAAGAGGGGAGTGAAATATCTTGGGTTCGACTTGGATTTGAAAGCTGATAAGGAAAGACAAGAAAACATTACATTAGGGTCAGCTTTACAGTGTAATTTCATACAAGTTTGTTTAAACTTTAATTGCACGCATTATGGACACAATGTAAAAAAAAAAAGAGTTACATTTTCTTGACTTGCATAAAATGGAACTCTCAAAAAGATTACAAAATGATTTTGAGGGTACTGTAAATTAGCTGGATGAAATAAAAGTCTTTGTTGTCAAAAACTGACTACTACATGACAGATACTAATATAATTGGCCCCATGGTAAGATTGTTTACATTTTAATTAAATGTTAAATACATACAAAAAAGGTAGATATTTAGCAAATGAGAATACAAAAATCTAGGAATAATAGTTACTTTTTAATTGAATGTTAGGTAAATACTAAATTTAATTTATTAAATTTAATAATGGAAAATAGAAATACATCTGTGGTGGCTCCATCATATTTTTGAAAAATGCTCTTTTCTGAGAAAACAGAAATTTGACAAAAACAAAAACCTTCATAATTGATTGTATTGCCATTGTGTGTTTGAAAAATAGGTTTGTTTTCTTATGGCAACAGCATGTAGTTTTTATTGTAGTAAAGGCAGTCTAGAAATACTTCAGATAATTAAACAATATCATACAAGCAAGTGTGCTGTAGTACTAAATATCAGTATGACTGTAGGCACAAGGCTGAAAATGTATGGTTGTGCATCTAAAACACCTGGCTAGTTTTTAAAGAGCAGTTTTGATATAACGGACAGGTGCAGAGCCTCAGGATAGCGACGTACAGGAGTTCACAGTCCAAATCTGAGAGAGTGAGAGAGAGAGAGTGAGTGAGTGAGTGAGTGAGTGAGTGAGTGAGTGAGAGAGAGAGAGAGAGAGAGAGAGAGAGAGAGAGAGAGAGAGAGAATCGGCTTCTAACTTTTTTTTAGGATTCATGGGTTTAGCAGTTAATTAGTGTAAGAACACAAACACTCATACTCTCACCAATCCACACTCTCCGAATACAGCAATTATTCTACAAATTTTCTACACAAACACTCTTTCTCAGTCCATCTCATACACACATGCACACTTAATACAGTAAAGACTCCAGTTCTTGTCCGATTTGTCTTGGAGAACTTTTCTGTTCTTGTTCTCTCTTTCTCAACTAATTTAATGGTGCCATATCAAATTCACGCAAATACAAAAGAAAACTTTCACCTATGATCAGTGTTAAGCACGTTACATAGCCTACTGCATTTCTTGCCATTGTTAAACTGTTCGTAACTCTTGATCAGAATCGATTTTTTTTCACCAATACTGAATCTGCTTCACACTCTGCAACCATAGACACCATTACAATATACATCACAATGTATAAGATATAGAAAAGCAATATCGAGTATGCAAAGTGTATGTTGGTCATGTTCAGGGTGGAAGGGATATTCAATAGTCTTTGTATCCTGGTTCACTGCCTTAGAGGAGAAGATCTCAGCAAGGGACAGAAGCTTGCAACCAATTACTTTTTCAGCACACTTGATAATGCGCCGTAGCGGTTTCATTAGTACAGCCACATCAGACGATGACAGAAGACGTGATTACACTTTCGCTTTCGATTAAACTTTTGATTAATCGCCTGTGTTTGTATTGTTCCTTGGATAAAAGCATCCGGGAAAATTAATAAATATAAATGCAAAATGTAAATGTGCTCAGTTGTGATGCTATAAACAAGTGTATCTCATTCCTTCCAGTCTACCACATATTACCATTTTCTGACGCTATATTAATCTACCCACAAATCCCTGGGAGTGACGGTACGGCAGAAAGTACTGTAACTGAACGAACTCACCCCAGGGTCACTCACTCACACATTTAGAGATCCCCATCACACTCTTTCATGTCTCTTCCTCTCTCTCTCACAGCTACTTTAATTACCCTTCCACACTCATGTCTCATTTCAAAACTTAGCTTACAGACATCCAGGAACCCAAACTCCAGAAGCAATCAGTCTAAACTGCCTAAATATATATATTGTATGTGCTTTCAGCTAAGATTATGTTTTTGTACTTTTATTATATAAATACATTTACACATGTGCTGTCGGTAGATGCTTTAATACACATTGATTTGCATAGCATTTAAGGTATACATTTAATCAGTTCATGCATTTCCTGGGATTCAACCAATCCCGATTGAGATCAACTGACCTTGGCGTTTCTTCACCTTGCTCAACTGTTTGAGCTAGATGAATTCTGCTATGATAATCATAATAGTAACAACAACAACAACAACAACGGCAGGTTACAAATAATAATATTAACAACATTAAATGGATGGTTAATTTACTCACCCTCATGATGTTCCAAACCTGTATGAATTTCTTTCCTCTGTTGAACACAAAGGATGATATTTTGAGGAATATGGGTAACTAAACAGTTTGTGGTCCCTACTGATTTCCATTGTAGGAAAAAAAAAATACTATGGAAGTCAATTGTGCCCCACAACTGTTTGCTTACCGATATTCTTCAGAATATATATATTTTTTGTGTTCAACAGAAGAAAAGAGACTCATAGGGGGTTGGAACAACATGAGGGTGAGTAAAAGATGACAGAATTTTCATTTTTGGGTGAACTATCCCTTTAACGATAATAGAAAAATTAATAAGGCATCCTAAATATTCCAGGAACAAATATTTGAGAAGCACTTGTTTGAAGTTGTGAGAGGTGCTAAATCCTGATCCGGTGTATGGCATATCTCTTCTCATTTTCTCTTACAAATAATCTATTTCTTTGTGCTTTCTTTCTATTGGTCACATGGTGTTAGTTTAATTTATATCTTGAACTGTTAAAGGGCATATGGTGGAGCTCGTGTGATAGCAGACACTTCCTTAAGTGGATTTGGATACCTCTGTGTTCCTCACAGTCTCTGGGTCATCAGGGAGATAGTCGAGCTGCAATAACAAGGTAACAAGATGACACCTGTGTTGCCTGCCATAGACACAAACCATAATGCATACACTCATGCTCACGCATTTATATACCACAACTCCAACTGGTCACTCTAATGGCAGCACTGGGAATCACTTCACACATCTCTCAACCCAGTACTTGCAGGGGAAAAAATAGTGTAGCCATGGCAACTGATCAGAGATTCAGCTATGGCTGTAAGTACCTGGACAGCTAGGAGAGTACTATGAGGAACAAAGTCTCTCTCATGAAGAAATATACATGCAGCGCTGGGCTGAGAACAGGCCACAGTCGTACTGACATAACAGGCCCTCTTGGGCCACTGGTGTGAATAAGACCCCTGTATACTATCAGTGGTGGACCTTCAGGGCCAGCAAGGCCTTCTCTGCTGGCCTAAACACTATCAGAATCATTGACTAGTGCTTTAATATATTTTTTCCATTAATGTGTATTAAATTATTCCCAACAGTACATTCTCTTAATTCCATAGCTTTTATCTTGGTTGCGCTGCTTCCCGTAGTATTTATGTTAGAGCTTTTATCCAATCAGATTTCAGCCATCATGTGTTGCCAGGGTCAAAGAAATCTGCCTTGAGGCCTTCAGAATCGATAGTGCGGGTGTCTGTAGCTTAAAATGACTGGCAATGAAACTGTTACTTTAACCAATCAGATAATCAGTCAGATTTAATCAGCCAATCAGATTTCGATTAGACTGCACAGGGCCATCTAGCAGGTGTACAATAACGTCGGCATTTTCATGTCCTTTGATTGGATGGTCAGAGCGTGTAGCCTACTAGTAGGCCTACTAGAACTCAGAGCTTGCTAACCCCCAGGAGGTTCAACCCTACCGGAAAAAAATCCCTTATCCAGCTTAACGCAGAGTCACGGAACTCTATTCGAGCTGTCCGTGTAAAAACAGAATTATCTGACTAATGTATGCCATGTCTGATTTTGAAGGCAAAAGTCCTGCTGATCACATTGATTTCCTTAAAAAATCTGTGAAAGAATGGGCCAGCTGTACACATCGTCATGTTTTACTTGACAGTCGCTGTGTCCACTGGTTCTGTCGAGCAGATACTCAGTCTCAGCTCTAAAACAAATTTAAATTTATGCCAGAAATACGACAGGACAGACTCGACTTTCAGCATTAGCCTTAGTAGAAAAGACTCATTGTTGAAACTGAAACTCACAGATAACGTGTAACAGAGTTTAATCTAAGTCTTCTTGACGAAAGAAATAAGGATGGATTTTGTGTAAAAATAATCAGTTGTTTAAAGGAGTATAATGCTTATTTTTGTCCCAGTTTTTTCCGTTCCGAATATGACTTTCTTAATTTTTCTTGTAAATGTATGATCGAAACTTTTTTTTCAAACATTCAAACTTTTGTAACGTCTGAAGAACGAAAGACAAGGGAGGCACCCTTTCTGAACTTTTTGATTGGAACGCAGACAACATGAACGCACCAGCCTAACTTACTCGCTAGTTTCTCTCTACCCGACCTTTTCCGAAATCACTGCATTAACTCTACACATTAACTGCCGGTGCAAAATAAAACCGCAATTTCACAACAATTATAAAGAGTCTGTGCGCTATTAAAAGCATATTAAGAGGTGGATTAATTCAGGTACGACACCACTGAAGGCCTAGGTGTGAAATGCACCGCCGGCCACTGTATTCTATACATCCCAACATAGCATATCTCTGTATACAACTTAAAGCACTTTTTAGCTCAGCTTTTCACTAAATGTAATACAAATACAGATAGACTGAATGATACAATGAATGACAGGGACGGACGGACGGACGGCAAATATTCTATGCATGGACAGAAAAGTGTAAAGTTGAAGTGTTTGGGAGTAAAAAAACTAAATGTGAAGAGAAAAACACAGAGCACACCAACATCTAAACCTCTGAAAGTGTCCAGGGTCTGAGCAGCTTGCAGTCATTGGTGAAAAACAATTAATTCCCAAGTACTTAATCATGCCAGGTCTGAGAATTTAAGGCAAGCATTGTTGGTTTACATAATGACCCACAGAACAGAATTAAATCAACAACAAAACTGCTTTAACAGAAGAAAACCTGTTCTGACCCCAACCTGATTGATGCTTTAGTATGACCTCAAGAAAGTGATCCACAGCAGACAACTCAAGAACGATGCTGAAGTGATCAGAGGAATAGTGCAGAATTCTTCCTGACTATTGTGTAGACATGATCAGCAATGACAATAAACACTTGTGCTGCCAAAGTCATTAAATTCAAGGGTTCACATACTTTTTCCACCCTGCACTTGAATCTCCAGCAGAGTCAGAATGGAAACAAAAGCACATAATTGTAATAATGGTCCACTGAAGGCAAGTTTGTAGAGAACCCAAGTGCAGTTTATTTACAGAACGTGATCAGTCATAAAACAAAGGCATGGCATGAATTCAAAACATAACGTAGACATGACGCTTACCAACAGTGGTAACAGAAAACAATACTTGACAAAGACACATGACAAACATGAGGGCTTAAATACACAAGGACTAATGACTAGACAAGGGACACCTGTGAACAATGAAACAATGAACCAATGACAACATGACACATCAGACAAGGGAACACATGGCAGAATCACGTGACTAACAGGGAATCACATGACAAAGACATGAAACAAAACCAAAACAAGATGTTACATATCCCACCCTCTATAGGTGGCTCCATACACCCAACATGAAACAAAACAAAACAAAACATGATGAAGTCTTGGCAGTCTTGAGGGAGGGATGGCAGGCCAGGCCTGTGCAGGGGAACAAGGCTAGAACCGTGGCATGGTGGGCATGGGTCGTGGAAAATTGGTTTAACCTGGGCCGTGGAGTGTGGGTGGACCTGGCAGTGCAGGAAGCCAGGGCGGAGCCGGCATTACAATGGGCTAGGGTGGAGCCAGCACTACAGGGGGCCAGGGAGGCACGGCCTTAATCAGGTACCTACCTTCGTTCGGACTTTGGAGTGGCTACAGAAAAAAGAGACTGCAACCGTGCCCATACGAAAACAAGGATAAATATCAGAAGGGCATTAAATGTAATCAAGCAATGCTGATGTTGTTAACATTAACAATTTGAGAACCAAAGTATAATTTGCACGGTTTGACGTGATATGATAAGCGATCGTTAGATTTAATCAGCGCGATTTACTGAAATGCTTTTTTCCCATTAGTTGGTCAGAACAAAAGTGGATATTACTTACTTGTTCAGATGACATTTTCCAGTGAAAATTCTTATGTTGGTCATACTACCAAAAAGTAGAATCTGTTATTCCGAATGACAGTATCCACACCAGCGCTGTGCCGTGCCGAGGCACAACCCACGTAAAGTTGATAATTCTGCGAATAACTGCAATTGCAGATTTCGAACAGAGATGGCGACAAAGAGGAAAAACTACGGACTGCAGCTTTAAGTAATTCCAAAGGTAATTAAGTAAATTGTGAAAGATGCCCTTGAGGGCAGCATCATTAAAGTCCACCTGATAACAAAGTTCACAAAAATCCATCATATAATTCTCTACGGAACGATCACCTTGGCGTAAACATAGTAGGGTGACTGCTGGGTTCATTGTTGTGGGTCAAGTATTCTGTAATAATGGTCCATTGAAGGCAAGTTTGTAGAGAACCCAAGTGCAATTTATTTACAAAACGTGATCAAACATAAAACAAAGGCAAGGCATGGCATGGCACGAACTCAAAACATAACCGTGGACATGACACTTACTGGCAACAGGAAACAATACTTGACAAAGACACATGGCAAACATGAGGGCTTAGGCTACGTTTACACGTGGCTGGCTATTTTCATAAACTGACATTTCACCCTCTCCGTTTTCAAAAATAATATTGTGCATACCTGTCAGTTTAACAGTGTTTGTTTACTCGAACCCGTGTATACTGTATATGCTTTCAAGAGCACACCAAACCTGTAGCTGGCAGTGTAAAGAGAAGCTCAAGCCCACAGTTTTTCAAAATAACCATGTACGTGTAAAGGGGCCTGAAATACACAAGGACTAATGACTAGACAAGGGACACCTGTGAACAATGAAACAATGAACCAATGACAACATGACACAACAGACAAGGGAACACATGGCAGGATCACATGACTAACAGGGAGTCACATTACAAAGACATGAAACATGACTGACATGAAACAAAACCAAAACAAGACAAGACGTTACAATGTTTTTTTGTCTCTCTCAATAGCAAAAACAGAACTGGAAAAGAGTATGATTAATTTTTATATCCGACTCAAATAAATTTATTATTTTCCATCACAGTCCATCTGCTGGTCCATACTATTCCTGTGAGTCATACTGATTGATAAATATTTAAATATTCTGTATACCACATTTGCGATCACGGTAAACAATGATTAAGCACTTGGATAGAGGATCCTAGAGGAAACATTTCTTGAAACATACTTTCCTGCCAAGGTTGCAGTATCGTCAATACAGCTACATAACTTATTAGAATCTCTTCTAAAAGGGAATAATCTGTGTAAATAAACTATACTGAATCTAAAGTATCTCGTTATAGTGCTTGTGTAAATTTCTGTGAAATGTGTGTATCTGTGTATTAGCTTCTGAAGACCTGCTGTGCTCTCTCTAAGCCTCTCTAATCTCCACTGTTTCATGTCTTGTCAAGTGGTTTCCCTCTCATCCCATGAGCTCTTTCTCATTCTCTCACCCTTATCTTGGTCTCTCTCATCTCTCTACTCCTGTACTCTAGTGCAGCGACGTCTCTCTCCTTTCATTCTCTTTCTTTGTCTCTGGAGGGGGGTCAACAGTCTGACAGCAAATGTATGTAGAAAGGAATTTAAACAAACCTTTGCAGAAAAAGATGTTGCTACCCCCACAGAGAACACGAGGACATCTGTGTAAACTAACAAGATTTTCCAGTATTCCCCAGCTTTTCGAGGAATTTACTTGTTTCAGTCACAGTAGCCTAATGATGTCAATGAAATTACCAAAACATATATTTTTTAATGTATGCATTCAATGATTTTATTCTCAGTTTTATACAGCTGTTCCAGTGCATTCGTTTTCAGTGACACTTTCTGCAGGTTACGTTATGCCAGTAGGTAGTGGCAAAAGATTGTTTTTATGAGTCTTTGAATCACTGACTCTTTCAAAAATGTTGATTTATTTAGCAACAACTGAGTCACTCAGACTAAATCATTCACTCAAATGATTCGTTCAACAACACTGCTAGGAAACGCGTGTGCGCCGCAAAGGTTATTGGCATCTTTTTTTTGGTCACGTAGCTTACATTAAATTTTATCAATAGAATATTTCACCATGAATAGGCTAATTATCACGGCTGTGAAAACTTGGAACCCTATGCACGATTCAGTCGGATTAAACGGACAAAAATGAATAGGTCCTGGCTATCACATGACAAAATATTGATTAAATGTGTAAGACTGGAAAAACTTGAAGGACTTTGAGAGAGGGCCACTCTCTGAGAAAACAAAGGAAATTAACATGTGAACTCCCCCTCATGCACTATTGAGACGAAGGTCTCACCTCCCTCATCCTAATCTACATTCCTCTCCCCCATTCTTCATCCTGGCAGAGGTCTCCCAAATTCACACAAGAATCTAAATGGTTTAATGTGAATGATTATCATCTAGTTTTATACATATTTGGTATTATTTGAAATGTCTCGGTACGACTGGTACAAATGTCTCATTCCCAAAGAAGTAAACCCAAAAGGTAATAAAGTTCTTAGGAAGTTTAGAAATATCTTCCACACCCTCCAATACTGGAGGGTGTGTCTTTGAGTTAACACCTTCGACTGAATGCTAATTTTCCACTGCTAGCAAATGGTGACTTACAGGTAAATTTCCACTGTGAATGATGTTTAGATTGGAAATGAGGTCTGGGTATATAATGAAAACGCAACGAGAGCTCAGGGCCTTTTCTGTACTTCAGATCGGTCCCTGAGGCTGAGAGGAAGACCTCTCAGCCTCATGTATTTCTTAAAGTCGGGTTTGCATCTTCTCTCTATTCCAGAGCATTTGATGTTTTGTATCGATTATCTTTGAATTGATTATGAAATTGGCATGATACATTTACCTGACATAATAAATTGTTACATTTGATTATTTTAACTGACTCTGACATTGTTTTCATTGAAGAGTTAAACGGAATAGTCAAACATTCGCTCACTTTTAGTGAGGCACAGATATTATTAAAACCTTTCATTTATGGAGTCAGATGAAGTAACGAGTAAATACATATGAGAAAATGTATTGCATTTAACCAAAAATACTTTGCCACGAGAAAAGACAGTAACACGCAGAGACCTTCACCGCTAATTCGAATACCGCCATTGGATCGAGTTAGACGGCCTTACAAAGTGGTGACCAGCCTCCGTGATCTCGCATCACAAGCGAGCAACGTCTTATCCAGCAAAGTATTGGGATTTTGAAATCAACTTGAGGTTTGAACATCTTCTCTTTCTTCTGCCGTTATGGTAAGTCAACTTTTTCTGCCCTTTTTTAGAAGTGTTGAGAAAATGTTGTTTGCATTGTTACGGATCGGAAAGCCATTTGTTTAGTCCGGAACTGAAACACGTGAGGACGTGATAGTGGCGGCGCAGATGAAGAATGAAAACCCTTGTTAATTGATTTTAAAGATATCCTTGTTTGCCTACGCAACGAGAAACGAAACCTAAAATTTTAAAACATCTTCCAAATTCTATTCTATTATTCGATTAAGATCTGTAAATTTGAGCCTCAAGATTTAAAGTCAGCATGTTTTCTCCATTGTTGCATGGCCTTGTTGAAACAAACGAGCAACACGTGATTAAAAATGAGCAAACAACAGAAAGAAAATTCTAAGTTTGTAAACAATCGGTAAACATGTGATTTTATATAAAAAGGCAAGTCGATGCATTTGTTTATGAAAAGCAAATTTGGGAAAAAACAGGATTACATTAAGATCACAGGTTAAAATTTAGATTTCAAGGCTAAGCTAAATGCTATGACCATGCGTCCAAGGCTAAGCTAAATGCTATGACCATGCGTCTCCCAAAAAAATGATTAACAGGATATGGAACTAAAAAGCTTAGTTTTTGTATTTTTGGATTTGTAATTGTACTTAACACATTGTGCTCATAGAACACACTTTATGGTTGTTTGTGCTACTATATGTGCACATAGGCTAGTTAAGTTTATTCTTTGAAACACATGATTGCTTAACTGTAAGTGTTGGATATAGCACTTAAGTTAAGGCTGTAGATGCCATGCATTCTAGGCCATGTATCTTGTGTATACTGTATAAACGTGTCTATGAGAAATCTGTTTGCCTCCTTATACAGGAGCATAGGATTGCCATGTGGTTACAATGTGTTTTCACAGTGCATTTGAAATCTACAAAAGAGAAACAACAAGCTTTAGAGAACGCATACTTTACCTCTCCATTCTATGGGAGCTGTTTTTCGCCTACATTTATAAAAGGTTACGTTTGAATTAATTCTGAATTGCTCTACAATTATTTTCCCAATTAGAAACGGATTCGTATTTCCGTCTAGAAGAGCGAAATGCTGTTTGACCGACCTAGATTCGGGTGCGTCTGCTTTGTCTATTTTGGTTTAGCGTTATTTCAGATAAGTGTGACGTGGGACACCACGGGCTTGGCCATTCCAAAGCCATTATAAGAGAAGTGAAGTTGGTCGACTAGCGTCTTTAATGGTGGCCAAAACCTCTACTGAGGTAAAGTGACTAAATTAAATTCAGACAGATGCAATTCCATGGGGGCTATGAAAGTGTCTTTGATTGTGTACGTGTGAATACGGCAAATCTCAGGTATATAGCCAATTACCTCTGTTCTGTGATGAAACTGATCGGATTGTGATCGTGAGACCAACGTTAAGAAAGAAAACGTGAGGACCTCTAAGCGACATAGTTTCCTAATCTAAAAACGGGGAAAATATAAAATAGAGTAAATAGAATAATCAAACGTTAAAATGGCCACGTTGCCTTTATGTAGTCTTTAAAAAGACTAAATTAAATGAACAGGCATTTGAAATCTACATCAGAAACCGCGAATGTGCTTCTAATCAGCCCTGAGCCAAGAAACCTTTTCATATTCAAATGTATTGACATGAGAACGAGCAGAGACTCTTCAGAGACCAGAAACAATATAATTTCATTTATATTCTTAAATTATAATATACATTATATTGTAATCGCCAAACAGGGCATTAATTTGAGAAGTATGACATTAACATTCATCCTTACAGTTCGATTTAGTTAACCTGCTACCCAGTGCCAAAAGGGCGGAGGTGTGTTTTAATTTTTTGCCTTTAAAAAACACTCCTGGAAGTGTGGCACAGGTAAGCAAATTTACAAGGAGGGTGTGAACCAAACATCAGACAGACAACAGCCTTTTGAAGGTAAATAGAGACCTGCACTAACCAAACGTGTGAACGACACCATGAACTAATTCATGCCCACAGACCTGGCTGTAATTAAAGCAACTTGTAAAACCCGAAAACTGGGATCTCTACTGCTGTGACACAGCAGACTGTGAAGGCTCGACTGCAAGAGCAGCTTTAAGGTGTCACACACTGCACCGAAGCAACAGCAATAATTCAGACCTGGTCAATGAAACTCGGTTTCATGTGACAACTGGAATTAAAATTAAATTAAAATTGCAATGGACATGATAATGGAGCAAGCTAAATAATTCCACATGTCTGAATTTGAAACTGTTTGAAAACATCAGAATTAATTGTGGTTCTCTCTGCATTTGTTTCTGTCAGGTTTACTTCTGCAATTCCTCGGAGGACGGATGCCAGGACGGGCCGGACCTCACGATTGTTAGAACATAACCTTCGGGAGATGGGTGAAAAGACAATTCAAGAGGCCATTTACATCTCAAAATAGCACATCACTACATTAGCATGGCCTCCCAGTATAGAACTGGAACTAAAATTGCAACACAATTGTTATAGAGTAGATTCCACCCATCTCCTAGACATGAACACTGAACACACACCTCCATCACTACACCCTCACATCACCATCACCTGGAATAGATCAAGTCAATCCAGACTGAACACTACACATCATGAGAAGATAAAGATGACATAGAATCCAAAAGTGTCACTTCACTAAAGATCTATTGTGCATCTTCACACTAACAGAACCGGATAGCTTCACACACATAGGATGGGAAAGCTGATCCCATGACATAGCATACACTATTCACAACACTCTGCCAACTCATGGCAAAACACTGGAATATACATATTAATGGCTACAGTCACAAATCAATGCAATGCATCAAAAAGCAGAGGCAGACCTGCTATTCAATTTTCAAAATGTTAAAATTTTCTGAATGTTATTAGGGTGGTTGGAAAATCAGAGGGCCCCTGATTTCTCAACAAACCACTAATAACAGAAACATCATAACTAAGTAGATCGCTTTGTGTGAGCGCTTCAATCAATTACAGAATTTACAATTCAACCCTGTCATTGACTGTGACTTAGCCAACAACACACACACACACACACACTCTCTCGCTCTCTCTTTTTCTCTCACACAAACTCTCACACTCACACACAGACACACACACACACACACCCTCACACAAACACACACTCTCAGACCTGTTGCAAGGAATCAACAATCTCCATTCTTGAATACATTTAAGCATGTTCCAAGTCACTTCTTAGATTTGCATAAGTGGCTGGCATTGGAAGATTCCTGAACAAACACTGATTATTATATACATATGCATTTATTGAATAGTATTGTTGTTATTACATGACTTCTTGATCCATAGAATCTATTTGATTGCTTTGATTACACTGACCTCTTGCTGCATTTCCTTTATATAATTCAGACCAAAAAATATATACATTTAAGAATTGGATATTTAATATGAGACATCCTTACCATTCAGGACCTTGAGAAACATATGAGACAGATGTACCATTCGCACTTGCTGACAAGAACATGGTATTTTACATTGAACATGACATGATTTTGTTTTTTTGCACTATGCGTTTCTATGCATTTCTTCACGAGTTCAAATTCATATGTGTTCAATCGTGAAGCGGACATTTAAGATGCTGTTCAGATGTCTCACACAAGGCAGTTGGAAGCCAAGGAGAGCCCCTTCATCCATCGAGGTCTGCCCAGACAACCACACCGCTGAAGGTGACAGGATTGGTAAAGAAGGGTCAGATTATCATCATGGGGAAGGTGCCAGAGAAGCAGAAGTTTCTCTATGAAGGAATGACACGTCGACTGAACAAGTCACAAAGGTCCAGATTGACTCTATGAACTTTGCTCACATTCTAGGCTGAAACGCAAGAAGAAAACCTGAACGCACTCATCCACCTGCTGAACTCAAGCTACATACACCTGGTGAGACCAGGCGTTCTGCAGGTGAACACAGCACTCTGAAAGCTTCTACAGATGCTAACGTTGCAAAGACAATTTTTGAGTTACGTCTCGAGGATTACAACAACCGTCTTACAGTGACCACGTAAGTGTTCATCTGAATTTGACCCACGTGGTCAAGAGGCCAATCTGTAAGACTGGAAAAACTTGAAGGACTTTGAGAGAGGGCCACTCTCTGAGAAAACAAAGGAAATTAACATTTGAACTCCCCCTCATGCACTATTGAGACGAAGGTCTCACCTCCCTCATCCTAATCTACATTCCTCTCCCCCATTCTTCATCCTGGCAGAGGTCTCCCAAATTCACACAAGAATCTAAATGGTTTAATGTGAATGATTATCATCTAGTTTTATACATATTTGGTATTATTTGAAATGTCTCGGTACGACTGGTACAGATGTCTCATTCCCAAAGAAGTAAACCCAAAAGGTAATAAAGTTCTTAGGAAGTTTAGAAATATCTTCCACACCCTCCAATACTGGAGGGTGTGTCTTTGAGTTAATACCTTCGACCATTTGACTGAATGCTAATTTTCCACTGCTAGCAAATGGTGACTTACAGGTAAATTTCCACTGTGAATGATGTTTAGATTGGAAATGAGGTCTGGGTATATAATGAAAACGCAACGAGAGCTCAGGGCCTTTTCTGTACTTCAGATCGGTCCCTGAGGCTGAGAGGAAGACCTCTCAGCCTCATGTATTTCTTAAAGTCGGGTTTGCATCTTCTCTCTATTCCAGAGCATTTGATGTTTTGTATCGATTATCTTTGAATTGATTATGAAATTGGCATGATACATTTACCTGACATAATAAATTGTTACATTTGATTATTTTAACTGACTCTGACATTGTTTTCATTGAAGAGTTAAACGGAATAGTCAAACATTCGCTCACTTTTAGTGAGGCACAGATATTATTAAAACCTTTCATTTATGGAGTCAGATGAAGTAACGAGTAAATACATATGAGAAAATGTATTGCATTTAACCAAAAATACTTTGCCACGAGAAAAGACAGTAACACGCAGAGACCTTCACCGCTAATTCGAATACCGCCATTGGATCGAGTTAGACGGCCTTACAAATGTAATGGCATTTTTGTCAATAGTCAAAGCTATCAAATTAATGCTATTCAGTCACAAGTCTTTTTTCCAGTCCATATACCTTTCTGTTTATTTCCTCTCTCACTCTTGTTTCCCTTGTTAAATGCACAGCGGCCCTGCAGAGAGGAGTTAAATGGTTTGAGAGACAGTGACTACGTTTACATGCAGCCAATAACCCGTTCAAAACCGTGATATTAGCAATAACCTGGTCACGCACAGCCATGTAAACACCGGCAAAAACCCGAATATGCTCATATCCCGGATTTTAAAAACCGGGATATGATCACTGATCTATATAGAATGACTGGATGGCTCATGACGTCATAAACAGTGAAGCCAGCGCGCCATCATATTGGTATTCCTAGCTCATGCGTTCTATTGAATCAATAGGAAATTGTATGATTTGACTGAGAAAACATTGCCTAAGGAGACACCGTTTTAAAATCTAAAGTCACCCTGTACATTCTAACCACTCAAAAACCCTAAGCAATTAAATGGATATTTGTTTCAAGTCGAAATTTTTTCCTTCTTATTAAGCATTGCATTACATTAAGATGTAGCTAAATCTACTGTACAACAGTAGGCAAATATAATTATGTCAGTCAATTCCTTCAAGCTAAACCGAACTTTTATTTTGACGGGTTGCCGTGAAGACCTTTGAGTTTCTGTGTGTGTAATGATATGATGATAGTTTTTCTCAAATGAAGCGGTAAAATGCTCATGAAGTGACTCTCAGATCGGCTCTGGAGAGGAAGGTCATCATGCCCTCATATCGTGAGGCAGCAGAGACTGAAACCTGCGCGAGCGTCACGTGTGCTTCTGTGTCTGTGGTAAATTAAACCGCGCGTCTGCACCATTCATTCCCACAGAGACAAGCAGAACATGCAGGGTTAATAGCCAAGTTTTTTGCGGTTTAATATTCACAGACACTAGTATAATACATCGTGGTATAGGCTACATTGGCTAAAGTGCTACTAGTAAAAAAGTTAGTCTGGAGCCTCGATCGCGCTTACCCGGTACTGCAGAAATGCTGGTATCGTCCCATTTTCAAAATTTCAGTACCGACTTGGTAACTTACCGAAGTAACATTACCGGTTCTTTTGACAACACTAGTAGAAGAATTAAGTTACTCTTGCCTCGGAGAAAACAACACAGGAATAGCGACAATTGTACTTATAAATTACTACTTATAGGGCTTGAATTACAACCTGTGGGCAGTTTTTCTACATCCTTTTGTGAACGTCGTTTTACACTTGTATGCTGCACAGCGGTTCATCTTAAAAGTACCGTTGAGGCTACCAAAATCTGTTTAACGGCCGTTGGAGCCCTCTGCTGGTAGGGATCGTAAGATGGCCGCTCGAACACTTCCGGTGGCTTCACTGTCTGATGGCAGTTAAGAACGTCATGAGCTATCCAGTCATTCTATGTAGATCAGTAGATATGATACCTGGGGTACCCCTTTTCTAACCGAATTTTTGGTCATGTAAACGCGTATCGGCATATCCCCATAATGATTTGTGTTCTGCGAATGTTCTATTCGCAAGGAATCTTGGTCTTTTGAGTAGAGGAACTTCTCGGCGCATACAAAAACCTGCGTGCAGTATACCGGAAGTAAACATGGCGAGACGCAGCACTGCATACATTTGGAGCGAGGTCAGTACCAGCATCAAAGCGCAAACAAAGGGGATCGCTATCTGCCCCGAACTATTCATTATCCGCGTGCTGCTGCTGCTGTAGTTGTTGTTTTCTTTGGATACAGGAAGAAGAATCGGAAATGACGCATATTGCGTCTTAAGGTTGTCCGTACGTCCAGACGCTAACCGTGCGTCGCCGTTTACATCGGGATATTGCAATTCCATGTATACAGGAGTAACTCTCTCTGCTCACGCATGTAAACAGGTTATTCCTAATGTTTCAGAAACCGGAATAGTGACCTTAACCTGACCATAACCCAAAAATTGTCTGCATGTAAATGTAGTCGATAACCTTACTACAGGCCCATTATTAGTAGCATTCTTAGCTTAGTTCTTCTCATCCGACTCTGACTCAAGCTGAAAAGCTCCATTCATTTCCCTGGCTCACCTCTGACATGACAATTAAACCATTTTGTGTTCCCTCTGAATCCTGACGCTGGCTTCTGAGTGAATCATTTGACTAAGAAAGCAATTGTAAAATAATTCTTGAGTAGATGGAATGGAGATAGAGGCAATTCTAAAGATAAGCTAATCTTGCTGTCAAAGCCCACTCTGTGCAATAGCCTACTTGCATGAACATTCTTGTTTCAAGCTGGTATAATAAAATGCGGAAGAATGTACCTGAAAAGTGGCCTCCTCCTCAAAATTCAATATGAAAGAGAGAATCTGACACATTTAAAGATCAAAAGTAGAACGCATCTGAAGTTAAAGGATTGTTCCGGATTCAAAAAAAGTGAAATTATCTACAGAATCTGGGACGTGCTGTCGATTAGCACAGACAAATATATTTCATCCCTTAGTTTGTAAATTTTAAGACTACAGGGAAGTACTTTAAAAGCAGACCTGTGAAAGTGTTTATCTTCTATATTAAAATGTATTTTATTGTGATAGAGACGCAGTTGCTGTGGGTGGAGTTTCCATGGGTTACACTTTATTTTTGACTTAAATGTGCAAGGCTTCATTTCTTGTGTTAGCCACTTCAGTTATTTTAGCTGTACAAAGACAGCCTGTTATGCTGTTTGATATTGCAAACTGGTAATTGTTTTTTACATAATTTTATTATTGTAATCATAAACACACTGGCAAATAGTTTTCCGTTTACAGCACTTTCGTATTCTTCTAGTTATTTACTAATGCATTAAAAATCTTGCAGATTCACATGAAATAGCTTACTTCCGCAATGAAAAATAAGGTGGATAGTCTGTGACACTGTCTACGGTGGATATGGTGCCATGAGTCACTACTGACAGTTGAAATGATACATCTTCTGATAGATCATCATTCTGGTGTATCGACCCGACCTCAGGTGTGCAGGTTGGACGGACTGGGGAGGATCTTCCTCTCCACAGCCTGTTCCCATCTAGACCAGGCACCTTGACGTGCCATTCCCACTGCTTTGATGGACCTCTCCTCCTCCACCGCTGCCCTCACCTCGCTTTGCACTAGCTGCCTCCGCTCCTTCCCCAGAGCCTTGTCGAACCGGGACCCTTGAAAGGTTCCTAGCCCAGCCCTTCCTCTGGCCACTGCTCCCACTAGGACACCATGGCGTGACCCTGCCTAGTCTACTGCCGCCTCATCCCTCCATTTCCTGCCTGTCTTGACCTCTACTCCTGCCCCGGAGACTTTGGGGTCCTTAGACTCACGGAGCTGCAGCACCTCTCTTGCTCTCAAGACCTTGAACTCCTTTTCGATAGATTTTAGGGGGAGCTGCAGCTTGCAGGTGTTTCCATAAGGGCAATGCTGCTTAAGCTCCTCGTGAATCCCAGCCATCTCCTTAGGTAGCGGCTGACTCTCCTTTCTAGTTCTGAGATGGTGGAAATCGGCCACAGTATCCTTGGCAGAATCCCATGTTGGTACACCCATGCCTTAAATTTTCCAGGGAGGCCAGTTTTGTCAACATTCTTCAGCCAACACTCCAGTTCCTCGCAGGTGTTTTTGATGGATGTTGTATCCCTGAGGTTGCTGTCAAAGATCTTTCCCAAGCTTTTTACTGTTTTTTAAGACAGGGTCGGGATTTGAGTTCCTGAGATGTTAAAACGTAACTTCTCCACCTTCCTGCCCTTCTTTAGCACTAAAGATCTGGATTTGGTTGGCTTGAATGACATCCTGGCCCATTCAATCACCCTCTCCAGACCCTTCAGGATCCATCTGGCTCCAGGCACTGACTCCGTTGTCACTGTGAGGTCATCCATAAAGGCACGGATTGGTGGTTGCCACGTTCCAGTCATGGATTTGTCCCCTCTGCACTCTGGTTCAGCAGATTTCACCAACATGTTCATTGCCAGAGCGAACAGGATCACAGAAATGATGCAGCCAATGATGATTCCTAGCTCCAGCCTTTGCCAGTCTGATGTTGTTGACCCAGATGAGACTCTCAGCTTGAAATCACTGTAGTAATCCTGGATAAGGTCTCTCACCATGGCAGGAACATGGTGCCTCTCCAGAGCTTCCTGTACCAGTTTATGGGGCATAGAGTGCCTCTACAGGCTCCGGTGGTGTTATCAAGGCATCACTCTGCCCCAACTCTTGTTCTCTGGAGGGGTCGCTAAAGGTATCTGAAAGGTGATGGTCGATTCCCCCCTTAGAAGAGACTGAGCGTCCACCTTTCTTCTGCCCGAGGAGCTGCTTGGTGAACTCTAATGTGTTTCTAATGAAGGGTGCTCTCCTCCTAGGCCTCTTCCTTTGCCGCCTCCTGTGTAGCTCGGCTCGCAGGGTAACAAGCTTCTTCCTTAAGATGCAGCGCAGCTCTGCCAGTGGCCCGCGCTCCTCTTCACCAGCTTCCTTGTACTTCTTCTTGTACTGCTTCTTTAGGGTTTTCAGCTCTATTCTGATGTTATGGATTTCGACTGCCCTTTGGATTTTGGTGTACTGCTTCGTTACTCCTTTCACCTCCTCCACACCAAACCTCTCAACCACCATGCTCACTATGAGGGTCGTCATAGTTTGCAGCCTCCTCTCTGCATCACCTTTGGCCGTTGCTTCCAGCACATTATCCACATCTTCATCAAACATCTGCCACTCGGCTGTTTTACATGCTTGAGGCCACCTGATCCTCCTCTTCTCGGGCTGCATGACTGGGGGACAGTTTGCACCACATGGAGGCTCTGGGCTCTATGGGGTGCTTCCGGGCCTTGCTCCTCCTCTGACTCACCAGGCACTAGGCCTGTGCATTGTGGTGCTTGCCGTTGCTCCAGAAATTTTATCAGTGATTGATGGATCTTCAAGCCTCTCGCATTTTTGAAAATATTTCCACACAGACAAACCATGCTCGTAGTCCGTTTTACTCTGTTGTTGGTCGATAACCTTAGGTCCGTCCGACTGGGGTTCTCTTTCTCCCCCCCGCTCGGGCTACCCTGGGGGTATTGTTCATTTAATTTTTCCGTAGCTAGCTTTGGGTTCCTCTTCACAGACGCTGCGTCTAGGGGTGCTAGTAAACTGTAAACAGTTCTTGCAGTATTGACAAATGATGGCTTTGGAAAGTACACTATGCTTTGACGTGTCCAGTTTAGACAGCCTCAAGCTGTTGTCATGTAGACAGTATTACCTTTGGATGGTGAAACTCTGTGGGTGAAAAATTAACCCTTTTAATAAGTGGTACTTTAATGAATTGCTACACTATAAATAATTGATTGCTAATGTGATTGTCAAAGTTTGCTAATGTGATGATTTCTTAAAGGTACAGCAAGCGCTTTCTTAGAATCATTGCTGAACACTCTTGATACTTGGAGTCAATTTAAACAAACACACCCATCCCTTCACGCGCAACGCAAGAGTGCATATCTCTTTATCATAGCAGAAGTGAACAAAATATAGCTTTGCGAAAAATAAAGTGAAGATGATGAACGAACGACAAGGAAGAAAAAAAAATAAACATACAGTACATGAGTAAATACAAGCAAGAGTTCATTGTTAGTCACCAGCAGTACAGCAGCTCCAGAATTGACACTCATAACCAATGTTACTCGCGTATGGAGCAGGATCAACGCAACCTTGGCGTCCATTTTCTGGCCTTTCCGCTGAGGTCTCTCCAGCGCTATAAAGCTTTTCTAATATCAATGTATGTCCTAAAGCTCTTGCCTGATCATAATCCTTATTTTTCCAGTGATATTCCTCCCTTTTCTCTTTCTGTTGTGGTGCACAGTCTGATTCACTTTCAACAGCGTTATTCAGAAATCGCTTACTGCACCTTTATGCGCGTTTCTTAACAAACTGATGGAGGAGTTGAAATAGTTTGGTGCGGTTATCGGCAGCATGCCATAGACATTTTGTGTAACTTAGTACAAAAACAAACCTTCTGAATCTTCTAATACTTTCACAGGCATGCTAATATCGATTGAGCCATATTACACCTCACAGTCAGTTAAAAGGATTAAAACCTGCTTACCTTTCTGGATTGCTTCAACAGATACATCACACTTCAGAGCTGATGGCAAGTAGTCTTTAACTGCAAAAAAAAACCCTACTGAAATATGTGTCTAAGTTAAAAAACTGGCAGTTGTGGTTATAATTCTCGTCGCCAACCCTAATGAGGTTCACAAACAAATAGTGGTTGTTTCCAGTGAGCTAATGCTTTCAATTGCAGCCCATTATTCAATCAGCTCTGTTGGGACTGTAAGTCACAGGCAATGTCATATTTATGCAAAACATGGATGTCAGCCTCATCGTCTCATAGGCTGTTATTATCATTATGTGAGGCGTAAGTGTGCCAAATTAATGAACGCTGCCTCTTGCCGTCTAGAACGTTGACAGCCACCTAATGATGAGGTGCTGTCTACCTGTAAGCTATGGTGTAATTATTATCTCCAACAGAGCACACTCTCACGCTCACACACCGTGGAGAATGATGGTGTAGAAACCTATTCGCAAAAACACAATCACACAGCTTCTGTTCCCCTTCTCTGGTTTTATTTGCTGATGTGTAAAAAGGTCCACAGGGCAACTCTGAGTTTTATTCTGCAAGGATCCACAGTGGAGCAGAGTTCAGAAGTTCAGAGAAACAGGGACTATTCAGGATAAGGTTTGCAAATACTGTACTAAACTCCTCAAACAGGATTAGGTGTGTATTTTGCAGTCTTGGCAGATTCTCGGATGCACTTTGCTGTAGTAGTGGAGCGATATTTTAATTCTTTATACCTACTTACAATTAACGCAATGTCTTAGACCAAGATGTCTTAGAAACACCGTAGTGAATGATTGCTATATAAAACAGTTGTATGTAGACAATGTTCTTTGGGTTTAAAAGATACCCATTGCTAATTGTTTCCCACTTAAACCTCTGAATACATTCAGCCAATTAAAGCTGTCTCACGCCATCACATGCATTTGGTACAGGCAATTAATCTGTGCTATAACTCAAACAGTGGAAGAAACAACATCAGTTACAATTATCATGATATAGTCATGATAAGGAGAGATAATGACTTTGCGGGTGGTTATGCTGCAATATATTTGCTAATCATAACATGCGTTATGAATCTTTCTCCCTTGACAAAGACTCTCTTGGGGAGTGAGATTCCAATTTACAGCCTGCAAATAAAGCTGAGTTCAGACTGGACAGTAGCAGCAGCCCTTTGGATTCGGTGTAGAACTAGACTTCTACACTGAATCAATGTCAATTTAGACAATGCTTTCTGAAGAAAATTTGAGTAGTGCTGGCCTGTGTAAAATCAAATGCTCTTTCAAGGAAAGTTAGTTAACTCAGCAGTCATATCTGCAACGCCTCCAGACAGCTATTTCGGGCAATATCAGCTCCTATCTAATTGAATGAGGAAATAGCGCAATCTCAAAAACCACAAGCCAAACTCACTTTTAAATAACATTTCATATCAGCAACAAAATACTGTCCCATAAAAAAAACATTTCCGATTTGTCCAGCCAATGCGCATGTGCAGTCCTAAGTGCGCATCTCAAGACACTGCATTTCCATCGCAGAAGCTAAATAGAGTGGTGCAGGTATGACATCACTTTGTAGGCAAAAACGTGGAAATGAGTTAGCATTTTAGCACTTCCAGTTCCATCGTCCCGAAGTCCATGGGTTTATGGTTAAATGGCTGAAATTAGGTCGATGGTGAAGTTCAAGACACTTTCACATTTTATTCTACGACATAAAATACATCAATATTACTCCACTCGTGATTTTTTTAACAGCAAAGCTGTTACAGATCTTGAAAAAGGCGGTTGCTAACAATTGGCTTAATGGGACTACAGAGGCTTAGGCACTAATTATGCCTCATTATGCTTATAAATGTGCTCTTATAAACTATTCTAGCTTAAACGTTCTGGGAAAATGTTTTTAGATAAAAACTGAAAGAGTTGTCGGAAGCTTAGTGATGGTGAAGTTGAAGTCGAGTGACCGTGATGTAATTAATTTACAGCCTTACAGTTCAATGCAGGCGAACAATGCAGGCATTTAGGCTTTACAATTCATAAAAGTTGTGTTCATCTGTGATGATTATCTTGCTGGACAAAACATGTAAGTATCATAAACTTTTGTTGATCCCAGAGCTTGTTTTTTTTGCAATAACCAAAAAGTCTATGGAAAAATCTTGTTGTGTTTTTCTTGAGGGAACCAGTGTGATGCTAACTGCAGCTTGGCCTACAATGTGACGTCATACCTGTACCACTTGACGATTCACTTTTATTTAAAAGGCGGGACTTATTCCACCATATTGGGTTATTGCAGTTTCTCCCATTCATAGTAATACCAGTGAACCGTCTTAGTATAGTCTTTGGCTATGGAGGTTGCCAGGGTGTTGCTAAAAAAGTGGGGTTTTATAGCATGTAAAAATAACAGTTAAAGTAATCTCTTTTTAACAAGCTGCACAGATTCAGGTCTGATGAAGAGCATTTACTCTTATATTTATTCACTTAGCAGACACCAAAATTAGCAGAATGTATTTAGCAGAAACAACACCCCCACCACACAAATAATGTTTTCTCTTAAGTCTGTATCTGTATTTGGTGTAATCTGGCACAATTTGAGGTACAGTACCAATTCATGTTTGTTGGACAAACGGTGCAGCAGGTCAAGTCAGGTGCCAGAGTTTAATACTTTATTAAGGTTAGGAGTTTGGCCAAATGAGCATAAACAGGATCAGTTATACTTTCCTTAGCAAGCACCACTAATAATAATACTGGTGTTCTAAAAAGTCTGAAAACATTTTTTTTTTTTTTTCAATTATAGCACATTTGCACGCTCAGAGTATCAGGTGAGATATTACAGCCAAGTACAATAATATATTAAAAACAGATGCTGTACTATTTGTATTAAACCCATGGATGGCTGCTCACATATTACCCATTCACATCACATTTATCTTAAGAATCTTTTTTTACTGTTGGGCCTAATACTTCATTGCCCAAAATTTTCAGTACACCAAACTTGTTATATAGAAAAAACTGGTTTTGTGAGCTAAAGCAAAAAAACTTTTTTATTGAGCACTGCTGATACATTTGCATAAAACCCACATTTTTTTACAACACATGTTGTAGTACGTTCGTGTGTGCGCGTTAAAACAATCACACGGCAAGAGTGTGCCTGAAGGTCTAATCTGTTTTCTTCAAAAATAATTAATAACCCTACATAAGAAAAGAGCAAAAAGTTGTGTGTGGAAACCATCAACTGTGAGGCCGCACATACATACACGTGCAAAACACTCTGTCAGCACACATGCGACGTTTTCAATTCAGACTCCGGCCCGTCATGATTATTAGCACAGGCTAGCGTGACCAAACAGCCAAAGTAATGTAATTACACCCGTGTCACCGAGCTTCAGAGAGAGAGAGAGAGAGAGAGAGAGAGAGAGAAATGGGAAGGTGATTTGAGTCTTTTGCCAACGGGAAGAAATCCTAAACAAACAATGTCTGAATAGGCTAATTATAACTAATATTTGAGATCTGGATTTGGTGCCAATGTCCCTTTAATATTCCATTTCATTCATTAAGATTGACTACTTTCATTTGTTGACTGATTTGTCTCCAAAACACAGACGGACACACATGACCCCTTCATGTCAGTCTGTGTCCACACGTACTCCTCAAAGCCATTTTCTAACGACAGCTAGGGCGCTGTTGAAGGTCAACTGTCCTGGGTGTGATCCTCGGTAGGACAGGAGCAAGGACCCGGCCTGAGCACTGTGGCCGGCCTGGTGGAGGTCACGAGCGGCCTTCTCCACATCCCAAACTCCCTGAGCCAGCATGTGAGAGACCAGTGAAGAATACAGAGCTGTGTCCACACAACCGATCAACATCCCAGCATTCAACAGCAAAGACAGGAGCTCAGAGTCACACACCTCCTCAGTCACCTACAGAGACGGAAATATAGGAGAAAGAGAAAGAAAGAGCAGAGAGAGAAATAAGCCAGGAGAGGGAGGAAAAAAAATCAATTTCAATAAACACTTTAGTGCGACAAACAATCTGTGTGCGAGCAAACCTCCCACTTCACACAAACACCACACAAAATATTGTATTTTCCACCACATATGAACAAGTAATTGTTATAACTATACTTTACCTTTACCAAGTGTTAATATGGACATTATCCCAACACAACAAAAGTCCTATTAATTTATTACTGTTACTTTTTCACCCGTTTTTACAACTTCCTCTTACTGAATTGGAAAATACATACATTTCAAATTATGCATTATATACATATATAAACAGTACCACTCAAAAGTGTCAGTAAAGACTTGCATTTAAAAAAAAAAATGCAGTTCTTTTGAACTTTAGTCATTCAACAAATGCATTAAAAAATGGTTTCCACAAAAATATCAGTTTGGATTCCACTAAATCAGCATAGTAGAATGATTTCTAAAGGATCATGTGACTGAAGACTGGAGTAATGATGCAGAAAATTCAGCTTTGCATCACAGGAATAAATTACAATTTAAAATATATTGAAGTAGAGAACAGTCATTTTAAGCTGTAATAATATTTCACAAATTTACTAGTTTTTCTGTATTTTTGATCAAATAAATGCAGCCTTAGTGAGTACAAAATGCTTCTTGCAAAAATATCACACAATCTAATCGATTGTCAACCTTGTTACTAGATATTTTACCAATTTATGTCATAAACTTTTCTATGAAATCTTAAAATGCCAACCATGTAACCACAATTTATTGATGATTCAAATGTGGATAATTGTAGAAATAGGAGAATTAAATTATTTTTGTAATAAAATAGAATTTGAGCAAGAAACTTGCAATGTCCAATTAAACTGTAAAACTCTTTACAGTTTGAGTTCTAAAAGCATCATTATATTCCAAAGCATATACAAATATAAATTTCCCTACAATTAATTAATGAACCCTACTCTATTATGTACACATCTGAGACAATATTACAAAAAACACAGTAAAAATCACCTTATCAAACCAATAACCCTGTAGAAAAGTTGTTCGACTAATAAACAGACTAAATCTTTCCACCTCAGATTAGAGTTTATAGACTTGCCTTTCGCCTGGGAACACTACTGTATATTCTCTTTATCAGTGTTATCTAGTGGCCATGTTGCACTTGCATGTCTGAAGGAGGTCACATGCGATATAAATGAGCTCAGAGAGAGATGTCCCACCCCTTCTGCGACCCCCAGCCTGCTCAAAGAAACCAGGAGCACCTCTCGCGTCTTTTCAGCATAAATTATTCAACTGCCGGCTTTAGAGGTAGAGAACACAGAGAAGCGGTACTGTAAGAGTCAGCACACTGGAAAATCAATTATGTGCTAAATTTGATTTAAGGCAAACGCAAGCCAAGAGATATGATGCCCTTTGACTGCGTGTGTGCATGCTTCCTCATATTAAATGTGACGTGACATTAATAGTGGATATAAAATACTCAAATGCAGTTTACATGTACTGTTCTGACCTCACACAAAGATTTCTAATGCCTATGGAAAGAGTTCAGGTTGACATACATACACAGACAGTAAGGATGTAACAACATTTATGTCACAAAAATGTTCTAATGTTGTCATTTAGGTCTATAAATGAAAGGGAAGAGTAGAGTAACCGAGAAGGTAGGTAATCAGAGCTGTTGGAGTGATATGGACACTACAATTACACACAATATCAATGATCTCAGCCACTTTCATCCATACACGCCTGGTTTTCATTTGTGTGCGTTTCTGTGAAAAAGCCAGTCCACTTTCATTATTAACTTTGGGATACATGAAGCACATTACACTGGTCAGATCTTTAAAAGCTGCTTTTAATCATTCATGTGTGATGGATGATTCATGAGGCATGGGTGATTGACCCTGTTCAAAATGATCTACAACTGTCCTCGTATCACTCCAGTGTTGTAGCCGAGTCCAGTCAACTCGAGTCTAAGTGAGTCAGAGTCCACATGCTCCCAATTCCAAGACAAGACCAACACCATGAAAGCACAATTTCCATGATTATAGCCTTGACCCTCTTCTGGTCTCTTTCTTCACTCATAATAAAATAATTTCAAATCAAATCAATGTTTCAGGTCTCTTATTTACTGGCTTTGCTGTTGGGTTTTAATTTTTGACAATGACTGATTATTCATTATCCCTTTGCTATATTTTATAGCATTGTGAGACTCCCTCATGAACACAATTTTCAGAAAAACTATTCAGAATGGATATAATAATATTTTGAAGTAAAAAGCACATTTTAATAGGGACTATACATCTGAAAGCAAAACCGCTTTGAGGGCCATACTTGAGCTATTAGTGGTCCTTTTATTAGCACAAGTAAATGAGTTTGAAATGAGCATCATCTGGAGAGAGTGAATTACACAGACATGGTTAACGTTGGTAAGCGAGCTTCTCGGAACAGTCTGTAAGACTTCGGCCACACAAAGGATCTGCACTGGTTTATCATCCAAAACACACAGCTTTAATAAGCAATAGAGCTGCAAGACAACTCAAATGGCTCACTCAACTCATTCAGACTCAAAGGTGCATTTTACCCAGAGTTCAACATGTTCAGACCACAGCAATGAAAAGAACCTTCTAATGCATAATCAGCTAGAGTATGTCAATTGATCATTTTTGACATGTTTAGTCTTATTTGGGCTCCTTTTTCTTGTGTATGTGAGGGTGAATTTCTCCTCCACCCCCTCAAAGCTTCATGCAGTTTTTCACTCTTATTTCTTCTTTCCAGCCATGATGTCTGTGGAGAGCCGTCAGAGACAGCACAGACGGAGCTAAAAGGTCGAAGAACAGCAAGTGCAATGTGTGTGTGTGTGTGAGAGAGAGTGAGAGAGAGAGAGAGAGAAAGACAGAAAGAGAGAGAGAGAGACAGAAAGAAAGAGTGTGTTGGAGAAATTGAGAGAGGATGATAAAAGGAGGGTGGGACGAAAATAAGAGGATGAAGGAAAAAAAAGAAGAGCACGGAGAGAGTCGGAGCAAAAATGTCGAGCGTTGAACTGTGAAGAAAAATCGGCCAGCTGTAGAAACCACTTCATAAAGAGGGAGAAAAACAAAGAGAAAAAAAAAACAGCATGATGGGGGTTAGAGAGAGAGAGAGAGAGAGAGAGAGAGAGAGAGAGAGAGAGAGAGAGAGAGAGAGAGAGAGAGAGAGAGAGAGAGAGAGAGAGAGAGAGAGCTGGCACAGGGCACACTATAATGTTTCAAATGCATGTTGATGAAAAAAATGATGTGGCTTGTGAAAAATCATGTGAATTTTTCATCATTCGAAAGGAATGAAGATGTGAATATGTGAGAGCAGTAATGTGCTGTTGAGATATTCTACTCATCACCTCCTTCCAACAGATAGACGAGAGCAATCCCTCGTTCTCCTTGATTGGAACTCCATTTAGAGAGAGAGAGAGAGAGAGAGAGAGAGAGAGAGAGAGAGAGAGAGAGAGAGAGAGAGAGAGAGAGAGAGAGAGAGAGAGAGAGAGAGAGAGAGAGAGAGAGAGAGAGAGAGAGAGAGAGAGAGAGAGAGAGAGAAGATTCGCAAATAGCAATCACTTATAAAGTCTCATATACCGTATTTTCAAGATATGTCAAAATTTCATTGAGAGAAAAAAAAGAGAAGTTGTAAAATACAGGTAAATAAAACAAAACGTTTACAAACATTCTAAGCTTTATACATGTATTTTAATTGCCCTCACTACACAAATTCATTTAAATTTAATCATACACAGAACAAGAATGAAAATTGCAAATATAAAATATAAATGCATTCTTTATAAGCAACATTTATTATAAACAACAAGCCTAAATGAATTTTAACTCAATTACCGGAGTGCTGTAAATGTGCTATACATATAAAGTTGACGTGCCTTAATTTGCAGAAAAAGCACTTATTGTTTTAAAATTGAATGCGAGGAGAGATAAAACCTGAAACACACAAGATAAAACATTTCTGTACGAACACACAGACCAGTAATGAGTACTTTACCATCGTTTACCAAATTCAAAAACAAAGATAATTAATGATTTCTGTTGCTTTGACAAGTTAAAATATATTTGATCTGCAGCGTTTTTCTACTTTAGGGGGAAGGAATGAAGTGACGAAGGAATAAATTAAGTAAAGAAGGAAGTAGGGAAAGAAAGAAGTAAATGGGATGGATGGATCAATGCATGTACGAATGAATGGATGGATGACAGAATACAGGCCAGTCAGGAGTTTTTGGCATAGCAGCGAGTGTGTGTCAGAAAGGGAGAATGAAAAAGACAGTAGATCTGTGAAATTCCTCTCCTCAGGACAGACCAGCACAGGGAGAGAGATAAATGAACAGAATGAGGAGACGGCATACAGATGGCATCAGAGCGTTTACTATATACAGCTACAGGTGGGAGAGCAGACATGTATCTCCACCTTCTTTCATGGCAATTCTTCAAAAATTTGGTGTTGCATTATTAATACATACTTCAAGCAGTGCTTATTGAACCACTACAGCTGGCAACAATACAGCATTATTTAATACACTACTTTTTTTTTTGCAGTAGCACTTTCTTCAGTCGCCCCCTGCACTAAGAGGAGCACCAGTGGAAGCGTGAGGAGGTGAACAAATGCTTTCTCGTCACTGCCATAAACATTTCCTCAGGAGACCCCCTTCTCTTTGTGCTATATTAATGAATAAAATAATAATAATAATAATAATTATAACAATTATTATTATAATATCAAATACAAATTCGTTAAAGAGTGAAGAATAACTGAATAATTATCATCATCTTCTTAATAATTTGTTTTAGAATATATTTTATCTTACATTTTTACTAAAGAATGACAAATAATTGAATACAATAATAATAATAATAAATAATGTGTACTTTATATAATACAATTTCATTGAAGAATGAAGAAAAAATTAATGATATAATCATCATCTTTTTATTAATAATATTTGTATTTTATTTTAGAATATATTTTTATCTAACAATTTTATTGAAGAGATAATAAATAGAATAACAACACTATTTAAAAAATAAAATAATAATACTACTATTTGTTTTATAAATACTACTACTACTATTTTTTTAATAAATAATAATAATAATAATAATAATATAGTGTTAACTGTAAAGAATTAATACTAAGGATACGCAATAGTTAAAATTATTTACATTATTTACTCACCCTCAAGTCATTCCAAACCTGTAAGGCCTTTTCTCTTTTTCAGAACAGAAAAGAAGATTTAATAAATAAAATAAAATAGTGATTTATTTGTTGAAATAAAGTCAATGGGATCCAATGCTGTTAGGACACTCTGTTTGTAAATTCTTCAAAATATCTCTTTCTACATATTTTCTGCAGAAGAAAGAAAGTCAAACAGGTTTGGACCAACATTGTCATTATTAGGAACTGACATCACTAGGAAAGAAGAAAAAGTCAATTTACCTCTGCCTTTGAAAATGCCAAAAGTGAACTTCTCAAGCTGAACAAACAATATTTGATTGAGGCTGAATATATTGCTGCACAACAATCAGTGGTCCGAAACATCAATTGCTGTCAACAAATGAAAATAAAATGTTTTGATTTTTGTTATGGGGAAATGTCCTTTAAAGGCCCCAGCGGTGAGGTTAATGAAGCGACTTTGATCACACTGGAACTCAGAAACACACGCACACACACACACACACAGCACCATAAATATTTCAGACCATAATCGTATAAAATCCTAGATAAAGGTAAACCCATCGATCCAGAAAAAAATGCCTGTGCTCTCTAGGGGTGTCTGTCGTTTACATCCAAGTGCGTGTGTGGTTGCATGTGAAGACTAAAAGTTTACTGTTTCATATCATTTCTTAGTACTATTTTTCTTTATTCATTTTCATCATTTCATGATGTATTTTGTGAAGTCAGAGTCTGTTGTACATGTGTGCTGAGTAGAGATATGGGATGAGTTATATTTTGCTTAGAGGTATGTGTGCAATGTAACGCGTTCACTGAGCAAAGATGTTCCAATGACGATGATGCATTAAATGTGTACATGTTCTTTACAAGGAAAGGAATGTTTCAAGTGATGCAAATGTACCACTAATGTATACACAGAGGGATAGTGGATTGTACCATGTGTAAGCATGAGGTATACATTACATTTTTAAACATAAGCAACATGTTTTTCTACCTTACAAGGAAGTTGAAAAGTCGCTCAGTGGTGTATATAAGCTCAATCTTACTGTACCACCCCAGAGAAACATAAAGGCATGATGGGGTGAGAGGAAGGAGAAATAGAGGCATGAGGGGGTGAGGGAGGAGAAACCATTTACAGCTGGCATGATGGGGTGAGAGAATGGAGAAATGGGGAACAGAGAAATCTGGAATGAAGACTTCTCATATAGCCTTATTCTAATATGTATGTTTCTCTCTGTCTGTCACATGATACATATTAAATAGAGATCTCTTGGGAAAAGTAACTGGTGTAGCTTCCGTGATTCAACAATAATGGGAAAAGTATGATTTTCAAATCTACACGTTTGTTAGTGGCACTGTATCTGAGCGAGATGAACTGAATAAAACCATAAATGTGCACACAAACACAAACATGTTTGTTTTTATATTTACTACTGTTTTTTATATTGATCAAATGATATATTCTATCCACTAACCCAACCCTCTTTTCATTAAGACATTATGTATTTAGTTGTTTAATAAGGCATTTTTTGTGGGGACTGTTGGTAAGTGATTTCAGTTTTGTTTGGACATTTGGTTCACACAAATAAAAAAGCACATTAGCACAGTCTATTTACAAATACACATAATGCTCACTAATATCTGCTAATGCACACATGGAATGCGGGAAGAGCTTGTAGAAAATGGATGTTTTTTTTTTCTTTTTGTGCTGGTTCTCAGTTGCAGTGCAGTTTTAATTTGAATAACGGAGGGTGTTTGCCATCTCATAAATGATGCATGCTTGGCTTTTCTTTTATCATTTAAATCATAAAGCTGGTTTGCATCAGGACAGAGTGGGACGAGGAGCAGGTCCAAAACACCGCTGGATCTCTGCAGTCCCTCTCAGAGCGGCCCTGCCGAATACGCCAAGCAGTTTTATTTTTACAGAGGAGGAGGTGGATGAGAAATATCTAACCACACACTATTACCAACATATTGGAGTTCAGCAACAATCTAATAAGATGTAAATCAGAAAAAGTAAAACTGAGGGGAGGTAAAAGAGAGATTCACACTCACAGAGACCAAAGGATCACTGACTAGAATCGCCAATTTTGTCCTAAAATCGCCTACTTATGAGGAGACCATCTGACAGAGGGAAAAATCAAGTTTATTTTGAGTTCACCTGTTTAATTGACCGAGGAGTTGCGCTACAAATAATCTCTCAATTTGAAGGACAACTTTTAAATTTTTCTGTCATGTGCTATTTTTATCTGTCAGTAAAATACTGTAACACTTGATATTTTCATTTGTCACTCTAACATGAACATAAGTAGCAAAAGCTTTTTTTAGTCCTACCAAGCACTGAGTTGCAGCTTCTTGGACTTATTTTATTTTGCTTTCTGTGAATTAACAAGGATCAATAATTTTACAGCATTTATGAATCTAGAATGTTTATTTCTACAGACATACATTTTTTTAGCATCTGTTAATGTATTATGAACAAACATGAATTAACAATGAACAACTGTTTCATGAATATAATGAAGGTATTGTTTATTGTTAATGATACCTAATGCATTAACTAATTTTAACAAATTGCAATTTATTCTTTCCAATTCCTATTAAAATCTCTTTACATTGGTAATGTTGCTGAAGTAAATATACTACCATTCAAAATTTTGGGGTCTGTAAAATTTTTGAATATTTTTTAAAGTCTCATATGCTTTCCAAGGCTGCATTTATTTGATCAAAAATACAGTAAAAACTGTAATATTGTGAAATAATATTACAATATTTATTTTTTCATTACATTTTAAAATCTAAAGATATATGAAGGTTCAAGTGTTAAAGCGCCTACAATTTTCCAGAGAAATAGCTGCTGGGAGATTTTGCTGAATGTTGGCATGCCCGGAGATGGAAAGTGGAAAAGAAAGGCCGTTTTAAAAATACCACCTATAGCAAAGTGATTCGGCAGAACTGTCGACTACTGTCCCTTTCTTTCATGTCCTCTTACTTCACATTACAGGCCCATTCATTCACATTTCCTGAACTGTGATTTCTTGAAAAGACCAGGTCTAGCCACACAATGGAGCGAGCCAACTCCAGCAGAGAAGAAAATGAAGGAGTGATTGTCTTAATAGTAGACTCCTTACAGCTCGGGTCAAACCTTCACATTCTGACCAAGTCTGACATGCGCACTTGTTGACGCTGGAGCCATGCTAATCCACACGCATTCTCACAACAATAAACACATTTTTTTTCTTAGTATTCTTCTGCTTCTTATTCTTTTTTTTCCTCCTCCTTCTGTTCGAGTCTATGGACGTAGAACCACTTGCGGGAAAATTATGCAGTTTGGCACACAGATCGAGAACAGTTTGAACTATAACCACAGCAAATTTGGAGTCTCTTACTCTTTGGCTCAATCCCAATTCACCCCCTCTGTTTTGCGCGTTCGCGTCTAGGGGTAGGGTGTCCCGATTCTTGTTGTGAAAGAGGGGTAGGGCGAAGGGTTAGGGCTACTGTACATAGCCCTCGAAAGGGACATTTTTCAGAGGCACACTCCGAACAGAGGGCTATGAGAAAGTTCCCAGAATACATTGCGAATCACCGGCGAGATGGCTTCGCAAATGGCTAAACAATTAAATTTAGCCCCAGATGACACCACCCTGCACTTTATTTACTCTTATAATAATAATAAAGTCATTTAAATTAAGAAATTGCATTATAAATTACCTTTCCGAAACAGAAAAGACATACATTTTGAGGAAGGAGCGTTATAATCATCATGTTTTCTCAGAGGTAAGAGCAGCGGCGCTCATTGTCAGTCGTTGTCATGGAGAAATCCTGTAAAAACTCGTCGTTTCCGTAACGTCAGAGCGATCATCGATGACTGATGACGTATCGGGTTCATGAAGGGTTGTTCCATTTCGTAGGGGAATATTTCAACCCCTTGGCCCTTGTAACTCTGTTTTAAGGGCCAAGGGGTACACTCGGAAACAAGGGGTAGGGGCAAGGGGTGAAATGGGATTGAGCCATTGTCTCAAGTGGCACCAACTGTCCAAGGTTGCAATTACATTTACGCTAATAACCTTTAAACCATCATTTTCCATCATGAAAATGTCTCCTACTTTTTCGAACTCGTCCTAGACGGTAAGTCCTATTATCACCAAAATTGGCTCAGATCATCTGCAGACCGTGCTGGCAAATAGTTATTAAAAGCTTTTTGATAAACCCAATCGTTTTCAAATTATGCCGGAACGGATTTGAAAAAGAGCATGTCGAGATGGATGCAAGGCTATATCTCCACAACGCTTTAGCATATTGAGACCCATCTTGATACATCTCATCACAAGCATGACCTAAAACTCAGGTACTCAGATATGAAAAATGTATTATCTGAGTTGAAACTTATTCAGTGCAGCATACAGTGTCAAATTATATAACATTTCATCATGTCAACCATTTTGGCAATTGGACATTTAGAATTTTGTCATAAAATGCTTCATTGTACGAACGCATTAGCGTATTGTCACAAAACTCGGTATGTGTCATCAGCATCATGCCCCGAAGGTACTCAGTGCCACTTTGTGGTCAAAGATTACAATGAAATTTCAAAAAAGGCTAATAGCCAATCATAGCAATTATGACATACTTGGTCGAAATTGCTGCCATACATTTTGAACTTCTTTGTAAACCTATTTTTTTAAACTCCTTCAAGACCACTGGTCAAATTATTATTATTTTTATTTTACCAAAATCGGCTCAGATCATATTCCAGGCAACAGCGCAACCTATTGGTCAAAGGTCATAAGCAATTAAATCATATTTCAAGTGATTCTAGTTATGTTTTTTTACCCATTTTGGCTAAAAAGTTCTAAAAATGTTTAATTATTTATTGTTACAGTTCGTCTAAGCCATGCTTGCATAACTTATGCCTTTTTTGTGCCCCTTAATTACTACTTGCAGCTATATTTGAAGCTTTTGTTTTGTCAATTAAACAGCGTTGTCTGTGCGAATGCTTTACAAGATATTTCAATAACATGACTGACATTGTTCTCACAAACAAATAGATACATGCAGCACATGACTAGCAAAATTAATAACGGACCACTCAATTATTGACGAAAAAATATATAATAAAACACAATAACCTACGTAATCACTTCATAATTTCCCTCTTATTTTTGACTGTTATTCTTAATTAAACAAAATAATCTCCATAAAAAACAACCTCATCACAGAGAATAATAAAATCAAAGCCATGCATAGTCAACATGATTTATATTCTGGAGCAATAAGTCCATTATAAAACACAAGCTTATTATGAGCAGGAACAATGCACATCAGATCGTCCAATACAAACAAAGACAGAGCGGGCGGTATGTAATTGCTCTCGGTACAGAAAGCCAATTGAATGGCACTGATGAGTCTATTCAGAAATAATTGGTGAGGAAAAAGGAATAACCGGTGGTGAGGTGTGCCCAAAGACGTCTGGAGAAGACTGAGCTGGAGGAGTCAAAGATGAATGATACTTGATTACTTTTGTGAAGATGACACATGCTGCCACTCATTCCTGTGTAATGACATCACTGGCTGGAAGTCCTTGCTCAAACACGTACGCAACACAAGCATGAAAGGGTTGAAAAGAATTAAGATTTAGTTTGAAATGAATTATTCAGCAAGTTAATGTGGTTGAACATCGGCTGTGGTTTTAAGCTTGCCAGAGGAGAGCGTAAATGAATTAAGGCCAAAACAATAATAAAAGAAAATCTAACATAACGACAGCGCGAAATGATCTTCTGAGAATGCAGCAAAATGTCAAGCATTCATAAGCAACAGTTTGAAAGGGGAAACGAGGACACAGTGTGTGTTCACGTGTGTGTCTCTGTGTGTGTGCATGTGTGTGTGTGTGTGGAGGCTGGAGTATGGCAGAAGGGTTACTAAATAAATCAATGTCTGGAGCGTTCAGAGGGGACTGCCTATGTGAAGCAAACTCTCTCTACGACTGAATCCAGATTGTGTTGATAGATTACAACATGATACACTTACTGGTTAAAATATAGATACAAGAAATACAAATGAGATTTAGTTTGATTAATTAATTGTCATACAAATAAATGTGATTAATGGTACATTCATCAAATATTATACAACAAATTAATAAATAAAAAATATTTAATATAAGGTTTTTCAAACTAATAATGCACAGAAATAGAATGATAAACAATATTTTATATAAAATACACTTTAGTCCTAATAATATTTTAAATAATAAGTAATATTTTAATTCTTTGCATACATATTTTTTATATTTCTTTTGGGGGACCACTTTGGTCTTAAAAAAATATTACTTAAAGTATTACTATTTAGAAATATTTTAAATATTTCAAATATTTTTCTTGGGAGTCTGCTTTAGTATTATCAATATTTAAAAGAATAAGTCATATTTTAAATATTTACAAATGCTTAAAAATATTTCTATAGGGTCCACTTTAATCTTAGTCTTTCCATTCATACTAATGTTTTTGGGACCCAGAAAACCTGATTATTATATTATAGTAAAATATCATTGTCGAAAAAAAATTATGTACTAGTAATATATATCTGTCCCAAACTTTGGTGCATTATTTTAAGGCAGTCACTACTATAGCAGTCAAATAATACTAAATTGTTTATAAATGTTTTTAAATAATGGTAAAAAAGTGAAACCTTGAGTGCTATCGATTACTTCATAATGCACCAATGCACTGTAAATAAACAAAAAAAAGCTAATTTCATTGCATTTGCAAAAAAAAAATCAACTTTTCCTTATGGGGACCAAAAAATGTTCCCACAAGATCAAAAATGGGGTATTTTTTGGGGAGAAAAAGCACACGTACACACACACCTTGTTGCCAAAAAAAAGCCAACAATATACCCAAATTCACCTATTTCTTTCTTTCTGGCTTTTCTCCATCTCTCTGCCAGGTTTGTAGATGAAAGAACATCACCCTTGCCCCGAGAGAAAGAGATTACCCTCATTTTAAGTGAGATTCTCTCAGTTTCATGGCTTTATCTGATCTAGAGTCATTGAGAATGTGAGCTCTAATTGATCCTTCTGAGACTCAGCTTATCCAGTCGGTTCCCTAGTCAGTTTTTGGGTTCTGATGAATTTTTAGGTGAACTCTAACAGCATCGCGGTGAGCTGTGGTGGAAGCGTAGCAGTTCAAGCTGTGCTCTATGATCAGGCTATGATAAGGGACCTTGTTAAAAACAAACTTCCGTCACTCATTCTGAACAGTGAGATCCTTCCGAGAGATATGCAAGTGCACTCAGCCACAAGTTTTGGAAGAATTTCGCATATTTTCTGTACGTTCCATTCACTTCCTATGGGAGGTCATTTTTGACGACGAAGAGTGTGACCATTTAGACCATTTTTGTTTTTGCATAGCCAGTGCCACAAAAGTCAACAAATTTCATACCATTCCAATGAAGTTATAATTTTTTAAATATTCAAAATGTAAATTTTTTCTTTCAAAGGTGACCAAAGAGCACCAGAGGGTTAAATGCAATAGTAACTGACCTGGCTTGGTCCTCATTGTTTCACAGTGACTTGGTGGATCAATTTGCTGAATACTTACACTTGTTGATGTGTAAATGAAGGCTATCCTTTTAAGCTCAGAAAGACTGTTTTAGCATCATACTTCTAATAAATGTCATTTTTGGTAAAATGTGATTTCTCATAATATCACCCATAATAAAATGTAAAAAAAAAAAAAAAAGTAGTTTCAGTTAAAGAGTGTAATACTCCCAGCACTTTTACCATATTTAATTTAGCAGATTTTCCTTATGATTACAGCAAAAAAGAAAAGTATGGAGATTCATTGTTGAGACTTCCCACTATTGTGCAGCTGAGCAAAGCATTTAACCCTTGGCTGATACCAGGGAATTGCAGAAATTAGTGTGGAGTAAGTTGCTTTAGATTAAAAGCATGTACAAAATGCAAATTAATCAAATCATGTTTCCGAAGGTCTTTGGAAAGAGCCTACGTGTTTGGTTTTAATGTGCAGCCATTGCTTATCTGGCCCTCTAGCAGACCTGAGAGGATAAATTAAGTAATGGTGCTGTGAGGGCTTGGCTTTTATCTGACCTGCAGTCAGTGAGAGATAGAGGTTACGGTCAGATGCAAGCTTGCTCTGATCACTCATATCTGATTCACAGTCACTTCTGGTGTCAACAGTCGGTTTAGTTTAATTGAACACACATTACTAGTGACAGCGGTGGCTGGTTGACAAGAATACACCCTTGACCGCTAGATTTGTCCTGCAATGGATCATGAATGACCTCCTTTTTTCATTATTGCTATTAACACAGGAATAGTTAAATCATTTAACCTGGGGGTCACCTTTAGAAAATGCAGGGTGACCATGGGCCAATGAATAAAAATGGTCTGGTCAGACTTTAAAAGACTCTCCAATCTGTGAACTTCTCAACTATGTTCCCTTCACTAAAACCTTTTATAATTAAATCTGATTAATTTATCGATTAATTCTATTTAAAATAGATTTACACCACACTGCAAGTGAACAATGTGGCTACATCACTCTCATTATAATCAATACAACAGTGTTATTGGTAATTGAAACTAAAAAAAGAAATGTTATGGCAACAACCTGAAATAAGTTTAAGTAGTACTAAAATTACAAACTAAAAATTAAATAAAAATAGTTATTTAGTAATATATATATATATATTTAAATTCCCAAGCTTAAACTAATATATAAATATAAAAGCTCATTCAAAATATTAGTACTATAACAGCCTCAGTTGATTAAAACAGGGTTCCGCTTTAACTGGTAAGAGTCTGGAAGTCACAACACCATGGTTTAGATTCCCAGAAAACATAGGACAATTTATGAAGCTAATCTATCGAATTCTCAAAAGAAGTCCACATTGTGGTTCCTGGGCCATCTGCAACATTGTGGGGCCTACGAGAGAGAACACAGTCAGAATGAGACTTACATCAGTAATGTTTTTTATCTGATCCTGGGTAAGTTTGCGCAGATGCTCGTCCTCGCTCTCGGTCATCAATTTCAGAGCAGGCAGCTTTAGACCGGCGTCCAACAACTGAGAGCAAATGTTCCCAATGCACTAAAAGAGAATGGAAGTGAAGTGTGAATGTCACGCCTCAACATGGCAGAGCCAAACTCACTAAACTAACACTGACAGGAAAAGCACATGCCGTCAATGTTTGGTGACGATGACACCCACAACACTCTTACCTGTGGGTTAAGTTTGTGTTTGGTCAGGTAAAGAGAGCGGCACATGGTTAGAATCTCATTCCCGATGTTGATTTGGGAAAAGCTGGAGGGGTGTGTTAGCAGGGCGGATGAGAGACACACCCAGGGGTTCTGCTCTGTCTCAAGCCTGTGTAGAGAGACAAATGTGTTTAAAGGTGTTCAGAAGACCACACACACACACACACACACACACACACACACACACACACACACACACACACACACACACACACACACACACACACACACACACAGACACACACACACACACACACACACACACACACACACACACACACACAGACACACACACACACACACACACACACACACACACACACACACACACACACACACACACACACACACACACACACACACACACACACAGCGAGTGCTAAACATGCAATGACATGGAAAGCGAATCATGAAAGTTCATGTGGTACCGTGAAACTTTTAATAGAAAAGGATCTGCATAATGAAAAAGAAATCCAATCATAATTATCATGGCATATTACATGCGTGCAGCTATAAAACAGCGCATATGCTAATCTCCTGACTTCTTATGAGAGATGAGAGGAGCTTTCTAACAAACTCCACTGCCGACTGAGATAAACACATATAATCATAATCAATCGCACACACGCTAATTCGTCTTATAATTGAAGTTGGCCTTTCATACACTGAATGCTCTCCACAGTTTTTGTAGATGATTACAAAATTCACAGTTACAGTGAAAATGAGGAACCTGGAAACCTAAATTACATTCATTACAGTAGTTAACGGATACATGGATTGGTCATGAAAACTTCCTTAAATTAACATTTTATTAAAAAATGCAAAATCTTCTTATATTCTCATTCTCATGTTGTTTTTAAACCCATATGCTGCCATTTTTCCCCGAGTAACACAAAAGGAGAATTTTGAAGAATCCTCACATGGATCTTCTCTATAAAACAACCATTTGAAATATAAAAGCACAATAAAAGTTGCCATAAAATGGTCTATATAACTCATGCAGCGTATTCCGAGTCTTCTGAAGCCATAAACAAAAATTTAAGATGAGCTGCCAAAGCTCTCAAATCTCACAGGCACTGGCGGATGTGGTGTTTGGTTACGAGAAATGCAAAAAGCCAATTATGTTTGATATTAGTGACATCCAATCTGTGCCATTACCATATTTGATTTTGATGTATTAAAATCAAACAAAAATATCGTATGACTTTAGAAGATTTGGATCATATCATATGAGTCATATAGACCACTTTTTTGTCATTTTTTTGGAACTCAACAGCTCATGGTCACTGTAAAAAAAAAAAAATGAGATGATTTGACAAAATTCTTTTATATTTATATTTTATATATATATATAAAGTCAGGAACGATATTAGTGGGAGTGAATAATGACATCATTTTCTGTCTTTTACTACATGAATATAGATGCAATCAGAACTTCAATATCAGTTCTTGTTAAGAGAATAATTAAATAAAAAAATATTTAATGTATGAAGTCTTCATTTAGCAGAACCTTTACTTGCAGTCTTAAAGGGATAGTTCACCAAAAAATACAAATTCTGTCATCATGTACTCAACCTTGTTTCGTTCTAAACCAGTATGATCTCCTGCAGAACACAAAAAAAGATTTTTTGAAGATTGTTGATAACCAAAAAGTTTTGGTGACCACTGATTTCCATTGTATGAACTAAAAAAAATATTCTTCGTTCATATTTCACAGAATAAAGAAAGTCATACAGGGTTGAAACAACATGAGAGTGAGTAAATTATGATAGAATTTGTATTTTTTAGTGAACTATCCCTTTAAGACTTTGCAAGCAAAGGTTCTGCTAAATGAAAACTTCAGAGGGGAAAAACTCTGAAGCATTAGAGATACTTTAAAACGATTATGGTGTGGCCAGTATCATGTATCCTCTAAGAAAGAGCTGCCACCCAGAGCTCTGTGGTGTCGATTTTTCCATTAGGATGGCCTTTTCCGGGACTTACTAAAGCAAGACAGAATGAAGAGCGACAACACAGGTGTTCAGGAGACAGCAAATGTGCAAATCTTAAGTGAAGATACACACTGTGTGATCACACATGGTACACATGGTCACACATGAATGTCTGTGAACCCTGAGCAAATGAATGTATAGTCAATCTCTCCTTTATCCCTTGTACATTTGGCCTTTATCCCACTCACATTTTGTTTAAATGCCAAAGAGCATAATGACAAACACAAACAAACTCACACGGACACATTAACACACACACAAACGCTCTGTATTCTTCTCTGAGAATGTTAATTCAAAACACTTCATGAAAACAAAAAGCCTAAAGCTATTTGAAAGCGTGGCACAATGCATAATCAGCCAGCTTATATTCTCTGTTTCTGTCCATTGATCCGGATACGGAACGGCTCTCTGATCATCAGCACACATTCTGGCAGCCTCGACTAACCTCAAAAACTCATTCAGTTATATAATACACAACAATTTCCCTCAATCAAACCTGCGATCCCACTTAATGGTCTAAAAACAGTCTAATTCAAAGACATCTAATAAGAAAACAGCTTGCTTTAAATACCTGTATATATATTGAAGGGGAAAAAATGTGCTGAAAGATTTAAAGACTTAAAAAGCATATTATTTTTGGGGAAAAAACTGTGGCAAATTGATTTCCGTCTCTCAAGTCTCTTTAAAATACTTGTTTCTGATTGGTCAATCATGGCATTCTGTGGTCAGATATTTAGTATAATGACTGCTAAACTGTATATCTGACAGCTGTCCCTGGCAACCAATCTCTTACATGTTTTTCTTATCACTCTGCAGTCTCTTTCTCAGATAATAAAATATTTAAACTCATCGATTAGTAGGATAATGTACTTTCAGCTGGTTATTATTTTAAAATAAACTCCTGCAGGATAATATCAGGTCTAATCTGGTCCTGATCATCCTGTTAGACCAAAGTCTCACCTGCTCTTGTCAGTCATTGGTGGCCATGCCTGTAGGAGGAGAATAAGGTGTTGAAACTCCTCCCATTTTTTGCTGGACTCCAACAGCTCCAGAAACAAGGAGTTTCGCTTTTCCTCATTCTCGACATCTTTCATCTCACACTGAGAGAGAGAGAGAGAGAGAGAGAGAGAGAGAGAGAGAGAGAGAGAGAGAGAGAGAGAGAGAGAGAGAGAGAGAGAGAGAGAGAGAGAGAGAGAGAGAGAGAGAGAGAGAGATATGTGTTTTGAAAGGGAAACAAAGATGTATATAATTAAAACAAAGGGAAAAAGAATAAGGAGCTGTTCAGTCATTTATTCTATTTGAAGGACAATTCAGAATGCTAAATTGCCATGGTTTCCCTCTGGAATTTTTAATGAGTTTTTTTCTTTTTATTTGAGTAAAATCTGTGGTTAACATTACTTGAGGATACTTTCACATATCATATAATGTTTATACAACACAAGTTACGAACACCCTTACTTCAAATGTGAAAAAAATAAAACAAGAAAAAAAAAGTTTCATCTCTTCAGTACACCCGACTCATTTTTTATCGGGTTCAGGTCGAGGAACTTTGTTTGTTTTGGATCATTGTCCTGATGGAAGACCCAACCACGGCCCATTATAAGATTTCTAGCAGAAGCCGTCGACACACGTCCTCTAGCCGACAGAATTGAAACCACAACGTGGAACTTCTTCATTGTTGCTCTGATCGTGGAAATGGGGATTTCCAATGTTTTAGCTATTTTTGACAGTCACTTTTTATTTTGAGAAGCTCAACAATCGTTTTCTGCACATCAGAACTATTTTCTTTGGTTTTACTCATTGTGATGAACGATTAAGGGAATTTGGCCTTTGTGTTTCCTTATATTTATACTGAAACAAGAAACAAGAAGTAATAACTGGACAATTTAATGCTCCTAGTCACCCTGGTGTGCTAAACATTTTTTAAATATGAATGGGAATATACTAGGGATAAACGATACTGTGGTATCGTGTACTCGTACTTATTAAAATGCTCAGATAACAACAACAACCGATACCACGCAGCATGTGTACAGTGTTAGTGTCCAGACAAAGAAACACCGACAACAGAGAGTATAATGGGGATAAAAAAGGCAGTCTGTGAAGTAAATTTAGTGGAATAAATATTAAAAGAAAATTAGTGACGGCTATATAGCTGGTGTGCGCAAGCTGAAAAGCAAGCATAGAATGGATTGAGCGAGCATCCCTTTTTAATAGGCATCAGTCTATGATCAGGAAAGTTTGTAGATCAGTCGGACGTCAATGGCAAAGAAAGTAAAACGAGGCATGTATTATTAACGTTAACTGACGGGGGGGGGCACTATACTTCAGAGATATTTTACTCATAAGAATTTCTAGGGTGTGCCAATAATTGTGGCTAACATGCATTGGAGAAAAAAACATTTATTTCATAATGTGAGTTCCCCCCTCACTTTCAACTGTTTTACTTAAATGAGAGGTTAGAATTTTGTGAATTTTTAAAGTGAAACATCAAAAGGATAATGCAATTTACATTTATTTTCACAGCTGCCTTTGCTCATATTTAACAAGGGTGCCAATATTAGTGGAGGGCACTGTGCTCATTAAAACTTCCTGAGGAAATCTATGGCTTGAAAACACTAATTCTCTCCCTGATTTTTGGACTGCAAACAGCTATATACCAAGTGCAACTCTGAAATGCATGACCATACAGTAAATATGCAAATCTTTGAGACTGAAGGCAGAAGATAAAGTATTTGGCTTATCAGCTAATCATAAGCTAAGACTAAATCTGTGAGAGGCAGAACATCTTTCAGGTTACAGCACTAAAAGGTAAGACATCATGTTTACAGATGGAGAGAGCTGGCAAAAGAAAGCACGGATAGCAGAAAAACTAAACATGAAAAGACAAAGAGAGCGAGATGGAAGGAGAAAGAGAGAGGGCTTGAAATGGCTAGACTGGCACTCACACATATAGAATGGAAAGACTTCTATGGCAAAAGGAGTGAATTGTCCCCTGTGGTGACTCTTATGTTCTCCTCCAAAAGAGGGAGGCGGGGAGAGAAAGTAATTAATTTCCCTTCAGTGCAACGGGAGCACAATTTAACAGCTGAGAAAATGTCTGATTTCTGAGGGGAAAACAAAAAAATTCAAAGAGCCATTCAATGGCATGGTACCAGTATGCTCCAAGAAATGACAGAAAATAGCTAAAAACTCAAGGGGGCAAAACACACATCGCAATGACTGAGGAGAAAAAAAAAATAGTTGGAGTAAAAAACTAAAGGATATGGCAAATGATTTGGTTTGCCATTGTGATGGAGGTCATAAAACACACAATATGTGTCCATATGTGTCTATACACAGGCTAGTAGCATCATGACTATTTGAACTATATATATCTATATATATCTATATATATATATATATATATATATATACACACATACACACACCACCTGTATGGAATGAATGAACAGATTGCAACAATTTCATCATATTGGCATGAATCTCTCTAATTCCCACACTTCCTTTCACTCTCTCGCTGTCTCCTGTCTCACCGTTATTCACTGATGTGAAAATCAATTAAGCTGACACTTCGGCCTGAGTATTTTCAACACCATAATTCCATTCACCCACCATCCTACACATTCAGACGATTAATAACCTGCCTAATAAAATCATTACAGCCAATCATGTTTGACCTACATTTATTATGATCTGAGAATACCCGTTGAGACAACACCTAAACGGAGCCTGTATTCCCGAGACCTATCAGTCACTCTTCTAATTGGATAAAATGAGTCGGCAAACCGAGGCCCTTCAGTTCATGAGCCTATGAGGTTCCTCAGTTACCTATTGAAATGTTTTGTTTAGAAAAAACAAACAAACACATAGCAACTAAAGCTGTACGAAATTGGAAAAAACGTACATTGTGATATTTTTTTTTCTGCGCTATATTTTGCAATATGAAATAAATTGTTTTCACCAGATGAATTTGGAAAGAATGAATCGTTCTAGAATGATTGGGGTGATTTTGTAGGGGAGTGATTCTGCATAGAAAATCAAAAATATTAAAAGCACAGATAAATACAACAGCACAAAGATAAATGAAATAAAAAGGCTTCAGCCTATGCTTTTCAGGTAAGTAACAGTATTTATGTACAGAAATTGAACTGTCAAATGCAAAATAACACTGCATAGTCTTCACTGTATAAGTTTAGAATTATTAATCTTTATAAAAGCTACAAAAGTGTTTTTTTTAGAGCTAACAAATGGATGCAATATAAAGATTCACATCTGTTTTCTTTCTCAATTGTTTACATTCAGGCTGCATGGCTCTGTGTGTGCACACTGAAAACAGTGCGCGAGATCCGAATCGAGTTCTCTTTTGCGTCTTCTTGCACTTGAATGGTTTAAAATCGCTTGAAAGTTTAAACTGACTGGGCAAAAACATGTACAAATGCTAATCTTTCACTCTTTGATGGTTAAACCGTGCAATTAATCCAAGAATCACATGCGTTTCGAACCTGTCCGTACAGATCACGTATCAACTACGGTCCCTATACTTGAAATTGCACAGCTTGCGATGCGACTATCATGGATGCGAACATTGCGATATCGATGCTAAAACGATATATCGTGCAGCCCCATTTTAACTGGCCTAAACGGTGCTTCCCGTCCAAATGACATACTAACCGCAGTAGAGATAGCGAGCAGGGGTTTAAGCGTAGAACACTACATTTCTCTGAGGTGCTGCTGTAAATGCCAAATGCTGTCCTTGACAAAGTTCTCAGTGTAAATGGTGGGTTAAAACCACTCGCAACTTCTATTTGTGTACAAAATTTATTTCAAGCATTTATGCATAAGCCCTTATTTCAATAAACTATATTTAAGTAAGTTGGAAATAAATGAAAAGTATTTGGACCCTTTCTGTAGAGCATGACATTTCAGTGGAGAAAGCAGGCTGGAGAAATTTACACTTCTCTGAAGGTGTTACTTTAAATGCCTAATCCTCTGCAAAGCTTCATCGATGTCCTTGACAACGTTCTTAGGTGTGGATGGCGGGTCGAAAAACTCATAAGCTAATCAGTGACAAAGTCGGAGGGTTCCTGTGGCTATCTTCACATTCCAAATGCAAAATTCCCATAGGAGACATGAGTCAGACCACACTTAGTAGAATATACGCTTAAACCAGAAGTAATGGCAGCTTGTGCTAAAAGCAAAGCCAGACAGATCCACGCTCTAATCACCCACACACACTTCTGAGAGAAAGAACGAGAGAGACAGGCAGGTTAGAAGAGGACAAAGCGCGGAATAAAGCAGGTCTGTTTCACTGAACTACGTCCACGCACATCAGTGCCAGGGCAGGAGGGAAAGATGAGAATAAAATAAAATGACAAATCCTCCGCCCTCCCGTATCCCATCATCCTTTAAAACAGACACCAGGGGAGAGGAAGAGATCCTGCGCTGGTGCAACCATTCTCCCTGCTTCAGAGCATCTGCCCACGCTGCCAAAAGACAATCTGTGTGTGTGCGTGCGGAGGGGGATTCTTAGACAAATTGAATGAGTTTGCGGCGATACCATCAAACTACGCCACACTTCAAGGCGTCCGCCCACTCCAACTCTCACCCACCTGCAGAAAATCTCCCTGCCACATGCAGACACACAACAACTGCACATTTAAGGGTTAGTTCAGTGTGTGGGTCTGTGCATCTGCGCTCGTGTCTGTCAGCGTGTAAATTCTCATATACAATGATTTGTGGTGCTGGTGCAAGTTGCTCCTTGAAACTCGGCTGGGCTCCATCTCAGCCTGTGACCATTAATTGTTGCCTACCCACACACGCAAACATACCACTCGAACTGTGAGGTTTTTTAGTTAAATAGCACCAAATAGTAAAAGGCTAACATATTGAAGGAAATATAAAGGGCTTCTTCAGCTGTTTTGCCTCGTGTATCTAAATGCAAAAAGAGCAGACAGTTAGCATTGACAGTTGCTGTAAACATCAGAGATGGCTGGCTGGTAATTACCCGTCTTTAACTGGACAGAACAAGAGTGGGTCCCTTTTGTTTTACGGCACGCTTGTACTTCAATGGCCACAAAGCTTCTAATCTGTCAAGCCGGCACTGGGAAGGAGACAGGAAGTAGTTTTGCCAAGGAGGAGATGGATCTCTATTGATCAATGTAGTATTTAGACACAATAAGTGCACAGTAACAAGCCAAATCTGCCATTTATATTTAGACGTAGCTAGTCCAAGTGTGCATGTTGGCTCATGAATAGGTCTACACATGAACGCATAAACAGAGAATTGGACATGCACGTGTACACACATTCACAAATTGTTTAAGCTGCCCATGTTGCTGAGAGGCAAATTGATCTGAGAGGCAATAGACAGCCACTCAGGGGGAGGAGAGAAAAAAGAAGAAAAAAGGTGGGCGTAAAAAAAAGAAGACTTCCCGGGTATTAACATCAACTCTTTTTCTGAAAGGAAGAGTTCAGAGCAGATCTATCAGTCTGAGAGAAAACAGTTGAAGATGGGCAGCTGCACAGAACTCCCACGTTAACCTTTGTCAGTTCCCAGATCCTGGGTGCTGATTGGTCAATAGAGCATTCTAGTGATGCTAAAATACACAATACAGACAATGATGAGTTGAACAACTATGATGAATTGAAATGATAGATGTAACAATAGACAGAATGACAGACAGAAAGGTGGACAGAACTACAGGTAGGTAGAACAATAGATAGACAGAAAAATAGATGATAGAATGACAGAGCGATAGACATACATACAGTTAATACAATAGACAGAATGATAGACAGAACTACAGGTAGATTGGTAGAAAGATGTAAATAGACGAGATATATCCAGCTGCAGACCCGCAGCACCACCAGTTTCAGAACCCCAGTGCCAGAACCCCAGCGCCAGAACCGGAAGTGAGGGAGGGGCGGAATTATTTACAATGACACAAGCATGGTTATTTTTGCAAGTATTTAAAAATATTAAAAATTGTTGCACCTTTTAAATAATATTTAGGGTATGTTTTTATTACACAGTGAGTCACTGCTCGTTGTATGAACTATAACTGGTATGTGACAAATAAAGAGCAAGACAGTGCTCGTGTTGTTTGAAGACGTGAGAGTGCGCGCGCGCGGCCGGGGCTCTCTCTCTCTCTGCTCGTTAAGCGCCCTGTCATGCGCAGCAGTCATTCTATTCCGCCAAAAAGCGGACGATCTGACGGGTTTTAGAAGATTTAATACAACCTGAAACTAAAAAACAGACCCGACCTCTATTTGAGACCGGACTTATATTTACCCAGACCTGCAGCCACACCAGGCGTGTAAAGAGACAATCGTCTATTTGGGACTCGGCTATTATTTGAAGTACGGTACATTTTTATGGTTTCTTTTAAAACAATGCCGGATTTTCTCTCTCTTTTTAGATTTTTGACATTATTTTACATAAAGAAAAATGCATGCTGCACATGTTCTTGTGAAATAAAGTATATTTTATATAAAATGACCATAAGTTTCAAGCATTATTTTCACGATCAGGAAGTAACTCTCATAATACAATAAAACGGATAACTATATAGAATTATATTACACAAAATCAATGTTTTAAATGCTTATTGTACTGTACCTTAATGTATCATTATAATAGGTATAAAGTATGACATTTCGTGTGTAATAATGACGTTTCGTGTCTAAGCAAATTACGCTCCAAAACGTTAGGTGGCGTTACTCGGTTTAGAACGTAAGCTCCGCCCCTCACTTCCGGTCCTGGCGCTGGTGTTAGAACGTAAGCTCCGCCCCTTACTTCCGGTTCTGGCGCTGGGGTTCTGAAACTGGTGGTGCTGCGGGTCTGCAGCTGGATACTATTGAAATAGACAGACATAAAAATAGAACGACAGACAGACAGAACGATAGATAGATTGATAAATAGATAGAACAATATATAGAGATATAGATTGGCAAATAGAATGACAGACAGACAGAAAGATACAACAATAGATCATAGAATGACAGACAGAACAACAGATCAATAGGTAGAACAATAGATAGAATGATAAAGATAGCAATAGACATACAGTCAGACAAAACAATAGACAGAATGACAAACAGAACTACAGATAGTTCGAACAATAGATAGAGAGAAAAATAGATGATCTAATGTCAAGAGTAATAGACATAAAGACAGTAAATACAATAAACAGAATGATAGGCAGAACTACAGCAAAATTGGTAGAATGGAAGTAAACTGAACGATAGAGAGATTAAATAATAGAACGATATAGATAGACAGAAAAATGGAACGACAGAGACAGAACGACAGACAGATTGATTGATAGAACAATAGAGATACAGACTAACGAATAGAACAATAGATAGAATGACAGACAGACATATGTAAAGACAAATACAACAATAGATAGAACAACATAGGACACAGAGAGACAGAACTATAGATAGGTAGATGGATAGATTGATTATTTTATCATTTACTCCCCATCATGTCATTCCAAAAGAGAATAACTTACTTTCTTCTTTTGAACATAAAAACATTTTTTTGACTCAGCATTGCCACTGTTGACATTACTGACACTATAAGACCATGTCCAAAACAAGACTAACAAGAACAACATTGGACTCAACTATTTTTGGGAGAACTATCCCATTAAGTTCTCTCTCATTCAGTTTCTGTTTCTTGCTGGTTCACTGCTGCCGTTCCACATGTCTGGACCATGTGCACTAACCACGTCTGTGTTTTTTTATTATACAGAATCTCAGAGAAACCTGCAAATGCAAATCATCAGCATACACATTATGTATTTAGGCAGCTTAGATTGGTAAAATACAGGCCGACCCTGGGATTAGATCATAAGCCTTTTTGAGGCATAACTAAAGATGTATAGCACCTCTGGCCTTCAACCTGGCCAAAGTCAATTACAACGCTCAGCAAATTTATGAGAGTGATCTCCGGTCAGTTTTGCCATCGGGCAAAAACCAGCAGTGAAAGAAAGAGAGAGAAAGATATCATAACAACACAAAGAGCTTGACCAAACCAGCCAGACGTGGCTCAAATAAAAAACAGACATTTCATCTCTCTCTGATTTCCTCTCCATAACACTGCTCTGAGGAGTATGTGCAGACAGAATACCAGAAAATGAATAATAAATAGCTTATGCATAATGAATAAATTAAGGCCATCCTGAGCTCAGAGCAGGGAGGAGATGCAGGAGATGAGCCCTTAAAAGGGATTACTCCATAATTGAAATCTTGTTTTTCTATTTATCAAATGAAAGGGATTTGTGGTGGAACTGTAAAACTCCGCCAGGTCATGGTCTAAGGGTAAAACATTTAGGAAGAGGACAGACTCAGTTGGGCCTGAACATCAGAAGGGAGGACCATGTGATGACTTGAAACTCATCATATAAGTTCAGTTTGAGGTCTAGAAACATTTTCAGCTAAAAACAGAGAATGCTAATGCACCTTTCAAGGGTTCTTCCAACTCCTAAATGTGTTTTGCATCACATCTATGAATAACCTGCAGAAATACCTCTCTTAGACCAGCACGAATTTACACGCTAGGATGGTTTATTCTGGTTTGTGCTGGTGAGGTGCAGATCTAACTTTTGGACCAGTACAGACAAGGTTTTTAAAAGCAAGGCTGCATCCTGAAGGGAACATCAGCACAAAATAAACCCATTCCGGGGTCCAGCATTCAAAACACAACAACAGATGTACAGAGGTACACTAATTAAACATGTTGCTAATTTAGTGAATTAGTTTTTAAATAATAATAATAATAATAATAATATTGTTCTTAGTTAGGCATTATTTGTTAAAGCTAACCAAAAGTTTATTTTAAATAATACAATTATTAATAATTAATAATAATAATTAAATGAATATGAACTATTACCGTTTATTTAAAAATAAATAAAAATAAAAATCCCTTTTAATAGTATATAAATATTGAATATTAAGGTGCTTGCACACTGCGTTTTTCGTATTCGTCATTCGGTGGCTCTGAATTGTCAAAACACCTGTGAAAATTCTTGCTACGGTGATGAAAAATGCAGAAAATCTGAACCCGATCTGAATTTTTTCATGACGGATGAAAGTTTTGGAGCCAGTGTGTAAACGTGATTGAAACAACGTGAGGTTGCTTTTTTTTTTTTAACTAGCGAAAATTTCGAACGAGAATTTGGGACTCAGTGTGCAAGGACCTTTACCGTTTACTTAAAAATATAATGATCTCATTATTTATAAATTATAATTAATATAATTAACATTATTTATAAATGTATGATTTTCATTATTATAACGAAATAAATAAGCTGAGCTATTTTCATGTAAAAAAAGAAATTATTTTAAAGGTGGGTGAAATCGTATAATAATAATAATACTACTACTAATAATAAATACTTGGGTTGTCTGCTGATAAGCGTGTCAGAGCTGTTTCTGACCGAAAAGTGCTATTTTATGCATTGCTATTAGGCAAAAAAACAACAACTTGGTTCTGTGGCCTCAAGGGGCCTATAAGGTCAATGTTGAGTACATCTCATTCCTTTCATTCACTGAGGATGGAGTGATGTCACAGGAGGGATGAAAGACAGTGTGGAAAAGGTGAGTAGAAGGAGAGAAATAAAGAGGACTGGGATAGGGGGGAAGAAGTGTCGTTCCTGGCCTTTAGAAAAAGAGTAAAATGTCTTATTAATATTCATTGACCTACTGCCTAACTTCCACCGTTTCCCCTGTGCCCTGCACAGAAGTGATAGAGGTCGTACAGATTAAAAAGACAGGAGAGGAAGGAATGGGGAGGGAAGAGGAAGGAAAGAATCAAAAGACATAAGAGTAGGAGCCAAAACCGGTGCATAAGAACAAGTGAACTGTATCCATAAGCGGGAGATTTTCAGGTAAGGCTGACACACACCCACACAAACCAAATCCTTTTGGGCTCTATACAAAGACGACTGCTCCGGGCTGGAGGGCCCTTGAGTTTCCAAAGAATGATACTCCAGGGGCGCAATCTCCGTACCTCTTCAGCGGCCTGTGATGTGCGCTGCATGCTTATGTCAGGGAATGCATGATGTGTTTGTCGGTGCAGAAGTGTGTTTCAGCATGACTGCACGTAAAAGCCGAAGGGATCTGACGTCTGTGAATCTGTTATGGGTTTTGGTATAAAGAAGGTCTGGCAGCTGCAATCTATGGGCTGGATCTGGTCATATTCCAAATACAGTGCTTTTAAAAAATATTTATATTTGAATGAAGACACTGCAGATTGCAATTGCTATTTGTTTTGGATATTGATATTGCCATTTACCCATTTCAAAGAAATGTTATTTTGCTTGCCAAAAAGGTTAACAAGAGGATACACAGGGGTGAAGAGAAAGTTTTAAAATCACTAGCGGAGATAAGAATGACAAAGACTACATTAAGGAAGGAGAAGAGTGTAAGACAAACGACAAATAGCGTGGCAGAAGGTGCAAGGACATCCGACTATTGAACATGAGTCACGGAGATTGATATGGAATTGGAATTCCCCAAAAAGAAGTATAAAGAGACTGAGGAGTAAAACACCCCTCAGACGCTGCCTGCATTAAGCGTGAAGGACACCTGACACCCTAACAAAGGACACCTTTTTGCATTTACAGCTTTGTATTGTAACCAAAATAAGTGTATTATAAATGTATTGTAAAATAAGTGTTATTATTTTTTATTTACTATTATGACCTGTCAGACTTTACTTACAACTACAAAAAAGAACAACCACAAGGGACTGTTCTACGTAATTCCTGAAGAACTTCAACCTGTGGTCGGGTGGGTAATTTACGGTTTAGGCTAGGTGTAAGATAAAAAGACACAGTCACATATTATACAAATATACTTGTATATTTATGCACTTGTCAATAGTCAAAGACAAGAAATATAGGGAAATATTACAATTTAAAACAACTCTTTTCTATTTTAACGTTTTAAAATGTTATTTACTTCATTGAAGGTAAACCTGCATTTTCAGTAGCCATTACTCCAGTCTTCAGTGTCACAAGATCCTTCAGAAATCATTCTAATATGCTTTATTTTGCAATAACTGTGTAACAGCGCAATCAACACAGACAGAAACCACCTCAAATATTGATCCTGTAACGCATAAAACAAAGGCAACAAATCTACCTGCAAGTGTTGACCCGAAAGTCTTGTTGTAAAGGTACAGCAGGGACTTTATCCAATAATACAAAATCTCAAGATCTGTCTGTCTCTCACCTCATGGAAGAGAGAAAATAAAACTATCCACGTTCACTGTAGCTATAATTTGAAACATGAATATCCATATCACACTGCGAGAAGGCAAGTATTTTCCCTTGTATGATAAAGAGAAATGCTAGCTTCACTCCAGAGTATTCTTGACATGCTCTCATCTGGAAAACATGCATAATGGCATTTAATATTTCAATATTTGAATAATAAAAGCCATTTGTGTGGAGATCTCAGTCTCTTCCACATATTTAATTAATTATGCATACATATGGGAGGGGTTCATGAATATTCGGAGGAGAGGGGCTGAGAAGGTGTACCACTTGGGTGCACAAAAAGGTTGAGTGTTTCTGTAAAAAACTATTTGGTTTTCAGCAAACCATCACGTCACCAGCGAACACAGCACGGTAACAATCGACACCCCTGTGATGAGAGTCTTTTATTCCCAGAACAACCTGGATCTTTGGTTAAAAAATAAATAAATAAATAAACGGATCCGGAAAGATTCTTACACCGTGTTGTTTCTATTTTTGTGCCATCAAGCCAGGTGAAACTCTCCAAAATCTCTTTCCAGATAACTACTAATTATGGTTTGATTGGTTGTTATTGTTCCACGTCACAAATTCACTTCCAGTATGGACAGACAAATTGCTTTCAAACATCATGCCTGATAACCATGACAGTGTAACAGATCCTGGTCCATGCTGACATGTCAGCATGCATTTCTACACATTTATTTCAGAATATGTGCGCTGGTCTTGAAAGTAGACATTAGAAGATCGGGAGATAAACTATAAAATGCATAATGCACAATGAAATATTCCTAACACCATTACACCACCAACACCAGACAAAAATCACTGAAACAAGACAGGATGAATCCATGAATTCATGTTGCATACACTACACTCTGTCTGCACCATCTGTATGTCAGAGCACAAATTGAGATTTGTCAGAACAGGAAGAGTTTTTAGGAATCTGTCCATCTTTCGTGAGTGCCCAATGTTGCCTGTGAAAGGAGCTGAACCTGCTGTGTTCTACCTCTGCTGCAGCGGACCGATGTATTCAGAGATGCTGCTATTGATGGCCCTGTCGTAACGGCTGGTTGTTTTCCAGTTACCACAGAGCTGCCAATGTTTTTGTTTTTCACACCATTGTCTGTAAGCTCTAGAGACAGTTGTGAATGAAAATCCACAGAGATTAGCAGGTTCTGAGACACTCACATACCCCTTTTCCACCAAGCCAGAGCTGGTGCTGGTTCGGAGCCAGAGCCTAGTTTCAATTCGGTTCTTTGGTTTTCCACACGCAAAGCACCAGCTCCGAACCAGGAAAAGTGGTTCTTAAGTAGCACCAAATAATTGCTGGTCTAGAACAGAGCCAAGTAAGAACCACTTGCGTCAGGGGCTGGGGGCGGGGTTACCGTGACCAACAAGACGAATAGAAACTTGTGACCGCCATTTTTAAATAGCAGCTAGTCGAGCTAATAGCAGCTCGATTATAAATATCCGTCTATGTAAGTTACGGCGAGCTGCACAAACGCGTTGGACTCCGATGTATTTTGTAAACCCATGAGCATCCATAGTATTGCAACGTCCGTTATTGTTGATGGCTTGTTCGAGATGCATCGGAGCGGCGCGGACCGATCGGAGCTGCGGGAGTGTTTGGAGAACATACGACTCCTTGTGCTTTTAGATCGCTATCGCAGCGCTTTGATGTCATGCGGAGATCGATCTGCGAGAAGCCGATGCATCTCGAACAAGCCTGGCGTACTGTTTGGCGCTACCGCACTAGCGTTGCTGGGCAACATGAGACGTATACAGTGACGTAAGATTTGGCTCTGTTGTGGCTCTCTAGCCGGTGGAAAGGCAAATCGGTTCTTATTAAGCTCGTCAGTCGAACCCACTCTGAACCAGCTTTGGCTCTGGCTCTGAACCAGCACCCGGTTCTTGTTGGTGGAAAAGGGGTAAAACTACCCCAGGGAAAAGAGGCTGAAATGAAATCTGGAAAATGATGCGAGTCAGACTCAGACTGAAACACATCGACTTGCAGCAAGTTAAAAAAACCTCCAACAATCTTTAGAAATTTACATACACACATCTATTCATCTATCTACTGTCTGTCTGTCGATCGTCGCCGTCGGGCGGAAACCTCGTATCTCCTTATTTCGTACCTCCATATTTTTTCCCCCCATAAATCATTTCTGTTGGTTTCCCTATAAATTTGTTAGTGGCTTTGGCTGCTCGTCTACTGTTGGCAATTTCAATCATTGCATCTGATAGCCACTGTGGTTATTTTGTAAGGTATGAATCTTCCCGGTGTGTCCATTATGATTGATTTCCCACATGTATATTTTATATATATATATATATATATATATTAGAGGTGGGCATAGATTAATTTTTTTGATCTAGATTAATCTAGATTAATATTGAAATTAATCTAGATTAAAATGGCTCATTTGAATTCTCCCGAAGGCATTCAGAATATGGGTGCTACCCAAATAATGACTAAAAGTCAGTCTTTGTGAATAGTTCGCCTCGCGTAGGGCTGTGCATTTCTGCCAAAAATGCCATTCGACAATCGAGGAGCAAAAGTCGAACATCGTAAAAAAAACTAAAAAAAACGCAATGACAGAAAGGGAGGCCAATTTCATCTTTAGCGATTTGTCATCAAACAAACTGTTTATTAATTGAACAAGTAACATGTTTTCGTCCTTTTTTTAACATAGTAGGCTAATTGGAAGAAGAAAAAAAACAATACGCACGACAGTCCGCAGCGACTGTCTTCTTCCACAACCAGGCACTGCACAATATTTAGTAAACGGCATGTTTACTGCTCGGTAGCTCGATCCGGTTTGTCATCACGAGGTAGGCCTATGTTATTTAGCTATTCTCTTGGTCGGCGTTACGTCACAAATCATGTGACCTGCATAGCAACAAGCTGCCGCCGTGTATGAAGGGTAAAACAAACCGAAGACACAGCCCGAGGCAAATCAAAAAGGTATCTATTCACAGAAGTTTTGCTGTGGATTATGTCAGTTATGGGTATTAAGAGACTACTTTGTATTAATGATGCATGGTATGTGAATGTATGTCTGTGGTGAGAAGTGAATGTAATAAAACACTCATGTAAAGCGCTTTGTGACTAGCTAACGTTACATGTCTGTGATACCGCTAGCAGCTATATGAATACAGATCTTCTTCTTCTATTACAGAATGTCTTATCAATATATATAGACAGTCTCCTAGCGCCTGCATTGACCAGGTACCACAGAAAGCTGTCGCTTGTAGGTTTAGCATAACAATCTTGTCACTATCGGCATCCAGCTGAGTCCTGGGAGAACAACCCAAAAGCATGGCCCAGGCTCGAGTATCCAGACATATACAATTACCTCATCAAATCACCTCGTATGAACACCATGTGTACATACCATGTGTCCTACACGAGCAGTCATGTTTAAATACCCATCAAGCATCGATTACATTAACTATGTAATCGATTTTTTATTCATTAAAAAAAAAACTGTTCATTCAAAAGCACTGTACAAGCTGTGCCACTAACAGACTGAGCTCATAACAGCCACTTTGTAACACAATGTCAGTGAGGGACACCGTTTTTTCAAAAAAGCCAATAAAGGCTAACTGCATAAATGTATAGTTTTTAGGCATGATTCTCGGCGCTTGTTTATCTTCCGCTTTCGTGTTGCTTAATGGTGGGCGCTTGTTTGTTTTACCCTTCGTCGCGTTGCTATGCGCGCGCAGTGCATTATAGGAGTAAAAGTCCCGGATGTCCGACCTTGAGAATGCGTGTAATGCGCGAATCGGTGGGAGGGGCTAAACCGGCCGTGTTGAAGTAGGCGTTGATCTTCTTTTGCGGGGGTGGTGTTTTATCCTCTTTGACGTCATAGTTCCCCAGTTTGAAAAACGAGTCGTTTGCTGAGCCTGGTGTCAATAAAAGCATTTATTGGACTAACAAGGACGTTTTCAGTTCTGAAACTTACAGGATAATATTATAATATGGTGACCTCTTAGATGTCAAAAGCTCAAGGAAAATTTGATTTCTCAGTTCATCACCCCTTTAACCAGTGCGCCGACGCTCTGGAGCGTTTTTTTTGTAGCCTATAAATTAATGTATGTCCAAAAACCGGATAATGTCATACTTTTTATTAGTGCTATCGTGGCGTAATAATCTGTTTGGTTGTAAAATGTATTACCTGAATGAAATGAAATCGAATGTATCGTCCTGTGGAATCATTCATTCACAGACAGCATACGAAGATGTTCAACTAATAAAGATCTTGATCGCTGGCAAAAATATGATGCATTTGCAGATTTGCTTTCACTAGACTAGACTGTAGATCGGCCACTTCATTAAACGCTCTTGATGCTCTTAAATCTTCCTGTTTCGACTCCGAGTGTGATTGAAAGCGCTTCAGACGATTCAGTGCGCGAGGAACTGAACAGATCAACTGATTCGCGAACCGATTTAGACAGATCATCTGACAACTTATTTGATGAAGTCTTTGAACAGAATCGACTCAAAAGAGTGATTCATTTGTAAATGAGCATCGCTCATGCCCATACAAAGGACACAGCGCGCTTGGAATAAACTCATTTAACAACGTATTGCATTAAAATAAAGTAACGAGAGGAACGTCGCCCAACGTAACATGTAGTAAAAGTATACACATTGTGTCCCTGACAGGAAAATACCCTGCTGCGCGATCTGTGACAGTAGGCGCGGCGTCAATTATGTCAAATATAGGCTATACACATGGAATTGCGCGAAAATATAACGATATTCGAAAAATTCGTTTTATGATCCCAACCCAACTTTGAGAATAGATTAACGGCGATTTTTTTTTTATCGCCCGATAAGAGTCCCACGTTAACTGAGCGGACAAGTGTCTTAGTCTTAGCATTTGTTGTCAAATTATAACCATAGCCAATACAGTCTTTAATAGCCTGTGCGAAGCACTTCATCTTTTATAACCTGAGATTTTGGACAAATGACAGAAAAAAGAAAAAAAAACCTGGAGAGCCCACATAGCTACAATAAACTTTGTGTGATGCACTTATTGCCTAAGTTGCTACTGTTCTGATGACGGATAAACACGTATGACATTCGCTGCTCAAAAAACCTCATAACTTATATAGTACCTTATTTAACCTTGTAATTTATATATTTATATTGAACATAAAAAAAACTGATGATTTACCATACCATGATTTCACAGAAGATGATTGTGAAAGAAAATGGAGAAACACCACTTGTTCTCTTTCTCAGCATGTCTTTAGAACGCCTGCATTTCAGCTCAGTGAAGCAGATTATGGCAATTAAGCAGAGATTAAAATAATTCAAATGCTCTTCAGGGATGGCGAGGAATGTATCATTGCTTCATTCGTTTCCTTTCAACAAATAATAAAAAAGACAGACAAGAGTGATTAGCAAAGCATTGATTTACACAGAATATTGAAAACTTGTGTCAAGAGTTCTCACTTCAATTTCTGTAGGTTTCAGCTTAATTTAGGACTTATGCACTGTACGGCTCAGTGGAGTGAGAAACTATTCTGCAACGCTGTTAAAAACCATCCTCAAATGTTATTAAGAGCAGTCAAACAGTCATTCACGCACTACTGGAACATATTGATGGAAACTCATTGTGCTCACCCTAAAAGCAGCAAAGGTCATTGAGACAGTGGCAGTGTGTTAGAGAGGTGAAAAGTGACTTGATCTCACACCAAGAACAATAGACCCAATATAGAATCATTGCAGTGCTTTGAAATCAACAAACACTGCACACACACACACACACACACACACACACACACACACACACACACACACACACACACACACACACACACACACACACACACACACACACACACACACACACACACACACACACACACACACACACACACACACACACACACACACACACACACACACACACACAATTTCCCAATGGTCTAGAGAAAGATCAATGTTCTAAACTGCCTACTACGTTTTTCCATCAGCAAAAATGCTGTGAAATTTTAAGTCTCAGAGTCAATGCTTGAGAGAAGAGAGCCAAATTAAAAGCAAACACCTGTTTCACCACATCCAGTGCACTGCATAGCCATCCTCTTTCTTTCTTGCTTGCTTGCTTGCTTTTCCCCCCGTTTCTTGTCGAGTAGACAGATCAGACTCTTGACCCTTATTTGCTATGCACCAGTTATCTAGAAAATTATGCATTGGAAAGCCCATAAGAATATATGAAAGGAACAGAGAATAACTGAGCTTGACCTAATCAGAAAACAAACGACCTCTTTTACATATGTTCTACATAAGACTGACTTACAGAAATATTCAACAGCTGTTCACTTCTTCACCTTTCCTAGACACACCTGTTTGTTTTTACACAGCAGTTCTTTTCACCTTTTGAGTGTCTTTTTTTTTAATTTAGTCAATATTTTGACTACAATGGCATTCATTTTTCATACATTTTGACATTTCAGACTTTTTTGTCCTGTTTATTGCTATGGTTATCACTACGACAATCAAACAATTTTGGATTTAATCCCGCATTTAAATACGGTTGTCACTCCTGAAACCTGGCCGTGTGTTCCGAGCAGTAAAATAAAACTGTTGAAATTGTCAGTGGGTTATATACAGACAGCTAATAAAGAGCGCTCCCTTTATAATCACTGGACCTGTCAATCACTTCAGTTCAGTGCTTGCTCCCTGAGTTCTGCACTCTTGTGAAAACTTCCATTATAATCAATTAAGCTGGCTACACTGCACAATGAATCTCTTATATGGCTATAATGAAAGGATTCGCGAGCGTGAAGAACTGAGCCAATGAGCTTGTGCTGAAAAATCTCTAGTGTTTTGAGTACTGTTGAGCAGATTCTGACTAACTCAAATGCCTCTGATTGGCCTTTGCGCTCACGCGCTCAACAAACAATTGGCTACAATACTAAACGCTGAAAAAACACACCGTAAACGGAAACATTTGACGTTCTTCACAGAGAGTTCATAGAGAATATGCATGGGAGCAGAATTTGAAAAGAGCCACCTACGTATAAGCAGGTACCGGGTTGAAACAAAATTCAGTACTATCAGTACTGCAGAAAGACTGGTTATTGCAAAATATATACATTTTCAGTATCGACTTGGCAATAAACTTGTTGTGCAGACCCTGAGCTTTTACCGTAAGTTACTGAATTAATGCTAACAAGAGGCAGCTGCTCACCAGTTGACATTCGCTGCAAATATTTGAGCAGTTAATTACAAGCTTACTGCTGAAAGGGGCAACACGAGACTAAACGTCATCATTAAAATACTTCTCTCACGTGTCAAAACTCAATGCCCCTGAACATAGCAATTTCTGCTAGTAACATTTATTGTTTCAGGGAGTGATAAACTCTTCATTCTCAGGTAGAGGAAAATGCAAACATTTTTAAAATAATTTTCCAGGTCAACAAGATGTTCCAGGACATTTGACATTTTCTCAAATTTTTCACGTGTTTTCCAGGACTGGAAAATTGGTCATCAATTTACCAGGTGTAATGTATGGTGAACTCAAAAACAAGGGAGAGAAGCATCCATTCGGAGTGAGTTTATTAACAAAATGAGCTTAACAAAACCAACACAGAAGCTAGAAGACCAGGGAACAGAATTGAGCGCACCAAACAAATATCCCTGAAAGGACAAGACTCGACAACGAAAACAAGAAACACTGGGGTATAATTATTAGTAATATTAGTAGAGGTAATAGGCAAACAAGACACACCTGGGAATGAAAAAAAAAACTACAAAAAAACTACGAAAGGACTACAAAAATGGCACACAGGGCAGGAAACAGAAACAGAAACAGGGTAAAATGCGAACAAAAAGTCCAATAAACAAAACACATGAAACACAAAGCTAGGGAATATATATTCACATGTAAATTCAAATAAATAAATAAATAAATAAATAAATAAATAAATAGAGCACACAAAGAAGGTTCAGTTTATAGGTGTTTAGCTTTTTTGAATGTGCAATCTTCAATATACTATAGTATTAATTTTTTCTTGTATAATATAATATAATTTTCATTGTCAAGCTTAAAGCATGAAAGTGGCAGTGCACTTTTTCTAAAGCATTGACATATATGTGACAAAAAATGTCACAGTATGTGCACATAAGAGTAGTTAAGAGCACAATGTATACTGTAATTGGACAAACTGCACCACCTACATCAGCACCACAGCTCCAACAAACCCAGTGCACATGCACCAACAGCTGCACCACAGCTCCAACGAGACTCCACACCTGTTCATATCCAGAGATGTTGAGTTTTGTTCATTTCTTTTTTTCCCTTCTTTTTTTAATGAAACACCACTTGACTCTGGTAAGCTGGGAGACCTCACTGCTGTTAGCATGATTGTATGCGATTAGCTGTTCATGCAGTCCCTTACAAAGGCAGAATGTGCTCCTCTTAGCTTCAGAGAAAAAGAGAGAGAAAGAGATGAAGAACACAGGCAGAAGCACCTGGAGCATAATTAAATATTAAGTCGGCTCTTTGATTTATGCAGAGCCAGAAGTCAGAGATTACCCTGTGCTCTCAATGTACAGCTGATTCAAATCCCAGCACTGGGGGACTGCGGGATGGGCAACACAGAAGTTTGATATTCTAATCCTGTCTTAAAAGAACAGACGTTCAGATGAAGGACTTTGCAGAGAGGAACACGCACTCAGTTACAGCATAGGAGAAAATGGAGATCTACCTTGATCAAAGGAGGTAGAAAACCAAATGATCTGTCTAGTCTTGTCTAGAGTCAGTGAGTGAAGTCGTAAAGTCAGCTTAGACAGGATCATTTCTAAAATCTAGTAATTTTGCCTTGCTTTTTCACATGATGTAGTATTCAGTGATGACAAGCTACTTTAAAACTGTAGCTCTCCAAACTAAAATCTACTTAAAATTTGAAAAAACAGTGAGCTACCCTTTTGAAAACATTAGCTACAAGTGTACAAAAAAAGTAACTATTCCTAGAAGATAAGACGATTTTGACATTCTTTGAGCATTGTTTATCAGGCACATAAATCAGGTTTTCCCAAACTGTGATTCGTAAAAGATCTGCAAGCGGTTCATGAGTTGATGAAAAGTTAATAATTAATTAAATCCTACATTTTTTTAAAATACGATTAAAAAATTAAAATTTTCAACAAATAGACTAATTTAAATGAATAGTCTAAACAAAATAATTGACTAAAATTATTCAGTATTACATATGAATCTGTGAATCGCTGTTTTGTAACAAACTGATTCTTAAGAGAGCTTGATTGAGAAAGACGACAGGAGTTAATTGTTTACAGCCTCGAGATGTGTTCACATTCATCGCTTTTCTGCTAATTTTCACAGTCAAAAATGGGTCATTTCAATTGGAATATGTGCGATCAGGAATTTTGCTTCAGGGTAAAAGATTTCCCTATGCAGATTCTGCAACAGGTTCAAGTTTGTAATACAAATTTGACACGATGACCAACAGAAAGCTCTAATTTCTCTAGTCTTTCTCTACCTTCAATGTGCTTGTATCTCATAATTTGTATATTGATTTTGCAGCGCATTTTCATAAACCATGAACTGGGGGCGTTTTGAACTCTTTGAAATAACAGTAAGGCATAGTACATTGAAACTTATGATTTTCCATGATATGCGTACTACCACCTTGAGATCATTATTGTTTAAATAAAACATTCAATTGAACAGCAGGATTTCAGAAATGGAGGTGAATGTTGCGATGAATGTTGGTGGAGTAACTTTCCCCCACTTAACCATTGTGACTCTTGCCTCTCTCTTGCAGTCACAAACAGTATGAGGAGCACATGCTAATGGAGCTCTAGGCCAAGGACGGAGGTCTTTGATGGATCACGGCTGTCTGTATGTGATGAGGTGCACGTAAAACCCACTGTATCTTCTCAGCGCTAGCATAAATCTGCTGCAGGTAAAACCGTTTCCATATATAGCCCAGGTTCAGTGTGCGCTCGATTTCTGAGAACATTACGTCAAAGCTGGATCACCTTTAAGACATTGAATACACCTGAACTCAAACCTCTGGAAACCTGACCTCAGGCATTCTTAATGTCATTTACAAAAGTAGGACGTGCTCCTGGATCAAAAGCCTTTGTTGGTCCTGGAAAAACATTCTTATCAACCTCTATTATATTAGGAGTAAGATAAGACACTGCAACAACATTGTTCTCAGGGCAACATATCCTCAAATCTTGTGCACTTTTGGTGACGCAATGCTGCATAGACCGTTGGGAGAAAGACCGGACTAGTACAGGCTTGGCAAAGGGTGGAATTGACAAATAGCATATCCTATGGTATTGTGAACCAACTGGTTGACAGCAATGTTGTTGCAGGACCTACCTAATCACATTTAGCCTCTCCTGAAAGCTTCTTGTGTAACCTTTTTCCACTGCAATTGCTTCCATCACACTTTCTTCAACACCCTTCAGTGAACCCTAACCTATCGACCAGATGGCACTTTCCCTTCTAACAGTTTTGTTTCTGAGAAAAAGAAAAGAAAAAGAAATTAAAATTCACTTTCACAATGCTATGGCTAAATTCAGAATTGAATACTAACATAAAGAAAAAATTAAAAAAACAGGTTTGTTTTAGACCTGGAGTCTAGAATTTTACATGTCAATAGTACACCCACAAAAATAAGTGGCGCCAAATATGTGTAAAACGAGTGTTTCAAGAAATACAGTGTGTCAGAGTGAAATGCTAGAAGATGTTAAAAGAACAGTCTAAGAAAAGCTTACCGTCTAACAGCATGTTCGTGTGCCTCAATGACGGGACCAAACTTCCAACGTACGTGATTTTAAAACGTAAGAAGGTACCTAAATTTAAAATAATTTGGTAGGCTACATGGTTTACACTATGAGATGGATAGCCTAATTGTTATTGTTATATAATTCAGATGAGCTACAGGTTATTTTTAAGCTATGGCAAAAAAAATAAAAAATTTTTTTTAATGTGAATGTACATTTTACCATTATTTACCATACTTTCAATACAAAAATGTTAATATGAAAAATATACAATATGAAAATTATTTTCAAATAAAATAATTTTCTTTATAAAAGACAAGATTTGGTCTTTAAAAAGCTTTTTTCCAACAGGTACATCTTGTAATCAGGATCGTCTTATATTCAGAACAATACGGGATGAAGCTTCACTCGTATTACTGTAAATGGGAGAAACTGCAGCGCGTAATATATCGGAAAAAAATCCCGCCATCTAAATAACACAGCCAATCGGTAAAGTCATTGCCTCACTACTGATGAATGTATGAATGAGGCATTTATATAGCGCTTTCATATGTACTACTGTTAACCCAAAGCACTTTACAATCATATCAGGGAATCTCTCCTCAACCACCACCAGTGTGAGGATCCACTGGGATGATGCGACAGCAGCCAGAGTACAACTGCGCCAGTGCGCTCGCCACACACACCAGCTACAGGTGGAGAGGAGAGAGAGTGATAAAGCAAATTCAGTGAATGGGGATTATTAGGAGGCCATGATTGGTAAGGGCCATTGGAGGGAATTTGGCCAAGACATCGGTGTTACACCCCTACTCTTTACGAGAAGTGCCATGGGATTTTTAAATGACCACAGAGAGTCAGGACCTCGGTTTAATGTCTCATCCGAAGGACGGGTGCTGATGCCACTGCTGATGCCAATAGAAGCTCCGGTTCCCATAGAAACAGTTAGTGTCTTGAGACACTCTTTGGACTACACATAGGCTGGATAAACCTGAAATATACACTATTTAATGCTATTTGAGGATAAGAAACAATATTTATGGGAATGTTCAGTTTTGATTTGAAATATGTTATTTAAATGTGAATTTGATGAGCAGTTGTTGAGATTTCAGTATTTACCTATTCAAGTAGATAGTAGTTGGTCTTGCATCCCCAAAATAGATGCCCGGAGGCACTGCAAATATGGCTGATGAGTGAACTGACATTGACAGTGAACTGAAAGTGACTTAGATACAATGTCACACAAAAAAAAGATTAGTTGAAACTAGAGGAATTTCAAGGAATTAGAAGTGGAGAAACTCTCACTAAGACCTTGGGAAGTTAATGCAGCAAAAGTACAGCAAGTGAAACTTACTGACACTTGAAGCCTGTGAAGCGGGAGATGATGTAAGCGTGGCCCCGGGCTGTGCCAGGGAGGCGGGGCTAATGACAGAGGAGAGTGACACGTGTGAAAGACAAGAGTGCTTGTGACAGACCGAAGCTGACACACTGCCAGTGGGTCTGATGTCACATCACGCTGACAATTTTAAGACACATTAATGTGTGCGCATATGCGCGTGTGTGTGTGTGTGTGTGTGTGTGAAATTTCTGTAGAGTCAGAAAATCTCACCTCACTAAAATGGCACAGGATACAAACACATTTATATGTACAAATATTCAAAAGTGAAAATAACCACAAAAAAAGAGATTTGGATAATATATCATATTACATTATATTATTTAAAAGGGTATATTAATGAAAAAAATCCTTTCTATTCAGGATTCAAAGATTCCTGAAAAAATATATATCATGGTTTCCACACAAAATATTAAATAGCAGAATTTTTTTATCCTAATAATAATAAAATGTTTATTGAGCACCAAATCAGCATATTATAATGATTTCTGAAGGATCATGTGACCCTGAAGACTGGAGTAATTATGCTGAAAATTCAGCTTTGCCATCACAGGAATAAATTACATTTTAAAATACAGATTTTAATTTTTACAATTTTTGATTGAATACAATTGACAGCCTTGGTGAGATGTCCTTCACAACATTATATAATAATAATAATAATAATAATAATAATATAGAATAAATAATTATATTATATAATAAACTCGGAAACCTCACTGACTAGTAAAATTTAGCTTTTCCTCTGAAATCAACAAGCAGCCACACACACACACACACACACCCCTCTGGATAAAGAAATTAAAATGGCACTGCTAAGCATGGGCATATTAAAGCATGCGCTCCAGGGAAAATGAAGACCTTGTTTTAATGACCACATTAACCCTAGTCATTAAGTTGGTCTGCGGCTAAACACACACACAAACACATACACACACCCTTCTGTTTCACCTAAACACTGACAGCTTCTAAACATGACAAATGAGTCCAGTTAATCAAGTCAAAGGACCATGGCAACGATAACACCTCATGCCTGATCCCAAAAACACACACGCATGCCAACGTACTAATATTCATTTGCACTCATTACATCAATAACTACTTCAGAAACCAAGTAAACAAGGGAGCCTGGGACACGGATAGCTGCCAAATAAAGATTCTCAATTCAGACTGACCAAGCTGCTGTCCACAGCCAAACGAACAGTAAACGTTCACAGGGACCGTGACATTTTGTTGCCGTTAGGCTAAGACGGATGGCTAAAATTAAGACACAAATATCCACAGCTATAAGCCATCGGGATGAGGATCTGAACAAAAGTCATTGCGATGCAAAAGGGGTAGAGATCGTTTTCAAAACGCAGGCAGAAATTGCCAGAGAAAGAGATAGATAATGCAGGTAATTTCAATCAAATTTCTTTTGAAATATCTTTTGGAAAATATTTTGGTTAGGTCAAATATATCAATTAGAGAATTCGCAACATTACGTTACTTTGGACAAGTTTTTCATGATGTATTGAACAATGCATCATATAGCAGCTTATTAGACAACACAAATCTCTAACATCACTTTAGCACTTTCCAATGTTATAAGTTATAATTTTGGTTAATGTTAATGATAACACAATTGCTCATGAGGAATGGGCTAAGATTCGTCAGACACACTGGCAGAAGCTGGTGTCTGGTTACACATTTCGTTTGCAGCAGGTCATAACAGCAAAATGGTGTTGTACTAAGTACTAAAGACGTTTGCCATGAATAATATTGACTGCAGAAGTCATTAAAAGTTGCATTTTCAATTGAATTTGGGGAAACCTGTTGAAAGTTATTTGTTGTGTTGAGTTATTTCAATTACTTTTGTTTGATTTGTTCATTGCAAACAGCTGAAAGTCTGTACATTTTGTCAATAAACCTGACTTGCAAGGGAAGTTTAATAATTTCGATTACAATTACAACTGTATGTGAAAAAATATGCTTTGATTCGGCACAGCGTAAACAGTAGCAGCAGTTTTAAGGGCACCAAGTTGAAATTTCCATCTGGATCATGTTGCTTAATTTTTTTGGCTTGATAATATTTAGGTCTAGCCTAAAGCTATAAAAAGTTTGCTTGGAAAAAAAAATGTATTCACACTTATAAATGCAGGAAATCTATACTTGCATCTTTCCAAAATTAAGTCCCGATCTAGCAGTTCACTGGAATAAACTCCAAAGATCCTATGTATAGGAGTGACCTGTTTTGAGTTTAGGTGGGGAGTTGACTGTCAAGGCAATTTGTGAAAAAGAGAGAAAAAGTGCAACCTCAACAAAGCAGCAACAAAACACACAGCTCTACAGAATTTCCTTACAGCTACGATGATTTCTGTGTCATTTTAGAGGGAATCCCATTAGCAATTAAACCCGTTGAAAGCAAGTGAGAGAGTTATCAAATTCCACTGACAGTAAGTGAATGAGACAAAGTCTAACCACTCTCATTCTGTCTGTGATCAAAGTCATTTCCTTAATTAGACAACCGTGCAATAACCGCTTTCCATTGCTCACACACGCTTCTCCCTCTTACGATGAGCTTTGACGTTTCCCCTTTGTGAATTTGAAACGACGGCCCCAATTCGGCTTTGATAAAATTCAACAGTACTACCTCATACATCAGGTAGATAAACAGCAACGCAACAGCAGAAGTAAACAACGACAGAGAAACATACAGCTCAGCAAAACATGCAACAGAACAAACAGATGCGAGACCTGAAACGCAGCTCCTGCTTGGCAGCAGTGAAGTCATGGTTGCTATGGTCCTGGGGCAGGATGGGCCGGTGCGCGAGTTAGGAGATGATTAGTTTGGGATACAGGGTGTAGAACTGTTATATTAACAGACACACACGCACACAATCCTGTGCGCATGAATGAGCACACTACAAAAACAGAAAAGCAAAAATACCCAGGTAGCGACATAAATAAAGACACACGTACCACTGGGGCTACTAGTTGATAACTGCCTGACTCCGTGGCTCATGATATAAAGCAGCATCCGCTCCTCGGCAGGCAGACACATGCCGGCAGCGTTCCGTGGCCTGATGCCCACCGCTCAGGGCGCACAGGCCCGGCTCAGCGCTCCCAATCAGGATTTAGGCATCTGAGTATGTGGCCTCCGTTTGAGGACTCCATGCCTCAGTGAAAAGGAGCCAATCCCCTTTCCCTTCCCGCAATCTGTTCATTTTAATTACTCCTCCTCCTTCAGGGCATGACTTCTCATTACAACTCCCCTCATTTCCCTTCCTTTTTCAGATCACAATAAAGACACAAATGATTCATTTTGTTGAGGAAAACAAAGCTATTGCCAACACCGGAGACCCACTGTAGGGATACGGCCAAGCAATAGTGGAAGCCACAATTGAGGCAATTTTAAAGAGAAGTGAAGTGATAATCTGTGGATTTAAAGGTTAGACTCCATCACCAATGTTCAACATGCTCTAAACTAGTCAAATCCGTAAACCACGACATGCCAGAAATGGCTCTTTTCAACCATAAGCTTGATACGCTGTTGTTTACCATTGAATAAAGCTAATCAAGGGCTGACTGGAAACTGGAACTATAACGACAATCTTGAGGGGCTCTTTTGCTTTAAACCCCTGAAGACTGAAAGTTGCCATTAACTCTTCTATTAAACAATTGGCAGAGTAATCCTCTCAAAGTGAAACCAAACATCTGATAGCATCTGCTTATATAAATATTCATTTGCATCATTAAAGTTTAGTGAAAGAATGGATTATGTGATTTGGTGGAAAATTGGATTAACAGCATGCATTTTTGTGCTGTGGGTTGAGTTAGATGAGGTGACCTTTCCCTTCATGTCAGAAAACTAACTAAAAAACTATTATGGAGGTAAAAAAGTAATTGATTCAATCATTAATACACTTCCATAAACCACCGAACATTTGTCCATCCATCCATCCTTTTAGAGATTAATTTATTTTTTACACAAATAGTCTAAATTCTTCTTTTAAACACTAAGGAAATCTGTTTTAATTATCTGTTAATCATTTTTAATTTAGAATTTTGGAACATGTACAAACAAGCTCCCACTATTGTAGGCGGATTAAAAATTGCATCAAACATTATAATTCAATTATGCTCAGCTATATTTATCTGATCGCTTTGACTTTTGTAAACCAAAAGTTTAGCCAGGAAAACCAGAAGGTCATTCTCCTGAGAAAACATTGACAGACTTGGAGAGAAGAGTTTCATAGTTCTTCTATATTTTCAACTCTTAAAATTTACTCAGCTGCTCTGGTATATACTGCCGGACACAAAACGCCACATAAAATGGCAGAATGACATGCTCGCATCCCCAAAGCAACGTGAGGTGAGGCCAAAGAGCATGGCTAAGCAGGCAATCAGTAATCCCTGGACCAAATACATCTCACTCCTTCCCACACACACTACTAAATGCATGAGAATAGTCAAGCAGTTCCTATAAGCACATGCTAACTCGCAAAGGGCTGCGCTGTAAAATGAGATTACATTCACAGTGCCTCACAGAGGAAATAAGCTAATACTGAGTCACAGATGTGGGAACGTAATAATATTTATGTGTGAAGTGTAAATCGTGTTTTGTGCCAGTGTGGGTATATGCATTTTTTTTCACCTCTCTGTTTGGCCAGCAGGCTTTCAGAACGGCTTGGCTCCTGAAAAACACCAGTAGGTGGATGTCTTGGTCGCTGAGGCTGAATGAACGTTCTAGGATCTGCAGGACCTCAATTCGGGGTCGGACGGGTTTAGCATCGTCCCCGCAGAAAGGACGTAACCATGCCAGCATGTCCTCTGATGTCACCATATTCCCACTAAAATGAATTAATGTTAAAAAAAAATCAGCATTTTGATTTCTTTATGTACACATGCAGTATATTACAGATCATGCAAGCACTACAATTAAAAAGTCTAGGACAAGTAAGGCTGAAAGAAATTTATACTTTAACTCAGAAAGGATGCATTAAATGGATAGTAAATAAAATAGATAGTAAACGTTTACATTTCAAATAAATGCAGTTCTTTTGTACTTTCTAGTCATTGAAGAATCATGGAAAAATATGCATCACGGTTATCTTAAAAATATTAAGCAGCGCAGCTGATTTTATCACTGATTTTAATAAGAAATGTTTATTGAACACCTAATAAAAAGCATAATGAAATGATTTCTGATGGATCATGTGACCCTGAAGACTGGACTAATGATTTTATTATTTCTTATTATAATCCCATTTAAAGGGTTAGTTCACCCAAACATGAAAATTATAGATAATTTACTCACCCTCAAGCCATCCTAGGTGTATATGACTTTCTTCTTTCAGCCAAACACAATCGGAGTAATATATAAAAAAGAATATTCAAGCTTTATAATGGGAGTGAATGATACAATAGGCTTTGAAGACCAAAAAAAGCACACCCATCCATCATAAAAATAATCCATACGGCTTCAGGGGGTTAATAAAGGCCTTCTGAAGCAAAGTGATGCATCTTTTGTAAGAAAAATATCCATATTTATAACTTTATAAACTATAATCACTGGCTTCCAGTAACAGCCGTACACAAATAGAATTCCGGCGGAAGAGTGACCTCTGACCCGACGCATGACGTAGGTTGTAGGAGTAGCATAAGGTTAGGTGAGAGTAGACAAATAAATCACGGTTCAAACAAATAGAACTGGGCAACAAACTAACGTCTTTAAAAATGATTGTTTTAGACTTCTAATTCGTGACCGGAGTTTTGCTTTGCTCTATCCTCTGCGCTTCCCTGTTCGAACAATACGTCCTGCGTTGGGTCAGAGGTCACTCTTCCACCAGAACTAGACTCACGTATGCCCGTTTCCGGAAGCTAGTGATTATAGCTTATAAAGTTAGAAATTTGGAAATCTTTCTAACAAAACTGCATCGCTTTCCTTCAGAAGGCCTTCATTAACCCCCTGGAGCCGTATGGATTATTTTTATGATGAATGGATGCACTTTTTTGGGCTTCAAAATCTATGGTTCCCCATAATAAAGCTTCGAAGAGCCAGGATACTTTTTCATATAACTCCCAATGTGTTTGGCTGAAAGAAGAAAGTCATATACACCCAAGTTGGCTTGAAGGTGAGTAAATTATATGATAATTTTAACTTTTGAACCTTAACTGCAGAAACATCCTTGTAACCCACAGCAACTATACAACATATATATATATATATATATATATATATATATATATATATATATACACATACACACACACACACACACACACACACATATATATACACATGTATATATATATATATATATATATATATATATATACACACACACACATTCATATATTTGTATATACACACAAATATATATATATATATATTTGTTTGTGTGTGTGTGTATATACAGTGTGTGTGTATATATATATATATATATATATACACATATATATATATATATATATATATATACATACACACATATATATATATATATATATATATATATATATTTACACTAAAGAGTGTCCTTATACAATCTTACACTTAAACTAGCATATTATCCCTTCCTTGAGGTCAAATGGATAACATTGTGTTTCCGTAATAGTACATGGGATAGGAACATTGCATCAAAGGATACACCTACCCGCTTTCAACATTAGTGTGCACCGCTGCAACAATTCCTTCCAATACCTTCAAGGGGTCTGAATAATCTTTCAAGGCGTCCTTGTCACCACTGAAACACAGATACACACACACACACACACACACACACACACACACACACACACACACACACACACACACACACACACACACACACACACACACACACACACACACACACACACACACACAGCTTGAGTTTTGATTCAATTTCTTGAGGCTTTTAAGTGGCTCTATGGCTGCTGTGTGTAAATGTTGTATGTGTGTGTGTGTGTGCATCGAAGGAAGAGATTTTCACACTGAGCAATCTTAATGCTCTTCTGCTGATGTTCTAGCTCCAGGGCTCCTCCCTTCTCTTCTAGCCTTGTCTGTCTCCCTCCATTAAAGGTGTTTGTGTTATGTTTTCATGCTTGAGGCTGCACCATCTAATTATGTTTCTATTAATAATTACTTTGTGTTTTTATGCCAACATTCTCTCATTTAATTTCTACTGCTGCAGAAAACACTTCTGTCAGTCTGGTTAAATAATCTTTGGCCTCCAGAAACCGTTCTTCAGAGGTGTCCTCTTCACCATGATGTCAATAAAAGCTCAGTTTCCTTCAGTGCTGTTGTATGTTAGACCTTACCATATCTCTTTGGTTAAGAGATATCACAAGTCAAATAAAACATGAGCAATGCTTCGGCGGAGATGACAATTTTTATCATGTTGCTTTCAAAACATTCATGTTTCAACATCCTCTGTATAATATATATTATTTACTTCAGCTGTATTCCCACAATCAGCAGAACGCTAGTTGGGACACATTTTTCAGCTTTGGCCTTGCTGTAATCTGCACAGCAGCCCGTTTTATTGCTACAGCATCATTAAAATGTTCATGTAATGTTAAAGAATTGCTCTGACATCCCTCTGGTACTCTGGTTATAAGAGGGTTTATTTTTAATTCCCACATGAATTAATTATCTTTTAATTGTCTAAAATACTAATATAATAATCATACAAAGATTAAAAAGTTGTCAATGACTTTTCTATGACAATATTACTTAAAATATTCCAAGTCAGTTTGGGGTCAGTAAGATTTTCTCTTAAAGAAATTAATAGTTTAAAAAAAAAATTAATAATAAACCTTTGCTGATAATTAATCCATTTCAAATAAATGCATCTTTTGAACTTTCTATTCTATCCTGAAAAAATTATCACAGTTTCCACAAATATATTATGCAGAACAACTCTTTTCAACATTTATAATAATACAATTTTCTGAGAACCAAATCGTCATATTAGAATGATTTCTGAAAGATCATGTGACATTGAAGACTAGACTAATGGCAGCTGAAAATTCAGCTTGACCATCACAAATTACATTTTAAAATATGTTCAAATAGAAAACGGTAATGTAACATTTTAATAATATTTCATAACATTACTTTTTTTGACTGCATTTTTGAACAAATGAATAGTGCGTAAAATACTTAATTCAAAAATATTTTAAAAATCTTACCACACCCAAACTTTTGAACTGTAGTGTATACTAGCCACTTAATCTTGAAACAGATTTAAAAATTAATAAATCAGAAATCAACCGCAAGCCAAGATTTAGAAGAAGCATTCAAATATTTCAGCATCCCTTCAGTATTTAAGAATTTTAGCATCATCAATTTTATGATGCAGGGAGCAAAATCTTAAAACCTTGCTTTAAACTTCACTGCACCACTGAATGAAACTACACAGCAAATACACCGGTGTCCTTCAATGAAGGAACACTGTGATGCTAAAGGATTATTTATACATGAAACGTAACCGTAATCTTTTACTCCGCAGATATAAACATCAATCATGAGCAGCTTGGTAGACCACAGATTCGCACCTCCTTTCAAAGAGAATTTCTATGCCGTTAAAAACAGGGCACAAGAAAGCTGAGTACATCAGAGAATACAGTTCGATGAAATAAACTTTACAAAATAGTTTGACAATTCCCTGCACCCAAATCATTTCGTTGTTAACGATTCATTTGCCCACCTCTACAAACCAGTAATTAGCAGCAGAAGACAGGAACACGCTTTCGTTTTAAGCAATTACCTAGAATATGAATCACTCCAGGAGAGAGAAGAGGGGGAGGCTGCATCTGAATAAAAGCAACTGTAATCAATCTTCGTTTTTTCTGACCATCGTTTTCTCTGATTCAAGGGACCTTCACTAATCTTGCTTGATTACAGATTGAGCTGAAACGTCTGATCAACACAGACTCACAAAGCAGAATGACTAATAAGGAGGTGCAGAATGACGATTCCCACTCTTTGATGGTCTTAGGCCGTGTGTCCACCAAAGCGTTTTTAGCTAGCTGAAAACTCCTCGCTGTGGGCGCTTGAGAGCGTTTTGGCAGCGCAGCGTTTTTTCAGTTGAGACGCTTCGTTGCTATGATACAGAATATCCACAGCACAGTTTACTTGTAACTTATTTCGCAGATAATTTGTTTCATACTAAAAAATTATTTTTTATCCATTTTGTTGAGTTAGCTCTGCTGGTTGACGTCGCTGTACAGAAAGAATGTTGTGAGAGTTGGTGGTGTGGTATTTGTCCCATCCCTCCTCCACTGTGATTGGACGGCTGTGTAAAAAGTGACAGTGATGAGCGCTGCGTTTTACCCAAAGTTGAACATTCTTCAATTATCGGCGACCTGTAAAAAACACCGGGCGCTCAGCGCTTCAGTGTGAAAAAAACCCTCAGCGCCTCGTTACGCTCATGCCGTTCTAAAAACGCTGCGCTCCCATTGAAAACAATTGACAAAATACACCAGCCGCATGGAAAAACGCTTTGGTGGACACACGACCTTAGAGAATTAAGAAAAAAAAAAAAACCTTTACAAAGTATTTGGAATTGTAAAGGTCAATTCACAGCACATGCACAATGAAATCAAGAAACAAATCACTAATAAAAAAGTAGGGATGTGTTGATGAAATTCTGTTTGATTCTGATAAGATAATTTTTTATGGCATATCTGACAATATTTAACTTTTAGATGATATCGAGAAAAAAAAAAGAGTTTTGAATGTTACAAGTGAAATTAGGCACCACAACATTATAATTTACAATATAAGAAAAACGGATATTCATATAAAACTTTGTTAAAAAATTACATTTAACAGTGTTACTAAAATATTTTCAATATATATTGTTTTAAATCGCTAGATAATTTGTTTTAAAGATTCACTTTAAGTAAGCTTTAGATTATACAAAAGTAATGTACATGTAAAAATGCTTGAAATAAGCATGATAGGTTGGGGTGATTGGTCTCGTTCTCGTAACCAATGTGTGGGATGCAGGAGAAATGGGCAGGAATAAAGATCTGAGCAACTTTATCAAGGGCCAAATTGTTATGACAAAGCGACTGGATCAGAGTACCTCTGAAAAGGCTCTGGGTTAGCGGTAGAGCCCGACCGATATATCGGCGGGCCGATATTATCGGCCGATTTTAGGCATTTTCCTAACTATCGGTATCGGCATTTATAATGGCCGATAAATGAATATTTTAAAAAATGCGGGTACGGTGATTCATGTAAGGGTGGCGCTGCCAATAAAGCACCTAAAAGCTGTCACAAGAACTGGCAAAAATAATGATTATGAATACAACAAATATAGCAAGGAGACATTTTAATTGTTTATTAATAAACAAGTGTTTTCAGTCAGTGTCAGCCAAAGATGAAGTTGACGATGCTGACTCGCGATCTTCAGTGAGCGCGCGCCAGAGAGAAATGCACATTTCATACGATTACATGAGTCTGTCTGTCTTTCGTTTTGAATTGTTCTGTTTAAAAGTAGACATTTCAATATAGATATATTTCAATTCTCAGGTCTATACGCTGAGTTTCGGTTCATGAGACGAGCTCCAGTTCACCCGCAGGCGCCTCCGTGTCGAGATTATCTTCTTTAACATATCTTCTTCTAAATTTACTTCTTATAAATTAAATCCAGGCAAATGGCTGATGAAACATTGATTAAAATTAAGATACAATTAATACAAAACGAAATTCACTTTGAAACGAAAGGTTTTGTGCTTTCTGTTTGATGTCTATGTGAAAGTTTCAAAGCATTAGTGCCGCTTTCAGAGCGCTCACGTCCGTAGTGCTGAACTGTCGCGTCTGTAACATTGTTTTTTCCTCATAAATGCAAACACGAAAAATTAAATAAAACAAAATAAAATGAATATTTTATGTAGCCTGTGGAGACTGAGAGCCAACCCTTCTTCATCCGGTGGGTAGTAGCCTACTTGTGATTTGCGCAGTGTAATTCACAGAATTGATTTCTCTGCTACAAGCCTCTGTCACGTATTGTGTGAGCTTGTGACTATTGCAAGCGCGCAGCTGAGAAGTCCTGATTATATTGTCTGCTATATTTAGGCCTTCTTCTTATTTATTAAGGCAATTGGTTGATGAAACATTGATTAAAATGCGTGGCGCTAGCGATCTCCGACAGTAAACTGATTCTGCTTTGTCTAGGGTAAACAGCTGTTGCGACGCGAGCAGTAACGGCCGCGTCCGGTGTAGACACCGTGTTAAAGCTCATTCTGCCTGATAACGCTACGTTACAACATCAAGCAATATTCCAAAAATGTATATAATTATAACACTTTATATAGGGCCATTTTGCATTAAGAGTAGCCTAGTTTCATGTTTAGTACATTTTGCTTACTAATTATTTAAAATAGTATAAAAGTACTGTACATATGTAATTAAAAACATTTTCATTATGATATTATTCATTTTACTTTAGTAAAAAGATCTGAGTTCTTCCTCCACTGGTAGAGATTAGAGGAATTAAGAGTAAAAATAGAAGATAATAAGGTTTTGTCAGTGACACTTTTTATATATTTATTGATACAAGTTATGACTAAATTAAAAGACAAAGTCGTCGTTAGTGAAGATTATGCAACAGTATTTAGAATATAATATAATATAATATAACATGCAATGCAAACTAGTTTGGTTACAGCTCAGCTGTATAATTCTCATTCTATCATTCCCCCTGCCTCCATTACATATCTGTCACACAAGTGTTTGATTACCACATTTGAGTGATCATTGCAAAACGTGTTTATAAAATATATTTATTCTGTTTATAGCTACTGTGTAAAGTACCCATCAAAAGTTTGTACACACCAATAGGAAAGTGTCCAAACTTTTGACTGGTATACTGTACTATAATACACATAAATAATATTGCTACTGTATTATAATATACACATAAATAATATCGGCCGATATATCGGTATCGGGCTTTTTTTACTCCCTAATATCGGTATCGGCATCGGCCCCCAAAAATCCATATCGGTCGGGCTCTAGTTAGCGGCATTATGAATTCAGAGAAAACAGTGGTCCGAGGAGGGACAAACCACTGACAAGGTGTTGGGCGCCCAAGGCTCATCGATGCACGAGGGGCAGCAAAAGCTATCCCGTCTGGTCCGAGCCAACAGTGTGGCACAAGTCACACAAGACTTTAATGACGGTTATGGGAGGAATGTGTAAACACACATTGCATCGGAACTGGAGCTTGGAACAGAGGAAGAAGGTCACCTGGTCCGATTAGTCCCATTTTCTTTTACATCACGTGGACAGCCGTGTGCACCATTTACCTCGGGAAGTGACGGCACCAGGATCGACAAGCCGGTGGAGGGAGTGTGATTCTCTGGGAAATGTTCTGCTAGGAAACCCTGTGTCCGGCCATACAAGTGGATGTAAACTTGACACGTACCACCCACCTAAATATTGTTGCAGACCAGGTACGCCCCTTCATGACAATGGTCTTTCCTGGTGGAAGTGGCCTATTTCAGCAGGATAATGCACCCTGCCACAATGCACACATTGTTCAGGAATGGTTTGAGGAACATGATGAAGAGATCAAGGTGTTACCCTCGCTTCCAAAGTCCTCTAATTTAATTCAGTTGAACATCTGTGGGATGTGCTGGACCAACAAGTTCCACGGCGGCACGCAGAGGACCAGCATCATATTAGGGAGGTGGTCAGAATGTTTTGGGTTATCAGTGTACATTTTGGTCATCCACCCATTCAATATGGTACTGATTCATCATGTATACCTGATGAAAGTTTTTTTCTTTTTCACAACATGTTCTAAACAGGAATCCTTTGAAAAGTTTTTGGCTGTATGTATGCAAGATTCAATACTTGAAACTTGCTGAATGGGACATAATCTACCACCAGGGTAAATTATTAAATCACAGTGACAGTCTTTCCAGACTTTTTAGGATCTTAATTGTTGGTTCGAAACCTTAAACAAATAGGTTCACAATATACTGCCTTTTATAAGTTGTGGTGAAAAAAGAGATTGGTTCAAAAATCTACACTGGCTCTACCCTACTCTCTGAACTGATAGTATTACTAAGGATAGTGTTATTAAGAACCAGCCAGCAGGGAAGGTGGTGACCTCCAAAAAGCAGGAGATGAAAGGTAAGAAAAAGAGCGAAAGTGAGCTTTAAAGGAGAGAGATGAGAGTCCAGGGCAGAGGCCAACGTTGTGTTTAACTCAATCAAGCAAAAACACATCCAGCCTGACACAGGTTAATAGAGGGATAGGCCATAAAGACACAGACGGAGAGAAGGAGAAAGAGAGAAAGGGAATGCATTAAGAGAAACGAGCGAGGGTATAAAACAGACTGGGAGAAAATGAGGGCGAGATTAAGAAAACAACATCGGTGGAGAGAAATGGGCAGAAGTGCAGATCGCTGTACCTGAGAGCAGTTATGATCAGCTCCACTGCATCCTGGACGATGCTTTTCGGCGATAGGTTACTCGTTCCCACGGCGACTGCGAGCAGCTGCTTGATTCTTTCGAGGGGCTGTCCGTCCATGGCCATTGTGACAGCCAGTTGGCGAACCTTCGATCGCTCGGACCTAGACAGGTCATAAATGCTACTGTACTTCCGCAAGCTCTCCTAAAACAAGAGAAGAATACAAAGACATAAACACTCATGCTCAGGTGACATTGGCCTCTCTATGTTCCTTTTGAGACATCTAGTTGCAAAATACACCCGAAGACATGTATGAAACAGAACGATTTGTTTGTTCACTGAGAATCATGTGGAACAAGCTTGTCACACACACACACGCGCACGCATGCTTCAAAACCAGGGGAGCCTTTTCAGGTGTCATAAGCGCAGTTCTGGCACAAGGCTATAACTATGCTTCCCATTATCCTATGCATACACTGCCATTTATTCATCAAGGATGCATTATATAGATCAGCAGTTGCCGTAAAAAAGTATCATGGGTTACACAATTTTTTTCCTCAACATTAATAATAATAAAAGATTGTTTCTTGTAAACCACATCACCATATTAGAATGATTTCTGAAGGATCGTGTGAAATGTTGAAATTGTTATTTTATTTTTTTAATGAAGGGAAATATCTATTCGTTTTTAATGCGGTTAAGTTTAATTTTTGACTCTATAAGCAATGACTGCACTAATGCCAGTGACAAGCAATATCTTATTTGTTCATTCAATTTAAAAGCTAAAAAGTTACATTTAGCATTTGTTATATTAGCTGTGGATTTTAACTGAAATTAATTTTTTATTAGAAATTGTATATATTTTTTTTTCAATGTATTTGATTTTTTTTAAACTGAAGTCTGTAACTTGGCTCTCTAGCGGTTAATAAACAGAACTTTATATTTCTTGCGAAAGAACATTGAAGCCGAAGCAACTCTGTTTTTGTCTATGACGAGTCACGCAGGTAACTGGGCTACTCCGCAGCGGTGGCGACCCAACCGGTCTAAAATAGGCCGAATAAAATAAACGCATATAGGTGTCGCATAGTTATTCAGGATAAGACAAAAACAAAATTTTGAAAATGGATTCATGATGTACTCGCTTATTATATAAATTTTGAACACAAAAAAAGTTACAGACTGCAGTTTTAAAGGGTAACTAAACCCTAAAACAACTTTTTTTTAGTTAATGATCTGTAAAACTGGGGCTTTATTAGTGCTGGTCATTGAATCGAGTAAATTTTTTGACATTTGGGTATAAAGTGTTTTAATTCTACAATATATGGTGTAAAAACGTCTGAGTGCTGCCCTCTTCAGGTTGAACGGTGGCTACTGCAGTTGAATTTTCCTGTTGGAAGTTGTGGTGCTGCGTGATGTAAGCAGGCACCAGCTCAACACACCCTTGCCATAGGCTCAGCCCCTGGTATAAAAACATCTTGTTCCGTCAAAACCACTGGAGCCAGTCAGGAGTTGGAATTGCGAGTAGGGATGCAGCGATTACCGGATTTCACAATTAACCGCGCTTTAAAACGTCACGGTTAATTAATCGTAAAGACTATGCTACACCGAGTGTTCTGCACGGAACGGAACTTTTGCACCAAACGAAAACAAGGTTACACCAGCGGTGCACTAGCTTAATGCCGTGTTCAACCACTATGGCAGAGGGACTAGCAGCGATGCTCTATTTCCACCGAAAAAACGCTTTAAGGGCCTGTTCACAGATCGCGTCTTTTGCAGGCTCAAGTTCGTTATTTCAAATGTAGGCGCGCGGCATGCGCGCTTATAAGGGAAGCGACGCGCTCGTTTTTTTCCAAGCGCGTGCGCGCCGCATCTAGATAAAAACATCTCTACTTTTCATAATGCCGCAAGCGCACCTTAGGTCAAGTGACAAGAACCAACACAGCAACAACAGAAGCCTCCGGACGGAGCGCAACCGCCCTAGCGCTTTGGAAAAAGGAGAAGGTGGCGTGCAACTTTCAGCTTTCAGTGCAAAAAAACAACAACAAAAAAACAGCGGAATGTTTTGGTTACGCAAGTCTGTGGAAAACAGAAGTGACGTGCTCTCAAGATTTTCAGTCAGTGAACATTTAACTTAATATCCTATTGCTTTCTCCTGTAAATGTTAGGCTTTGTAGTTTTAATATGCCCGGTGTAAAACACTAACATAAGATCAGGGCCGTGTAGACTTCTAGAACTACCAATTAACTGCATTTCAGTTATTAATAACAAAGCATGAGAGATGTTCTCAGTTTCTTTCTATAATTTTTACTTAAACTTCAAACAAACAAACCAAAATAATGAGATTATAATAGATGATTTTCTAAAGGCGCATGTAAAATTTGGATTAATAATTAAAAAAAGAGTATTAAAATAAGTACAATAATATTGGAGTGGATAACATTTGGACTATATTTGTTTTCTTTTTAAAAGAAATACATAGTTAATATTTAGCTTACATTTAATTCAATAGAGCCAACTACTTTGTTTATTCTTATTTTCATTGGGATTTATTATCCCTTTATTTGTTTTTAAGTCAAATACCAACAAGATATTGTTTTCATGTTATCAAGTTTTCTACCTCAGGTTGAAAATAAATTTAGAACAAACTAAACACTTAATCATCTTGTGATCTTTTTCAATCAAATAGCCCTGCAGCCATTGACTTAATTTGTTATTTTTAAAAGAAAAATGCTGGATGTTTACAAAGCACTTCTCTATAATTCCAAAGGAAGAGATTGATTATCGTTTGTCATTTTATAATTTTGTACTGTGTTGTGGCAAATAACACATTAAAATCTAGTGTTGAGTGTTCATGTGATATTATACATATAGTTTTGTGAAATTAATTGATGCATGATAATCGTTAAATCGTGATTATTTCTCAGACAATAATCGTACTTACAAAATCTGTAATCGTTGCATCCCTAATTGCGAGTATTGAAAACGATCAGGATAGCGTATATTAGCATCTAGTTAGCATAGCATTTATATAGTAATTCAGATAATTTTGTGTAGCCTATGTAGTTAATTAGCATAGTTGTCGGTAGGGCTGGGTAAAATAAATAGATTTCTCGATTTTAATCGACTCTCCTTTCTACGAACCAATATCGATTCTTAAATCCCAAGAATCGATTAGGCTAGTCATCCTGTTTTCTGTTGATGAATGAATGGAACATTCTAGCGCACATCCCATCCAATAAATCGCAATAATATTTGTGCTTTGTTACTATTGATATGAAACAAAGTCTAAGATTTCAAATTACTTCCATTTTCTTAAGAAATTCAAAACATATACGGTTTTGGCGCTGTGGCGTGAGATCGCTGTGGGGCAGCTCAGCTCGAGAAGCAGCAGCGCAGAGCGCACATGATCTTCTCTTCCGCCTTAATAATACCAGTTACAGTGCGAAATAAACATGAATGAGCATCTGAATGTGTGTTAAAAGATAGAGAACAACTTATCGAAATCCGTGTCATGTCACATGAAATCGCTCAATCAGTGTTTCAACCGTGGAAAGACGTCAGTAAAACAGCTTGTAAACAATGTCATGTAACGTCACATTTACATCCAGTGACCATAAACTCGTTAGTCAGCAAGAACAATTTACTCTAGAGAGGAGCATCAACATTTTGCTAAATATATGCACCATATTACATATTCATTATATTTTTTAATTTTCTTCAATATTTAATGCATGTTTGAATAAATCTGGCAAGTTTTTATGACAGCCACCATTTAAATGTTTATATTACATAACTTTATTATTATAAAAATAAATAAAAGTGTAATTGTTACCTTCAATATTATAGTAGGCTAATGAAGCCTAGTAGGCTACAACTGACTCCCAGAGTTTACAGCATTGGTTAAGAGATTTGTTTTCCTTGAGAAAATGTGCTATGTAACTGATATCCAAAATAATCAATATTGAATCGAAATCGAATTGCAAGCTTGTGAATCGAAATCAAATTGAATTGTGAAATTTGTGTCAATACCCAGCCCTAGTTGTTATTGTAGTATTGTTAGAAGCATATTTAGTCAGTAGTTAGTAGTATTTCATCAGTTAGGATAGCTTCAAGTTAGCGTAGATGTTTAGCGTTAGCTTTATCTGTATTTAGTACAGTGGTTAGGATGGGACGTAGATGTAGTGTTGCAACAGCACTGCTTGCTCTGAAAAGCGACGAAGGGCCAAATGCTGCTCTTCCTGCATGGATTCCACCACCACATCAGCGTCTTGATGTGAGTGAGTATATATTTGTAATCACAATTTATGTTCCTTCCTATTAGGCTAAAGTTAATCCTCTGGGGTCGACAAACGCACCGGCGCGTTTTGCGGTCACTTGCATTGAAATCTCATCGTAAATTAACCGAAACTCAGTGTATGTCTCACAGACATGACAGATATCTAAATAAAGCTTGAAATGTCATTAAACGAAACAATTCAAAACGAAAAGAAATAGGCCACTCGCTGATTATTTAATCCATGATGTGCATTTCTCTCTATGCGCGTTCATACGGAAATGGCGATCATCAAATTAAACGAAACTACTCAAAACGAAAAGAAATAGGCAAGCCTACTCTCTGATTATGTAATCCATGATGTGCATTTCTCTCTATCGTTCACTATGGAGATGGCGATTCGTCAATTTCTTTAAACGAAACAAATCAAAAGGAAAAGAAATATAGGCAGCATACTCTCTGATTAATCCATGATGTGCATTTCTCTCTATAGGCGCGTTCACTACGGAGATATCAATCGACAATTTCTTTAAACGAAACAATTCAAAACGAAAAGAAAAAGGCTAGCCTATACCTTCTGATTATGTAATCCATGATTTGCATTTCTCTATATGCGCGTTCACTAGGAGATGTCGATCGTCAACTTAATCTTTGCAGCACTGACAGAAAAGTTGTATTAATAAAAATCAATGGACGCGTGTCACCGGATTTACAAATGCACTTCTTGCTTGTTGCTTGTTAATTTAATTTAAAGTAATTAATAAAATGAATACAATTGTCATAATTAAAATAATTAAATATTATTAATTGTCCCATTTTTGCTCATTTATAAATAGCATTTATATCTACCACCCCCTCAGCACATGGGTTAAAAAATTATTTGGCGCCACCATATTATAACGGCCCACGTATTAAAAATAGTCGAGTCTAAATAGGCCTACGAGCCATAGGCATTATTACATTTAATGCCGTCAGCCGGGATCAGAATCAACGTGCACGGGTTGGCCTTGATTTTTATTTTTTGCCTGATCTGGTATTCAGTTTCTGAACGGTGTAGGCACAAGCCAACAGTTTGGTGACGCTGTCTGAGCCTTATGTCATAATTTTTAATTAGTCACGGTAATACCGTATACCCCGGTAAAATAGGGAGGAGGTTTGAAGGTATCAAAATTTGGATACCGCCCAAGCCTATTCTCTGCTATTAAATTATCTAATTCAAAACGAAAACAAATATTCTCTGTAAATGTAATCTGTATGAAAAGATAGAGATGTCAGTCGTCCTCATGGCAACTCATTATCTGCTAATGTGAACATGCCTATAGAGACTGCGCACTATTGAAACGTGGGTCACCTTTGTTGAGCTAACACATTGTTTTTTTTAATCGTATTGCAAATTATTAATTAATGGATGTTTTAATAAAAAAGGAAAAAAAAGGGCACCAAATATAATAATCTAGTAAAGCGACAGGCTCATACCCGCACCTGTAAGCTCACGTTCATCTGCCTCCACTTTTAAGCACAATCTCAAAATCTAATCAATAATCGAAGAATAAAACCAAGTTCTGCCCTGCAGTTTTTCTTTTCTAATCTGTTACTCTCAGATGTACTTTAAAATAAGGAAGAAAAAGTATAGAAAATCTGACTATACTTATGTTTCATTGTGAATTTAAGTTAGTAACTCTCCTAACACTAGCAGGTTGCAGGCAGCAAGGCAACTCCAACAGAGAATTAAACTGCAGTTTCCAATATCGCGTAAATCCCTATGGGAGCATGTTGTGCGACACGGTGAAGGTGTGCCGGTAATGAGATACGGCAGTATCTGCTCGATAAGTGTGCGCTGTAAAAATGAATCCATATATTTCCATATACAAATGGCTCAATGTGTGCATTAAAGAAACCACAGGCTGACATGGACTGCCTGCTACTATCCTGCAGTCAGGACAACAGCTACAAACCTGCCAATCAATCACAGACACTGCTCACAGGTCAGGAAAGGGAGAAATTGTGGAGGAGGAGGAAACAAGCAAGTAGCTTGGATACTTGCAAAACATTTAAGGCTCTATTTACAGCATCTGTCTTGGATGATAAAATGACAGTTATGTTTAAGTTAAGTTTATGTGTGCGTTGAAGATTACCTCTTGACTTGTCTTGAGTGACAGAGTGAAGGGGTGGCTCAGAGTCTCTAGATGAGCGAGAGACTGCTGCACGTGAGTGAGGGCGGAGTCAAAGTTGGAGGCGGAGTTTTCCCTTCTGTCATCATTACCCTTTTTTTTACTCTTGTCGCTAATGCCTTTTAGAGCCTTCTGTGCACGCTTGGAGATCTCCAGCCTGGCCTCTACAGACAGCTAAACGCATACAGAAATCACACACAAAAGAAAGACAAGAATAAATATGTTACAAAGCTGAAGCTTTTTTTTTCAATATTCAATATGTTTTTCTATATCAACCAAATATGATGATTCCCTAGCGAGAAAGCCCTACGTAAAATATAAATCCTTTAATACAATAAAATAGTAATGCTGAAATATTATTACAATTTGAAATAACGGTTTAAAAAAAATTCTATATATATATATATATATGTGTGTGTGTGTTTGGGTGTGTGTGTGTATATATATATATATATATATATATATATATATATATATATATATAAAAACATTAATTCATTCCTGTGACGGCAAAAGCTGCATTTTCAGCATAATTTCTACTATCATTACAAACAAACAAACATAAGAATAGTGAAGGAAATTAAATTCTATCAGTAGTAGTCACCCACAGGTGACCCCATAGAGTGGAAGTTACCCAAAATGTCCTCACATCCTGAAATGTTGAAATATGCTCAAGCTTTTCTGCTTGAACTAATGCTCAGTCAGCAATGGGCCATTATTCTGCAGCACATCTACTATTATAATCCACAATAGTTATGATGTCGCATAATTCAGTCTCATCCCATTTCTCATTTAGTTTAATCTCAGTGAGAAAACTCCACAAGCCTGGGTTCATCTTATACTGTTTACCTCCAACACTCCCCTCCCACGCTCATCTGCTATCACTTACACAAACGTACATAAACTGTATTTACTCACGGTTCGCACATAATCTACAGCAGAGGCATGGCAAATGTCATTGGCTGCTTCTCCCTGTGGCATTCTTGAGTACCAAATCAATGTCACTCTTACCTTAATGGTGGGAGTGGGTGTTTGTTTATGGGAATGAGAGTTTGTAACTTGCTTTCAACTCTAATCATTACATTATATCAACATAACAATCATTGCAATAACATCATTTGAACACCCCAGGGGCCAACGAGCATTAGCGATTAGCCTTTTGATTACAGAGGCTCATTTAGGATGTTTGCCACAGGGCCGAGTGTGTATGTGACTTTTTTGGTATACACGTGTGTATGCTCGACTTGCAGGCAGAATAAATAGAAAACGAAGCCTTCTATAAAAGTATGGAAGAGATGAAAGGTGCTAAAACATCACACAGCACTTAGTGTACATGAACAATGTCCAAGTCAGTAAACGCACCACAGACTTATGGCATATACATGTGCATTTGTTGATTTTAATGATTCTTTTTAATTGCAGCAGGCTTTAACCCTCATGGGTCTGAGGGGTTTTCTGGGTCCTGGAGGTGTTTTGAAATGCTCTGACATTTGTGCTTTTTTCAGTTATTTATAAACATGTTAATGGCAAATGTGTAAATTCACTCTATATAGCACAAACGGGGCTTCAGTAATATGTGAGCAACATGTATGTACATGTTTGTATTTTTGAGAGAATATTGTTTATGCATGGTTATTGAAAAAACTAAAACTTAAAGTGTCTGAAATAAGGCCGGGCTTTTCTTCATGTACAGTTAAGTATTTAATCCAGGCTTCTCTATATTATCATGGAGGACTGGGAATCAATGTATTAAAAATCACATTTCATACGTAATTGATGGTTTAAAAATGAAATGCAGTTAAATGTACCAATATACGGTATATAAATGATTAATGTTTTATTTTATATAGTTGTATTTAAGTAACATTTTAAACATGAATCAAATATTCATGAATATATACACTTTCAATACCCTTAAAATGGCATTAAAATGGCATTAAAAGAACAGACAATTGTTCTTTACCCTTAAATTTTTTTTATTGATTTGTCATTTTTTGTACTCAATGCAATTTGCAAATATGGTAGCAATACAGCTCTGATCTTAGCCAATTATTTTTTGTTAAATGTAATGTTTTGTTGCAGTTTGAGAGGATTTTGAAAGTAGATGATTGCAAACTTCGAACTGAAAACCCTCTAGACCCACCCCCTTTCTGCATTAGACTCACCTTATTGGCTGCTTCAGGGGAAAAGGTGATGGCATCCAAGAAGTTAACACAATCTACGGGCAGCAGTCGGTCAAAGTATTTGGCACAGGTGTCATAGGCATGAAGGAAGTCGTGATCGCTCTGGGGGGCTTTTTTCAGTATATGCTGATCCCCTTCCCAGAACAGTTTATGAAGCCAGGTGGCATGTACAGCGCTAGAGGTAAGTGGTTCTCCTCCCTTCTGGGGGATTCGAGGGGCCAGTTTGGAGATTGACAGGACGTTCTGGCTAGTCAATATCGGCTCCAGAGCTTTCAAAGGAACTGAATCCTGGTCTGTCAGCTTCTTATAGTCCAGACCTAAGGAGCAAAACATTATGATTCCAACATCATACAGAATATACACAGGGAGTAGTTGACACAAATTTTAATGTAGTGAATATTTCTCAGATTGAAAATCAATATCTGTATAGACACTTCATTTAAAGCCTTAACAACAAAAATACATATATATAAATTGTACATTTCTCCTGTTACATGTTACACTAGAGGAACAAGGACAATGGAGTCCACTATTAACATTGAATGTGGAATTTGAAAATAATCAATCTCAATCTCTATTAATCTGAAATATGGGACATTTATTGCAGTTTCAAGTTTCGATATGGTTTCTATTTATGTTAATCAATGTGAATTGGCATGCCTCCAGGATATATCACATCAGACGGACAACATTACACTGACAAACAAGCTTTGTCAGGGCATTAAATATTGAAACACCTGCCTCTGAGAATGGGCCCATCTCACGACAGGGGCCAGAAGGGCATTCAACAAACATATACACTCAAACAGACAGAGATGTGGAAAAGAAGGTGCCATCTCTGTCCCTTGGGTTGTGGCAGATGCTAGGAACAGTCTTTACAGGACTGTGTCGGAGAGCATGTATGCGACAGGTGTGTTTTCGGTGCCTACTAAGTGTGAAGGTATCAGTTGAGACAGGAGAGAGTATGGTGCAAAAACTCTGACAAACTCCCTCTTGACCTTTCAATACACTCACTCCAAGACTACCAATTTGAAAGATTATTCATTAATCTTTAGTTCTAGCTCCTTTCAGCACGATATAAGAAGTGGCATAAAGCTACTCAGAACCACAATATTTGAGTATAAGTCTATGAATAATAGATTTACTGTAATAAATAATAGATATGCTGTTCAAAAGTTAAGTGTTTGCAAGAAAAGCCCTTCTATAGTATGTTATTACTAAGTGAAAGCACATGCAACCGTATTTAGAACTAATTAACAGACACATGCACTTCTGCACAATCTGGAGAAGAAAAAAAAATTCCTTGCCTTTTCTCACACGTAAGTACACAACATATATGCAGATATAACTGTATGACATTTATTACGTTTGCATTATCACATGCACTGCCCTCAATGATGGAAAGAGAGAGAGAGGTAAGGAGCTAATGAACTCATTTAAACCTCACTCCATGTTTTGTGTGTATTATAATAATCTCTCTTATCAGAAAAGAACAAACATGTATTGTATGCGGGCTAATTAACATTCCTCTATTATTTTCATTGGCACCCTCATTGCTCAGCGACCCATTTCCTGTCATCTCAGCTGGAGAGAGATGTGTTATTACACGGGAAATTTCTGGTTATGGTGTTGATTGACATGCTTGCAAGCAGGAGCTGATTTACCGCTTCATTTGTGTTGCCAGGTCGGCTATTTATCGATCGAATCCTCCTTTCTTCAAAACGTTTTTTACAGTCATTTCAATGCCTGCTGCAACCAGCGTTTTTGTTCGCACTGTACAAAACACTGATTTGGTTTTCAAACCTGATCATTAAGATTGAATACCCTTTTGGACGTGATGAGTTCTGATCCATTTGTTCAGACTTTGGCTGTTACTCACCGACAGCGACGGCTTTGAGCTTCTTCAGCAGTTTGATGTGCGTTTCGGGCTTCATAGCAGATTGAGGGAAGTAGTTAGCACAGCCGCAGTTCTCCAGAAGAGTGAAGTAGAAGAGGATTCGGAGCTGGTCGGTTCCGGCTATACTGGGATACACATATTTAGTCATGTGTGTGTAGAATGACTCAGGGTCACTCTTTAGAGTCTCGAACAGGCCCAGAGCCGCCAACCGGCCCTCGATGTTTTTGGTGGAGAGGCTGAAGAAAGAAAGAAATGAGAGATGGATGGAGATGAAAGACTGGAAGGTGACAGAAACAAGACAATGAGCAGTTGTAACCAAGGTCTGTTAAAGCATTGATCACTCAACCTTTGCAAATTGCTTGTAGTGAATCAATTAAGGCAATGCTCAGGCATCCCCCCACCCCCCACAATTGTCCCCCGAACCAAATGAAGTACATTAAGGTCGAGTTAATATGCTGCGACGGCCCACTTGTGCGAGAGAATTGATTTTGTTTAATCTAAAAGAACTTCTTCAAAGTCCATTAAACTTTATTCACTGTGGTTTGACCACTTTCAGGACCCCATTTTTTTTGTTTGTTTTTTTAAGCAGTGAATTATAGCCTATGGTGAGCAGTTACTGACCCACCATAAATCTGATGTCAGTCTATGGGTGTCATGTTTTATGTTAGCGCTGCCCTGATTTACATAATTTATCTCCACGGTGACTTCATGAGCAGGCGTGTGGACTGGCCCTCCACCCTGTTCTAATTGAATGGCTTTTCAGTAAAGATAAACAGCTTTACTGCACCAGAGAAATATCCCATAGCAATTCTGATGCATGGAAATGTTTTATAGAGTTGGGTTATCAATAAATTACTATGTGAACCTTCGATGACTGCCAAGTCCATTTATCCAGCAGGTCTGCTGATGCTGTACGTGAGGGTGGACGTGTGAAAAGGAAAGGGGTTGGAGAAAGAGTCGTACACAGTAATAGAGAGAAAAGACGTAAAAAGCATGCTGACTCACAAACAGGACAGGGAATAAATGATTTAGATAAGCGGGTTGTAGACCTCCACGGGGGCAGGAAAAAAAGGCCACATTAAAATTGCCTCTGAACTTCTGAGTTTGCACATTTTTTAAATATTGTTATTGTCCGTTTTTGATTGTTCTGGACAATGCAAGACAATGATCTGAAACAAGAAAGTCTATTACAAAACGGGTTAAAAACAAGAAAATTCAAGTTTTCGAATGGCACAGTAGTGGTCACATCAACTCAAATGTGAGAAATGTTTGGCTGCAGTAATTTCTGCTAATAAACACTTACTGACTTTATGGATTTTTTTAGAGTTAGGGTACTCCAACTCGAGTCCAATTTTGAATGAACTCGGACTTGTCACGCACTCGGATGAATTTGTACTCGGACTTGACATGGACTCGGACATTTTAGACTCGGAAAAATGTCCAAGTCCAGTCGAGTCCGGGCACTGGAGGACACAATATTATTCCAAAAATGAAACAAAACTACTTGTGTTGTTTCCGCGTTGAGCATTTAGCCAATCACAGACATGTATATTAAGCGCATGAACACAGTGGCAAATCAGAGGCATTTTAGATTCAACATGCAGAGAATTTACTTAAAATGTATGTTTAGAATCAGCACAAGCTTTATCCTTTCACAAATCCCCTCATAAACAAAGTCTTGACGCGATATAAATGAGAGATTCACTGTGCTGTGCGGACAACTTCCGTGTTTATGATGACAGTTTTAGTGAGAGTGCAGAACGCGGTAAGTAAGTGATCGCTTAAAGGGAGCGCTATTGACAATCTAAAAATAGTTTTGTTTTTCGTGCTTCTAGAGGACAAGTGGTTACGTTCACACTGTAAATTATAAAGAGTGATAAATGCATTTAAATGTGGGAGTGAATCAGCAAAATTTTAGTCCTGTGAGTCTTGAAATTGCGATGATTAACATAGTAACCATAGCAACATGAGAAAGCGATAACCATAGTTACTTTTTGGCGTCTAATAATTTTATGATTTTTGTTGCATTTACACTTTAGTCATAAGTTTACATACACCTTTCAGAATCTCCAAAATTTAATTGTTATTTATTTATTAATAAGAAGGATCATAAAAACATTGTTTCTATTTAGTACTGCACTGAAAAAGCTTTTTCACATAACATATGTTTAATAGCCTAGTCCACAAGACAAAATACAAACACAAAATACAAGACAAATTACTTGATTGTAATTTTGTGTGTCATTTTTTTTTGGTTTGTTTTTTTGTAATGGTTCTTCATGAGGAAAAATCCTCCAGCTCTCCATTCTTTGCTTTTTGCAATTTAAAATTGTTTTTTTTTGCAATTTAAAATTGTAAATTGTTCTTATTTTGTTGAAAAATTATATTAATTTAGTCCTGCCCTTCAGAGGCTAAAAAAAGATATCAGCATGTAAAACAAAATAAGAAAAATTTAAACATCACCATTTGCTCAAATGTTTACCTCTGGCTCTTAATGCATCGTGTTGCATTCTTGAGCATTACCTTGCAGATTCTGAAAGATGTACAATGGGTAAACGTATGACTTTGAATATACATTGCAATCATTTTGTAAGGTTTAAAATATTAATTGAAGAGCTCAGTGTTGAGAGATTTCGGCGTAATTTTATTGACAGGCGATCTGACCAATCATAATGCAGATACCCATTTTTGTCCGATGAACAAACCAAACCAGTTAGTAGATTAAAGTCAGTGGACTTGAACTTGAAAAATGGTGTGTATTGATTTCTTTTTGCAGTTCTGATTTTCATTCATGTTTAATTCGTGCTATAACTAGAAGGGTTAATCAGTTCATGTGCTGCTTGAACTGAGGCCTACACATTAAAGCACCACAAAACAGTATTTATTGTTTGAATTTCATAATTATTATAAAAATTTCAAAGATGAGACTTTATTTCATGCCAAAAGTAGGCTGCTCTGTCTTGTATATTGGCACATTGTCAGTGTCCTCTTTGCTCCGCAATACAGCTTATTTTGTGTTTTTGTTTACTCTTTATGCATAGGTTCTCAATGAACATGTAAATGACATTCAGTGTATAAATATGAATATGCAAAAATACACGAGAAAAAAAAAATCAGGGGGCAATACTTAATTTCTACATTTTGTGGACACCGTAATACATTTTCTAAGGATTCTTTGATGAATTTAAAGTTCAAAAGAACAGCATTTATGTTCAATAGAAATCCTTTGTAACATTACAAATGTTTACCATCACTTTTTATCAATTTAATGCATCCTTCCTGAATAAAAATATTTCTTAAATTAAAATAATTACCCAAAACGTATGAACAGTATATTAACTATTATTATCTAACATAAAACTAATTTAGCATAAAACCTGGCTTTCATAATGTTGGCCGATCCCAGTTTAGATCCTCTGGACCGGTCCAATGCTTATTCCAATAAAAATAACTGTTCTTATTTTTTTTAATGACCACAAGGGCACTTTAAGATTTCAGAATTAAGTTCGAGCCCCTGCGGCATCCCTCTTTGCACGCCATTGTGCAAGACACAACCTACAGTAACATTCATAGAACACACACAGGTCTCAACATTTGTGAGCACTCAGCATGTGCACATTGTGTTACAGTTCATCATATTCAACGTTAATACAACAAAATGAGCGAGCTGCAGGCTGCATGTGGCCATTTGGACAGAGCCCAACACCTATCCATTGTCTACAGAGCGTAACCCTAAGGACCTTAACACATGTTTAATGGAAATGACTATACAGGCAGGAGGCACGATATCCCCTGGCCAAAAACAGACACAGAAAGAGCAATGCAGAGAGAAGAATGCAAGATAGGCCGGAAAACAACAACAGTCCAGACCAAAGTAAGGAAAAGAAGATGATAGCAGAGACAAAACAAGACAGAAATTACAGGAAGGAAAGGCAGCAGGGAGAGATAAAGAGTGGGAAAGACGAGCCTCTGACTGCAGTCTGCTTATTAACACAGAATAACTGCTTTTAACAGGATCAATACTTCACTAAACACAGCAGCCATTAATCCTGTCTCCCTGCTGCAATTACAATGCCAAGAATGGATAAAGGGTGTGTGTGTGAGACACTGAATTTTTCACTCAAGGACAGACTGAAAAACCATCACTGACCCTCTTCGATATATATGTTATTAGTAACAGTCCTGTAATATGATTGGTCATACGGCATTCCAAGGGAGTCCAGCAGCACTGGGACATTCCAGACTAGAGTATGCGAGCAGTGCAAAGCAAAGTTGTGTGTGTGTGTGTGTGTCTGTGTTAAGAGTGCAATGAAAAACCTGATGTGGACCTAGAATGGATAGATAACCCAATTCTTTTAATGAGAATGGGAAAATTGCCTTCTCTCCACTTAGCACACATACTTTCTAATGCATGCTGCCAAGTAATACTCAGATCAACTTGTCTGATTTAAAAAATTGATGCTGTGGCTTCTTTTGGAACTATTTTGATGGAGGAGGAAAAAAAAAGTAAACAAACTAAGGCCCTGTCCACACGGAGACGCGATTAGCTGTATACGGACACATTTTTTATCGGATCGGTGTTTCGTCCAGACGGATCCGGCGTTTTGGGAGACTGAAACCGCTATTTTTTGAAACCGGGTCACAGGGGGGATAAATCTGAAAACAACACCCTTGCGTCTTCGTGTGTACGGCCAATCCGTATATTTTGTGAAACGATGATGTCATCACCCCACGTGTCGACTAGTCAGACGCGGTAAATCAGTAGTCTAACAGCAATAACAACTGCGACTACTTGCTTGAGTTCATGCTTCAGAAGCTACTGAGCCTATTTTATTTCTTTATTTATTATTTAGGCCTACTTTAATGTATTTTTATTTTATTTCTTTATTTTACTTCTTTATTTGTTTATATTTCTTTATTATGCTATGATGCTTGTATTTTGTCTGATTAAGACATTTCGTATTTTGTAGGGATGGGCATTTCAAGCAAAAATAATATTCGACGATCGCTGGGAATTATTTGATTATTATTCAAAAAATGCACCTCTGCCCCCTCATGCTCACCGGTAACACGGCGTTCGCTCCGACATTACATTTCTCTGTACTGTAGGCCTAATTAAAGAAAAGTTAGTTTCACATTTATGTTTAAATAATATGTTATTTTTTCCATTTCATATATGTTGATTATAAAAGTGAACAGCCTGAGTAGCCTAATCATAAAATGCGCAATATCGAGACATCATATTGACCACTTCATTAAGTTTTGTTTTATATAAAGCCTTTATTTAAAGTGAATTTCGTTTTGTATAAATTGTATCTTAATTTTAATCAATGTTTCATCAACCAATTGCCTGGATTTAATAAATAAGAAGCAAATATAGCAGACAATAGCCATCAGGACACGGAGGCGCCGATGCGATATAACTTGCATCCCACGTGAACTGGAGCTTGTCTCATAAATGAACAGGAACTCAGAAATATATCTAAGCTTGAAATGTGTACTTTTAAACAATACAATACAAAACGAAAAGAAACAGACAACTCTCTTATAATCCGTATGAAGTGTGCATTTATCTCTATAAGCACCTTCACCTACTGCGAAAGTGGCGAGTCAGCACCGTCACAGAAAACACTAGTTTATTTATAAATAATTAAAATGCCTCCTTGCTATATTTGACACATTCATAATGATTAGGCTATCTGCCGGTTCTTTGTGGCAAACTTTATGCGTCTGCTAACTAATCGGATATCGTGACTCATTCCTATTTTGTACCAGGCCATTCATGGTTTTTCATATTGTTCAATAAAGTTCTTGGTTAAAAAGAAAGAAAAAAAATAAGCTACTGTTCCAAATATTATTGTATACAGCGCGCAAGGTTTATGCGCAAGTCTTCTTCTCTGTTTTTAGTGTATCTGTGTCAGAAATACAGCGCCTCATACTGGTCTGGCATGTATACTACATCGGCTTTAGCGGTTTCGTGTGTACGCAGATATTTCTTGAGATGGCGCCGTGTTTATGGAATTTTTTTTTTAGAACGAGGAAAAAAAAGAACGGATAGGGAAAGCTCTGGCTTCGTGTGGACGTGGCCTAAACTGGTCAAATTTTGTCAGGTTTCATATTTGTAGAAGTGCTGTAAAATAAATATTACACTGCAATCATGCTGTTGGTCGGAATATTACCACCTGATTATATGTCCCAGATTCACCTTAGGTAAATGAAAATTAAACATGCCCAAAACTACATACAGTGTACAGATAGACTAAAGACACTTCGTGTTTACTTGTGACTGCCGTTAGCCCCGTTGTACCCTATATTTGGTTGAAAATTTGTGCAAAACTCAGCTTAATGAATAACCTGAAAAAGAAAGCCAAAAAGGACATTTGATGCCAACAAAATTTCGGACCAATTTGAAATAGCACTTAAAATCTGGCTCGAAATGCATTCAGCTATAGAAGCTAATACATTATAATGGCAGTGCAGTGTGAGGTCTTATACTGAATCATGAATTTGAAAATTGGAATAAAAACTATTTGAAGCCATTCATGAGTTTTGAAAGAGTATCCTCAGGGTATATAATACACCTAAAAAAGCATGCTGGGCAGAAAAAAGCCAAAACCCTACAGTGTATTAATCTGAGAAAAAAAAAAAAGGAAAAGGAAACATCTAAAAATAAGTGACCTTACCTATCATTTTCAGTCCCTTATAAAGCATAAAATGAAACCTGGAAAGAACCAATTCATTCTGCTGGTCCAAAAACATGACTAATGTGACCGATTTGACTAAAAGCCAAATGATCAATACAACAAAAAGAAAGTCTTGTCGGACTAAAACATTAAAAAAGGAAACAGCAATGTTATTTGGCCCTAAACAGAATACTTGAGAAAAACATGACTTGGTGCAGGCTGGCAATAAAGAAAAATGGATAGACTGTAGACAGAGCAGCTGTTTAGAAAGAGAAAGATAATTTTGGACTGACCATCTGTCATACGTAGGATTCAGAAAAAAAACAAAAAAAAAAACGATCCCACATTTGAAACAATTTGTCCTGGTTTCAGAAAGTTGGAGTATAAAACACAGTTGCAGTTTGTATAAAAAAAATAAAAAATAAAAAAAATAATAATAATAATAATAAATGCCTCTAGATTTTATAATATCATGAAACAAACAGTGATGTACTTATACACATACAAACAGAACTACTGTAACTGGATCTAAATGGAGAGGAACTGAACTATTTATTTGAACTAACTGAAGGAAGAATGGAATAGACTGGAACAGAATGGAATGAAACTGAATTAAATGAAAAAGGCAAAATCTGAAGCAACGCTAATTTGAGTGATTTCAATCCAATGCAAAGCCAAAACAATCATGCCAAAATGAGCAATCATTTCTATGAAGCCCAATTAAATTGTGCTTCAAAGCTCACATTTTACACAATAGTGTAAACTATTTCAAAATAACAAGAGAGAATGTACAGTATCAATAAATCTGAACAAAACTGGGGATGATGCTAAATATGCCAAATTACCCCTTGTAATAAAATAAATCAATGCATTTACATAACTCAGTTGTGCCTTGTGACATAATAAACTAAATAAACCAACCAGGGGAAAAAAAACAAACAAAAAATGCCCCTAAAGAACCGGCCCTTTTCAAAGCCTTTGAAAACGCATTATATAACCACATCATATGCAAATCATATAAACTGAGTAAATAGCATAAACGATGCAAAATATCTTTACAACTCCTCATCAGTCAGAAAAGCCCATTTGCTGACAAATTAGCAAACAGAAACTGCAATACAATAAAACTTTTGAGTAATTGCCAAAGTTGTTCAAACTCCCTCTGGTGCCATTCCATTCTCCTTTGATAACTCCTTTGAATGGAGTGGGGAGATCTATTTTTTATATATATATTTTTAAGAGATTTCATGTTCTACAGAGAGATAAAAAAAAAAAAAACGACAACAACAACAACAGAAGCCTTGAGTATGGTAATGAGCATGGAATGACTCTCACAAGGGAAAACATGGAAGAAAAAAAATCACATTCACAGTAAATCAGTTTCACCCAAGCAATCTGTACTAAATAAGCAAAGTCAAATGAGTGCCTGAGAGAGAGAGAGAGAGAGAGAGAGAGAGAGAGAGAGAGAGAGAGAGAGAGAGAGACAGAGAGAGAGAGATATTCGGGGTGATTAAACCCGGTGAGAGATGGAGAAGGAGTTGATTAGACCAGGCTTTGAACAATGATTCAGCAACAAATTTACCGTGCAGGGGGCTCAGGAGGGGTGGCACATTGTTTGTGTGTGGATTTCCAAAGCCCAATAAAAAAACGACTGCAAAGCCATTTCAAAAAACAAAGAGCTTCTTGCCTTCGCTACTAAACTAAGTCTGGCAAATCACACTGACCGATCGACAGGAAGCCAGTTTCTGCGATCAATCCGTGCAATCTTCTGCTTGAACCTCTAGAGCACAGGGTTGCAGGTTTTTGACCCTCACGTCGAGGAAATAAAAACTGTTACTTGTGGAAGCTGCAGACATTGCTTCTAATTGAGGTTTTGCAGACTCATTCCTCCGGAAAAAGTGTTGTGTGTGCAGTAAATCTGTTTTCAGTGTGAGCGCTGCTAATGTCCGCTGTGTGTGTGTGTGTGTGTGTGTGTGTGTGTGTGTGTGTGTGTATGTGTGTGTGTGTGTGTGTGTGTGTGTGTGTGTGTGTGTGTGTGTGTGTGTGTGTGTGTGTGAGTGAGTGAGTGAGTGAGTGAGAGAGAGAGTGAGAGAGAGAGAGAGAGAGAGAGAGAGAGAGAGAGTGTCTTACCCACTATCAGTGAACAGAAACTCAAGGTGCGTCATGTGTACTTCCCAGAGAGGAATGCTGTACCGATGAGCCAAAGAACGAGAGATCCCATACACGCTCTCATCCAATGTCCTAGATAGAATGATAGATAGACAGAATAGACATATAGAACGACAGAAGGGTAGACAAAGCAACAGAAGGTTAGACAGAACAACAGACAGACAGAATGATAGATAGAAAGAACATTAGAACAAATAGAGTGTAAATAAAAGGCAAAAAGTAAAAGGAACACAAATGAAAAATGAAATATACACATATAAAGAGAATTTCAATTACATCTATAATGAAACATTTTTTTTAAAACATTCAAGCTTAATTAGGTAAATTCAGTGTCTTGGTCTGTCTAATCTTGGCCAAAATGGCTGCCCATCAAAGGCCAGGTATAACAAATCCGTAAAAATCCTGATCTGTCTTGTTCTAAAAGAATGATTTGATCCCTTTTCTGGCTGAACTTGCAATTCAGATCTGCCCTGAGCTGCTGGAACTTCATTTTGCAACCCCTACAGTAAGAATTGGACGTTTCGCCAAATCTTGCAAGACCTTAGTCACCCCGAGACCTGTGATTCCAGTCCTTATAAAACGGTCTATCAGGCTCCTTAAATCCAGGACTCTGGTTTGGATCAAAAGATAAATCCTGAAAAATGAGCTTCTCTTCTAGAGAGTCATATTCAGAGGACAGACAGATTAAAAGAGATGTGTCATTCTTTTTCAACTCCACACACATTCTTAGTGAATGTCAAGAGTGTGCTAAATTGGAATCTGGCCAAAAGGTCACTTCATAATTTCCATTCCTGTTATTTGAGAGTGTATGACTTTAACATTATTCAAAATATGTAAATATATATATACTAAGCACTTATAAGTAAATAAAAGTAAAAAAAAAAATATATATATATATATATATATATATATATATATATATATATATATAACATACAATTAATAAAAAATAAATAATACACACACACACACACACACACACACACACACACACACACACACACACACACACACACACACACACACACACACACACACACACACACACACACACACACACACACACACACACACACACACACAATAGCATATATTTCATGTCTTGTTTTCTTGAGATCAATATATACTAGCATTCATATGTTTTTGATGTGGTACACGGCCACACAATACTTACTCAGCCAGGCCCAGAATAGTCTCTTTCTTGTACTGGTTGTCGCTGCTAAATCTCTGGACATCAACTCCACGGCCGAGTCCCTGTAGCACCTGAGCCTGAGTAAAGTCTGTCAGTCTTTCACTGTATAGTTGCAACTGACCAATCAGGGCCTGCAGTTCCTCATTATCCCATTTGCATCCAGCATGGTCTGTCACATGCTTGGTCACAAGACGTATCAGCCCTCTCGGATCAGCCTACATAGAAACAAGACGTGTAAGACTACAACAACTACAACGACTCAATTCAAAAATATATAAATTTACAAACACAAAGATTTTATTTAAAACAGTAGGGAGAATAATTATATTTCTCACACCTATTAGATTCATAGGAATAATCAAAGGAATTCAAGAATTTTTAATATTTACGTGGTCCTTCCACTTTAATAAAAGCAGTACTCAAGTGTGTCCTCCAGCTCGATTTGAGAATTATCCAAAGAGCGTATTGTGCTTTAATGGAATCTATCAATCATTAATAAAATGAATAAAAATAAATAATCATAAATTAATTTTTTTTTCCAAATGTACATGTTTAAAATTGGTAGAATTCTGATGATGATAAACTCATTCCGCAAAGAACTTTTGGAATAAAACTCCTGCTTGATGACATTAATAGGATAACAGTTCCATTGAATATAATACACTTTCTTTTTTATTTCCAGGTTTAAACTAAATTCTGAATATCAGATTTATAATGTGGTCTCACACTTCTAGACCTGTATATTGTCTCCAATCCTGTGGTCTACAGTACATCAATGCAATTGTTATGCTAAGTAATAATTTGAATTCAGTGTAATTAAGTCTGCCACGAAGAGAAATGAACAGGTTAAGAGCTTTGACAGAAGAACAGAATATAGAATGATTACACGCTAATCTATATGGAAATTATTACAACGACATGTCATGAGTGCGATAACAGAATCTGATAATGGGACGCTGTGTGGGATTGTGTATTATTGAACTCTGACCAAACAGCACATGTTCTGAGCTGACAATACGGCAAGTAAAAAAAGACAGTAAAAAGAGAGCGAGAAGTGAAGAACAAGGCACAAGAAAATAAAAACATTAAAAGAAATGGAGCACAATCACAGACAGGCGCGTTAACGTAGATAAAGACCAGAGCAGGATAGAGGGATGAGAGATAGATGGAAAACACAGTGGATTAAGAATAATACATGCTTTTTTTTATTTCAATATTTTAATGAACAATGCCACCACTGGTTTATCCTCATAGCAAGTATATGTCCTAGTCGGTCATAATTTAATTTACCCTATTGGCATCTTCTACTCTGCCAACTTCTACCAACTGACACATGAATCTAGGTACAATTTTATGGTTAGCTGCATTTAAAATAGTTTTTCCCCCGCTGTCCGTGACCAGAACAGACCTTCAACTCATTTTTAGGTCACCAGTTGTGAACCACTGATCTGTGGGATACAGAAAAGAGACATGATGGATGGATATGGCGAGCATTTGAACCCCCTCTCCGAGACAAGCTCTTTCATGATGAAACATCTTTATCCAGCTATTCCCTTTCTGTCTCTCTCGTACTGTGTCTTTAGAGAGTGACAATCCAACCACAAGCAAGATTCAGCCTGTAGCTTATCCATCAAATTCCTATCCATCTTTTGCTCTTCCTGTTGTTCACACCTGCCCTGTGTTTTGTGCGCATGTAATCAGGCATGTGAACCATAATAACCGACCCTGCGGCAGACATGCCCGAGAATTCAGGCGGGTTTTCGGCGGTAATTACATCTAATGATGTTAAAAGACCTTTTTGGATGGGTTAATGTGCGAGGTCCACTGCATATTTGCATGTTTGTAGTCTGCAGTGCAGTAAAATAACAGGCGTATCGCATTTTGCATCCGCATCGCCATCTATTTACGCTAAACGTCCACAGGTGTGTGTGCGAGAGTGCAAAGGTGGTCGGTTTGGTGCCCCCCTGAATGGCCTAAAAAAAGATCTAATGCTTGATCATTCACACTTTATCGCAAATCAAAATAATGATAACTGCAGCATCTAAAACTACTCAAAAGGTTTGGGCTGAAAAACAGTGTGTGCTTACAAACACCCATTTAAATATAATGAGCGCATAGGTGGGCTGAATATGTTTGCTGCAGGCTATGATGAACAGTTGTGTACTCTGTGGTTTGGCTGTCTTGCTCTCGCTCTGACAATTATGCTAAACAGCATTTTGATTCCCCTTCTCAAAGACAGAATGGCACACACTGAGCATCTCGACTGCAACCAAAGATCTGGCTGGATGGGGCTTTATTATAAAAAGGAGTTTGCTTAAAAGGATTAAAGCTTCGCCTACTGATGGCTAATGCGCACACACACACACACACACAAAAAGCACATGGTGTGTTAAAAGGAACATCCATCAACATCAAATAAAAAGCTGATAACTAATCACTGCATCCTCGCTGGTACTCAGAATGCAATATTAAATTACAAGCTTGCGCTGTGTACGACAGACACCGGCTGTAAATGCGTCAATCGTTAATAATGTGTTTATCAAGCAACAATATCTCTAAGTAGATTTCAAAAGACCAAAGGTAGTCTTTTAGCTGTCTTGCCATATTATAATCTTACTGGAGTTCTGTCTGTTATTCCACATCAGGCAATGGATGCATTGTATAGTAGATAGGGCTGGTAATCGAAGGTTAGGCAATTCAAACCCTACAGGGGGCGATTCAGCTAATCAGCCCCGACCGAGCGCGGGATTTAACCCCAGAATCATTTAATAAACGTCATCAAGGGAGATTAGAATCTGAGCAATAGCTACTGATGGGACGATAATTCAGAAATGCAAATGCGCATTTTTAATTCACAATTTATTGATGATGTACTGTAAGCAACAATCCTATGTGACAGATTAGGTAATTAAATGTTATATACTATATGTATTATGGTATTGTAATCATATCTGTAGTAGATCCATTGGATCTATTTTGTATTAAAAAAGATTTAATGGAATCCATGTAGCTATTTTTAATTATAATAATTGATTATAATATCTAAATAATTGATTAAATTATTCAATTGCAAATATACATACACAAATTACGGTTCAAAAGATTGGGGTCAGCAAGTTTTTTTTTAGTTTTTTTTTTTTAAATAAAGTAACTTTTAAATCAGCAAGATTGCATTAGATTGATCAAAAGTTACAGAAAAGACATTTATAATGTTAAAAAAGATTTCCATTTCAAATAAATGCTGTTCTTTTGAAATTTATATTTATCAAAGAATCCTGAAAAAAATGCATGTTTCTGCTAAAATATTAAGCAGAACAGCTGTTTTCAACATTGATAAGAAATTATTTTAGAGCACAAAAACAGCATATGAGAATGATTTCTGAAGGCACATGTGATACTGAAAAAAAGCCACATCACACACGGAGATCGTTGTTCCGGGCAAAGTCTGAAGTCAAACTGACATTTATGTTTGCAAGTGGGTAAAAAATTACATTTTAAATAACATTTAAAATGAAATGTCTATGTACAGTACAGCATAGGCTTTGTCCGAACTTCCAAATCTCAAAAACTGCTTATTGGATTGATTTTAACGGAACGAAATTACGCAGAGTAGAATTTTGAACAAAAACATCAGTTTTGTATAGTTTTTAGTAAATTAAATTGACTAATCTTTGATATAGTGTAATGTTTGTTCTGATTTACACACAAAGATCAATCTAAACTGAAGTAATGCAAAAGATCACAGATCTTTTCCTTGGACAAATAAAAGTAGAAAGCATGCGTTTCCAGGGATGCACCTCTCCCATTTAAAGCATGCACTGCTTTCCATTTTGACAGAATCGGGAACAGAAAACAACACCGGTTGCGGGAGAAAACATTTGCTCACTGTTAGTAGGGCGTCACAGTACAACAGGATCACAGTCTCATTCCTACACAGAGAACATAATTATGCACTTAGATTTGAAAGAAACATCTTGTTGGGCTTAATTTGCAATGCAAAGGCAGTGCGCCGTTTCAGATGTAGCCGAATTCATCCAGAGGCCCGACTGCACGCTCCTACAGACCTACTTGCTTTCAATAACATCACGTACATGTGCTGCCTGTGATAGTGATGATGTCTGAGGGGGATCTGCTTGGAAAAAGAGAGAGGAGGCAAAGGAAAGCACAGGAATGGATGTGTGACGGGCTAGAGAGAGAAATTGTGTGTTGTGTGCGAGAGAATGAGGAGGTTTAAATTAAGAGAAAAGGAAGGATAAATGGATTACCATGAAAGAAATGAGTGGAGAGGCAGAGAGAGCGAGAAAAGGCAAATGAAGAGACAAATGGATAAGACGATGAGAATTTGAAGAGGTGCAAATGATGGGGGCGTTTGAGGCATGTTGCCTGCCGCAAGACCGTCTCCTTCAACAAATATTAGCAAACACATGAAAAATGTCACTTGGAAAGAGAACCGGTGGAAATAAAACACACAGAACATCATATTCTTTCTCTTTCCATCAGCGGTAATGGATTTTTCTCTAGCATTTAACCAACGCCACACAGAGGAACATTACAATCCATTAAGAAGAGTGTGTTTGTGCAGATGTGCGAATTGCTATACGGTGTACACTAAACACTAGCCACTTATTACCCCAGCTTTCCTTGGAAAACAAAATCACTCTGAGTGCACCTGTGGGCAGCGTTTGGCCGTAAATCCAGCGAACTGTAACCCTGAAAAGCATCAACAAACAATCATTTCCATCCATGACCTTCTGCATTGCTCTTTAAAAGAGAAGGCCATTCAAAATTTCCAGTTCGGACTTGAAAGAAACAGGCTTAAATAAGTAACTTAACGGTCTGACATTAGTTTTCCTCCCGAGGCGCAAATCGAAACAATGCTAAAAGCACATAAAATGAAAACAAATTATAGACTTGTGGCATGCCTTATTTGAGTGTGCTTTTTCAGCGGATGTTCTATTTATTGTACACTCCTGGCAGGAACCTGGAGCATCCCTGGGATTAACTGCTGCGCTCAAGGGCGAAACGCCAACACCGGATCTCACAGTTCACAGTTTCTTCAGTTACTTCAGCGTTTCGGTTTTCTGTCCTGCCTGATTCACCTCGTAGCTGGTTGGCTTGGTTCATCATGGTTTATAACGCTTTAACGAAGACTTTAAAATACTGGAAAAATACTTCAGGAACCAAAGTCGCTTAAAAAGTTGGCAGGCCCTGTTGCACTCAGTGACTGCTGAAAATTCAGCTTTACCATCACAGGAATGCATTACATTTTAAAATAATAAACACACACACACACGGCTCAAAATTAACCCCTGCTGATTCTGGGTGGGTTTCAGCAGTGTCGTATAACGCAGTTATTTCTACTAGCCATTTTGGCAAATCGAATTTTAGGTAACACTTTATTTTACAGTGTTCTTGTTACATATCTTACATGTAATTACCATAGTAATAACAGTAAATTATGCATAATTACATACAACTAACCCTCAACCAAATCCTAATCCTACCCTAACCCTATAGTAAGTACATGTAGTTGCTTAATGTTACTCAGTACTTAATTATATAATTACACTGTAACAATGACAATTTAAAATAAAGTGTAACCAAATTTTATATATAATATAAAACTTTTTTCAATTGTATTATTTAAAAAAGGCATCTGAAATAATAAAGTATGTATAATGTAGTGTTGTCAAAAAAAATAAAAAAATAAAAACATATCGATACTGAAATATCTGAAAAGCATCCAATACTTATTTTCCGCTGAATAGATACAAGATACCAGCTGACCTTTCAGTGAATAATTTCACAATATTACTGTTTTACTGTATTTTTTACCAAATAATTGCAGCCTTGGTAAGCATAAGAAACTTGTTCAAAAACAAGTCTTACTGACCCCAAACCTTTGAATATTAGTGTAATTATGGACCAAATAACTATAATAATTATGGACCAAATGACATGTAAATCCAAAAATCACAGTTTGTTTTTGTTCTTATGCGTCATTCAGAGGAAGGGCTATTTGAAATAGACAATAGAAAAGAAAAAAAGAAAAATTGCTTGACTTTAAAGGAACAGTTTACTCAAAAAAGCAAATTCTAAAATCATTTACTCAGCCTCATGTCGTTTCAAACCGGTATGAATTTCTTTCTTAGACGTTATTTTGAAAAACAATAATGTCAAAGAGGTCCAGTGTTGTTTGGAACACATTGTTCTTGGAAATATCGTATTTTTTTGTTTTGTAAAAAATAATTTTCATTTTTAATTAAATAAATAAAAAATCCCCACTTTACAAGCACCTCATCTTGACAGAGCCACAAACTATGACAGAGCCACAGTGCTGCTTTATATGTTTCACACTGCGATATAATTACAAGAACGTTTCCTTGTGCTGTTTTGTCTTCCAAACTGTTCAGCCTGTAGCTAAGCAGAGAGCTGATAACTAAGTGACAGCTCTCAGAAACGAACTGTGTAAAGACTCTGAAACAAACACAGACGGTTTCAAGCTCACAAGAGCAAAACGTTTAATGACTTGAGTTCACAGAATTAGCTTCAGGTCTAGTTCATTAAAAAAAAAAAATGTCTTCAAACTGCCAATCTTGTGTCAACAGAAGACAAGTGCTCACTGAAACTTTGTTCAAATATTAAAATATACGCTTCCAACTCATAATTTTCTTTCCTTGTTTGTCTCCTTTTCTAAGCAATATTTTAGAAAACATGAAAGCGTAAAATCTCTTCTACTTTGTGAACATATTGAAATGGATTCACCATTTATATTTACAGTCTATTCCACTTTTTATACACAATGTTTTAATGTAATTGAAGAAACCAAGAAGCTGTGACAGTATTTGTATTTAAAGTCTTTCTCAGTTTGAGTCAATATTCGCAGGCACCGCAATCACCATCCAATAAAACTTGTGTAAAAGTTGTGCACTTCTAGGCTTCCATTCTGAATTCAGTGCAGACTCTACGCTTACATCTTTCAGGAGTCAAAGTCTCAAAAATGTAGGGGCACTGTCAAAGTTCATTTTTTTAATGACTATAACATTAGTTTTACAAGCAGACCAGAAGTTGCCCTTCGATTTCATGATTTTCAAGATGAATCCAAACTTTTGAACAAATATCAAGTTTCAATCAGGAGAGAGAGATACGTTTACAATCCGACATAGCACTTGCCACTAATACAATACACTAGTGACTAGGTTGTCTGTTTAGTTTCTTTAAAGGATCAAAGGCACAAGCACAAAGGCCTAAAAGCACAAAAATGTTTGACATTTTGATATAAAATGTTGGTAACGTTTTTTTAGGGTTCAATTCTTTTAACTTGCTTATTAGCTTACATATTACTAGGATACTGGCTGTTTATAAGTACTTATGAAGCACATATTAATGCCTTATTCTGCATTACCTTATTCTACATCTCCTAATCCTACCCAATACCTAAACGCAACAAAAACTACCTTACTAACTATTAATAAGCAGTATATTAGGAGTTTATTGATGCAAAAGTTGTAGTTAATCGTAAATAAGTGTTCCCCATACTGAAGCATTACCATAATGTTAAATAAACTATTATATATCATAAAATGAACTTAGCAGTAAAAGTAGCTAGTTGCAAACATCCCACATCTGAAATTAAATTAAATGCATTATACAATTTACATTCAATGGATAAAAGAAAAACTAATTCGACTAGAGCTGTCAAAATTAATTAGTTAATAGCTGTGATCCATTGCTGTTTAACGCATTACTGAAGCAGTTTAGCTAATTTCTTTTCCCCACATCCTTTGGTTACTGTTATAGTGGGCCTATATGATAACGCTACCTGTGCGCCGCTCACCAGCTCTGTGAAGCGAGAGAGAGAGTGGCCGACTGACGATGGTCCGTGTGGGTGTACGTGCAGAAATAAGTTTGAATGCTTGCAAATCCGGTAATGACGTTGTATCGAGAGAATCGTTCCTCACATACAAATATTATTACCAAATCTTTTAACTAGTGATTTTATTACTTCTTTATCGTGATGACAAATGTGCAAAATAAACTTTCAAATGGGGAAAAATGAACTGATAGCTCTCAAACAGAGACAGAAACATCAACAAAAACACTATATAAAAGGCACAGCTAAAATGTGACATTTATAATGGTTTTGTGTGAATATTGTTTTAAGTTCACTTCAATTAAAAGTTGTGTTTAATGTTCCGTAATTGGTAATAAATGATAAATAAAAACAATGTGATTTATTGCAGTTTAGGCCTGCTATGTTAAAATTATGACTTTCAGTTACTGTAATGTTGAATGGCTATAATTGCTCATTTTATCCCCAGAAATTGGTATTGGTGACACTGGCCTTCATTCATGGTACAAAAATGCCATTAAACAAATATTTAAAATATACGGTCTTTGTTGTTTCTACATTAATTTGGAGATGAAAATATATATAAAAATATTTATATTACAGATTTTAATGGCGTGATTAATTACAGAAAAAAACAAAACATTTTTTTTAAACTAATTGACAGCACTAATTTAGATTGTTCCGTATTCCAAACTTCATAAAGAAAATGCTAGAATATAAAATAACATCATATTTAGCTGACATCCTGACAGTTGCCGATCAATATTTTTTGAAGGTTAAGCACTTCTTTGTTCAAAATATTTGTAGAAAATTACAAAAAAGAAAGACTTAATCTGGTACCCCTATTTGTGTAAAGTCCCACACAATCATTACTCGCATTACCATCATCATTATGCACTTTACTTTTACAATTCCTGTGAGAAAACTTGAAGACTTGATGTTTGCTCATGATGCTTTATAGGTTTTATGAAGTGTTAGCCAACTAGCACATAAACCCTGACCTTCATGATGAGGATGTTACAGCAATGATGAGGTGTTTTTGTGAGTCCTGTGGTCAGGAAAAACATGGTGTGAAGGGAGAAGACATAGACAGTGTTCCTTCCTCGTTAACTAACAACTCTCAAAATGAACTGAGAGGAGCATCATTATAACAGACAGAGTGAGAGAGAGAGAGAGAGAGAGAGAGGAGACGAGACGTATGGGAAGAATGAGAGGGAGAGATGCTGAGGTGCAACAGAGGGTGAAAATGAAAGATGGAATTATGATAATGGAACGGAGGGAGAGTAACAGAAAAAATGAGAAAAGAGGCGTGCAGAGAGAAGATGCAAAAATTCGCAGGGAAGCGGTAAAGTGCTGTCATGTGTAATGCAGATAAACCTGAAATATTACAAGAAAAGAGGAAAAGAATGACACCATAGAAGACGTGCAAAACAGACAGAGGTGGAATGTGCAGAGAAATGGGCTAAACAAAGAGAGGGAAAAAGCTGATACTGTTCTATCAGGCCTTTTCAAGGTGAGAACTTTTATTGTATCGCTAATGAATTCTGTTCTTGACTCGTGTAAGTGTTTGGAAACTTGCTATAGTGCCAGATAAAGAATAATGGCTGTGGAATGGAGGGTGACAGAGAGAAAAGTGTATGTGCACGCTTACCCGGTAAAGTGGGCTGCACTTGTCTTTAAAGCAGGGTGCGAGGCAGGAGTAGATCTGAAGAGAGTAGTAATATGCAGCTAACTGCAGAGACAGTGCCGATGGGGGCTGCTTCTCAAAACACGCGTTAGCATCCAACACCTGAAACAGAGAAAACGCAAAGAGGTGTGTTCACACTGTACACTAAGATAACTTTGCATTCAATATGGGTTGCACCAATACCACTTGTTCCAGAACGAGGTTGACATGATACGATAACTTTTCACTGCATTTGAAATTGTTAAATACATTAGGTAGAAACCAAAAGATTGTGAATCTTATTTGTTGAATTAATGCATGTTAACACCATTGTTGAGTATTTTCTCCTTAAAACTCCTGTTAACCAAAGACTCAAAGTCTCAAAAACGCGGTTTGAAATCGCTGATGTTTCTGACGAAAACGAGTGAAAATGAGTGGATCTCTGAGCTGGTGTGAGTGAGTGGAGACGGGGCTAATTTGCATATTCATAGAACCAGGACTAAATGAGGCAAGGGTGTAGAGTTACATTCAAGCTATTTTAAGACATGAATACATTTTTTTTAATGGAAAAAACCTTTTAAATATGTCATTTTGGTGATCAAAGTTGAATTTTAAGGGATAAAATGATTGACTAGAGGGGGACTTTAATAGCACAGTGCATATTTAGAGCTGCTTCAGCAGGGCTCAATGCTAAGGATTTTTTCTACTGGCCTGGTTGGGTCAGTGGTTCAAATGTTTAAATACTAGTAAAAATTCCACAATTCTCTATTACAGCTAGAAACTGCTAGCCTAATTAATGCAAATTAATTAGTAAACAGTCAGTAATAAAATAAGAACAACTAATCCAATTACAAATAGCACAAATAAATACAACAGAGCAAAGGTACAACAGTGGTTTTCAAGTACAGAAATTTGAATTAAGTAATCAAATGTAAAATAGCACTGCATACTCTTCGCTGTATAAATTAAATATAGATGAATCTTTATTAAAGTTACAAAGGTCACTCAGTCAAGAGCAGTGAGTTATATTCTGAGCTGTTCGTGACTCGAATTTATCAATGGCGACACTATCAATGCCGAAATGAAGCTCCAGCAGTCAGGTGATACAGGTCAGTGCTCTTTAAGTTGTTTTTGTTCATTATTATTGTAATGTTATGTGCTTTGAGACATGAGGTATGCCGACTCATCTCGTGACGTTTTGGAGAGCTGTGAAGGGAGGGTGGGATATTACACTTTCAAAGCTAGCTTGCTATTGCTAGCCGCTAAAATTGCCTACCCTACCTTTAAGGCTTTTTGCATTTACAGTACTGTGTCCAAAACCGCTGATTTGGCATTTATATTTATATTATAGTGTGAATTGGCATTTCTATGTGGAAAGAGTGAGCAAAAACAAGTGTGTTTAGACACTTTGAGACAATACTGTGTACTTTGTTTGCCATGAAATTATTATTAACAAAAAAGAGAAATAAATTAAGGCAAAACTGAGACTAAAAGCATTAATGACTCAAAACAAATTAATTTAAATTAAAAATGGCCTCAGATAAATTTTAGTTTTGAAAAGTATATTATAAAACTTTATACATGAACTTCATTAAACATGAAAATGCTACTAAAATACTTAAGTGAAAATTAAAAAAAATAATCTAAATTGAAAAGACAAGTAAAAATGTAAGAAAAAAAATCAAAACTATCATAACCCTGACATGATGTCACAAAATAAATAAAATAAGAAAAATCTCATTCCATTCCAAATCCAAAACTTCAAACTATAAAAAAATTATTTTACATGTTTTTTTGTTTTCAGTTCAGACCACAAAAATGTAAAAAAATTTTTGATCCCTGTCTTAAAAAACCTTAGTGATAAAATGACAAAAAGAAGTGGGACAATGGGACGTTTGACACTTGCAATAATGTCCATAATAAGCAGGATGAGTGACTGAATGTCTCAGGAACTCGACCCATGAGGACCATCGAGGCTAAAGCAGTAGAGGACAATGGCCACACTAATACCACATCAATTTCAACCCAACCTCACCTTATAATGAACAGAGGAATCACTGGGGACATGCTATCAATTTTAAGCCCATAAAGATTTTTTTTTTTCAGATGATTTTATTAGAGCATGAACCGATTACCAATCTAAATCAGGAAAATGCAATACTACTTTCAAATGGAGGCCCTTGATGTAACGGGACAGAGGCTAATACTGTAAGCATTAGACTTAATATTAGACTTACAGTGACTTTTAAATGGCTTTATCTTTCAATACCACAATTTTGAATACAGTGAAAGAAATAGTAATGAAAAACCATAATCTGCACACACACAGTCACTCAGTATGAGAGAAAGAGAGAGATCTGCAAATAGAGCAGTCAAACTCACCTGAGGTAGAGCCAGTAAATAGGCCAGAGCGAGTGTCATATCTTTGGGAAAAGCATCACTGGCCAGCTGAAGGAGCACTATGAAATGACACAGGAGATGGAGAAAAAAGGAGGAATAATATTTCAGAGTTATTTCTGCAGAGAAGCACCTCCTTGCTGTACTGTAACATGACGTGACAGAAGAAAGAGAGAGAGAGGAATGAAAATGAGCCTCTACGGCTCTCATTGGCAGTGCATAAAACTGAAATGTGACTGTAACAGTAATACTGAGACTATGACGCAGATTCAGGTCCAGAACCAAAATATAATTTAAAAAAGCAATAAGATACGAGAGACTGTCCCTGGCTAACCAGACAGACACAAGTAAAGAGCAATAGGACACTTAGTTGTTCGTTTGGTTTCTATTTGTGAGACATTGCACTCAAAGTCCACTGTGGAATCTCATTGGTCCAAAATACTGACACTCACAGCAGTATTTACAAACTTGCTTACCATGTCATCAACTATCTGATATTCCGATTCTTAAATACGTGTAAGTGAGTGTTTTGTCGTTTAAAACCTTTATAAATAATCCTGATCTTGATCTATAACGTGAGATGGGCGCCACCATGTTTGTTTGCGCCGCAGTTCATAGAGTCCTGTCAGTCGGATTTACAGCATGGGAATTCATCAGTTTCTCCCGAAATACATGTAAGAAAGTGGCCAGTGAACTGTGAGAAGAATAGAGTAAACTTTGTTTCTTCCACTATGTTTGTCTGATATGAATTACAAACGTCGGCAAATTATATTTGAATAGATTGTTATTTCTGCTCCCATAGACATCAGTGTTTTAGTATTTAGTATCAGTATTTTACTAAATAAACCACTCAAAAGGTTAAAGGGTTATTTCACCCAAAAATGAAAATAATGTCATTAATGACTCACCCTTATGTCGTTCCAAGCCCGTAAGACCTGCGTTCATCTTCGGAACACAGTTTAAGATATTTTAGATTCAGTCCGAGAGCTTTTTGTCCCTCCATTGAAAATCTATGTGCGGTATACTGTCCTTGTCCAGAAAGGCAATAAAGATATCATCAAAGTAGTCCATGTGACCTCAGTGGGTTAGTTAGAATTTTTTGAAGCATCGAAAATACATTTTGTTCCAAAAATAACAAAAACGACGACTTTATTCAGCATTGTATTCTCTTCCGGTTCTGTTGTCAATCCGCTTTCATGAGTCTGCTGACGTAAGACGAGCTGACGTGTGTCTGGTGCGCCCGAGATTCGTTTACAGTCTGAGGGAGACGCACGCTGTAAACAAAACAATCTTTGCAAACAAGTCTAAGAATTTCGACACAGGGGAAGACTTGCATTTTTTTTAACCATATTTATTTGAACCCGAATACACGGACGCACCAGATAACACGTCAGCAGCGTCTTACGTCAGCAGCGTCACTGGCCTCGTGAACGCGGATTGACAAGAGAACCGGAAGAGAATACAATGCTGAATAAAGTCATCGTTTTTGTTATTTTTGGAACAAAATGTATTTTCCATGCTTCAAAAAATTCTAACTAACCCACTGAGGTCACGTGGGCTACTTTGATGACGTCTTAATTGCCTTTCTGGACAAGGACAGTATACCGCACATAGATTTTCAATGGAGGGACAAAAAGCTCTCGGACTGAATCTAAAATATCTTAAACTGTGTTCCGAAGATGAACGGAGGTCTAACGGGCTTGGAACGACATGAGGGTGAGTCATTAATGACATAATTTTCATTTTTGGGTGAACTAACCCTTTGACATAACATGTGGACATTTTGGTAAGGACACAATGTTGCAATGATTAAATAGTAATATGATAATAATATGAATATATACACAGATTTAGTTTTTTTCAGTTTTTTTTCAGATTCTTCATGTAATCAGAGACAGACTCGATGATAGTAAGATCAGATCATAACGGCTGTAGTCAGACTCCTTGTGCATACAAAAATCTCACTGGATTATTACAATTAATGGCATGGAATATTTTAAAATGCAAACTAATATAAAATGTAAATACTAATATTGACACTACAGCAAAATATACGAAAATATTAATCGGCCTAAGACATTTGCACAGTACTGTACTTCTAAAGCATGTATTAATCTTAGTTAAATTCAACATTTACTAATACATTATTTTATTGTTTTAACTGTGTTTTTTATTGAACTTTTCTTATAAACAATAAATAAAATAATCTTAAAATAAATACACCAATCCTTGGCAGCACAGAATACGCCACATACCAGAACATTATCTGCATTGTTCAAACATTAACATATATTAAGTATTTCAAGTAAATTTTCAATTAATGCCCACTTCTGTCGAAAAATGTCCGATTTTAACTGCAAATCTGCAGTCATCTTCTCAAATATGTATATCTGTTTCAGTCTATGTTTCCATTCTGTCACAGTGGGTTCGTGCACCTTCATCCAATTCACAGTGATTATCTTCCTAGCTACTAATACATTATTAAAATCAAAGTTTGTACCTGTATTATTTCATAGATCTGAGCTAAAGAAAGATTAATGTAATAAATGTAAGAAAATAAGTTAGAGAATGTAAGGGTCAGCAAAATCTACAAGACACTTCAACAAACTACATGATTATTTTCTATGACCATCTGTGAAGTGTCTGTGATAACTTCACAGAGGCTTCACCTCATTTAACAGAGAACTAAACCTTACAGGCATTGTGGCTAAATTTGATCAATTAGGATTTGACCACAAACACCCTGTGGAACGATTGTAAACATTCATTAAGTCTGCAGTAACTCACATGAACAGAATGCGCAAAGCTGATGAAGAAATGTTACTGTTAGGAACAAAGGCAGACTGCTGTGCAGACATATGCAGCACCAGACTCTCCAATACGATCAGTTGGTTACGTGAGAGAAGCCCATCAGTTCCCATTTTTTACAGAACTGCAGACAGTGTTAGGTTTTATTCTGCTATTCTGAGCCTGTGATGGAATCAAGGGCATTTTGCACGTCAAACAATCTTGGCACGACAATGTTATCAAAAAAAGCTGGAGGAGAGGGAGTCTTGCGTGTGCTGAAATAACAAAGGTGTTAGCGTTGCTAACAGTAAATGTTTTGCTGTTTTCAGCTGTTTGATGGATTATTCTAACACATCCTTCCTCAAAGTCCTTTTAACATCGAAAACTAGAGGTGTGGCTTCACATAGCGACACAGGGAAGCTGATCAGAGAAGGAGGCTGTCATTATACTTAAAAACTTGTGAAAAAAGTGTGTATGTGTGTGAGTGTAAAAGAACACGAGTGATACCAAAAAGATAGACGCACTTTAAATATGCAAAAAATGCACTTTAGGAAAAAATAACCTTCCAATCTGCATCTGTGACACTGACAGATATATCCTTTAGTTTGTATATCCTTTTAGATTAGTTGAGTCTTGGGGTCAGAAGCCTACCAAACAAAACAAAAATTCAAACAAACCCTACATCCCCGAATGTTGTTTGGGAGGGTTTCAAGAAATATCCTCCTCACTCATCCACAAACAAACTCCAGCAAATTCAGTTGTCAGACACGACTGGAACTTCAAACGGGACAAAAAAAAAAAAGAACTTATGGCAGCAAACACGCTAGATGGGTTTGGTGCACACACAACTAAAAAGTACCCCATGTGTACAATTTATTATACCGTTGGATCTTTAATGTTGTGGGCACATTTTTCTGCTGGAGGTCCTGGACTTCTTGTTCAGATACATGGCATCGTGGATTCTATCAAATATCAACAGATAAAAAATCAAAACCTGACGGGTTCTGCTAGAAATCTTATAACGGGCCATGTTTGGATCTTCCATCTGGACAACGATCCAAAACAAATATCAGAATCAACACAAAAATGTGTTACGGAGCACAAAATGAAGCTTCTGCCATGACCGTCCCAGTTCCCTGACCTGAAGAGTGTAGTTTACTGAAGAGAAGAAGCACCAACATGGATCTGTGAATCTGAAGGATCTGAAGAGATTCTGTATGGAGGAATAGTCTCTGATCTCTGGTCAGTTGTTCTCCAAACTCATCAGGCATTATGGGAGAAAACTCAGAGCTGTTATCTTAAAAAAGGAGATTGCAAAAAGTATTTAATAAAAGGGTTCCAATAATTGTGGCAAACGTGTTTTGGAGAAAAACATTTATTTCATAATGTGATTTTCCCTCACTTTCAATTCTTTTACGTCAATGAAAGGTTCGATTTTTGCAATTTTTTTAATGAAAGATTAAAAGGATAAACAATGCAGATTTATTTTTTACAGCCATTTTTGATCATATTTACCATGCGTGCCATTAATTCTGACCACAACTGTGTGTGTGTGTATATTGTTTTTTTTAATAAATACATTTATTTAAGTAGGCTAGCCGTTTATTATATAATTAACTAATTAAATATAATTAACCACAGTCAAAAAAAAGACTCCAAACAAATTATTTTACAGAACAAAAGAACTACTTACATGGGTAAACGCCACAATACAAGTACATAGAATAAACAAGTAATAATATCCTGGTTGATATAAGCGATGATCTTCTGGCACAGTTTTCGCTGTATGTTCCCATTCTAAGGCTCATGGTAAATCAAGACCAGTCAATCTGAGCAATCAAACCAATCGAAGCGCACACCAGCTGTAAAACAGTGTCCGATCCCAGAAGTCCTATAGCTTTAGCCAAGCAGCATGTCATGTCAGTAAGAAATTGATCATGTCTGTAAGAAATCGATCAATGGAAAGAACTTAACAATTATAGTGACATGTTTACTAACTAAATAATCCAATTAAAAGCCATTTGTATGGTGTGGCTTTTGTGTTCATGGTTAAGTGCTAATCTAATTTGCATTCACGCTGAAAAACAAGCGTTCTAGCGCAAACATTATGCCTATAAATATTGTTGCGCGCCTTCTTATCAAATTCTGAAAATGTCTGAAAATGTCTAGTCTAGTCTGAAAATGTCTATTCTGACTAAACCCAACTGTGATACTTTTATTATTATGTTTCTTGTTGTATTTATATTTGTATATGTCCACTGGAAGCCTAAGTACCAAAACAAATTCCTTGTGTGCAAGCACACTTGGAAATAAAGCTCTTTCTGATTCTGATTCACATGATCAACCTCTAATCCTTTTTGCTTGGGAACTAATGTGGTCGGAACCAAAGTTTACAGCGGAGGACTTCTACATTCCGATTGGTTGCCGCCGAACCGCGTCATAGCTCATTACCATAGCTCAATTACTTCACTTCAACTCTGTGTGAACGTATGGATTGTGAAAATCAAGCTCTAAGAATGTGTTGTGGCATGCATGCATACATGGAATGAAAAATAATACTGTTGCATAGTCAGAAGTGTGATACCCAGATGAAGAAAAAAAAAAAAAAGAAAAGAAAAAAATGCTGACCATATCAGCCGCGGAAAGCATCCCTAATTCTTAACCATTAAGCATTTCACACATAAGAAAAGAGATTAGAGAGGACACGCGTGCAATATCTAAACAAGAGCAAAGAACCATGACTGTTTTATAGGAAGTGTATTTAGCATACGTTTTAGCGTGCAGGTCATTAATTTAGCATTATCAGCCTGACGCAAGCGCTTTCCTTTCATCTCACGTTCTCCCACACGAAGGTGACTTTATGCCTGTGGTGCGCAACTGACCGACAGTGACACAGGAGGAATTAAAAGAGAGGATAAGAAAGCAAGAGGTAAAGGGAGATTCACTATTTGCATTCTTCCACCAAAGATCCTGCACCCGTCCCATCACTCTGCATTGATTTTCTCATTCGCCTCATCCATCTTGAAGCAAAAGGCCTTGATATTTTGACTAGCCGCTATCTCTCTTGTATCGGGAGGGTGCGCATTATTTACTGCTGTCTGCTTGCGGTGAGTACACATTAATTAATCAATATGACGCTATTCTTCCAGACATGTAGCCGGCGAGTGGTGATACATCAGAGAGAGACGAGGCCAGGCAGAGGGAGCGTCTTCTGCCTGAGAAGCTGCCCCGGGGGCCAAAGATTACAGCTTTCCTAGCAAGGACACTGCGACTAACAAGAGGGTGATGAGAGACGCTTAACTAGGACGGGTGAGGTCACTAGTCACCGTGATGAGAGTTGATTTTAGATGTAAATGTTTGTTTATATAAGGAGCAATACCTTCGGTTGCAGGAAAGAGATTCTGTCCCTCGCTGTTGGTTTCAGCCAGTTTGCCTGTCCGCAGTAAAACTTCTGCAAAGTCTTCTTGAGGAGTATAGACATACGAGGAATACACATCCTCAGACTGAAATAGAAATTGAGGAGAGGGGATATTACACTTTTGTTTTTGCTTTTTTTTGTTGTTGCTGCAAACCAGTCACAAAAAAAAAAAAACACAAAATACACTACAATTCAAAAGTTAAAGGGGTAGGTAACATTTGAATGTTTCTGGGGAAAAAAAAGTATTCTATGCTCAGTAAGGCTGCATTTATTTGATCAAAAATTAATACATTTTAAAATGTAATTTTCAAAGCTGAATTTTCAGCATCATTAGTCCAGTACATTGTCATGATCCTTCAAAAATCATTCTAATATGACGCTTTGGTGCTCAAAAAACATTTCTTATCATTATCATTGTTAAAAACGATTGTGCTGCTTAATATTTTTGTGGAAATTGTAGATTATTTGATGGATAGAAATTTCAAAAGAACAGCATTTATTTGAAATAGATTTGTTTATTATAATGAACAAGTCTTTACTTTTAGTTTTGATCAATTTAATGCATCATTGCTCAATAAAAGTATTATTTAAAAAATCTTACTGACCCCAAAAGTTTGAATGGTATATTATGTATTTTTTTTCTTTAATTAAAGAAAAGCACAAGCACAGTACAAGCATCAGATTGTTAGAGAAATAAATGAGTGTGTGTGGCCTGGTAAACCCTACATTATTAATCCTTGTTCGTGTGGGGACATTTTTTGGTCCCCATGAGGAAAAGAGCTTATAAATCATACTAAGTGATGATTTTTGAAAATGTAAAAATTCAGAATGTTTTCTGTGATCGGTAGGTTTAGGGGTAGGGTTAGTGTAAGGGAATAGAATATACAGTTTGTACAGTATAAAAATCATTATGTCTATGGAAAGTCCCCATAAAACATGGAAACACTACGTGTGTGTGTGTGTGTGTGTGTGTGTGTGTGTGTGTGTGTGTGTGTGTGTGTGTGTGTGAGAGAGAGAGAGAGAGAGAGAGAGAGAGAGAGAGAGAGAGAGAGAGAGAGAGAGAGAGAGAGAGAGAGAGAGAGAGAGAGAGAGAGAGAGAGAGAGAGAGAGAGAGAGAGATTGAACATATAAATCACAATAATGTGTGCATATACATATAAACACAAGTTTTATCCAGAGCTTGTCTCCTTAATGTAATCTCCAAGATTTTAAGATTGGGTTTCATTCTAACTACAAATTTAATCTTTTCAAGGTTGACTGCAAAAAGTGGAGGAGATGGCAGCTTCCAATTAATTAGTATAAGTCGTCTAGCCAACAGTGTGCAAAGTGCAATATTATCCATCTCTAAAGCTGTCAGTTTAACGTTTTTTTTTTTTGGAAACCCCCCAAATAAAGCTGTCAATGGGGTTAGGGTCTATTACTGTGTTAAAAATGTCTGAGAAACAACAAAAAATTCCACCCAAAACCTTAATAACATCGGAGAACAGGACCAAAAAGAATGAAACGGAGAAGCTGGCTCCACAACACCGAGTGGGCAGGAGGGGTCTAATTCAGGAAATATCTGGCAGAGTTGCACCCTAGACCAATAAATACAATGCACTTCCTTAAATTGAATAAGCCTATGCCTAGAGCCAACTGGAGAAGAAAGTATCCTTTTTAAGATCGTGTCCCATGTTTCATCTTCTAACATAGTAGTTAGGATTTAAGTCCTCCTCCCAAAGAGATTTCAATGACCTACTAGATGGGGTTTGTTGGTTGTTATTTATTATACTATAAGAATATGTTATTTTTGATGGACTTACAATTGTTTAAAATTATTTATTATTTGATTTATCATAAATAAATACTTTTTTTTTATTTTGTAAGAAAAAGAGACTAAAGCCGGGGACACACTTAACGACTGTAAGGCCGATTATGAATGTAATCTGATATTTAGGACTGATCATGACCAAACGCGCCGAGTCAGAGACAGTTGCTTTCAGTGTTTAAAATCTACTCCAGTCGTTGGAAACAGTCTGTAAGTGTGTTCAGTTCAGTCTTAGAATGTTGTAGCTAGTCATTAAGTGTGTCCCTGGCTTAACTTGTGAAAGCACATACCTGAAATGACTACTGTGAATGAACAAAAACTCTAAAACCTTATTCTAAAAAAATTCTAAAACCAAAATTTAACAATATATCCTGGCCACTCTTTTCAATATAATGAAGACTGGGGTTGTCAAACAACAAAATAACTGAAAAGCCCCATAAAAGTAACAAAGGTGGTGTACACCATTTTTCTTCTTCGAGGTCATATCACAACTTTGTGTTAAGCATAGACCAAAGTTATTTACTGAAACTCTGACATCCCTTAAGTTCTTGAGGGAAGTGGCAAAGCTCACCAGCTCTCTAATTTTGGTATGTTTGTCACATAAAGCTATTAAATTGTGCTTTCAAAAATAGCACACAGTCATATGGACCACAGATACATTATGATCTATGTTTAATTTTAGAAGTTTGAAAGTTTCAGATTCACTGTAATTGCATGGAAAAGAGTAATCTGTACATTATTTAATTTCTGCTTTTGTGTCCCTCTGAGGAAGTTCAACATGACTGTAATTAAAAGACAAAATATCCTTAACCTCATACACACTCAGAACTAAACTTCATATTTACATTTTCCTTTATCATAGCAGTGACTTTGACAAGACATGGGAATGATAGAGAGTGAGAGAGAAAATAAAGTTGTAGGAGAAAAACACACACACACAGATGTGAACCAGAAGGAAGGAGATATGGTAAAATTTACCGTATTGACGTATGGATCATCGAACAGCTCCTCGTAGAAAGGGCTGCATCCCTGCCTCTCCAGATCTGTGTTCTGATTGGCCGCACCGGTACGGCTTCTATCCGCGGCTTGTCCCTGAGAGGAGATAAATGTTCATTAAAGATTCATAGAATATTCATAAAACATTCACAGATACGCATGCAGGAACCATTAATGTTTCAGCCATGCTCATAAACGTTCGTAAGGCGCCAGACCCTTCTGCCTTGGAGGGTAATTCTGGCCTTTAGAGAGAGAGAGTAACTATGGAAGGCCATTAGGAATGCACAAGCTTCTGCTTGTCATCAGCCATTTCACAGGAAGGACTTGGGCTTGGGGAACCAGAAACAGGAACTCAAAAAACAAACCGCTTTACAAAGAGACACGCAGAAGTCGGCCGGGGAGAGGTTCGTTCAATCATGCCAGGTTTTAATGGCCTAACAAAACCTGCCAAAAAAAATGTGCAGGCGAGTCTCACTGTTGAGCTTTGTCCAACCTGTTCCTGGCGGTCATGTTTTGAAGAGGAGAGATGCATAATGGAGCGAGGAGCGCCGTTACACTTCTGAGAGCGGCGAACAAAACCGTTCAGCCTGAATTTAAATGTGACCTACATGCAGTGGGCGAAGTAAGCTGAGGGACTCCCTCCACCAATGGGAGTCGCTGACGGTGGTCAGAACGGCTCTGGTGGTCATGGTGGTGTTGGTCAGGACCTCTATGGTGCGAGCTGTGGTTCTGTGCAGCAGGTCTGCGGAGTAAATTGATCCAGGAACAACAGCTCCAGTCTGCTATGGGCATGCAGGGAAGGTTAGACATGAGCCATAATGATCAAAATACAGCGGATGTAGCTAGAGAAAATAATACACATATTGTAGATTTTTTTGTTTTGTTTCTACAGACACCTTTGGCTTTCTCACTAGTGATATTTTCTCTAAAGCTGCTGTGGAAAACTAAAAGTTGAAATGCTTGACAAATAAAAGGGAATTAACTTGACAAACCAGGACCATGATGCTGTGATTTATTGCACAATATAACCAAAAGAATATGTACCTCGAGTATTTTAATACATGACAAATTATGATATAATGCTAAAACTGTAAAAGAACAAGTTAATATCAATGTCATATATTAGTAAATAAATGGTTTTAAACAGTATATTTTAAATTCAAATTAAGTGAATAGAGTAAATATAAAAATTTATTATATTGTTATTTCTTTTAAAAACAATTCTAAAAATATTCTTTTAGTTTAATTAAAACTTCATTTTATTTGCTCAGTAAGACCAGGGCCATGCATTAAGAAAGTAAATTGTGCCAATTTTGATTTCATGTTGATATTTGGTTGATTTTAGGGCTAGGACAGTCCCAAAGTGGATTTCCTGACATTTAATTAATTTTGTTTATATATATAACCAGTCAACTGGCCTACTAATTAGGCTAAGAGATTTGACATACATTTAACTACAACGATTTGTGTCAGAAGTGGACTTTTAAACATGCCAAATCAATATGGGCACTCAGGACTGTAAATGTTAACAACATTTTGTAATTAGGTGGCACATATGCTAATTAACCTAAGGCAAGTGTTACCCAGCAGGGAAAATACAGAAACAAAGAAACTAGAGGAAATCCCAGCAGGAACAGAGATATCCCTTTAAGCCTATAAAACAAACAAAAGCGCTACTTTAGCCATCTCTTTGCGCTAAAGTCATCATGCATTATAAATGAAGGTACAGTATAGGCACAGTGACATAAATTGACTCCTGAGCAAGAACACTCTCCGCCATCAAAAGAGCAAAGCACTGCTAGCTCAACATGCAACATGACAGAACAAAGCGTATGCAGGTGATTACATGTTACCGTGATGCTAGGTGAACTTTTCGAAAATTTCCGAAACGCAGGAAATGAACACTAGCTCACACTGCTCTTTCTAGATCATGTGTACAAAGCTGAATCACGCATTTGACCACATCAATACTTCATTCAGTTTTAAATGCACATTTAGCCGATAAACAACACACACATTTACACAAATGTATTTTTGTGCACACATGAAACTTTAAACATGCAGTGTCTTTTCTAATGGTGAGGTGAAAACAGTGCTTGCTATGAGTAAAGCAGCTGGGCTCTGAAGCCATATTTACACCATATGAAAAATGCAGAGAGTCTGTCACTGAGGCATTGAACTCATAGTTCAGTCAGAGGCTGTGATTTAAAGCCCACTATAATGTAATAATCCAGGGGAAGATTTACCATTTTATAGCCATGAATGAAGCATGGGTGCTCATGTTAAAACATGTGATGAAAGCTTACAGTCAGCAAGAAGTCCAAATTGACAATTTTTACTTTCTTATTTCAGGTGCATGGAATTACTGGAAACAATGTATTGTTCATCATTTTCAAAAGAGAAAAAAGGTAGCTTCTTAATCTTCAAAATATAATAATTTGTGCTTCAATGTAATAATAATAATAATAATAATTATTATTATTATTGTAAAAAGGGGTCATGACATGGATTTTTTTAATATGTTCATTGAGATTTGCTTGCAATGTTAATCATTTTTGCACAAAAAACAATTATGCATGTGGAAAAACGTTTAGTTTCAACCTTAATTCTGACCCTCGGTCTGCAATGATTCGTTTTAAAGAAGCAGCTCCTTGTTGGAGGAGGCATGTCAGTAAAGATCCACTGTTATTATTGGCTAAAGTCATTGCATACGAAACAGTCTCAACGCACACCCGCTATTGCACGCGAGTAAGTGTTTTGAAAAACATTACCCCTATAAAACCATAAATTACAGACGAAGCATTATGAAATCATTTACTTACGAGTTGTGATGCAGCTGCTGTCAGCTCAGATCCAATACAGTTGGATGCTTCATCTTTCTACAAAAGTTTTTTTTTGCCACTGTGCCACTTTTACAAAACGCTCTGAACTAACACATAATCCTCCGATGTGATCCGGGACACTTTTAAAAGAAACCATGGACTTGTTTTTTGTTTATCACTGTTTATAATGGAGGAGGACATTTTAAGCTATGAAACTTGCAGGATATTTAAATGGTACAAAGACCTCTTATACGTCAAAATTTGAAATTTGATTTCTCATGCCATGAACCCTTTAATGTTTAATTATATCTGTTTAAAAATTAATTTGCCACAACATAGCACCAGTTACATTTAACGAGTAAAGGGTGAAATGGTGAAAATAAATGTATTAATGTGTTGCACTTTTTTCCAAATAAATTTTAACCTAAAATGTTAATGTTGATAAAGAAAAGTCTATGGACACACCAAGGCACCAACTATTCACATATAGGCTTCTCAGAAAGAGTAACACAAAACTGCTGTATAAAAGGTAAATGCACAATACTCAAGGAGCACAATTAGCAAAGATTTATCACAAAAAATATTTGCTCTTCAAAGTGTCACACTAAATAAAGACCCCTGACGTGATGTATGCAGAAGCGTTGTTCTTTACCTCCGACAGCTCGCTGCCTGTTCTCCGGGCTTGAGAGGGATCAATCTTGTAATTTACAGCCTGGTACAGAACCTAAGACAAGAGAGGCGAGCAAAGCATTGACTTTTTCATTCATGCCCTTCAGCATAATACCTTTTTTCGCTTCAATTTTCTTTGCTCTTAAATGTTTAATCGTTCTGCCAGTATTTATACTTGACACTGACTGCAGTAAAACTTATTTAAATTACTATTCCATTCCTCAATACATTTTCTTTTGAGTGTTTCAATGTGGCGTCTATCTTGGTATACATAAATCTACTTTAAGTCTTTCCTGAAAGCAGCCTGACACCAAAGCAGTCAACAGAGAGAGAGAGATAGAGGCAGCACGAGCTGGAAAGAGCGCTAGGGGGGTTAATAGTATGTGTGCCGGGGGCGATTTCTAAAACTTAAAAGCTCCATTTTAAGTCTAGAGTCTGCCAATGTCTAGTGCGTCCAACACAACATATGCATAGACAAAAACTATAGAAGATAATAGCAGGAAACCCATGAAAATGCTTGACTGCAGTGATGGTCAGGAGTTAGGTTTCTACTTGGAGTATCAGAAATTAATTACTGGTTATTGACAACTGGAAATATTTTATGTTAAGGAGACTAGCAAGTGTCTCTTTCTCTCCATACATATATAAAAGCAGTTTAAGTGGACAAAAAGGCACCTGGGTCTGAAGGGAACTGGAAGCCGCTAAAAGGTTCTGGATACTGCTGGGAGGACAGTGTGTGAGGGAGAATGCCATCAGCTCCTGACGGGCAGAGAGCTGCGAGTACGTCTCACACTGCCCCAGCTGGGCACACACATCCCAACCGGCACTATAGCCTAGAGTGACAGGGTCAAAAATAAAACAAGAAATGTATGCGCACACACACACAAAAACAAAACAAAAATTTACATAAAGAGAGCACTTAAACCCCTTTTTTTCCAGGGTAGACCGTTATTCAAGACTGCCTTTTAAATTCTGTTTAAATTAATAAATATTTAATTGCCATTTGAATTTGAATTCAAGTCCGGAGAATGAAAACGGAATAAACATAGCTGCTAAACGAGTAATTTTCAACTAAAAAATTAAAGTCGGACAATAAATGTTGGCTTTTCAAAACCTTAATTGAAAGTTTAAAAAGACAGACAAACATTTTCAGTTTTCTAATAAATTGTCAATAAATGTTGGCTTGACAAAACCTTAAATGAAAGTTTAAAAAGAAAAGATTGATGATAGATGGATAGATACAGTAGATGTAGACAGACATGTCCGGTAGAAATAGATAGACAGACATATACTTTCTTACAACATCTGCCCAGCAACAAAAAAACAACAAAACCCACAATCCTCTGATTCAGCCTCAGCAATTGTGGCTCTGCGCTTCGAGTTGACATAGTTTCAAGAATCTGTTGCAGTTATATTCTTGTTTTTTCCATCCATGGCTCTTATTGCCTCATGTATAAAGTAAATCTTTTTAATCTCTAGCACTCTTCCTCATTCTCCATGTGACTGAATAATTACACGGTGAAGTCGGAGAGAAGCTAACCCATTTTCCACACTGATGTTAGCGAGGCTGTGAGACTGCTGCCGATAGCAATCAGAGATTAGCACATCTTCTGTTCTCAAGCCTGCATTAATCTACCCCAGCCTGAAGCATACACACACACACACAAGACCAGTCTCTTTCCAATATCTGATGGCACATTGACTGAACAGCCCTACACACACACACACACACACACACACACACACACACACACACACACACACACACACACACACACACACACACACACATAAAACACCTTTGAGATGAATCTGCCTAGAATGATAACGATGGTCCTGTTGATCACACTCATAACATTTTCCTACTCAAACCTCACTTATGAAAACATCAAAATTCTGCAAGCAGATTCTGATGCCCTACAACACCCTTGAATGAAACATCTATGAAAAATGTTTCATGTATTTTTCAAGGTTCGCGGATAATAATTTACCCTGTAATCAATAATTGTATCCCTTAAAAGTCATCTATGATCACCAAAATGACATATTTAAAAGTTTTTTCCTCGGAAAAAAATTATTCATGCCTTAAAATAGCTTGAATGTTGCCTTATTTAGTATATACGTGGTTCTATGAATATGCAAATTAGCCCCGCCTCCACTCACTCACACCAGCTCAGATGTTGACATGAATTTGTACATGGTTTGTTTCAAAGCATATTAAAAACACCACATAGACATACAAACAACATTAAAAGCTTGATTTTCACCACAGGGGGACTTGAAGTCATTTTAAAGAGCAACTTCTAGCCAAACCAGCAAATATTTTCCATTATTATTTTTTTTCATGTTTTTTTTAAAGCTTTCATCAATTCCAATGACTTTTCTAAATCTGCAGACCATACTTTTAAACTTCCCTGATATTGCCAGATTCTTTAAAAATGTGAGAAACTGACAGACTTTGTTTTAATATTAACACTAAATATATTTCATTTTAATTATAAGCTATTTTGGTGGAAATGTGAATCCATTCACTCAGATATAAATCTATCAGGGTAAACATCAACAAATATAATTTACACATAAAAATAGATTATGATATAATATGGATAAAGACTTCATGGTAATAAAATCTTTATTATCTGACCAGAAAAGTATTACAGTTATTATGCAAGAACGATGGCAAAAGGGAGGTGAAGTAGGTCGAATAGGCCTAAATGCTATGTAAAAAAAATGTAACAGAAAAAAATATTACTGTAAAATTTCATCCTCGCATGCTTTGAGAGGAATTTTCTTTTAAAACTCTTAAGCTTGAAGATTTGAAAGAAAAAAAAGTCTGATCCCTGAAAATCTGCAATGCATTTCTGATTTGGATGAAAACAAAGTGAGATTTAGAGTCAAGCTGTGCCGGCTTACCTGCAGCCATCAGATCCTGGCAGTGGATGTAGGAGGCCTTGAAATCCTGACAGTGCAGAGCCTGTTCTGCCAATAGCGTGAGCACCTGACCCTTCCTCCTGGCCTCATCATCACCTAAATCATCACACAACCATGAGATTCTGGAACATTACATGTTTCATGTTATATCATCTGGCTGTTAGCATCATCATCAGCAGCACATTTTATTTCAGTTTAGATGAATGAAAGAACTCGTCACTCACTGCAAAGTTTTAAGCTTTCCATAAAAGATACTAAAGTGTTCAGTCTGAAGTGCAATAAATTAATATCCTTTCAGAGGTTTTTCTTAGAAATTCCTGGATGTTGTACAAATATCACAATCACATCTCAGAGAATGCCCTCTTACACAGCTCTGATCTCAGTCCAAAATAAGAAAATAAAGAAGACCAAGAAGCCTGATGAAAACAGTGATAGTGGTTGTCTTTTTCATTAAAGTGTGTGTCGAGCATCAAAGCCCAGACAGGCAATAATACGAGCGGAGGCAGGAAAGTGAGTGTGTGCATGTGTGTGAGCGCCTGCGATTGAATGGATATGATTATTCGCCAGTAAAATCGAAAGGGTCGATACTACGGGAAGTGCCATAATTCAGTCATATCCAAACTGATTTATATGTGACACTGAAGACTTGATATATCAGGAGCATTTATTGCTGCCTGTTTATCCTCATTGCACCTTTCTCTAATATGCCAGCAAAGGTACAGGCGCAGGTGTGCTGACACACACGCACAAACAAAACAACCCTACGGGCATTAGTCGAGGGTAAGCCAAGGTGAATACATCAAACATCCAGTCACTTCATAGAGAGCTAATCAATTCCACTATATATGGCAAGAAGGGCTTCTGACATCCTGCATACTGATCTGTCTGTTATGCTCAGAAGAGTGAGAGCTTTGGATTCACCTCAATTACCCCTGCAACTAGCACACGCACTTAACGCTTCACCTAGGAGCTCACAAAATAAGTTTGGGGTGAACGTTTAACAAACGACACTTTCCAAAAAATTGTATTTTTTATTAGAGGTGCCAATTCCATGGTTTTTGATGACATTTTTGAAGGCTTGCATAAAATAAAGCGGTAGTGCTATCATTAAAAGTAGCAAGGATTAAACATACTGCATGTATAACCTATTAAACTGCTGATTTTGGGCTCACCTCGGAGTTATTCAACAATTAAATCGTGCAACAATGTCATAATCTTTACATAATCTGTTGATTTGATCGTTAACCTATTGTGATATGTAATATTTATTGGTTACCTCAATTAAACACTGCTTAAAACGATACTCGGTTACTAACGTAACCTCGGTTCTCTCTAGAGAGGGAACGAGTATTGCGTAAGTTTAGCTTACGCTACGGAAAGATTCATCTTCTCGAGATACTGAAGCCCAAAAATTATCCTTAATTTTGTATACCTTGTCAACGCAGTGCAGCAGCTAGCAGACCTAGAGCAGGCCATCTCGCGTGCTCATTGGCTGCCCTGCGGGCAACTGCTGCAGCCTACCAGTGAGCCCGGCGTGACGTCACGCCCAATGAAGGGCGCCCGCGCCTTTATAGCGTCACAGCCCGCCAGATAGGCGTGGCTTAGCGTATAAAATAGGGGCTGTAGGCTGAATTCTCTGTTTTTTCGACGACTGAAGCGAAGTCGCTCGTGGCGCGAGCACGGCCGGTTACGCAATACTCGTTCCCTCTCTAGAGAGAACCGAGGTTACGTTAGTAACCGAGTATCGTTCTCTTACGAGAGGTTCTCTCGTATTGCGTAAGTTTAGCTTACGCTACGGGAACACTTTGTCAACGCCGTGCGCGCCAAGCATCCACATGAGACCCCGAGTTCGAGGGGAACCCCATAAGTGGAAAAAATAAGGTGGCCAGCCACGCGGGCCATCACTTGGGGACACATAGGGAATACAGAGCAGCGCGCCGGTCTGTATAGTCATATGGCATATTCCCTACTTAGTGCAACTCAACCAGGAGAGCTGAGTCATCAAAGTGATCTGAGCAGGAGATCTGGGCAGAATACACCTCTTTTTCAGACTGACAACAGTTTAGCCTGCAAGGCAGGAACTTCTAGGTTATAAAACCTGACAAAGGTAGACGGGGAGCTCCAGCCCGCCGCTACACATATGTCATGGATAGAAATTCCACTGGACCATGCCCACGACGAGGCCACGCCTCTCGTGGAATGAGCCCTGATGCCCAGAGGGCATTGCAGACCTTTTGACGCGTAAGCTGCCGCTATAGCGTCCACTATCCATCTGGACAGGCTCTGTTTCGAGGAGGCGAGCCCCTTGGCACGCCCACCAAACGCAACGAAAAGCTGTTTCGAACGCCTGAAGGAGGCGGAGCGCGTAATGTAAAATCTCAGCGCTCTGACAGGCTTGCTGGGAGGCTTGCATCACTTTCGCTGTCAGATGCTGGGAGAGCTGACAGTGAAATAACTTGCGCTCTGAATGGAGTGCCCATCACTTTAGGGACATAACCATGTCTAGGTCTGAGGATGACTTTAGAGTCATTTGGTCCGAACTCAAGACACGACGCGCTGACAGACAGCGCGTGCAGATCCCCTACACGTTTTACTGACGACAGTGCAGTCAGAAAAACGGTTTTTAGTGATAGATATTTCAACCCCACGGAGTCTAGTGGTTCAAATGGAAAAGCTTTCAGGGCCTCGAGGACCAATGAAAGATCCCACATGGGAACCGACGGCGGGCGCGGCGGATTCATCCTTCTAGCTCCTCTAAGGAAGCGGATGACCAACTCATGTCTTCTCAGTGACTGGCCGTGCGTCGATTCCGCGAACGCTGCCACGGCCGCCACGTATACTTTGAGCGTGGATGGGGACCTTCCCTTATCCAACAGCTCTTGTAGGAAGGTGAGCAGCTGCGCCACCCCGCATGTCCGCGGGTCCAGACCTCTGTCGGTGCACCATCCAGAGAACACCGACCATTTAGACGCGTAGAGCCTTCTCGTGGAAGGGGCTCTAGACTGCGTGATCGTGTTCATCACTCCTTCTGGCAGGGCAACGAGTACCCGTTGATCAACCATGCATGCAGAGACCAGCGCTCTGGATGGGGATGCCAGATCGTGCCGCGAGCCTGAGAGAGGAGATCTGCCCTCACCGGAATCGGCCACGAAGCTGTATGTGACAGCCATGCCAGTTCCGGGAACCAAGTCTGATTCTCCCAACGCGGGGCTATGAGGAGCACCGAGTGGCGCGTTTCCCTGATCCTCTTGATCACCTGTGGCAACAGAGAGACCGGAGGGAAAGCATATAGCGGGAGGCTGGGCCAAACCTGGGCCAGCGCGTCCTCGTCCTTCGAGAAGAACATCGGGCATTGAGCGTTGTCTTTTGACGCAAACAGGTCGACTTCCGCTCTGCCGAATAGGCGCCACAGTTTCTGGACCGTTTGGGGGTGCAGGGACCATTCCCCTGGGGGAACATTGTCCCTGGACAGTTTGTCTGGGCCGTCGTTCAAATGGCCAGGCAGATGCGCCGCCCTCAGCGAGCGCAGGTTCATCTGTGACCAAATAAGGAGGCGTTCCGTCAGATTGCAGAGATTTCTGGATCTGACACCGCCCTGACGGTTTACATAGGATACCACAGATGTGTTGTCCGAGCGGAAACCCTTCTCCTGGTCTGACCACTGGCCAAAGGCCGGTCTGCCCTCGAACAGCGCGCCCCAACCCGAGTTGGACGCGTCTGTCGAAATGACCTTCCGATAAGAGATGGTTCCCATCATTACTCCCTGCTGGTACCAGTCGGCCACTAACCAGGGCTGCAGAGCTGTTATGCAGGTCTGAGTCACTCTGATTTTCTGGCCGCCAGACACCCAGGATCGGTGAGGCGCGCGAGCGTTCAACCAGCGTTGGAGCAGGCGCATGCGCAGTAGGCCCAGCTGGAGCACCGCTGCAGCTGATGCCATACAGCCCAACATCCTTTGAAATGTTTTCAAAGGGAGAAAGCTGCCCTTCTGGAAAGATGCGACTAGGTGGCGAACACGGCGCGCGCGCTGTGTCGATAAACGAGCCGTCATGGTCACCGAGTCCAGTTCTATTCCTAAAAAGGAAATTGACTGGCTGGGCACTAATGAGCTCTTGGTCCAGTTGACCGTGAGACCCAAGCTTTCCAGATGACTGAGAAGCACTGTTCTGTGAGATAGTAGTTCTGTCTGAGCGCGATCTAGGGCGGCCGCCCTGACGCCGCTGCGAAGGCTGAGGCTGAGGCTGTGCTGGACGCTGTGTGCTGGTTCGCACAGGAGGCTGGCTTTGTCTCTCGCGAGAGCGGCCTGTGGCGGAACTCGAGCGTCGCGGCAGGAAGAGGTTCATGGCCTGCGTGGTCTTTTGTACCACAGAGAAGCGGTCAACAATCACGTTCACCGCTGGGCCGAAGAGTGCAGGAGGTTCTCCGGCGAGCGCGTCGCTGTGGCCACAGGTTCCGGCTGTCTCAGGGAACGGTCCCACAGGGGGCGGAGTGACTGCTGTGGTGTTGAAAGCTTCGAGTCGAGCCCGCAGGGTCGACAGCGGAAGCTCCTCACAGAGCTCGCAGCCCCCGGACGCGAGGGCGAGCTCTGCGTGTTCCAGGCCCAGGCAGAGAGCGCAGATCAGGTGGCGGTCTCCGGCGCTGAGCGGGGCTTTACACGAGCCACAGGAAGTGCGAGGCATCTTTAAAAAGACGCTCGCTGCTCTTTTAGAATAATAAGCAAAAAAGGATACGTCGCCGGATAGCGTAGCTCGCACGGATGGCTGAAGGTGGCGAAGACGGCCGGCTTCCTCAGCGCTGTCCTAGGCTGGCTGTTCGCGGTTCGACGGCGGCGGTGGCTTCTCTCAAATCTAGCGATGCGAAGAGCTCGCTGAAGAGTCGAAAAATCAGAGAATTCAGCCTACAGCCCCTATTTTATACGCTAAGCCACGCCTATCTGGCGGGCTGTGACGCTATAAAGGCGCGGGCGCTCTTCATTGGGCGTGACGTCACGCCGGGCTCACTGGTAGGCTGCAGCAGTTGCCCGCAGGGCAGCCAATGAGCACGCGAGATGACCTGCTCTAGGTCTGCTAGCTGCTGCACTGCGTTGACAAGGTATACAAAATTAAGGATAATTTTTTGGCTTCAGTATCTCGAGAAGATGAATCTTTCCGTAGCGTAAGCAATACGAGAGAACTTCTCGTAAGAGAACTGTGACGTACAAACTAACACAATCTAATTGAAAGTAAATAATCTCACATTCCTCAATTTTCACAAAAACTGTTTCAAGTGAAACTCTACCATTCATATAAGTTACCCAAGCTATTATATATATATTATATATACATACAAAAAGAAATGACTTCCCACTTTCAACTGCTTTTTTCAGCAAATTTCTTAACGTGTAAATATTTGTGTGAACATTGAAAGATTCAACAACAGATATAAACTGAACAAATTCACAAATTTTTGACGAACAGAAATGGAATAATAAATCCCTGAACCTGGGGTTCAATTTCGAAAGTAACGTTCAGTGTGGCCACCAACTGCTTTAAGTACAGTGCATCGTATCCTCATGGACTGAGCTAGATTTGCCAGTTCTTGCTGTGAGATGTCACTCCACTCTTCCACCAAGGCGCTTGCAATGGTTACAGTGGTCATATGTTTACACATGGTTTGCCACTGAACAGATGATGAGCAGTCCTTCCTGTCTCCCTGTAAGACTGTCATAGGAATCTTACATTATAGACATTGCAGTTTATTGCTCTGGCCACCTCATGCCTCCCTGCAGCAGGACTATGGCATGTTTACCAGGGTAATGATCAGGGACCCTGGGTATCTTTTTCTCCTGGTGTTTTTCAGAGTCAGTAGAAAGGTCTCTTTAGTTTCCCAAGTTATTGGAACTGTGATCAAAATTGTCTACTGCCTGTAAACTGTTAGTGTCTAAAGGACTGTTCAAGAGTTGCATGTGCAATGATTGTTTAGTGTTCATTAAAAATGTTACTATGTTGCTATGTTTACTGCTAGGAATTTCTTTTATATAAAAGGTTGGGGGCGGGGGTTAACCCTTACCCGTAAAGGAGTGACAACTATCACTGACTATTTGTTGAAAAAAAAATTAAATGACTGTTGAACTTTTTAAAAGCTCCAGGACCTATTTTGTACCCTATTTGTGAAAATGGCTGATTTATACCAGGGTTGCATTTTGCACCCATTTATCCTGTCAGTGTGACTCAATTTTGCTAGGTCGTACTGGTACAAGAGCAAAATTACCCCACTGTCTTTGATTTCGCACTGCCATTTCCTGTGTATGAAACACAGAGAGCCAAACATTCCAAAATGTGGGACAAAACAGCACAGACCAATTATCCGCAGCAGACAACACAGAACGCTGAAAACATGGGGCCGTGTAAAAATATAAATTGGATATATGTTCAATCTACACATCACCCTTACAAAAATGTACAATGGATTTACTTCATAAAGAATAAAAAAGATAGAGTAAAAAAGATAGAGAGAGAGAGAGAGAGAGAGAGAGAGAGAGAGAGAGAGAGAGAGAAAGCTAACAAGACTAATCTTATACAATCACTTCACTTGAATTCATGCTGATTCATGGATCCAACTGATTGTTGATTCATGAAGTCACATCTCTGATGTGCATCTTTTTGGGCTGTCCATTGCAATATTCATTTCCAACCCCCGAGCAAAGCATACTTCAAAGAAATGCCTACTTATTCATCCAATCCCTCACTCATGCGTATTCAACCATTTATTCACCTGTAGTCAGGACTTTGCTGATTCAGCAGATACAGATTAAACGCACTCTCTAACGTTTACAGATTAGCGCGATTTAATCTATAAGAAATAGTCACTGAAGTGTACGACTGTCATGTCATGTTGGAATGACATCAAAATATTTATAACTTTCAGGGATTGCATTGACTAACAACTAAAAGAAAGCCTTAGCTGAAGTGATGCCAAGAACTGATGTGGGTAATTTTTATCGTAACTGCTGTGGCAGGCTGTCTGTGACAGCGTTGATGAATCTTCGTAGCTGGAAATACTTCAGTTCAAGCGTTTTTCTGCAACGGACATACATAAATGGACCGTTAGCCTGATGCTGAGGGAAGTTTTCAATGGGTTTTACCTGCAACGCGCAGCAGTCTGGCCAGGCTGAGCAGGAGAGTGGACTGTCTGTACGCAGTAGGGCACTGAGAGATGCACTCCTTTATCAATGATAGACGATCTGTTCGCAGACGCACTGCAGAGAAAGAGGAAATGAGAGAGCGGGACAAAACAAAGACCAAAGTTAAGACCTAGCAGAAATCCAGTAGCCTTTGTTGTACTGTATATACCGGCTAGAATAGCCAAAATGTGCAGTATACAATCACTGTTTCATACAAGCCCACTAATATGGCATAATTTGCCACATGACCATACATTTACACAAAAACACATAGATAGTTGAAGATTCTTCATTTTAAATCATCAGATTTTAACGGTAACATTGGTTAAAATTTGCCACATGACCATACATTTACACAAAAACACATTGATAGCTGGGGATTCTTCACTTTAAATCACCAGATTTAGCATAGGTTTTACTAGATTTCTCTACACTAAGAGAAATGTTATCTCTGTAGAATATCAGACAAACTGTGCATTATTTGTCACATGACCATATATTTAGACAGAGCCCATTACATACACTGTGAAGGAATACACATGAAAAACTGATATGCCGTTTAATGTTAAAAAAAGTAAACCAAATACTTTAAAGATCAGCCATTAATTATTAAATGAAACCATTTTTCCCCACAAAATGATTTGTGTGGTAAAGTGTGCCAGACACTTTGTGCTAAGTTGAGGCTCAAATAATAGTGAAAGTAAGCTTTGCCTACTGTACAAATGCAGGAAACATTATTTTATCATATCCAAAAATGTTGAAAGATTGATTGCAAATTAAAACATTTCTTAAAATACTAACATGTATATTCAAATATTCTCTTTAAATATTTCATTTTAAATATTGAATAAAATAGTTTTTCTTACAGGTTTATGAAAAAGTGGACAACATGCAACAAATTAAATCTTGTAAATGACCATGATACAGTTTTCTTTGTTGTTCTCATTTGTCTTCATACTTTTACTTGAAATGTAAATCCTTAATGTGGGGCAAGTTGTATCTCTGGACCACTTTTCTTTTCTTTTCTTTTTTTGAGAAATGGATACTTTCACCTAATTTCAGTTGATGGCAGACACCTAAAATTCAAATTTCTCCTTGCACAGAGGACAAAGTAGTTAAAAAGTGCAACAGCTTACCCCACTCTCCCCATACCATAATGCAACTCACTTGAATTGACTTTCCATTTCCATGGCCTTTCATTCACACTGCTACTTACACACAAACTATTAAAAAAACCAAAAAGCATACAGTGTGTACTGTGCAGTATACATCAGCTATTTATTTAGAACACAGTAAAGAGCTTAACTAAAAAAAAGGTTTAGAAAAACAAAAAACGCACGCACTCTCCACACTTCCTGTCATAACAAGCAAGTAGCTGTGATGTGTGGTAATTGGATGGACACAAAGCAGGTCTCTGCTGTCTGACTGAGCACAGTTTAAAATATTGAGCTGGAAGTGGACTGTGCTGGAGGTCACGCTGATCTGCAGCAGGCAGGGGGCCGAGCCGGGCCACGAGTTACAGGCCTGTGGGGGGCAGACAGCTCCATCTTTAGAGGAGACACCACTGGGGACCAGCCAGCCATCAGCAGCACCTGCCAAACACATTAACCTGCTTCCGAAAACAGCCGCGCATCTGAGTGTGCAGCAATAAGAGCTTTTGTGTTTGCTTAAACGTGAGCCTAATTGATTGCAGTTCAGCTCTTGCTTCTTTATCTTTCACTCTTTTACTTGTAAAGTAGAAAAGCGATTTAAATGAATGGAGAAGATGGGAAATAAGCAGATAAGTTAAGGTGTAAGTCAAGCTGTGAGGCAGGCTTCAGCTCTTTGAGGCAGGCTACAGCTCCCTGTTGGATGTATAACTTTTCCTGCTAGGAAAAAGACTGGCATGCACAGACAGCCGCGGGGTCACTCGGGTCTGGAAGGGCGAATGAGCTCAAGGAGAGTTTCCACTTTATGTATTCAGACTTCCTTTATAAGTTTAGGAAGGAGAGTTGAGCTGCTCCTAGCCTTGCCTCGACTAGATAAAAGAGTTTCCACGCTTCTTCAAAAGGACACTGGGAGGAGCACACATGGGGCTTAAGAGGCCTTCCCCTTTTTAGAAATACAAGTACTTTTACTTCACTTTTCACTTGTGTTGTATTATCAATGATACTTTGAATGTGTCTCTACCATCTCACAAATGTGTTTCACTGGACACAACAGATTAACATTAGATGATTGTCTTTAGATCTCCAGAACATTAACATTGGTTTTTACCAGATTTACAGATTATCTGGAAGAAAACTGAAAATGAATGAAGAAAAGCTCTTGATGACAGATGAGTGTGTCAGTTATATAACAAGAACGCAGGTCTTGACGAATTAAGGGGCGTCCAAACAGGACATGTTCTTGTGCAAAAACAGCTAGACGGAGCCCAAACGAACGGATAAGACGTTTTTCAAGGCTGCTACCAAAAGTCATGATTCGGATTCTAATATGCTGATTTGGAAGAAACTTTTGAACATTATATATGTATTTACTGTTACTTTTGATCAATTAATGCATCCCTGCTAAACAAAATTAATTTCTTTAAAAAAAAAAAATATCTGACTGACCAGAAATCTTTCAACTTCAGTGCATTTCAAATATCATCACTAGTGTAAAAAATAGATATTTTCTGCTATATTTCGACCATGTATTTTTGTCTCTTTTATGAGATTGTTTCTTCACATGAAACAGAAAAAGTAAACCGAGCAATAAATACAAACAGGAACATCAGGGGAATATTTTCCAATGGTCGATTTGATGATTTAGTCAGCTTGAGCACCAATCTCCTGAAGGAAATGGAAGAAGAAGATTTTTTCAAACAGTAGTAATAGGTTAGTGCTGCATTACCCTGTAAGGGAAGAACTTTCACTCCAAACTGCTCCAGGCGAGAGAGGGCGCTGATAAGATCTAATTCCTCTTGGATGAGAGAAGGACAATCCGTGATCAACAGCAGACACGACCTGTTGGACACACACCAATTATTACACAAAATATTCAAAATATAATACTTAAGGGATAGTTCATCCAAAACGTCTTCACTTTTCTGAAAAAACAAAACAAAAAAAACTTATTTTGTGTCCCACAGAAGAAAAAAACTCATATTGATCTGGAACAACATGAGGGTGACTAAATGATGGCAGAATTTTCTTCTTATTTTTTATTGAAATGTTCCTTTAAAGCTAATCAGAAAAACGTAGAAGCCATTCCTTCAAATGAGTTTTGATTCTTCTTATTTCTTAATTACAGACTGAGACTCTGACATCGAGTCGCTTTCATACCGTTATCAGAGGCTTGCAGAGGCCCGCGTCTGTTTCACATCTGTGCCGCTATAAATGTGCTTCATAGGACAACAGGGACAAACAAAAAAACAAATAAAAGCACAGATCCCAGGCCAGCTCTGCTGTCATTTTCAGAATATAGTTTGGCCAAGACAGCTGGACCTAGGGAAGCTAGCAGTGCACTTCTGAGCCAAGTCAATAGCAAAAGAGAAAGCGGAGCAGAAATAATAATTCAATTTAAGAGCTTGAGGAGAAAAAAAACTCAACATGAACAAATGCAGCAGTATTTTTCGAGTAGTTTCCTCAGCAATCTGTGAGTTTTACATGGTAGTTATTTTCAGTGACATCGCAATCGGACCCAGAAGACTGTTTCCAGCTCCGCTTTGCATAAGATTTACTGTTGGTCGTACAACTACAGGCCAATAGAAAAAAATAACCCTTCAAATAGTTTAAGGAGCTAACGCAGCAGTTTCCTACGAATACAGTACACAGCATATTAATCATAGTGGTGTGGCTTAGTGATCTGGGGTAGGCAACCACAAGGCTGTAGTGTAAAACTGTCACCAGTGACCTTGAGTGTACTGTGTCTGTAATACGTATAAATGTAAGAAGCTTTGGTTGTACTTCATTTTAATGTGTCTTTGTTACACTGTAATTATACATTTAAGTACTGAGTAATATTAAGTAACTACATGTACTTACTATAGGGTTAGAATTAGGGTTTGGTATGGTTTAGGGTTAGTTGCAGGGTGCGAACTAGGGGGAGCTTGGCTCCCATTATTAAGACATGGTCTCCCGTGAGAACATGATTCGTGAAATTTTGGGGGGTCTCAAAAATATACACAATGTTTTATTTTGACGTGCAATTTCAGTTTTGTGTAATGTGATCATCGTGGAGTATTATGTGTAAAATCGCAAAAATATCATTCATTCATGCATGACAGCGATTTAAACCTAATTCACTTGAAAGATAACTATACATGCTATTCTTGTCATGAGCATCAAGGTGTGGTGGCACTGCGGTGCAAATTCTAATCATGTTTAGTATGTTAACTCAAAGATTCGTAGAAAAAAAGTTAAATGTTGGAGGCCATTGATCTGCGCGCGAAGTCCTTGAAATCCATTCTGTTTTAAGGTAAGGCATGTTCTGCCAAATTATGTGTTGTGGCTGGGTTGTTATAGGTCTCCGTGACTTTCGTTGTCTTAGGCCTAATAGAACGGAGGAATTATGGTATTCTTCTGTAGCCTGACGAGTAATTTAACCGTTGTTCAAGTGAACTCAAAGACAGCCTATGTAGCTATAGACTATTTGGGGATGGCTGTTTGCTGTTTGACTTATCAATTTGTGTCGATAAAGTATAATAGGGTGAATCCTGTATATAGTGCTTGCATAGTGCATATACTTGTAGCTGTTATGTTTCTTTGGAAGTCCTTGAAATTAATGTTTTCAAAGCGCAGCGCCGCGCATTCCGCCCGATCTCATGAAAGTGCGTATCTATACAACGAATGGTGTTTCTCGTGCCATTTATACGCTAAAAAAAAGCTTGTTAATATAATTATAATTCAAATCATATTGATATATAAATGACAGATTTATTTTTACTAAAAAATGCAAACAAGCACAGCAGCTTTTTTTTAAATCAGGAGAAAAAAAAAACTTCTTTATTTTCCAATTAGACAAAAAAACATTTCCTCCCAAATCGTGCAGCCGAACGACTAACATTTAACAACCAGAAAGTTTACAAATACTTCATCTTAATTTTGAACAACACATTACATCCCCTGTTTAATCATTTAAAGCCTAACAAACCCCCTTTTTGTGACATATTTAGCTGGAAAGTGTTCTTTTGCAACATTTTAAAATAAATGCCATTAGTTTGATATTTTGTTATATAACACCATGACATTTAAAAAGTGTAAATAATTTTCAGGGCCACTTTAGACGACATATTTGTAATATTTAATAATGTCACCTGTAACAAATGCAAGAACACACATGCAGCTAAAGCCCGAAGAGAGGGACAGTGCACGTGACGAAAATTTCATCACCAGAATAGTATGCACGTACTGTACGTTTGCCACCTGATGTTTGTAACTGTATTTTATATAAGCAGGTCGCACATGCACATGGAATTTTTTTTGTACTAATCCGGTAGGAACACTGGCCAAGATCGTCGTTTCACAGTAGAAAACTAACCTAAAAAGATGGAACAACAACAACAAAATAGAGGAGACTGCAACAACAACAATAGTTTAAATGTATACAAAGACATTTTTATCAGTCATAACTTCTGGAGAAAAATAGCGCAGACTGGACAAAGATGAAACTTTCTAGAGCGCATGTGCCGACCGCCTATCACATGAAGTATACTTTGAAAGGCTACGCGTTCAACTGTATCGTAAGCGTAAAAAGAAGCCTATACTTTGGGTTTAAAGCAGCCGTTACACTGAAAGTGATTAGAAGGTAAGATTGTCCGGATCATCATTACAGCTGGAAAACCAGTAGTCAACGAAACGCTTGAGGAACTAGGAAAATCATCATCAATTCACCACATTACAATCCCACCAGAAATCTGAAGCACGGACAGATTAAAACCCTCATGTTCCTTTACCACATCGCCCTACTTTCTTTCCACTGAACATTGTAAAAACACTCTTCCAAACGTGTCAGAGCATCCCAAACGGTTTTAAGTGGTTTCCAAGACAACTGCTTTACTATTAAAATGTACCAACAGCACAAGCTATCTTCAAAATCCCTGTAAAACCCATTCAACATGAAACGACCGCTCTAAACACTCTGCACAGCCCTCTGCTTCCTGTGGCTAAAAAAGGTCTTTGTAATGAAGGCCTCTGATTAGCCTGAGTAAGCTAAAAATTACAATTGTTTTTCTTGCTTTTGTTTGCCAGGAAGTGTCTGTATGTGATGACGACTTAAGTACTCGCTCTCTCGGGATTACACGCGAGCCTGTTTTCATGGCCAAGACACAGCACTTCGCATTGACATTTGAAAAACATCTCTCTGAAATTGAACGAGGAGATATTCAGCATAGCTAAAAACCCAGAAAGGTGGAGATTTTTTACTTCCATGAATGAATTTTAGGTTATCAAGGTCATTTATAAAAAAAAAGAAATATAAGAAAAGAGATTTCTCACCTAATTTAAAAGTAGTATTAACTGTTTTGCAAATGTAGAAAATTTGAAAATTTCTGGAGGAAACATAAACCTCCTTAAGTTCTATTATTTCTATCGAGATCCAACAGAAATTAGGAGTTTTTAACAAGGCAAATATCCTTTTGCTTGGAAAAGTAATAATGAAAAAATAATGGAATCAGTCAACAGAATCTTTCTTGTGCGACAAGCGAGTATGGATGACCATATTTGATGTGCTCCATGTATATGCGTTGGATCAATGTTTATATATAAATAAAAGTCTACATGTTAAATATGTTCATCATATAAAGCGACCATGTCTCTTCAGAAGACCTGGTTTTAACTGCACAATTTATATTAAATTCTTTTACGATGTCTTTATGAACTTTTTGAAGTTCAAATCTCTCTAAGGTGAAGAAGATGACTGAAAGTGCTATTGGTTTGGAACGAAATCAGGGTGAGTAAATGATGACAGAATGTTCCTTTTTAGGGTGAACTTTCACTTTGAATAGGACTGAAATTCTTTCTGAACTACTGACTCCAAAACAGGAAGACTACTGTTTTTTCAATAAATAGGGAAATCAGTCAGTCAATCAGTCACTTTCCAGTCCTAGTTTCACCCAGAATCCCTCATCGACGCATTCACATTCTCCCTTCATTTTGTTTTCAATCTTTCAGTTTCTCTCAGTGGAGGCGAAAGTCCTAGAATTTAAACATGAAGCTCATAATTACTGTCCATCTAAGTTTCCCGTCTGTCAGTGGCATCGGAGTGTGAGAGAATGACAGTGATGTGAGACGCGTGTAAATGCATATGGAGTGGCGGCCCGTCCAGCCCATGAACAGACGACGGCCTAATTACTGACCCACTTTGCAACACGGCCCATCGCTCAGGGGCCGCAGTCTGTCACCCCTAGCGCTCCAGCCCAAGACAACAAAAATAGACAGAGAGACTGGAAACACATTAACCTAGAGCTGCAGGGTGGAAGTGAGCGACCGACTGTCTGTCTCTGATGGAGTCGATCGCTCATTATGGCAGCTAATTAAACAAATAATAGCCGTTGTGAAGGGCTGGACTCATAAGAGAGGCAGGAGACCAGAATGACGTTGGAATGTTTGATTCCTGCAGGGTTTCTTCCTCTTTCAACATAAACTCCTCACAAAACTGCAGGGGAGTTTGAAGAGACTGGTAATTTCAGACTATGTTCACACATGGTTTGATGGCTTAGTCCAAACTAGAGTTTGATTTAACCCCCTCCTTCCGGTCACTTCATTTTTTGATACGAGTACACATTTCAGATTTAGAAAAAAATAAATAAACTTGTAACAATTTATTTAGCGATATTGTAAGATCCATTTTTGTATAATTAAAATGAGTTATTTTTATTCAATACAATAATACCTTTATTAAAGGTGCAATGTGTAATATTTCTGAGGATCTATTGACAGAAATGCAATATAAGATCCATAACTATGTTTTCAGTGGTGTATAAACCCCTTGCATAATGAACCATTATGTTTTTATTACCTTAGAATAAGACATTTATATCTCCATAACCGTGGGCACCCCCTTCTATGGAGGTCGACATATTGTGTCGTCATGTTTCTACCGTAGCCCTAAACGGACAAACGCGTTTCGTTACTATGTTGCTTTTCATGCAAGGAAGCAAGCTTAGTTCAGCGAATAAAACACTGACAATGATGAACAAGTAACAATATTCACAATAACATATAGTTTTACTGAATAATTAAGTAAACATTATTTCTTAATTTATCCTTATAAAGAAACCTCATTGCTGAAATGGCTACTCTCTGCTCTCTCAGACGATGACATTTTCCTGTCGGCCACCGTAACTTTTGTTGTTTGCAATTCTTAACCTCACCACTAGATGCCGCAAAAAATCACACACTGCATCTTTAATATTATATAAAAATATTATTAATAATAATAATAACTATATATACTATTTTTTTTATTAAAAAAATGAGTTGCACTGCCTTACATGAGAAATATGAAATGAATAGTTAAACAAAATAAAAATAAAGTTTTTTGTATTTTTCAATTTAAAATTAGACCAAACTTTGAGCTATCATTCACAAAAAACATCAAGTATCACGAACATTTAAGGTTTCAATGAGTAAAGTGAATGAGGCTTGAAAACTAGGGGAGTCTTCCACTCTAACCTCATACTTTGTGAACCACTGGAATATTAAAATCTTATAAAGATGCTGAGTTTCTATTCTGTGTTGGTTTTTGCTGATTCAAATAGACTGAAGTAGCACAAACCATCTAAACAAATCAGATCATCATGGGTCGTCATACCTTGCCAGGTTCATGCAGGGGTCACTGAGGGTTGCAGAAGAGTTGAAGTATTCACGGGCGGCAGCCAGAACCAGCTTCACGCTGCGGCTATAAGACACACGGGCGTGAGCTTTACCACGGAGCGACACGCTGATCGGAGTGTCCTCTGACACGGCGCTGCAGTGCATCAGCTGACCCGCCAGGCGGACATTTTCCTCTCGTCCCGAACATAACAAACTCTCCACAAACACCTGCATGTACAAGAGAGACAGAGTTAGACAGAGAAAGAGAGAGAAAGAGATCAGTGCCATGTAGCAGGGACCCACGGGAAGTACACGTTCAAGTGACAATTAATCACCTGTCTTTAGTCAACTGCCGGCGAGAGAGAATCAGTACAGGAGAAATATCGAAAACTGCTCTTTCAATGACAACACAATCTCATGAGCATCTCAGTGCAGCAGCTGTTGTGTTCTGTGTAATTTCAATGCCTTCCGATACATGTAGGCAGAGTAAGAAATCAGCATTTCGTGTGGTTAGGCCTATTTGAGTGTTCTTCAAACACTGTTCAAAGTTCCCTCATTAAAACATCATATAATCCAAAAAATAGCACATTAATAAATAATAGATAAAACTAATTCTCTCATTACTCATTCTGTTCTTCCCACTAAATCCACTAAACACTATTTGTTGAGTGGTGATGTTAAGAGCATCTTTATTCTTGAATATTGTTTATTGAATGTCACTGTTATAGGGTGCAACTGGCAGATTCTTAAAGTAAAAATACAGTTTATTTTCTACATAGGGGAACTTTTTTTAATAATTTATATTGTTCACCAATTCCCCAATTAAGAAAATTAATAGGGTTTTTACTTTAGGAAGCCAACAGTTGCACTCTATATTGGTGACATTCAATAAAACAATTTAAATCAACAGTGAACTATTATGACATACATACTGTGAGCTACGAGTCTGTTAAGACCTTGGATACACTTCTGGTATGCCATCGGTCCATATTATTTCAACTTTTTTTTAAAATTGTGTTTAACTGTGCAATTCCTAGTGAATATGTCACTAACCACAACCCTGCAGAGAAACCTTCACCAATCAGAGAATCGCAACAAAAAATTGTAACTATTAAAAGGTTATATAAAAAAAAACTACTTTGGAATCGGCAAGTTTCTTTTGAACTTTCTATTTCAACAAAATGTATCACAGTTTCTACAAAAATATTAAGCAGCACAACTGTTTTTAACATTGATAATAATAATAAATATTTCTTTAACACCAAATCAGCATATTAGAATGATTTCTGAAGGATCATGTGACACTGAAAACTGGAATAATGGCTGCTGAAAATTCAGCTTTGCCATCACAGGAAAATATTACATTTTAGAATATATTAAAATTGAAAACAGTTATTTTAAATTGTAATAACATTTCACAATATTACTGTTTTAACCCAATTGTTTGTTAAAATAAATACAGCCTGGGTGAGCATAAAATACTTATTTTAACAACCACAACACACCAACCACAAACTTATGAACTTTTGAATTTGTAAATATCTAAATATTTTGTAATAAACTTAGAAAACTAACATATGTTTTGCATCTATAGTTTCATATCTTTCCATCAAAATTAAGTAATTTGCAAAGTTTCAAGGGATTGTAGTTCATTTAGTATACAATCAAATTGAAATCAGCAAAATAAAGTGCCATTCCTGAGGGAAAATATTAACACATTTGTCGAAAGACCTCAAAAAGTGAGTGTGTTGCAAAACCAGAATGTCATTAACCGTGGCCCTTGGAGTTTCATATGGTCTTTAGAAATATAATCTGCAAGTGCTTTAATCCGTCTGCATTACAGAATCCAATATCTGCAGTGCACATTGCACCTATAAACATAACACGGTTAACTCCCAACACCGCACAAAATGAAATATCCGCCCCTGCTCGGTCTGCGAGCCAATGAGCCGTTCCTAATGCACACCCACAGAAGTGAGGCAGTTTAGAGCTGGTTGCTGAGGTTTGTGTAAGTTCATTAGCTGTTTAGCAACTGAGGAGATTTCAAAGCAACTCTGCTGCACTCCGTCAAATGGACCCAGAAGCAGAGGGGAAATGGTGAGAATGCCAATTCCATAAAACTACATTCCAGTCCTTTCATTTTGCTCTCCAAACTTTCAATTTACTGCTTGTCTGGGATCGTCTTTCAGTAGCTTGGAGAAAAATACAGTGCAGGAGCCCGTACTGACAGGAACTGGGTAAAAAAAGGGAACAGGTTGAACAGGTTTGTTGTTGTTTTTTAAATCTTTTTTTCTTTCTAGTCGAGAAGGGTGAGCAGCAGAATTGAGGATGAACTGACGGCAAGTTCAGCTCAGCTGTTCTGCTCTTGATTGTGATGAAGAAATCGATAGTGACGGAACGCAGGCTCGCAAGAAAATGCCGCTAAATTACAGAGCAAACGGACAAAGCCCATCGTCAGCATCAGAATAATGCTTAGTGTGAGACACTTTCACACACACATACGGTACGGATATAGTCATACACTTACAGATGAAAACCAGGGTGAGCAACAAAAGACGGGAACAAAAAGATAGATCATGTTGGAGCTGTGAGGCAGTAGGAAACAGTGTGAAAAGCAGAGTGGAAAGATCACAGGAACTCTAAAATATCTCAAATGCTGCAGTAAGGATCATAATGTATAGTGTAGAACAGTGAAACAAAATAGCTTTGTGACAAACAAGACAAGTCACAAGTGCAACAGTAAAATTAATAAATAAAATACAAAATCATTAAAGCATAAATTATACAATATAATAATACATATATTATATTATATTGATGGTAAGTTTACCTGATGGCAAGTTTCTGGCTCTAGACAGGTATAAACATTCTGCTGCATGTCCAGGAGATCTTGAAGTAAACTTCTCCACACTGTCTCACTCACAGGAGGGTTTCTAAGCAAACAACAGACAGTGAGACAGGTGCACCGGAGTGCTCTGGGAAATGTTAAGGTGGTTGTGTGTGTGAGTGTGTCATACTTGCGTCCTGTGTGTCGAGTGAGTCGGACCATCAGCTGGTGAGCTTCCTCTTTGCTGCTCTGACTGTTCCTCACGAAAGAGATGGGCTTTTGGAGACCTTGTTTCTCTAACACCTCAGCAACGCTGCAGAGAGAGACCGAAAAAAGTGTGATTAAATTAAAAGTGCTTAAAATGTACAAACAGACTAGTGTGTGAACTTGCGAAGCCCTATAAACCAATGCTATATGAATATGGCTCCACTTTTAGTGCAATATTTTACACATTCACTCCTATTTATTCATATCCACATCTGTAAATAGGTTTATAATCTGTAAATATGTTTATTCTGACTTGACTTGTCCTTATAGTTTTTCATTTTTTTATTCTTTATTTTTATTATCATGCGTCTTTTTGTTGTTTTGGGCACTGAAAGCTTCATTACCAAAAAAAAAATAATCTTTGTCTATGCAAGCCCTCACACTTTACACTATCGATTATTTAATGTTTTTCTAAGAAGTCTCCTATAGTCACCAAGTCTGCATTTATTTGTTAAAAAAAATACAGTTAAAACAGTAATATTGTGAAATATTTTTTTACAATTAAAAAATAACTGTCTTATATTTTATTTTATATTTCATAATCAGTGCTTGACATTAACGCCCGTCAAATGCGGTGGATTTCAGCAGTGGCGTGTAACGCAGTCACTCCTACTAGCCACTTTGGCGGGTTAAATATTATATATAATATATACATTTTTCAATAGTAGTTTTTTTTAAAAGGCATAAAAATAATAAACTAAGTGCAATGTTGTGTCGCAAAAATATAGATTTTTCGATACATGTCGATACTGAAATATCTGAAACACTTCTAATACTAATTTTCCGCAGAATAGATACACGATACCAGCTGCGCTTTCACGCTCTCTCGTCGCAACGACAGTGATTTTTTTTTTTTTTTTTTCAGAATAATAGCATCTACGTAACTGGACTGGACACTACCAAGTGACAGATGACAGATTTTGCAGTAAAATATGGATGCATAACCTTTGACATACATACCAAAAGATTTTCTCTACCTTAAAAGTTGAGACGGTTTAGATTTCCAATATGCACCCATTTTTTATTTTATTTCAACCCACCAGTTGAGGACCATCATGGCAAACTACATCAGAAGCCATGCTTAACCACAGCTATGCTAACAGCTGCTCAGAGAAGCCAAGAACAGAAAGAGGTGTCTAAATGAACCTCAGTGAGCTGAACTGGTGCGGTGCCTGGCTGAGATGCCCTCAATAAATGTGGATGTACTGTCCCTTGAGAGCATCTAGCACAGATGTGTTTCTGTTTCCTTCCTTTCTTCCCGTCTCACACTTCTTCCCTCGTGTCCCTTTCTTTCTCTCTACAATCTGCTGGGGCCAGATTTTTTTTTTGTTCAATTTTTGCGCTTCCCTCTCTCTCCTCTCTCCATCTGTCTATAGCTCTTTAAGTCTTCTCCAATGATCATGACCTGCTCCAAAAATAGCTGCTTGAACAAGCAAACTGTTTTACTTTTCAATTTTATTTTGATTAATTTTATTTAATTAAAACTACAATATGTATTTTTTTTTTTTCGGTCAGTCGGGTCGTTTGAAATAAAGATTCCATTTAAACCTTTGCAATTTATATAGCCTAGTACTATATAGACACAATGTTCTATGAAATACATAGGCCTACACTTTATTGGCTGAATAACTGGCACAAAGATGACGCAGGAGCTCAGTATACCAGTGGAAAAGCAGCTAATGGGTGAAGATGGCATGAAGAAGACTGTACATTCGCGAGATGGACATATGCGCATTAGGCTACTCTATTTGTTCTGTTTTCTTTCTAAACAGTTAGGCTATATTTGTGTGGTATTTTTCATGTTTTCATCACACAATCATGTTTTTGATGCGGTGGTGACGCGTTCACGTAACACCATGATGAGGGTGGCGGCGGCGCTGCCGATAAAGCACCTAAAAGCTGTCACAAAGATCCGGCAAAAGCAATGAATGATTATGAATATGTCAAATATAGCAAGGAGACATTGTAATTGTTTATTAATAAAGATGAAGTTGACGTTGCTGCCTCGCGATCTTCGCAGTAGTAAATGCGCCAGAGAGAAATGCACATTTCATACAGATAGGCTAAGCAGAGAGCAGTCCGTTTTCTTTTGTTTTGAATTGTTCTGTTTACAAGTAGACATTTCAATATAGATTGAAATATATTTTTCAGGTCTGCATTTTCTGAGAATTTATATTTCAAGGTTGTGTCGCGATTCTGCAGGTTCGTGGATCTGAGTGTTGCGATTTCGGTTTCATATCGCATATCGTTACAGCCTTAGAATGTTAAGTTCTACTACTGTATATCTATTTTGGTTGAAATGTGACGCATTGCATTTCTGAGACAGTAATATTGTAAGGTAATGAATTACTTTAAAATAACAGTAACAAGTAATGTATAATGTATTACAGTTTGGAAGTAACTTGCACAACAATGACTACTTTAAAAAAAAATGCGGGCCAGAAAGCGGGTCCGGTACAATATTTTCTTCTTTTTTTGTGGTCTGAGTTGCGGGCGGTTAGTTGAAAACGTGGTCGGGTGCGGGTTGTTTATACATTGACCCGCGCATCACTGATGTTTACTATGGCAGTACGAGCGGAAACCAGGGATAACGCGGATATTACGTCATTGACAGGCAACAAGTGAACATGGACGAGCCATTATTTAAAATTGGAATTTCTCTGAAATTAAAAATCTTTGGGAACTTTTGGGATATTGTAAGTACACAACTGCAGGAAATATATCACACTGTGCAAGTGATTTTTGGATATTTTATTACAAAAAATTTACATATTGTAGCTTTAACCACATATTTCTGTAACTCAAAGCATACTCTGTTTCTGAACTCCCTGAAACAGCTTGATTGTAGTATTGAGGTTTCTTCAAGGAATGGAAACATCACAATATCCCTCATTTAAATAATCACAATATCCCTCATTTAAATAATTCCTGCACAAGACATATGCAAAAACAAAAAGGGCGAGGTCTGGTTGAGTTGCGTTAGTACTGTTGAAACGTGTGGTTGTAAGATTGTAAGTATTGTATTGTAGTATTGTAAGAAACTTGTAAGATGTAACGCAAAAAAACGCGTTACATTCCCGAAACGCGTTCGATACAGTTGACCACAACACACTGGTCCAGCCGACCAATCAGAGTACATTGTGCTTTTAAGAAGGAGGGGCTTCACAGAGTCGTGAATTAAAAGTAACATTACTTACAGACTGGGAAGAGAGGTGGAGCAATAATGTAAAATGTGAAAAATAACGTATTTTTGAACATTCAAGCATGAAAACCTATTCTAGTAGACACCAAAAACAACAATCAATACTCTGTAAAAGGGCATAATATGGCCTCTATAAATATATTATCATATAATATACAAAAATATATTAATGATAAATTGCATTGTTTAGATTGGTGCTCTTGTCATTTTTGACCAAAAAATTTCGTTTTTTTTTTTAAAAATTTATTTCATCTGAATGGTTTTGGCACTTGCTATATGAATTTTTGCAGTCATTTTTTAAATGAAATGAAATTAAATGAATGGGAGACGAATTTCATCTAATGAAAACTTTTGATTCTGCGGCCAAACAAAATCTTACTGAAAGCTAATATTTTTAGATATCAACCTCTAATTTGGAACACAACTTGTTTAGGTTTAGGGCTTTGATTTTCTTGCAGTTTAATATAATAGAGTAAAACATGTTTTTCAAAATATTTATTTCACAATTTAAAATTGTATTTTTGTGCATTTTTCATAACAATAAACAATAATAAACTTTGTTCACTTTTTTAAACTTTTTCCACTTCAGCAATAATCTGAAGTTTAATCAGTTTAAGTTAGAAATTTATTTTCAGGTCTATGCTCAAAAAGTGAACAAATGGATTATAAATACAGCGTAAATATAATTTACCGTAGTACCATAAAATTCCCTAAAAATACTAAATATTTTATAAAAAACATTATCGAACTAAAATATAGTACATTCATTTCATTGAAATAATGGTAAAAAATGACAGAATTTTTTATTAACACACGAAGAGCACCAGAGGGTTAATGTTTTTATTCACTATAATTAATTAAAGACATGTATTTTGCAATTCATGCCAAATTTAAAGTGGCAAACTGTGTACTGCAGGACAGTAAGGCTCAAGTGCATGTCCAATGACGTGAATTAAACAATCGATATATTGCCTTCTGAAGCCAATTTTTTGTAATGTCTAGTCGTTGTGAACAGAGTACATCTACATTGATTTCTTTTAAAAGAGCAAAGAAAATTCTGGTATGATTTCCCCCTTTAACATTTAAACAGGGAGCAGAGAGCAAGGAGATAAAAGATTGAAAAAAAATTGGCAAAAAATTTGGCAAAGATACAATTCGGAAACAGAGAGGGGAAAGGGTAAATCTTGAGAGACGAAAAAACGAGTGATAAAATAGAGAGCAAACAAGAGAAAAAGAGTGAAATTAAGGCTGTAGTGACTGCGCCCTCCCAGGCCAGTCATAAATATCTGTGAGAGAGACTTTCATCATCCTTTCCTCCGACAGAATTCTAATGGATCCAAAGGAATGTGTCTCTACGGAGCCATTACAGGCTGATCACGTCACCTGAGTCGAGATTGACACACGCACACAGCACAAGGAGAAAAAAACAAAAACAAAAATACATGCAAACAATGTGCAGCATACAACACACACACAGATGCTTTGTTCAGACGGGCAGGGTTCAGGTTTTTTTTTTTGCAGGGGGGGGGGGGGTCAAGTTGTAGTCTGCACAAAAAATAAATAACTAAAATTAAGTCGAATATTTATAAATCTTATCCAGAAAATCTATTTTTTTTTTTTCTTAGTCTGAACACCCAGACTGAATTTCAATTGTCATTCTGGAAGTGTTACGTAACGTCGCACAAAGTGTGCAATATGGTCTCAAGCTGTGTTTGGATAAACCCATTTTTGCTCCATCTTTTTCTAATATAGCAAACTAACTGACATTGTCTATGAAGTGAATGGTAAATGAGTAAATGAGTGTACACATCAGCAGGTTTTTGATGGTATATGCATGAATGCGTAAAATGCCTCTGTTCTCTTATGTGCTTCATGAGGGAGATGTCATGAAAGACGTGAGCAGAGACAAAATTTCAAATTTCCCTTCCTTTCTTCCCACAATGACAGCTATTCTCAGTAGTTGAAGAGAAAGTCTCTTGACATCGTGCTGAGGCTAACATCATTACGCACTGAATATTGACTACACCAGCGGGTCTCAAACTTCTCTGGTCAAGTACCTCCTCTGATCAAATCAAAACAATAAAGTACCAGCTAGACACAACAATGTTCCTTTCTTTTCCATTAGCTTTGATTGCTGAAGGGCTGTGAGAAACATATGCATAATGCAATACCAAACATTTAAAGAAACACAAGCTCAACTGAACCTGCTTGAAGCGCCAGAACAAACTTCTTTGGTTCTTGCGGAAGCTCAACCGTGCTGCCTAACAGACGAGAATGAACTCATCTCTCACTAGTGTTGTCAAACGATTTAAATATTTAATCGCGATTAATCGCATTAATGTCACAGTTAACTTGTGATTAATCGCACATTTTTATCTATTCTAAATGTCCCTTGATTTCTTTTTGTCCCATTATTTTTTTCTCATTTTAATGCTCTTATCAACATGGAAAAGTGGATTGTCAGTAAGTTTGTTCTTAGTTGTGGTATCTATGTGCAGTGCTTCTGTCTGAAGTCATCCATTGTCGCCTGTCTTTGACGAGGGGGGCATCAGCTGTGTGCTTGGCCATCAAGTGGTATTTCGATGCAGGGCTCTCGAGTGTCACGCATTGAGCGTGACAGTCACTCATTTCGGTATTTTGTCACGCACTCCCGCCACACATTGTATTTCTCACGCAGAAAAACTATTTATAATATATTTAATATGCCGCAGCGCCCGAACTTTCTCTGGCCGCGCCGTGCTCACTATGGAACCGGCAGGAATCAAGCGTGTCTCCTCCTCTGGTGTTGTTAGTCGAGCTACACAATAGCCAATCAGAAAATATCACTATTGTATCTGGGTAAGATTTAACGCAACAACAAATCAAAAAAATTAAAATTGTCATGAAACAACCCACTCAACCCAACGTAACGTTAGCCTAAGCCTACTACTCTTTGGCCGGCTCGCAAGCCCAAACAAGTGTGTGCGATGTGCCTGTTGTTTTTTTCCGGTCTAGCTAGATCCGGTGTGGTGTTATAGTTTTTCTAACGTTACTAGTTGTATTTATTATGTCTATGGTTGCAACAGCATGTGAAAAAAAGCTACAAAGTTTGCTAGGCCAAAAAGAGCGTTAATCGCGCGATAAAAAAATTGACGCCGTTAAAATGGTTTTGCGTTAACGCCGTTAAAGGTACAATTTGCAAGGATTTTTCGCCACCAGGGGTCGCTAACCTCTTACAATAACAAAGGCGTATACTGATGACGTATATTCCACATTAAGCTGAATTATGGATCTTGTCGTCAAGCTGATGGATCTTTTATGGATGACTGAATACACTGATGTTTTTAACATGACTGTGGTGTGAAGCAGGGCGCGATTGCTAGACGTATACCGGCGCCACACGCAACGCGAGTCCCGCGGATATAAAAGAATAAGGACATTTCATTCTACCGAACTACACACAAGTGCTGGATTAATACTCACACAGGTCAGTTTATTAGACAAATCAAACTTGAGGTAATGCAGCGCTGTTTCACTTGCTCTAACAGTTACACTATCACACTAAACGGCATTTGAGTGTGTTGAATGTTGTTAGTTAGGTTGTGTGTTGGCTGTATGAGACTAAGTACGTTAAGCTAGATCAACATTAGAATAACATACAGATCATATTCTAACATTTCATCATTTTGAACTAAATAACATTGATAACATTTGTCTTATGTACATTTGTTCACCTGTCTAAAAGTACATGCAACACTCTGTCAAGTCGAAGTTAGTCACAGACGTGGAGCTCTCGGCATCTCGAAAAATGTTGATCTTCGTTTTAGTCCTCTTTTTGTCTCTGCTTGCCATGATCCAAAATGTTTGAACAAAACAACAACAGCGTGAGCGTCCTGCTAGGAATAACAGGCCGGTTGTCAATGTCTGTCTCTATGGTTACTATGGCAGTAAGAGGTCAAACCTGGCGGAAACCGAGGGTAACGCGGATATGACGTCATTGACTGGTGACTCCTCACCCCTGCTCACACGCCACGTTTCCTTGGTTAAAATCGCAATTTTCTCACGATTTACAAATTGTTTGAAACATTTGGGATATTGTAAATAATCAACTAAACAAAATGTATAACATTGGCCTAGTGGTTTTTGGATATTTTACTGCAAAAATCCTACATATTGTACCTTTAATAACACGTTTAACTGACAGCACTAGTTCTCACACGTCAAACGAACATGCTTGAGCTTCCGCTTACCACAACTGATGTGTGAGTTGATAAATGTTTCTATGTGGGGAAAAAAAGCCTAAATTCAATCTGTTCATCATAAAAAGCGATCGTTTTTAGACTAAAACCCTCAATTCTTTATGAACTTTTTTAAGCGTCAAAGTGGTAGTTGCGTAGCTGTCAATGGAGGGAGAGAAAGCTCTCAGATTCCATCAATAAGATTTTCATTTGTATTCCCAAGATGAACAAAACTCTTATGGGTTTGAAACGACATGAGGTTGAGGAATTAATGACAGAATTTCCATTTTTGGGTAAACTATCCCTTTAAGACCCTCATAAGTCCCTTGAATGGCCCTTGCAGATGTGTAGAAGTCCTACCAGAAAACACACATACATCACAATAATGACATCTAGAAAGAATTACAATGCATTTCCGTGAGTTAATATGCAAATTTTGCAGTCTCATTCAAACACATAAATAATAAATATAGCCTACTCTGGAATACGAGGTAATATAGCCAATCTGTCTCAATATATTGAAACTGACTGGTTACGTTATTGATAAGCTACTCTGCTCACAATTGAGTGATGAATCCAATGCCAAAATGAAAATCATTAAATCAACTTAGGTCAAATGGAACGTCTCGCCATTTTGTCTACACATAACTTAAAATTCACATCCACCATTATTGAGATAATAATGTAAGCTATGCAATACAGTCTTTAGCCCTTCTGGACGGTAATTGTTTCTCATGTGGACGTCTGTAAAAATAAATTTGCATGGCACCTCAGTGATAAAATTCATGCATTCGGGTGGCGATTTCTTGATGATGGAGGAGTGAGTTTTGTAACCCCACGGCCTGCTAACGTGGTCAGTCGCATGATTGTCTGCTGAAAATAAAATTCCATATGCTTGGAATAATACGAATAAATTCGTATTTAATTTAATCATCGGAAAATAATGCTAGAGAAAAATGCTTTTTTCTCTTTCTCCTTTTTGTTCGCTGAGGTGGAGCGGTGATGAAATATTGTTCTTGTAAATACTATCCAGCATTTCAGTACATTTTTAAAATGCGTGCAAATTTCAGTTAAGCGCAGCGAGGCAGCGCAGTGATCAAAAAGGATTTAAACAGTGAATTTTGAAGTGATCTCTACTTGTAAACTCAGAGATGTGGATTCGGACGGCAATTAAATCCCCACACGACCTTGGTGTTTGTCAAAAAAAAAGTAGGTAATTCGGCCGGGGATTTTTACAGGGGTGGTGGGAGAAAAACACTGACATTCTGGATTCGGACAGCAATAAAATCAACGACCAACCCCTGTAAATGTTGAAAATGCCTTACGACCCTATGAGAAACAATTACCGTCCGAACAGGGCTTTATATTTTCAAAGCTATATTAAACTAGCAAATAATTCACAAATTATAAATAAAATATTTAAAAAAGCAAATAATACATGATATAAAATTAAAAGAATATAATAATGCATGTATAACATTAATCTACATATTATGCAAATCTGTTACATAGATATGTATGTATCAGGAAGTGAGAGCAGTTCAGAATCTTTTCTTTTAGGTGACAATAACTTTATTTGCTGTGCACTTTGATCTTCAAAACTTTGCAGACCTTTTACATTTACAAACAACTATTACACTGCATGAAAGGCCATTTTTGAAAAAATAAATAAATTCAGTTGCACCAATAGAAAAAAAATAAAAAGTCACCATTTAGTTGCAGTCAAGAGCCCTGTATTAAAATAGAATAGTTTATTTTTGTAACACTATTCCACACTATTACCGTTTTATCTGTATTATTCATCAAATAAATGCAGCTTTGGTGATCATTGAAACATTTTTAAAAAATCTGACTGAACCCCAAAATTTTAACTGTAGTGTATAAAAAAGGGGTGTGTATATATAGCAGAATTTTTACAGTATGTGTAAAAAGAAACCACGCATCTTGTTTGGTCATTCCTCATAATGTTTAATAATAATTTCATAACTTGATCTTCCAGTGTTAAGATGCTAGATCCTAAATCCATTGCACTGAGTCTTGAGCCTGAGACACTGTGGCATAACACTAAATGCCATGTTAAACATTAAGGCGTTACAGACCTAACAGTATGACTTTCTGTAAAGCTGCTTTGAAACAATGTGTATTGTGAAGTGCTAGACCAATAAATTTGACTTGACTCATTCTGTCTATTCTTACCTCAAGTGTTTCTCAAGAGTGTCCACCTGGTCATGCAAGGCTTTTGTAGTGTCTGTCTGAGGTCTGAGAAGAGAGAGAAGAAAACAAGCTCAAAGATCTGCTGTCTACACACACAAAGACTGCATTAAACAAAAGTCACTTTCAAGATTTGATACCTTCCATCATGTGATAATGTCACCATGTCAGAGCATCAGTATGTCAGTAACGCTGGTTATTTGTAATTAAGCTCATTGGTTATAGATGCCTCTATGAATACTCAATACTTTTTATATTTGATCCCAAGACAAGGTCAACACACACGACAATAGCATGGTCCATTTAGTGCCTGCTGGTAAATGTTGTACACCACCATCTGGACCCAAAAAGCATCTTTCTTCACTGACAGCCATTCAAAATCAGCAGTGTATCCTGACTAAATAAAAATGTTTGCAAGCCCCATTTAAGCTTATTTAAGCATATCTCGTTAACTGATCGCAGATATTTTAGCAGCCAAGCAACTGCCATTGTTAAGGTTTGTGTTTACAAGTTGTGGTTTTTTGAAGCTGTGCCCCTTATCTGAACCTGAGCAGAAATCATGTGCAATTCTGCTTGACAGTCCGGTTGCCATGGAGATGATGTCTGAAGCTCAAAAAACTTGTTGCTGACAAAACTGATTGCACAATTTCGCTATTTCCCAAGGCACTTCCCAAGTTCCACAAAAAATATTTTTGTATTTTAGATTTATTCTGAGTAATCCAATTCATCTCCCAATCCCATACCTGAAAAGCATTCACAAACTTTTCTCTTTTCTCCTGAAGCAGCAAAAGATAATAAGAAGGGCTCTGGAAAAACCCTAAAGTACTGATCCCTGGACAACAATGGAAGTGTAAAAACACATTAGGGTCTTTGCAAAGGAACAGTGAGATTTTCCAACAACAGATTGAGTGAAAGTGAGAATGAGAAAAAGGCAGATGGCAATTGTAGAATGTATCAAAATTGTTTTTAGCATAACAATGCCAAACCCTCAGGATATAAATGATGCCAAATTTCACATATCACATTATTTTTGGTGTAAATGTGTTTTTATGTTGCCCCAAGAGAGAATTGAGTGTTAAAAAAAAACATCAACCCTTTGCACATACGCTAACACTTCATCTGCATTCCAAAGACGGCAGACATTTATATTTAATATAAGTGTATGCGGTCGAGTGACAGGCCTCTCACTCTCCAAGAGTCTAAAGACAGCAGGAATTTAATAAGGAACGCTGAGAGGTTTTAAGGGTTCACACTTTGAAGGCAGAAAGACACATGCTGTGCTAATAATGAGCTAATCAGGGGCTTACTGACAACTGTGCACACATGCTAATTGTGCGTGTGTGGTTTTGACAAGGTTTGTGTGAAAGCACTGCCAGAACAAGTTTTGAACTTGAGGGCCCTGCAAGTAGTTGATTTCAATGGCCTGCTTTGGACCCACTTTATATGAAGTGTCTTTAACTACTTTAGTTTAATTAATCATTTGATACAATGCACTAGGCTTGCTGCGATATTCTGTGCCACATGGCGTTCAGCCGCAACACCGGTTACATCACTTGCCCACTTTGGAACTGCCGTTTTGAACTTTTATAGTGATAAAACTTATTTAGTTCAGTTAGAGAACAGACACTAGAATTAAAAACTGAACGTGTCTGCTGAATAAGAACTAGAGTCGCAGCACAGATCAGCAGCAGGAGTTGCACCTCACTTCGCCTATTTCGCCTCACTCTTGACAAGATGATGGCGGAAGATTTGGTTTCAAAGCTAAACGTAAAAGCACCTATATAAGCGAGTTTGTCATTGTCCCGTTTTGTTGTGTTTTTCATTAAGAAAAATAATGAACCCACCATTCAAGCAACTGCTGCATATATTTATATTATTTATAAATATTTACTTATATTTTAAGAATGAGTCCGTAGCAACTTTCAAGAAACTGCTGAAGACGCATTTTTTCGGCAGCACTTGATCCAGTAATACTACCGCTTTCTCTTCTATTCTATTTTTATTTAAAAAAAAAGAAAAGAAAAGGGACTGCGTTACATTAACAACATGTCAGGGGTCGGCTGGGGGGGGGGTCTTGGGGCAATAGCCTCAGACCTCAAGGCCTAAATCAAGCAGTGTTTTTTATATCAAAATAAAAAAACAATAATAATGATAATAATATATGTTATTAAAAATAAACAAAAAATGAATAAAAGACAAACATACACTACCATTTAAAAGGTTTGAGTCATTACATTTTTTTATGTTTTTTAAAAAGAAGATTCTTATGTTCACCAAGGCTGCATTTATTTAATCAAAATTACAGACTAAAACAATTAGTGCTGTCAAAATTGTCACGTTAATGTATGCGATTTCTTTTTTCAGTTTAACCCGTTATATACATTTAACGCAGCATCCATTTTTTTTCCCTTTGGCTAGCGTTATCATGATAATATATGATCACGCTCTGTTCAAGCAAATGCTTTTAAACCATTAACAGGTGATAAGACACAAAAGAGAAGGCAAGTGCATTACCACTTGTGAGAGCATCTGTGAATCTCCTGTCTGTCACACACTCACACACTCGTGCACACAGAAAGCTGCTTCAGACAGCGCTTGAATGGACAAAAACACTGCAAATTATGCAAAAAAACGGTTTTGTCGAGTATCCTCGCAAGCACAGTTAAATGAAGTCTTAAATGTACTGGGCCAAAAGAAAAAAAATTGAGCCCTGATATATTGAAGGGCACCGCTAAATGTGGCATTTATTATAATGTGTTTATGTGAAGATTGTTTTAAGTTCACTTAAATTAAAAGTTGTTATATTATTTAAAGCCTAATAAAGGTTTTAAAAAATGATAGCTTTCAATTATACTGTAATGCTGAATGCCTATAAATAACAGCTAATATTGAGGGGAAAAAATCTATTTCATAGAGACATCAGTGGCACTATTGGTATGGGTGATGCCTTCTTTCATAAAAAGATGCCATTAATCAAATATATTTAAATATATAAGCTACTGTTTGTTTTTTCTACGTTAATTTGGAAATTAAATGTAAAATGTATTAACAATATAAAAATATATTTAAAAACTTTAATGTTACGTTTTATTAATCACTTGCTGAATAAAAGTATCAATTTCATGCAAATATATATTTTTGACCCCAAACTTTTGACATTTAGTGCATCTTATTCCTAGTTGTGTTATGGAGGTTTGCTCACCCATATCCTCTCTGTGGTAGACATTCCAGTATATCGTAGCAGAGTGCAAGTTGGTCATCTCTCTCACAGTTGTAGATACACTCCAGTGCCACGGACATAAGCTGATCTGAATCTCCAAGGATTTTGGAATGACACTGCCGGTAAGTAAACACACACTGTCATCATAATCATTGTTAAGTGTAAATTATTTATTATTAAACCTAGTAAAGAACCTACATAGACAACAATTCCGAGCATCATTGGCATGTCTTTAAGCCTCCCTATAGCATTTTTAATGGTCATAGAGACAACTAACAACTTGTAAGCCAATATAACAGAACATAACCTTGTATAAATGACCTTCATACTGTATGTGTTAATATAGAGCCATTTCATCCCGTCTCCTCTCAGACAACAGTAACTCACGCACAGATGCACACACAAGCACACTAAAAATCACGTTAGTGTGGATAAGATTGGATTCCATTTCACACAACATTGAATGAGCAAGGCTGATTTATAGACGCACACAAACATAAAAAGAAACACACATGTACAATCTCATACACCTGATTTCTCTCTAACTGCTTTTATTAATTTCCTGTGAGGGAAATTGATGCCTCGGATGTGTAAACGGGCCATACATTTTTATCATGGCCGTGTGTGACAGCATGTACGTGCGTGTCTGAAGGTCTTTTGTTGCTTTGGACTCAGAATTGGAATGGCTTTTCCTCTTATCATTTCACTGCATCCCTCTTTTATGAATGCATCTGTGTGTGTGACATTAAATTACTTACATTTATTCATTTATCAGCCACTTTAATCTAAAGAGACTTATAAATGAGGAAAAGCACAAGCAATTTATCATGGAGGAAGCAGAGACACACGACTGACTTTCAATGGTAAATCAGATGAGTACACAATAGTGTGACAATGTGTGTATTTGTTTTTATATATTTGTGTGGTGCATATTTCTGATACTGTCTTCATAGCTCATAAAAGTGTCCAAAATGTCTATAAGTCTATTAGGGATACAAAGCGGTTTTAATCATTATTTTTATGTAAAGGCAACATAAGTCAATAGAACATCCTCACAGGAATGTGTACAGTACATGTTTGTGTGTTGGTTTACTTGTTATTGCTAAATTTGTGAGCTAAATTTGACCAAAAAACAAAACAAAAAAATCGGGAGAACTCTAGGGATGTCCACAATTGGTCTACATTATGATAAATAATAGAAATGATAAATAATAATAATAACATTTAAAATCAATCTATAATAAACATAAATGTTTGTTATTATTATTTATAATTTCTAAAACATTTCTATGCATATAATTTATTCTTTGAATTGAAACTGGGGTAATCCACTTATAATTAATGTATAATAAATATAATACATATTAATTACATTCAATTAATAATTATTCAAGTTTTTTTTTACAATTGAAAAAAAAATCATGAAGGGGATGTTGATTAGGGGTAATCATTAGAATTCTATAATTAGCTTAATAGCTATAATTGTTTTTTTTTAAGTGTACCATATTTCCTTATTTGGATAGTCAAGTACATGTGTTTGGCTTACATCTGGCTTTGAGTGCTGGAAGATTTTAAGTGGGAGTGTGAGATTCTCTTTGGCGAGGGTGACCAGGAACTCTTTGAGCAGACTGGAGGCAGAGCCCACCCGCCGTCCCTCACAGCGGTGCAGAAACGGGACCATCCACTGGAATAAATTCCTCACGTATCGATCCTCGTTGGACTAAAACAGAAAGAAATCATGATGTATAACAGCATCTTCTCTTCACTCAAAATACTTTAAGTAGAAACACATTAAAGTAGCTTTAAAGGAACAGTTTATGTCATTCCAAACCTGTATGATTTCCTTTAAACTAAACCCAAAAGGAGTAATTCTGACGAATGTACTGTTTTTTCCCATTATAATAAGACAGGAGGCTCAAAAAAAGATTCAAAAAGGACGATCTTTTGCATGAACAAATGAAATGAACAAATGAACAAATTTTAAAGCGGCTTTTATCTCCTTTTATGTTCCACAGAAGAAAGAAAGTCAAAGGGTTCTGGAATGACACGAGGGTGAGTAAAAGATGACAGAATGTCTACTTCTGATTGAATGGAGTGTTCCCTCAGGAAACATTAAAAGTATCACTAATAAACAGATGCTAAGATGGCCATTCACCCACTCACAGTGTATCCCCTTAAATGAGCAAATGAGTATTAAATCATTTTTAATGAAAGCATTAAATCCAAACAAGCCGCTGGATGTGCTTACTGCAGTCGTAATGAGACCACCCAGCAAACACAAATCTGCACACACTCTCACAGATCTATCATTTACACTAGTGCTGCTTAATGTAAAGAGCTGACCAAATAAACAGTAGAGATGCATGCATGCTTAGGGAAACAAAGGTGATTTGTATTATTAAAGTTGTAGATTAACCAAGCATATTTCTATTTTTACATTTCAGGATAATTTCTCATTCAGGGTCATGAACACGCCTGCAAAGTTGTGTTGTGGAATGGGTGTACAAAATGTCTGATGCTTTTTGTTTTGACAATCACGTGTCAGTTTGACCCATTATTTCACGGGTAACTGCAGCGGCACAGGCACAAAATAAAAATGGGAAGAAAAAATGTTTTTTAATTCAATATTATATTAAAATATTATTTTTTTAAGTAAATTTTTTTTGTGTTAAATCCAGTTTTAAAAAAAATATTTTTTTCTCATGTTTATTTTTGTTGTAATGTGCGAGAAGTATTAATATTAAAGGTTCACTGTTTTAACCTGATTTTTCATTAATTGTATTGGATCCAATTAGGGTCAATTTGACCCGCAACATAAAAATCGTACCTGTTAACATAATACAAATGTTGAAGTAGACTGTAGACAGCCAACAAAGAGAGTACAGCCTCACAACATACATTTTTCATGAGGAGGCGGAGCTTGTCAATGTCCCTGAGCTGCTGCAGCTCCTTTAGTGTGAGACTCAAGTCACATGATGTCTCGTACACCAGTGTCTCCATGGTAACCAGATCGTCACACAGGACCTCCAGCCCAGGAATGTTCTGCTCTTTTCCCAGACGCACCAGAGACAAGGAACAATCAACCTGTGTGGACCAATCAAAAAGCATAAGCAATCTATTAGATACATAATCCAGCTATTGAGGAACAGAAAGACAGAAGTGCAGCCCAACACACATTCACAACTGAACAATGATGATGCTAGCTGTTTGTGTGTATATATATACACACACACATATACATATAGATATATATACACACACACACATATACATATATATATATATATATATATATATAGACACACACACTCTGATTATACATATACGTTCTGTATATGCATATGTAAAAACAACTGTTAAAAGAGTGTACTTTTTTAGAAAAATCTAAATCTATTAAAGCAAATCCAATAGAGATGAAAAAAAAAAAAAAAAGACATGCAATACGTAAAAATCCCCTAACAGATTTGTAAAAAGTAGGACCAGTCGATGAAATCCCACCCGCCTCAGCAGCCCATCAATACAGTTCACATCATGAGCTGACGATTGGTATTCCTCTACCAGTTGACAGGCAGAGCATGGAGCCAATCAATAGTGGATGCCTGCATAGAGGAAATGATTGCTGCTGTTTTCCCACCTGGCAGGAACTGAAACCCTTGACATTGGAGTTAACAAGAGCCAAAAACCTCCGGAGCAATGCTGCCTTCACCACAACACTCATTAAAAGGAGTGTTGCTTAACACAAAACACGAAATCAGGTACAAAACTAATATGTGTATTTGCCTTACAAACAAATGATTGCAAACAGCACACGCTTGTTTACGCACACCTGGCTTTGGTTAATCATAAGTATTGATCTCCACATGCGCAAACATTTCTCAGTCGTTTTTGGGCGTTCTTCCAGGCAGCCCGATCTCACACTCTTCTATTACACTGGATGTACTTTCAATCTGAACCAAGGCATCTTTTTTCCCCTCACTTCACATGTCAAGCTCTTTCAGAACAGCCCTCTCTCCTTGCTTTAACCTCTGTCCTGACAGAGTGATGTATCTCCTGCTCTGCAGCACTACTTGAAACAGGATGTGCCTACAGTTGAGTGATAGTTGTCATAATGGCCATACGGTGGGGACAAAAAGTTTGAGACTAGAGATACACCTAAACTCGTCAACTTCTGGAGATGCAGGGCCGAAAACCGAGACTAGATATTTGGATACAGACTTCTTGCGTGTATCCAATATAAATCATTTGTTTAGTTGAACTAATGACATCATCATTAGCTATAATGAAAGTCCAGGTTACTCTACTTCCTGAACAAGTGCGCACACAAGTCAAGAGTTGCTTTCACGTTCATGTGAATTTTAAAATAGATTCTAAATAGATGCTTTCTGTGCAATATGCACATTTTACTCTAGAAAGTGCTTATGAATACACAACAAGGACAAGCTATCATTAAAGCAAAAGTGGAAAAACCAAATACTCTTTATATTTAATTAAATGTTTTAGTCAAATCTTAAGCTGAATATATAATTATTAAACAAGGGAAAAAAATTCAATGAGAAGAGATTGGACCCCACTGTAGTAATAAAAAAAAAAGCTAGTGTGGAAAAATCAGAGCTTTTTAGAGTTTCTTTTAGACCGAAAGAAAAACAGACAGACAGACGAAAGACAGACAGACAAAAGACAGACAGACAGAAAGGTTCAGAAGCTGATATTGGTTCAGATGTATCTCCTTTAGGAGCCCACAGTAGACAGATACAGTGTAATCATTTGATCTCAGCACACTAACAGCCCTCTGGGACAGCAGGAACTGTCACTCAGGAACACGCAGTCAGATGTGCATCTGTATGTGTATTTGAGGAAGTTGTTTGTTTTTCAGCCGGGTAATGTGTCAGTCAAGCGAAAGTGCAAAAAAAAAAAACATGTGCTTTGATACGCGTTTGAGCGTCAGCTTCTGTCAGTGTGTGCACTTGTGTACCTGGTGGGAATTGCTCTCAATGTCCTGTGCCCTGGTCAGATACCACTCAGTCAGCAGCGTGATGGAGGGTTTGGAGCTGCGAAACCTCTCCAGTTCTGGCTGTTCTTCATATAAGAAGTGACAGTCATCCACTGGGCTGGGCTCCACCACTCCTCTTAAGAAAAGAACACACACAGTCATCAGTGATAAACAAAGATTTCAAAAACCACATCACAAGCACAAATGTGATCTTACCTGAGCTCAGGAACTTCACACCAGTCCAGCTCTCTGTGTCGGCTCTCCTCCCAAGGAATAAAAGCCAAATTACCCTTCTTATCCAAACTAGGAAGAACGAGAGAATGAAAGAACAAAAGATTATCAGTAACCAAGCAAGATTTATACAATAAATAGTAAAGTATTGAAAAAAATAATACAAATTCTTGGTCAAAATAGAAACTTCTGGACACATTTAGTCATTTAGCGCAGCAGACGCTTTTATCCAAACAGAAACTAACCACACTTATTGGAGGCCGTTTGAGACAAAAGAAACAGCAAGCCACTATGAGACCAACCTACAAACTAACAAAGAACCTAACAAAGAAAATAACCACAATTTTGGGTGTATTTTCAAGTACAACTGAAACTTCAATAGATCGAAACAAGCCACTAAGTAAAATTGACTGAAATGGGCTGGAAAAGCATGCACAAAAGCATTTTACACAGAATTATTATTATCATCATCATCATCATCATTTTCATAGCTTGACTTTTGTAAACAACAAAAGCTAATTCTGAAGAATTCAAAAAAGGTCTTGACATTAAAGGATGACCAAATGTGTGAAAAATAAATAAAAAAATTAGTTAAATTAAATTCAAATCTAGAAAGTAAAATATTCTAATCTACATATCTCGGTCTCCATTGCACATTTATCAACCTGGTTACTATATCATTCTATCGCTACATACATATGCACCACTCCTCCTACAACAGAGTCGATTAAAAAAAAAATCTAAACGAAAACTTGATTTAGCAGTGTTTCTTTCCAGCAGAGACAGCAGATGGCGAGAGACCACTGGTACAGCGAGGGTCCTGCAGCAGTGCTGTTAGCGCTCACAGGCCGGGGAGAGTCGGAAACCGGCCTCCAGCTGCTGAGCCGTGATGGATGTTCACTGCAGAGGCGACTGACCTCCATAAGAGAGAATGGGTGGAAGGAGGGCGACCGACTCCAATACACTAAATCTATTCTGTCACCCCCATTACTGGAACATTAATGGGGGGGGTTCCAAATGCCCTTACTCAGTGTGTCTCTCTCTCTAAACACACGCAACTCTGTCCACCAAATCAGCATACTCTCATACAAACACGCGCATGTGACCACCTACCTAACAAAAACATTGTTTTGTACATATTGTAATCCAATAGAGTAGCACAAGCTCTCACCGAGTCCTCAGATCAGTTTATGCGTGGGTGTAAAGCTATTGCCTGTTTCCTCTGTTTTGATACTTTTCATGTATATATTTAGAGAGAGCAATTACATCCGTCTTTCATGCCTGAGTTCTGAAGCCGTCAAAAGAGACTGTGCACTTTTAGAGTGTCAACGGTGAAAAAGATCTGCACGAACTCCCTAAGGATGTTTTACCTGACACCACAAAAGCATTCACCATATTAGCACCTTCAAATCTGCAAAATCTAATTTCTTCTTCCTCACCTATAAGTTGAAATGGAAATTATAGCTAAACTGAAGTCTATTTTGAGACTGCTGTCAAAAGAGACTGTTGAAAGTAATTGACAAATGACAAATCATTCATGTAATACTACAGATGTTACATACAGCTGTCTGCCACTCGTGATTAATTGCTCCTTAAATACACATCTAGCTAAATTAAGTTTCTACACAAAACCAATTTTCCCCATTTCAAGGAAAAAACAATTGGCAGTGAAAGCAGTGAAGAAGCAGTACAAGTATAAGGGTGAACTTACTGGTCACTCAGGTTGTTGCTGGTAACAGAGGTCAGTGATTAAATCTCAGTGGCTGTCTTGAGATATTTGATGTTTGACATTTAAGACTTCTGAGCTCAAGACGCGTGTGCTCTTAAATATAATGGCTGTGTTACAGATTGTTCTAGACTCAAATATCCAAGGTCTTTCGGAGTAAGCTCAGATATCTTGGTCCTGCAGACTTTTATAACCTCCTCTCTTCAGGATATGGCTAGAATTTTTTTCTTTCTAAAGGAGCTGAAAACTCAAATTACAGCTGTGAATCTTATCAAATGTATTGGAAATGCAAGGAACCAGATTTAAATTGAGGTATTAAGACGGTTTCTGTTTGTGACTGCAGTTCAAGGTACGTGCTGCAATAATCATGCCTTGAATCAGTTGATGGTATGTCATATTTGTTTTTCTCAAAATGTCCATTTCTATCCACAAAACTTGCCAGAAGTCATGGTTTAAGGGGTTATTTAAAAAAAAAATCTTCCACAATGCATGCCCCCGGACCCCACCACGCGCGGCTTGGTAACAACCTCGGGCACATAACAGCACCGCTGCTGGAAAAATTTCTAGGGGAAACACTGCATTATATAGACAGACCTTCTTTTCACATTGAAACATTTGCTAACAATGATAATTTCACAAGAGAGTTTTCAAATGTTTATTTACAGAAAGGTCCTTTGTCTCATCAGGGAGTGGTCGTTCCTCAAGTAGACTGCCTGGCATTTATCTAATTTCTCAATTCTTAGATCGGGAAGTTTGTAAAAAAATGTATATATATATATTTAGAATACAGACATTAAGGTATGTTAATGTCATTAAAATTAGAACTAAAAATAAAGTTTTTTAGTTTCTACTAAATAAGGGTAAGATGATAAAAATAAAAAAAAATTTCATGAACATTAAATCGGCATATTCAAACGATTGCTAAAGGATCATGTGACACTGATGACTGGAATAATGGCAGCTGAATATTCAGCTTTGTTATCACATTAATGAACAGCCGGGTATGATCAAGTCCCGACTTGTTTCCTGGTAGCACTACCCCACCCACAGCTCTCCTCTCCTGACCCAGAGCAATCTCAAAGCAAATTCCTCTGCTTCCGTGGCCGACTTAATGCCCCTTTGTCAACTGGCCCCCTTGATGCCCAGCAAAATAATGCCCAGTGGCCCTGAAGAGAAACTGGGCTACTACCTCAGTGGGCTCGCACCTTACTTGCTAGACATTTCTTCGGGACTCTTGAACTAGCTCGATTTACTTGGTTCTCTAACTTTCATTGGTCTCCTCTATACGGTCCATCCAGGGAATAGCAAGTAAGGATAATCTGCTAGGATTCTGAGATCTGCCAGATATCTGCCCTTAACGATGTTAAGGCAACAGTTTCTGGAAACTTAAGTTGCTTCCCCAGGTCGACTTTCAGCTCCCAGTCCTGTGCTGTTGTTAGCAGGCCAGATGAGGTTGTCCTAACTGCTGGTGATACCTTCTCCCCAGTCCTGAGAAAAGTGATGGTATTCTCCGCTGAGCGTAGGCGCTTGCAGTGGATGACACCCCTGAAGATGGTGGCTGCAATGGCTTTAAAGAATCTGTCATTACGCCAACGATAGCACCCCTCTCTCAGTGCTTTTGAACACCTTTTGAACACACAGGGCTTGGTACTACATCCTTGACAGCCTGGATTATGAATTTTATTCGGTGGTGCTTGGATTTCAAGAGCTCAGCCAAGGAGAAATTAAGCTGTACTACTTGTTACCACCTTGTCCAGCCTCCCTGCTGCCACATCCCAAACATCCTGCTGGCTCGCACTTTCTCAAGCGATTCTTGTATCTCATCTTGGAGCTGAGATGTCCTGTACTTCCTTCTTGGCTGCTGATGGGGAGTTTCAGCTTGTTGTTTCACTTGTATAAGGCGATGCTGCTCAGGCTTCAAGGTAGTCCCAGCCACTTCTATAAGAACCTATTGATCCTCCTCTCAAAGACCTCCATTGTGGAGATCAGGACCTTGCAAACTATCGAACATCTTACCCAGGCTACTATCTAGTTTTTTTCATGATGGATGGTATCCGAGTGTTGCCAAGTGTGAAGCAGAATTTGTCTGTGACCATTCCTTTCTTCAACACCAGGGATCTGGATTTTTTTAAGCTCGAAGCTCATGAGCTCTTCAGGATCCATCTACTCCCTGGGACAGACGCTATTGTCACTATTAGGTCATCCATGAAAGCCCTAATCGGTAGTTGCCAGACTTCACTAGCATGTTCATGGCAAGTGCGAAAAGGATCACTGAAATGTTGCATCCAGTGATAATTCCATACCTGAGCTCATGCCACTCCAAAGTAGTGGACCTAGAGGAGAACTTTAGGCTAAAACCATTGTAATAGTCCAAGATAAGTTTCATGAACTTGTCTAGGGTATAATACCAGTTTAGAGCCACTTCTACCAGCTTGTGGGGTATCAATCCATAGGCGTCTGCAAAGTCCAACCACAGCACCACCAGGGCCCCCTTTGCTCTCCCAGACCTCCCTGATCAGATGGTCCCAGACCACACCTGTGTGCTCTATAACCCTTGTACCTTCAGGATTCCTCCTTTCAACTAAAGTGTCAATAAATGAATTCTCTAGGAGGTAGTCTGTAAGACGCCTAGCAACTGCAATATTATGGTTTTGTGTTTTTGTTCAAATAAATGTAGCTCTGGTTTGCATAACTTCTTTTAAAAACATTTTTAAATGTTCTATAAAAGTAATAGTGTACATATCCCTTCAGGAAGGTGAGCAGCACTTATTTTTAGTCTGCAGGTAACTACAGCCTACGGTTATTTCATAATCTTAAGGTCTCAAAGACTAAAGCGCATATGGATAAAGTTCACTGCAAAATGTCTCATTTACATAACCAACCTGCTTTAAACTAGCACCTCATTCGTTCATACAGCAGACAGTACCTAATAACCTCTTTCAGTAGACCCCTCATCTAAAAATGACCTTTTACCGTTAGGCTCTTTCAAAAAGATTTATGTGGGTTTTGTTTATCCTGTTCACGGAAGATCGGTATCCTCTAATAAGTAATTCTTACCCCGCCTTAGGCAGAAGGTCGGAGTACTCGTGAGGAGAGGTGGTTTCTGGGAAATTGCAGAGAATTGCGAGCCAATGCTGGAGCATCTCTGAGCCGTGGTAAGTGAAGAGAATGCCCAATGCCTGCACGTTACTCTCCTGGGAGAGAAAGAGATGAGATGAGTGAACACGATTGATAGAGATAATTAATTAATAGACGATTTATGAGACGGAACTAATGGACGGACAGCTTTATGCTCTGCAGCAATATATCCAACTTTACAAAGACCCAGAAGCCTTTGCATTGGGTAGGTGACCATATTTAAAACATTACACTTTAAAATACTCACAGAATATGAGGGGAATCCATATTTTACCTACACGCTAGTGAGGGCGCACACACTTACCCACAAAACAGTGAAATGGTGACTATAACTCACGCTGCGGGACGCTCACACTCACACTCACGTCAAGAACAAAGGAGGAGAGATTTACCCTTGCGTACGTTCTTGCTGACAGAACAATATTCTGATTGCGGAACTTCTTGAAAAACTCAGCATCAAATCGCTGCTCTGCCGCATGAGGTCCACCCAGAATCTCCTGCAGAAAATAAAAGAAGAGACAGAGAGAAAGAGAAAGAAAGCAAAACAAACATGAGAGTTCAGAAGAGGGTCGCACGTGTGTATGTCTGAGGTAAATCCTCCCAGTCCACACTGCTGACATTTATCACTTTGACATTTACAATTACAGCCTTTAAGTTGACAGGGCCTCCGCGTGTATGTGTGTGCACGTGTGTGTTTAATGTCTCAGAGGTCTGGTTACATTCAGAACTATTCCCATAGAAATCAATTACACATGAAGACCCTGACAAAGGCCATCCATCACAGTACGAGCAGGACATTAACTATGCGATAGGATGAAACAGTAGAAACACTCTGCTGATGACTTTTAGATTGCAAAAAAGCATTACAATATGAACACACATATGAGCACACACATTGATCATTTTATTCATAAAACGATGAGCGGAAATTATTTAAATGACTATCTAAATCAAAGTCACAACATTTGTTGTGGATTTATGGTTTCAGAATACTTCAGAAGGTGGTTTGCATCATTTTATTATCAATTCATAATTGATCAACATTTTCTGCAATAAAAACGTCAAAGTCAGGCTAGTTTGAAATGACACTGCTACTGTGCCTTTAAGACTTCCATATGGAAATTACCTTGGTTATAATTGGCTAGCCTCCACATACCAGCATAAATCACATCAAGGGATTAGAATGACAGCTCCTGAATACTAAATAGATGATGATAGGGTAAAAAATTAACTATCTGCCAAAAGTGTGAATTGAGAAAAACAAATTGAACATAAATATGTATCTCTTTTTTTCCCCTTGTGGATAGTGTCACAATAATATGCTGTGTCCTAATACATAATATGTATACATATTACTACATTATTATTAGTATAGCCATTACATAATTTCAAATCTCTCATAAAAACATTGGAACACTTGTATTGGTGGTTTAATGCGAGTAACAGCAACGCAAAAATACATTTCTTATGAAGTTTTTTTCCCCAGTTAAAATATCTAATATTCGTAATTTTAAGTACAAAAAAGTAAAAAACAAAAGTGAAAAAGTACAACTATATCTGCAATACAAGTGTTTTTTATGCAGTCAATTTAGTGTTGCCACAGAGATTTAAAGGGTCAGGTCATTACCATGCTTTGTTCATCACAATGTAATCCCTGCCCCTTGAAATGTATATAAACTACAGTGTAAAGTTCCCTTAGGTTAGACTAGACTTGACTTGGGTAAGATTTTGGACGAAGCAGACTACAGCAAAAAAAGAATACTGCTTAAAAGATACCCTCAAGTGTCCTGGTTTTCGCTTCTAAATCTTCTACACTGAAGAAGGAAGAAGTTTACAACGGGAAAAAAGACATCCTTTTGGAGTATGGTCACTGATAAGTAAATTAGGGTAGTGTAAGGTGGTTAATATCTAATTTTTGGTAAGTTTAGGTGATGTAATTAAAATTATGATTTTTGAATGAGCTGTTTTTGCAGCTTAGTTTTGGTCTGTTTGGACTGGGGAGGACGCTTTGCATTGTAAAAGGTTTCTACATTGAGCAAGGGAAAAACCTTTTTCCATGATATGCCCCTTTTAACCCCCAATTCATCCCTTTTACAGCCAAATTATGGAAGCTTAAAGCTTTATTTAATACAAAAGTACAAGTTTGGAGAGCGTTACCTCATAAGTGGCCAAGCGGTCCAGATAGCAGAGAAGCTTCAGTCTACTTCTACAGAGCTCCTTCTGCTCTAGAGTCAGTCTGAAAGAACATGACATCAACAGGATTAAACATGCAAACACAGTCTTATCTGGAGCTTATCAGCATACATCCACTTCAGAGAGCCGCCACTAATATCCATGAAAACGGTGGAATGAAATAAAGCTTCACACTCTCTGGGGGAGGGGGGGGGAGGGTTTGACAGACATGTATGTAGAGGCTTACAGATATAATGAATGGCATTACAAGGAAATACGGATGAATGGGACAATTTGAGATTGACGGAAAAAAGCGGACGAAACAGTGCTGAAAGGGTAGTGAGCCATTATAGACCCAGATTAGGTCATCAAAGACAGGCTAATGTGAGGCGACCGCTGCCTGATTGCCTGGATGCCCATGCGAGCGCGCGCGTGTATCAGCGTGAAAATCCACAGAAGGCAATTACAATCTCATCTCATTCTCCCTGCATTACTGCGGAAACCTGAGCATCCTGTTGTATGCGAATGAGACCCGCACACACGCACAGACCATCGGACTGGGGGAGAATATTGAACTGCAGGATGTTATCGCAATGCAAACATGATAAAAGAAGATTGAAAGAATAGCCTTGGCATAAACACACTCGCCTGTGAAAGCTTAGAGCACTTCTTTTTCTAGCCTCCACACGCTAGAGCAATTCTATTTCAGACATACTGAATGTGATGAAACTAAAAGCAGAATTCAATGCCGTGTCAAGGGTTTATGCATGGCCTGACTGTAAAAGACGCATTTTATAATCATGCAGCATTGGTACGCTGCTGTCAGTTCCCTTAACTAGTGTGCTGGAGGTCGCTCATCTTTACGGTCAACGTAACCGGCTATTGACAACATCAAACTTGAAAAAAAAAAAACAACTATATGAACCATTTAAGGACTTGTAAAAAAAAATGTCATGACTGCATAGGAATGTCATGACTGCAAAAGGAATTGGCTATTGATTTGTCACAGGATAAAATGTAGTTATGAAAAAGGTACACTGGTTTGAAATTACTAAGATTACTTTATAAATATACAGCAGTTTAATGCCTTAATACTTATTGTCTTAATCTTTGTTTTGTTGGAAAATTTATCTGAATTTAAAAAGTAATTAAATAGTGGAGCTTAATCACAGAAACAGTTTGAAACACCACATCAATAGAGCAATTAAAAGACACATGCTAATTGACATCAAAATTCTAAGGTGGCACTGATGTGATGCGTCATTTCCTTTCAAGCAACACTCAAGTTAAGTGGGCTTTGAGGCAAAAATGTAGAGTTTGAGGCTCAAGTCTTTCTAGCTTCAAAATTATTTATTTATTTTAATTTATTTAATCAAAGACTTTATATATTTAATCAAAAAACTTAAATATCTTTACTGTGTATATATATATATAGACTACAGACATTTTAATGCTAATTTAATTAAGGTCAAATGATAACTAGAAAAAGTGTGAGCCCAAATAAAGTGGGAGAAATGGTGAGAGAGACTAATCAACAATAAAGATGGGCAAATCAAAAGACCAATCATAATTCAGCATGCAAATTGTAAGAAAGAAACAACCAAATATCAATCACAGCTGAACGGTAAATATTATCATGAAAACTGAATGGTCAATGAAATGTTCTGAGCCTACATGGTTAACAAACAGGTCATGTTGCTGACAAAAAAGAAAAAAATATCATGATATATTGTTCCAGCTTTTTAAATAAGTTTATGCATCTTTCAAGAGACCCTGGGAAGTTCAATCCCATGAATCTGGCATTTGTTAGTCAGAAACATTTGAAATAGTTAGGGTTACAAATTCTGAATTTAAAATTACAAAAAAGTTTCACATGAATGAATTAATTGTTCATTTGTATCACCTTCTTTTACACGGTATTTAGCAAAAAAAGATTTAGTTTTCATTAATTAAAACTTGACAGAGATTAACTTTACGCAAACATGACGGTTTAATTTGACCATGGTTTCAGTAATATAATGTACAGTGCTTTTTTGATATCCTATTTAAAAGATAACATTTTCTTCAGTAAGTCTCAATAAACTCAAATTGTTATGCTGATAATAATTTCCAACGGAAAAAAAAACGCAAAACAAAAGCATTGTCACTATTGGTCTCAGACCCCCATTCCCTTTTTATTTTACATTTTTTAAACAAGGTTTTAAAAAGGCAGCACACAAGGCTGAAATGATCTTGAAAACTATTGTAGATTTGAAAGCAGTCTGTGCTGCCTGCAGCTGAATTAACTGCAGGCAGTGTCATCTTCAACTGAGAGAACATCGCTGCATGACTGAAGCCTGATTGACAGGCAGACATTGTTAAGGGGAATCACTATCAAAATATGTAGCTTTGATGGTGAAAGAAGAGCATTGAACTTTCTATCGCTTTCTAACAAACACACACACACCTCTTCAACTAAACCCAGCGGCCTGATCGATACCACCCCATTGCAATAATGGTGGCGTAGTTAAAAAGAAATTAACAGAATGATGATTGTCTTTTTTGCTGTTGCATTACCACAGCTGAACGTCAGGAGAAATTGAAGTACACCCCATTAGAGTCGCTCTCTTTCTCAATGTTGATGTGCCGGTCTATGTTCTCTCTCTGTCACCCTTTATCTTCTTTCTTCATCGCTTTTATCTTCTCTTTCGCTCACTAAATGCTTTTGTTTCTATTTTTCTATCTGTCTCGCCACTGTTTATCCTTTTTTCATTGGTTTTGTCTTGGTCAATCGCTCTTTCTCCCTTGATGGAGTGAAAAGGACATCATGCATCATAGAGACAGACAGACACACACACTCATAAACAGCCATATTAACACACACATTAAATATGCTGACTGCATAAAAACAAACAGCCTGAGGAGTAAACACACAAACACACACTCTGGTGTCAAACCGCTGGCGGAAGCGTACAGTAATTAAGTGCAAATTAGATACAGTTCTGTGTGATATGCATGAAGAGAGTGTGTGCGCGTGTTTAACGGAGTTACGCTATGAAAAATTAGGCAATTTTTTCTGTGTAAACAAGTGTGTTTTGATTAGCGCAGTGTTTACGGCAAATGTTAGCCAATTTATGATTTTTTTTGTTTATATCTTCCTCCACCCTATCGAGTGTGCGAGCGTTCATAATTTGTGTTCAACCGAGGGCTCTTTCATTAGGGCCTCCTGGGTAAAGCACAACAGAGGCATGAATTACCTTATGCAGATTAGAAATAATTCTATAAACGGCTTTAATTTTATCCTACACCTCTTCCTCTCGCTTCTCTTTATCGGTCTCCTGCTCTTTCTCTCCCTTCCCATCTGTGTTGTCTCCAAGATCTCTTCCACTGAATTTAACTTCCTCATGAGCATCTACTAGGGGTGGGTCACATCCAACAACCAACTAGCGCATTAGTGAGGTCGACTAGTTTATCTGTACGTTTTTTCCTTTCTTTTTATCATTACATTTTAGCGGTGGTGCTTTAATTAGCATGCTGAGAGCATGCTGTGCTTTAGCTCTTGGGCAGATCGCATGGTAAAACTATTCAGGATAATTCAGTTTTAAAAAGTTATTAAGTCAAATTAAAAATAGTCCAACTTTTAAAGATGCCATGAAATCAAAATATGAGTTTTGTGGCTTTTAAGTATCTATATGCTAGTGAGTGCTAGTTTTCTAACTAGGGTGCGAGGATCCCCAGGGCACCACAAGGGTCTATAAAAAATTTGCGAGGACAAAAATAGATTTAACAAAATGTATTTTTGTAATGTCAAAAATATCAAGTTAAGTTATTTATGTTTAACACAATATTTTTTAATACCAAATAAAGGTACTTCAGAACACTTTAGAGGTACTGTGAGAAAAGGAAAATTCTAGATGTTTCCATTTCGGGTTTTACAGTTAGATTAATCAAAACTGTATCTATACATTGATTTGTTTACCAATTTAACTACGTTTATACATCTAAAAATCACTCCAATAGTGGACAGAAAAAATATAGACCCTGCAATGCATCATTCAAAAATATTTCAAGAAAATATTTTCCAAGATAATATTTAATAATTTTCTTTGCTTTAATACAGTGACAAATTAAAAGACACTTATTTATTTAATTATTTAATCTTCATAAAATATTTCCCTTAAATAGTATAAATGGATCTTTATACATGAAAATGATTAGCTGCCTTCATATTTTATTCCCTCTCAAGGGGATTATAATTTTTGGGCTGAAAGGTATCAGAAAGCTCTGTACTCCTAAAAGTTAGAAAAAATAAATGTTATACATGTATGCATTCAAACAGCCCATTTAAAAATGGCTTCTTCTAGACACCCGTATAAGCAACCAACTAGATAATTCTTAAATGATGTAGTTAAATCACATCTACCCAACTTACAATTATTGTGTGTGTGTGTGTGTGTGTGTGTGTGTGTGTGTGTGTGTGTGTGTGTGTGTGTGTGTGTGTGTGTGTGTGTGTGTGTGTGTGTGTGTGTGTGTGTGTGTGTGTGTTTATATTACATTACAAGGATAGTAAAACCTGAGGTCACCTACACTTTGGGGACCAGTCAGTGGTCCCCATCAGGAAAATTGATTAATAAACAAACTAAATTATATATTTTTTGAAAATGTAAAAATGCAGAAAGTTTTGTGTGATGGGTAGGTTGAGGGGTATGGTTAGTGTAAAGCCTGTTTTATGCTTCTGCGTCGAATCGACGGCGTACCCCCGCAGACCCCTCTACGTCGCCGCGAACCCCTCCGCCGTAGCTCGACGTGCACCTCCAAAAATTGTAACTACACGTCGAGGCGACACAGACCACAAGGGCTGTGATTGGTCAGATGCACCGTGATGCAACTCAACCTGACGCAGAACCTTAAAACGGCCACGACGCCATAGGAGTGACGGCATACCTACGCCGTGGAGTTGACGCAGAAGCATAATGAGGCCTTAAGGGTATAGAATATACAGATTGTACAGTAAAAAAATCCTAATGCCAAAGGAGAATCTCCACAAAGATATCGAAACCGAGTTTGTGTGCGTGGTTTTGTGTGTGTGTGTGTGTGTGTGTGTGTGTGTGTGTGTGTGTGTGTGTTTGTGTGTGTGTGTGTTTGTGTGTGTGTGTGTGCCTACTTGCTAAATTCCACTTTCTTGAGGAGCTCCTGTCTCTTCTTGGCTTCCCTCTCTTTTCTTTGCTCCATCTCTTCCTCCATGGACAAGAACTCTTCATATGAAGCATCGTCCAAGTCCAAATCACCTGGCAAGATGAATCTATGCAAGATACATCCTGGTTAACAAACAGCCAAAGAGGAGGTATGCAAATCTGTAGATCTGTGCGAATGAATCACACACCTGCCCCGGTCTTCTCCATCCCCGATGGCGATCAATGCTTCAAGGTCAGTTCCTTTCAGGCCGTACTTCAGGAGCTCTTTGGCTGCATCCACATTCTCTGGAACCCTCTCCACACACTCATGCAGCACCCATGATCTTTTCTTGATCTTACTCTGTGGGGGAAAAAAAGAAAATACTTAAAGGACAAGTTCGGTATTTTACACTTAAAGCCCCGTTTTAAGATCGTTTCTGATGAAATAGAACGGATAAGATTGAAATTTGGACAAATGCTGCTGTCCCGAGCATTTTCGGTTTCTGTGGTAGCACCCCCCACCTCCACAATGGTTTCATAGGGGCACTGGAAGAATCATTCATAAAATGCATTAAACTTTAGTTTACAAAGAGATGGAACTCACCGATTGGTCTGGGGTGTTCACTGATATGCTCACAGAAAAATCGCTGCAAAAAATGCTTTCCAACAGGTGTTTTACCATTCGGTGTAAAACCGTGGACCTATTTTTCAAACGCCTCACAGCCGGACCTTCTTCCATTGAGAGCTTGAATAATAGACACTCCAGCCCAGTTGGTGGCGATAATGCACCTTTGCCAATGTTTGGATAGCGTAGGCTACGATACCGCGACTGCATAAGACTACAGAAAGAATACAAACAACCCCATTTCCGTTTCCGGCGGCGGAGTAATACCGTACCTCACAGAACATCCAATACAAGTCAATGGAGTTGGACAAAAACTACAATAAAAACCAGTTGGAAAGCATCTTTTGCAACGATTTTTGTGTAAGCATGTCAGTGAACACCCCAGATAAATCTGTGAGTTTACCTTCTGTAAACTAAAGTTTAATGCGTTTTACGAATGATTCTTCCAGTGCCCCTATGAAACCATTGTCGAGGAAGGGGGTGCTAACACAGAAACCGAAAATTCTCGGGACAGCAGCATTTGTCCAAATTTCAATCTTAACCGTTGTATTTCATCAGAAACGATCTTAAAACTGGGCTTTAAGTGTAAAATACTGAACTTGTCCTTTAAGACCTACTTATTACGCTTTTCCACTGCATGGTACGGTACGGCTCGGCTCGGCACGGCTCACTTGTGGCGCTTTTCCACTGCATGGTGCGGTATGGTATGGCTCGCTTCGGCTCGCTTTAAATGGTACCATCTCTGTTGAGGTTCCAAGCGCACCGTACCGATACTAAAATGTGACGTGGAAGCACTGTAGATCACTGATTGGTCAGAGACAGAATCGTCACTACCAGCGTCATTGTATTTGCGAGACATCAAACCCGCTAGATTTAAATAGCCAGTAACAGCCACCGCTGTAGCACCTGTTTTAAAACTACTTGCTTGACTTGCTTGAAGAAAAAAAACTTCCAAAAAAGAAATGGCTGAATCGTGGTCAGTGGACGAGAAGCGCAGACGTTCCTCTTGTTAGTTGCCGAGGAGCGGATAAACTATAACGATCAGTCATAATCCCACCCACTTTGAAGCGGTACTAACTGCAGTGGAAAAGCAACCGAGCTAAAGCGAACCTAGCTGTGCCGCGCCGAGCCGAGTTTTACCACGCAGTGGAAAAGCGAAGCGAGCCGAACCGTGCCGCGCCGAGCCGAACCGTACTGAGCCGTACCGTGCAGTGGAAAAGCGACATTATACTAAACACCAAATTTAGTCAGCAATGTGCTGGTTATTTAATTTTTGACTAAAAAATCATCATCAAAAATTATAAAAATTCTTTGTTTTTTGTGTCATTGTGAGTGGAAAACAAGTGTTTCATTGGCTGTTTCAATGTTACAAATGTTGTAGTTACAGAATGACTCCTACCAAGTAGTCCTGAATGGAAGCGTAGCTGACGGTAGATTTTCTCCACTGTCTCTGATAGACCAGATCTGAATCCAGACCATATGTTTGAGCCAGCGAGAGAGCCTCTCCATACTCCTCATTATCAATCTGTGAACACAAACACACCCACCAGATTAACCTCATCTTATTAATGGTCCGTCTAAGACTCACAAAACTGTTATTGCCTGTTAAAATTACAGCAACAAAGTAAATCTGTAAGGATCAGAGGTATCTCACAAAATGCAGTTGTTACTTTGAGGTTGGCATATTTTATTGTGAGTGTAAGCAAGGACTGAGTTTTAAAGAGGAAGAGGCTGAAGATGGGAGTGCTGTGATGTCACTGTATGTAAAATTCTGTGCCCATAAATATTAATGAGCCTGTGCTGATGTTGCTAGGTAATCTTCAAAGTCTACATAATCTTTCTAGACCACTCGGTCACGTAACGCGAATTGTTATTCTTGTGAAAACCCTTATATTTATTAACTTCTATGGTTATTTTAATGGCAAAAAAACATACTTGAGACTGAGATAGAAACTAAGCAAGATACTTAAGATGCATTATTCCTAAATATTCTAAAACTGAATCTGGATTCATTATATTTCTCAGAGGAGTAAAAATTAGATATGTCCCCATCAAGTTTTTTGTGCCCCCGATATGATCCGAGTCATTGACTATTAAGTATTTGCCGAAATTATGTATAGGCCATGATACCGTTGCTTGAGATCAATTCGGGACATCCGTAGTAAAAAGATTACAATCCCATAAGTACATTTACATTTTACATTTCATTTAGCTGACGCTTTTATCCAAAGCGACTTACAATTGCTATATTTCAGAGGTCGCACGCCTCTGGAGCAACTAGGGGTTAAGTGTCTTGCTCAGGGACACATTGGTGTCTCACAGTGGATTCGAACCCAGTTCTCTCACACCAAAGGCATGTGGCTTATCCACTGCGCCATCTCCACCCCATAAGTAATTGAGAGAATCAAACATTTTTGGTTAAGCGGTCATTCATTTTATTTAGGTACCAGAAGTAAAAAATCCTAATCATTTTCCATAAGATAATTGATTTTTAACAATAACTTGCAGTATATACCTTTAAAGACAGACCTACTGTGAGATACAAGGTTGTTAAAGCTGCAGTCTGTATTTTTTCCCTTTGTCGCCATCTCTGTTCGAAATCTGCAATTGCAGTTAATCGCGGGATTATCAACTTTACTTTACGCACAGCACAGCACAGTGCGGATGAATCCAATGTTTTGAGGAGAGTGTGTGGCTGTCTGTCAGAGCGCCGGTGTGGATCCTGTCATTCGGAATCACAGATTCTACTTTTTGGAAGTATGACCAACAAAAGTATTTTCACCGGAAAATGTCACCTGAACAAGTAAGTGACATCCACTTTGCATTGCACAAAAAAAGCATTGCAGTAAATCGCGCTGATTAAATCTAACGATCGCTTATCACGTCAAACCATGCAAACTATAATCAGCATTGTGCGACTACATTTAATGCTCTTCCGATATTATCGTTGTTTTTGCATGGGCCCGGTTGCGTTCTCTTTTTTTCTGTAGCCACTGAACTGTCGTTTGAACTTTTCTGGATCCGCCATTAAATTAATAAGTTTAAAGCTACACTGTGTGATTTTTACCCCCATCTAGCGGTGAAAAGGTATATGACCATCCAGTGAATATTAGTTTCTGTTCCTCTCAATTCCGATTTCGTTTTAACTCCTACGGTGGCCAATGTAGTCCAAGATTAGCATGGCTTCCAGTTCGACCTCGTCCATGAGTGAAAGGTGAAGCTTGAATTAACCGTATGTCCCTCTTTGGCTAATGTACTTTCAAGATGGAGGGGCAACATGGCGACCGACATTAGAACCCCCCACCCGTATGTATTTTCAATGGCATAATACTTTATTACTTGACCGAAGTAAATATACATTAATGAGCACATATATTTTTGAAAGAACTTAGTGTTTTTAGCTAAGAATAAACTAAAAAAGTTACACAGTGTAGCTTTAATTATATCAAGTGCTGTGAGAAAAGGCTATAAATCTCCACCTTCAACATCCTCACACGCGATATAGCTTACTAGCCGAGACACCTTTATGTGTACAGATGTGACGAAACGACGCAAAGACATGCTCGAATTTCCCTCGGAAATCCACCAGATCCACAAGCTTACCGTTTTGAATCGAGCTAAGGCAAACAGATAGTTTTGAACACTGGCTGGTTATGTACTTGCTCAAATTTATTTTGAATCATTTTTAACCCAAAAAGTTACAGAATGCAGCTTTAATCAATAATGTATGCTTTTGTTAAAGCTGTCAATCCGCATTATTTCAACTTCATTTCAACTCTTTGTCCTTTTTCGTTTATCCGGGAGTGACCCGCAGTGACACGCTGCCAAGATGGCGAAGGCCGGCTCAGCCAACTTTGGGCTTCAAAAATGCTTTTCAGAAACCTACCGGTGACGTCACTGACACTCCATATTTTTTTTACAGTCTATGATTAAAGCTGATAAGTACACAGCCTTGAACCCAAAACAAGACTCAACTAATATTTTTGCAGTGCTCATCTTGTTTCATACATTTTGGATGTTTTTTTCATAGCGGATGGTTTAAGATGACATACAGGTAAGATTATAAAATAATTTAAATTCACAATCAATAGTTAATGTCCAGATGTTTATTTCTTTGGAGAGTTTTTTATGATAACCAAGCAGAGCAATTGTACAGTCATTCTGTCATTATAATGACAATCCCTTACATTTTAAGTTTGGACAAGTGGGCGGTTCCACTCCGTCAGGTTGTTATAGTAAACCCACCTTCCTCTGGTAGAGCTCCTCTGGCGTGGTGGACCTCAGGCTGACCAGGCGGTAGTTCTTGATGACGGTGCGCGGCCGTTTTCTGGGAGGGGCGAAACGTTCCATCTCAGTCACGTAGTACAAGCCCTGTTTCACATATCCAAAATAACGTGCCTTCGCCGAGGTCTCTTCATCCGAGTCGGAGTCATCCTCTCCATCGTCCTCTTCACCCGTCACGCTGCTCTCCAGACGAGAACGCTTATGGGCCAGCTTTACCTCACACTGAGAGGACAAAGGGATCAAAAGAAATAGATTAAAAAGATTTGGTTGGTAGACTCAAGGACAACAAAACGTTAAAGAAAGTGTCCCGAACAATCAAAAATGAGATGAGTTTGATTATTGAAAGTCTAACAAACCCCATTTCTTCAGGACACAAACCGATTTTCCTGGCACTACCTGTTTGTTTCTCTCTTTCTCACTCACTGCAAAATCTATCAAACAAACTTCACACAGTCGACACCACAGCTGGGTGCTGCATTTCCCTATGGAGTGAGGAAACCGTCAACCGAACATACAGCAGGAATAAAACCCGACATGTCTCTAATGTTCTCACTCTCCTTTTCCCATCCCTCTGTACCCGCCTCCAGGTTCACATCTCTCTAGCTGTGAGAGCTTTACATCAGTGGAAAGCGTCAAAAAACAATGAGGTGGAGATGGAAGAGATGAGTTTTTTTCTTATCAGAGGATGAGGAGCGGTAAAGCACTTTTATGATGATGGCCTGAAGATAGAGAGAGTGTCTGAATAACACGACTTCCTTTGCAAAAGTAATTACTGCCATCAGCGGCTACGAATGAAAGACTGCATTCTGGATGGAGAAGCATGTTGTCACAAGGACTAATGAATGAAATTATATTATATGTGGTGTCAATCGTTTAAAAAAATGAATTAATCTCGATTAATCGCAAAGAACATTAAAGTTTTTAATATGTTTGTATATTGTAAAAATATTGAAAAAAGGATGCTGCGTTAATTGCATTGAATATTTTTAATTAATTTGTTAATTTTGACAGCCCTAATTACATTATATGAATTATATTATAGTTAAAAAGTTGTTCAAAAGTCATGAAGAGTTTTAAAAATGTTTATGAAAGTGGTTTCTTATGCACACCAAGACTGCATTTAATTGATCAAAACAAAACAACTTAAAATAACTTATCTCTTTCCAAATACATTTTAAAATGTGATTTATTGCTGTTTTGGCATAGTGTCACATGATCCTTCAGAAAAAAATTGCTGATCTGGAGCTTTTTTCAGGTTTCTTTGATGAATAGAAAGTTAAAAATAACAGCATTTGTTTGAAATAAAAAAAACTGTAACAATGATTGTAATTTTCTTTACTGTCTCTTTTGGTCAAATGTAATGCATCCATGTAGAAATTAAATATTGTATTATTAGGGAGAGGACTTAAGCAGAATGGAGAATGATACTTATTCATTTTATGTACTAATAAAACAACATCATTTAAATACATATATAATTTACTAAATCATATGAAATACTAAAACATAGTAATATATGAAAATTGTCAATATTTCAAGCTGAGTTAATTCATTGTAATGGATAATAATAGTATTAATATTTTTTTCTGAAATCAATTAAACTTTGCTAGAGTGAGGTGGATTTAAAATCACAAGACAAGGAAGGATCACAAAACACAGTAGTCTTTGGGAAAAAATAAAAATATTAATGATATTAAGAGTAATGCCTTCATAGTTTTTTTTTTTTGGTTATGCATGTTCTGTGAACAAAAGATTAATGTTTCTTAATTTTATACCACCATTAAAATCAACATAAATATATCAGGAATATTCAATATTTGACATTGGTTAAAACTGATACATGTAGAAACACACACCTCCAAACTGAGGAATCCCCCATCGTGGGCTGAGGTGACTCGCGGTGAGGGTTCAAACCACTCACAGGACTTCCCGAGAAGGTTTTTGAGTGTCCGCACAGAAGACACAGTGAGGGCCCCAGAGCAGCGGGCTAAAATCAAAGCAGTCTCACTCCACCAGCTCACATCTAACAGAGACTGATATTGCTCTTTATCTGAGGAGAGAGACAAAGAGAGACAGGTGTTGAGAACAACACCACAGGAAAAAAAAACTCTGAATATCATAAATAAAACATTTCACAGACATTCATTCATTTAAAAGTCACCATTCCACAGCTAAATGTGATAGATGATTTAGAAACATCATTTTCAAAGAGGAAACAGAAAAGAAAGCACAAACCGAGGACAAGCAGAAAGACAAGCTTTATGAAAACGTGTGATCTAAACCCACAATCAAAATGTCACTGTCTGAATTTAACGCCTCTCCACAAAGACACAAGACGCAGGGTTTTATTAAAGCATTCTTCTCCCTCCCACCCCCTCTGTCTGGGCTCACTACATAATTAATAGTGCTAGGTAAGTGTAGGAGTAGATACACATCCATAGTTGAGGGTCCGGCTACCTTTTATCTTCTTTCTCTTCTCCAGCGAAGTCTTCCATTCCGGGTTGATCTCGTCAAATCCCGGCTAAAGGAAAGAAAGAGCAAGTGAGAGAGGGTAAAAGGGGATAGCTGGGAGAGGTTTTGTTTCTAAAGTGACAGAACACAAAGTGGTGGGTAAATCAGAGGAACGTAGCAGCATGACATCTGAAGTTTGAACTTCAAGTGCTACAAAGAGAAAAAAAAGATGCACAAGCATGCATAGACAAGAACAAACAAATCATTTTAAGACATATTGTTAAAAGGTGTGTTCATTTCTAGCTGTGCCATGGAAAGCAATATTAAAGCTGAAATGTATAATTTCTCCATGTTTTCTTCTCTCCAAGCTTTTTGCCCAAGTTTACACAATGAAATGTAAAAAAAAATTTTTTAAATGATGTAGACTCATGTAGAATAAAACTGCTTTTGATTACTGATATGTCTTCATTTCATAACTAGCTAAAAACTACATTAATCTCTAGGTGTGTCCCAATTTGCATACTTATGCACAACTCCGTTACGTTTTGTAATTTAAATAGTGCGAGAAGTGTTCACACTGAAAATTCCAAATAAAAAAAGTACACTATTGCATGCACACCACTAGGTGTCTGCGTAACAAATTGCTGAGTAGCACACTTTTAAAGTCAGCATGAAATGAAAATTGCAGACAGTGGTGCGCGTTTAGGGGTGTGACTATTTGATTGCCTAACCAATTGCAGGCAAGCGAAGTGTTTTAGAAACCCCTTTAAAAAAAAACATGATTGTCGCAATCCCATTGATTAGAATAGTGGCACAGAATTGTATGCACTTCAGCTTTAAGTCTCTAAAATCGAGCACACGCGCACACAGTGATTTTATTACTTGTTCCTCTTGTTTCCAGCTGCCTCTCAGTTTGAATGATGGAATATTCCAGAGACTGAGACTGCCAGAGAAGTGGATCACAGCCAGCACTGTGCTATCAGGAGACAGACTCATTCTGAAGACGCCATCCTGAGTAAACGTACACGTTCAATTAGGCATTGCACCGTTTATTCAGAGTTTTTAGCAGAATGAAATTAAGCTTTGGCATTTTATTGTATTTGCTGTCATAGTGGCCCAGAGAGACAGGGCAGGTGAGTCACCTGTTCACTGTTACGCCTGGAGAAAAGTCGAAAGCTGGGCACCCTGAAGAATCCTCGCCTCTGGGACTAAATAAGAAAAGGAAATGATGATTAATAACTTCCTTCATGAATAACATGGATGCATTTACATACTAATATTTGTTTGTTACATTAGTAAAATTTCCAGAAAAATCCAGGTTAAACTGGTTTATAACTGATCCAAAATGGTAGACCAACTTGGACCAGTAACAATCCATCCACCATTTGGTCATACTATCTTAAGTTGATCAAACTGGTTTCTGGAACATGCTAGTGGGCCAAACGATCTATTCACCAACTTGGACCAGCTAGAAAACAAATAAATATGATCACTTATATGGTGGACAGATTTTATTTAGGTTTTTATTCACATACTAAAGACACAAACATAGAGCATAACATATGGTTAACATGGAAGCTTTTGTGTGTGTCACATGCTAGAACAAACCTCACTAGTTCTTGTGCATCACACACGTTTGAGCTTCTGTTCATCATATAAAGCAATTGTGTCTCTTCTTCACAAGACTTGGTTGAAACCGCTCGATTCATATGGATTTATTTTAAACGCCTTTGAGACTTTTTTGGGATCTTCTACATTTTGGTTACCTGGATTTTCTATGGAGGGTCACCTCTCGGGTTTTATTAAAAAATAACATAATTTGTGATTCAAAGATTAACCAAAGTCATATGGGTTTATATGACTTGGGTAAATACCTTTAAATCTAAATCTATTTCGTAGGATCCTTTTTGATATTTCACAGACCTTTCAGCAACATGTTTAAGGTGTGTGAGAGATCATGGTGAGTTTTCATACTGAATACCCACCATGATGATCTCTCACACGTTCAATAACACTATATCAAGCCAAGAGCCAAAGAGCTAAATAAATACGAAGAATATCAATACAGGTTCCACCAATTACATCAGAACATTCTAGAAGTTTCTCATCATAACTATGTGCATGAAGTCATGCCATTGGACAAGTAAGAAGCCTCAGCATTAAAGCTCTTAATAAGCCTACAATGTAGCTTCTAGAGTTCACTACATAAAGCCTTACAACCTTAGAAAAACAGAAATGAGCATGAGGTTTCAGGTTTGTAAAACACAGAGATGTGAGATTAAGTATTCTAAGCAACAGTAAGTGAAGAAGTGTCTTTACTCCTTGATATATGCATGTTTCTTAAGAGGTAGAGCAGTCCATACAAACGCAAGTAACCTGAGTTATAAGCATTGAAAATAATTGGAGTAAAGGATTTGCTGAGGGGCGATGTGCTAATAGAACTTTAAGCAATACCTTAATAGCAAGGATCAACCATCCAGAACACACCAACAACACCCTAGAAACAACTCATAAAACCTAATTAATGCTCAAGCAACAACACTGCTACATGCTAGACCACAAACACCTAAGCAACCACTCAAAACACCATAGCAAGACCCTAGGAAGTTAGGAACCATAGTGCAACTCCCTAAGGAAACCTTAGCAACAATAAAAAAAAACTACTCCCCTAGTAGTAACCTAAGAAAACCCAATAAAAGTCCAAGCAACCGCATTGCTACATGCTAACAATCACTCAAAACACCTTACTAACTGCGTACCAGCACTTGTCAACCAACCAACATCGAAACATCAAGACAGTGATTTTCTTCAGAAACCTCTGTGGTCCTTCGGCCCAAATGGACCCGAAGCATTTAAATAAATTTCTTTTTAAAAATCATAGCTTCATCGGAATGGTCTGAAATTTGGTGACTTTGTTGGTACTTGGTATATGAACACACAAAAATATTGGGGACAGGATTTGAATAATCTAAGTGGTTGTAAAAAAAAATTGTCACACTCAGGACCTTCGGGTCCAAATGGACCCGCATAGGAAATGAATGGCAAATTGGCAAAAATTTGAAAATACCGAGTTTTTTTTGTGCGTACAATCTACAAATCAGCCACGATCCAGAAAAAAGGCACACAACAGTGAAGGGGTGAATCTATAAAACATCAAGAGTGCAAAACAGACACATCCACACACACACAAACACACTTTTATACATAAACAAACTAATAAATTCAGATTACATATGTGTTTTGCATTTTTAAAAAGCTCAGTTTGTCCACCAGATGGCATCCATCTCATTTCAAAAATTGCTTTCATGAGGTCTAGGCTTGACTCTAAAATAAAATACAGTTTAAAAAAAATAAAAAATATATGTTTTTTTAAATAATTTTCTATTATATTCAATGGGTGGAAAATGGGTCATATTTATCGCATAAATATTAATTATAAATCATAAAATTCTCAAAACACCAAAAAAGAAAAGAAAAAATATTATAAAAAATAAGTTAAAAAAATGATGATTTTCTTTTAATAAATATGAATCCCACACTTCCGACCCATTTGGACCCGAAGGTCCTGAGTGTGATTCTGAAATGAAGGACCCCAGAGGTTAAATAAAAACCCGTGCGCCGTCATCGTCATCTATGATTCTTTACACCATTGGTCTACGCATGTCACACTATGGCTTGTACATTCGCTTCGTTTCATTCACTGTTCGCGCTTGGTAATGATTAGGGATGAGTACCGAAACTCGGTATTAAACGGGCCCCGGGGCTGAATTTCGGCCATTTCTATTTATGATAATATTAAACCATTTGTCTGTGATGCAATTTTGCTATTCGCAGTCCAGAAGAGAGAGAGAGCGATCTCTCACGCGGAGCCACAGCGCTCACAACATGACAGCCCTGCTTAATGAGTGACAATGAGGACAGAATTAAACATTCAAACAAATTTTATTTTAGATTTCGGCTTTGAAAGATTAGAAAAAAAGATATTTGAGATGAAAGCATTACAACTCATTCTGTCTAGCGCAACTTCCTTCCCTTCACATAGATGTGCTGTCATTTCTTCCTAAAACCCAAACTCAGAATCAGAACGATCGGTGATTGTTGTAAAATGCAGACTCTACTGTTGCTAAATTGCGGACGCGTTTAATCATTAAAAGAGCTATTAAAAGCACAAAAATCTGCGCAAGAGACGCTGTTCACAAGGCGACGCGCGCTCCGAAATGGACTACAAAGAGAGAAGAAAAGTATACTTAACTTTGGGCTTCATGTGCGCATCTAAACTATCAAATATTCATAAAATATAAAAATGACCAGCTCTGAGATTCACTGAAACACAGTTTATGTCTTAAATGGATGTAAATAGTTGGGAGGAAATGATGGTGCATCATTCACATATTAGATCTAGACTCGGTCTTAAAGGGGCAGCGTCTAATAAACCTGCTGACGATTGAGCCGTTAATGCGAATCAAACAACAAAAGGCAGAGCTCAAATCACCCACAGCTCTTCAATGAATAACTTAAACTTCAATAAGCATTAATCTATCTATGATAAACTATGCAGTGTTATTTTACACTTGATTACTTTTCAGACAGAAACACTTAGGCCTACCTGAAAAGTAATTTTAGACCTTCCTGAAATTAAAGCACTGTGTATATAATTTGTATCTTTGTTTAATTGTATTCTTTTTTTGAACATGTGTTAGTACTTGTTTTTGCTTATCTTATCCTATCTCATGTATATAAAACAAAAAAGCCTGCACACTGCTGCATAACAAATAGCCTAGATATTTTATCCGTTTTGTTAAAGCATTGATTTTTCTTTTGCTATAGATATTTTACATTTCAAAATATAAAGCAAATGTTAATTATTACCCGAATGTAAAAAAAAAAAAGAACACCAAAAAGAACCGATAAGAATACCGTTCAAGTACCGGATCGATAAGCAGTATCGGTAAGAGTAGTAATACCATTAAAACCTTAACGATACCCATCCCTAGTAATGATGCAGTAAATAAAATGTTCCCGGTCACCGTTCAAAGTCATATGGGTTTGGGCAGCATAATAAATGCATTCTAAAAAATGCATAAAACATCTCGACACCACTTTAACTGGGCACGAAGTTCTGGAAAAACTGTGCCCAGATCTTTTCCCCCCCCTTCTCACCTGTCTAACGGTGATCGTGTCGACTGACCTGAAGGAAACCACTAAAATGTTGGTGGAGGAAACTCAAACTATTGAGGACGTCCTACAATTTGACCCTAAAATCAAAGTGGTTTCTTTTAAGTTGAAATCTCAAAGTGAGCCACCACCACCGGCCTTTTTTTTTAAACCAAAAATGTGTTTTAGGTGGACAGATCAATACAGTACACAGAACATGTAGGATGTTGGAAAATAACAATGTCTTTTCTGTTAACCAAATGCTTTTTAATATTCGCTATTACTTCAATGCAAGTGAACATGCTCGCCGTTATTTGTTATGTGTGTGTTCAAGTAAGCTAGAAATGCGCAGATTCTGCGCAATACGCTGTATTTAATATATCATGAGAACTCACGAGTTGCGTATTTGCGCTAAATCCACGCAGATTTGGTTCCAAAGTTCATTTTTACCCTTATTTGGCGGGTTGGAGGGTGTTAATTTCAATCCCTGAATGTTGCACTCCTGTTTGTCATTGTGCACAAAACTTCATGCCAATAAATCATCAGAAATATTGCTGACTTGTGCGCGTCTCAAGCGCCCTCTTTGCGTTAGTCCTAATGCCTGTTAGTTGTCTGTGGGGAAAAAAAATTTAATTAAATCCCATTAAATCTTAAAAAAAAAAAAAAAAATAGACCTACCTACCGACCCTTTTTTTTTTTTTTGCTGTCACCTGTGAGACGCGCCGGTCTCGCATCTCTCATGGAGGAGCTTCGACGCTGAAGATCGAGAGAGGAACAGGCCGATTTTACGTTGTGTTTTGTTTCTCTTTTGTGTAGCCAGCAGTCGTCCGCGAGGGGCTGCTGGCGTATACTTTTGTTTTTGTATTTATTTTATTTTATCATTAAAAGTCTTTGATTGTTCGCCGGTTCCCAGATGTGGATGTTATTATAGCACAATTTTTTACACCTCACCCCGGACCTCACTAATTTTCAAACCCTGGTTACGACCTGTAGATAAAGGGCTGCGGATTTGCATAAAATTACTTTTTTTTTTTTGCTCGAGTTTATTGCTGTTTTTAAACGTCTCGCTACCGTGTGCCTGTTAGATCACACACATATCAAGGACTATGAATTGGCATCAAACGCACAATAACTGGAATTTAAAACTGTGAAGAAACAAATGATCAATAAACTATTGGACAGATATACACTAGGATTTGTGTGCTCGACATTTCTTCGCTTTGTGCCGTGAATTTTTAAATGCGCACTTGTGCAGCGCTGCACACTGTGACTCCATGTTGCTTTAACTACATCATTCGGCACCCGCGATGTGCCGCTCTGTTTTGAAGCGTTATATTATCATGCTTTTGCGCACTGAAAGATTATTAAAAGCCTATATTTTTTGTCGTATCTATCATGTCTAGTTGTCCCATTATAGTCCCAAAGATGCACAATACATTTCAAATTCATTTTTCAAATTCATTCAATTTAATTGTATATTATTTGTGTGTAGTGTAGTAATGTATATAAATATATACACTTCTGAATTCTTTTGATTCATATATAAATATAAAATTGTTAAATGTATGAATACCTGAATTAATTTTATAAGAGTACTAATAGTAATTTGTTTTTATTAACATGTTTAGATTTTATAAAATTACTGTGCAGATTTTTTCAAGAATTACTTTTTGCTGCTGATTTATACACTCACTAAGTTTAATTAAAAAAAATGTCATAGCTATTGAATACATTTATTTAAACTAATATTACACTGCAAAACGATAACTTACAAAGGATTAAATTCATCTCAACTATTTAATGAATGAAGCACACAAAAATAATGTATGTCAAAGCCCTAAAACAGACAATTAATCAGCATAATCGTCAAAGCCCTAAAACAGACAATTAATCAGCATAATCGTCATAGCCCTAAAACAGACAATTAATCGTCAAAGCCCTAAAACTGGCAATTAATCGACATAACCGCAATTATTTTTTAGACAATTAATCGTCAGCCAAATTTCATAATCGTGACAGGGCTACTCACCGCAGTAATGTCATCCTCATAACTGGTGACCTGTTTATAGTGAGGCGACCCTGACAACACCCTCCATGCTGTGATCCCGCAACGGCTCGCCCTGGACACACCAATGTCTCCAGACTCACACCCTCCCACCAACAGCAACCTGACAAACACATCAGCAGCATTAGTCAGAGGAAAGCACACACATTACGCAAAGAGCACCTCAACCCTCTTATGAGGCCAAAGTGGTCCATGAGGGGCTGATGAAACAGGAACGGGGTCTAATCTGATCTAGACACATGTGAACAGCAGCACATACAAATAAATGCACACACACCCCTATATACAATATATAAAGGGTGCCCCCATGTGGCAGCTAATGTCCTCACTATTATTTTCTTAAAAAACCAATAAGCACGGCCTAAAACAGAAGCCACAGTGAATTTCATTTCAAAATTGTATTGTGGGAATAATACAAATCACAAGTGTGATTCAAAGGTTGAGTTATGCCAGTTGATTTTGTGTTCACTCTTAGAGAAAAACACCCCTGTGACAGTCACACACAACAGAAACAGCTTTGAGATGGGGGTCTCACCTGTGGCCAGGATGATATATTGCAGTGGTAATGCCATTGGAATAGTGGCCAGAGAAACTGAAGGTGTGATTCTCTTGAAATCCCTGATTGGTTCCAACACTGAGAGTAAAACAGGAACAAGAAATCAATGTATCAACATTATAATAGTCTACCAGGCCATATTAATAAAACCATGTAGTTTCAAGACATCGTTCAAGAGAATAATCAATTAGATGCAAGTCTAATGTAAAAGTAAGAGCTGTGTAGAAGAGGTGCTAGGCTGGGTATCTGATACTGGGTCCTGAACGATGCTTTTTCCGATACCAATTTTATGAAATCCGTTTTAACAAGATTACATTACCTAAAATAAAATATGGTTTTATTTGTTTAGTTTGTTGGCTTTTTTTACAGACTCAAAGACTCATATAGGCCACTGGGGGGCAGAAAATATGCCTCACGCTCAAGCGAACGCATAAAGCCTGCCGCAAAGCACTGGCAAAAGTAGCCTAATGATTATGAATGTGTCCGGAAAAAATTGGAAGGAGACATTTGAGTCACTGTTGTCTGCAAAGATGAAGTTGATGTTGCTGACTCGTCATCTCCACAGTATAGTGAACGCACTTGGGCCTATTGAGAGAAATTAACCTTTCATTTGGATTACATAATCAAAGCATTTATTTTTTATTCAAATTTGTCCATGTTCCAAAGTAGACATTTCAAGTTTTCTAAATATTCATTTCTCATGTCTGTGAGACAAGTAGCCTATTCGCCGAGTTTCGGTTCATTTGTGACACGCTACAGTTATTCTTGCAGTCGGAGACGGAGCAACTTTCTGCTCTTAAGTTTATTCTGTACACTTTCAAGTGCTTCATCAGTTTTGTCATGTTGCCGGTCTTGGCAGCAATTATCTTGTAGCAAATATTGCATTGCCCGCGGTTGGCAGCAAGCCTGGTGAAATGTAGCCACATCACATCTTTTACATCTATGGGGGTTAGGACACTTACACACTACAGCCTCACGTGTAAGTCACATCTCTGGGTGTAACCGGCGTAAACTAGTGTTTTTCCTTGATGCCTCGCAGCGTCATGCAGCTTGCTTATTGGCTCACTGACGGTGACGAGATTAACCCCTTAGGTATCGAAACTTGGTACTAAATGACAAGAGATTTTTTGATACTCATTGGTATCGAGGCAATTTGGTCTGTGCCTAAAAAGTATCGAGCTGATGGACACTAGAGACTGCGGTCTTTAGCATCCTTGTTAACACGCCCGCCTCCCATTCTGGAAACGCTAGTTTGAATCCCGCTCGGAGTGGTGCGAGTAGAACCGGAGGGGTTACATTGGTGGGTTTTTGATAATTGTTCTGCCAACATTTTCACTGGTCAAATCAAACAAGGAATATTTTACATGCTTTTCCTATTTCATGTTAAACTTTCAAAAAAAACTAAAAAAACTTTTTTTTTTTATCAAATCAAATCTAAATTGTTGAGAAATGGAAATTAGAATTTATGAAAATGTTAACAGAGCAAGATATTTTACATGTGTCAGGAAAAAATATTTTCCAAATAATATTAATGAACTTAACAGTTCATTTAGCGGAAACATTTAAAGTAGGATGTGTTGCTTAGCTGTCCTGATAAGAATGGCCATTGAAGTTTGCATGTTTCAATGGTTTCCGAGAGTGAAGGGCCAATCAAATTTTAAGTAACAGTTTTGTGATTTCTTAGAGCAAATTTTGTCTCTCAAGAAGCTTTGTGACCAAAATGCTCTTAAAAGAACCAGTTAGTCTAACGTTAGTCCAACATTTCTAAATGACTTTGCTTTACTTTGAGAAAGTTTTCAAACACTTCCATTTAACAACATGAGGGAGGGAACGGGAAAGAGCTTTCTTCAGAGCTTCAAAGCATACAGCCAAGTTAAGGAGAATAAAGCAGATTTTTTCCATCAATAGAAACTTTAAAAACTTAAACTGACTGATTAAACAGAGAATTACAAATTGGAAACTGCAGGCAATTTTATTAATACTCAAAGCTAAGCCTCCCCCTCAGTACAGAGATAAACAAGACGCAGACTTTTGGGTTTAGTTGCAGAATATTTGGCCCTGGAAGAGTCAAAGAGAATTAGGTTAGAGAGGATCTGCAAGCATCTGAATCATCAGAATCTTCTCTGGTGGTCTTGTTCCAAAATCTTTCAATGATTGATTTATTGAAACACAAATGTTACAACACAAATATTCTTACTATCTAACATCCCATAACACTTTTTAAACACATTGAGGATTAGTGGTTTCTTATCCTCTCAAATTCTTGACAATTGGCACAAAGTCACCCATTGCAACCTTACAATTTAAATACCAGGATAAAAAAAACTTCATAAACCCGGCAAATCAGATTGTAGTCTAGGCAGATTTTTTGTCTGCATGAGACTGTTGTCTAAGGGTTAGGCTTGTGCTTTCTTAAAACCCTATTAAAAACGATGGACCTTTAATTCACTTTTCTGACTCTCTTGGCTATTTTATGTATTGTATGATATAATTTTCTATGTTATGAAAGCTCTGTAGTTGCATGAACAGTTTACTCTCCACCAACATTAATATAGATTTTGATTTTCATATTCATATTGTAATGATACTCTCATGTCACGATTCGATACATATCACGATACTGAACTGATACTGAAAAATGAACTGTTGATTAAAATGCTAAATTTGGTATTACATTGTGGGTGTAAATTAATAGGCTTGGACTTGGTGCTGGTAACCCAATGCACAGGACAATGATGACACCAAAATAAAAATATTCATGATTCTGAAGCCAAATACAGAATTATTGTAGACGAATATGCTTGCATTCTGTCACTGCCTCCTAGATATATTTAAAATAATGTAGGCCACTTTTTACTGGTAACATAAGACGAAAATATTCCCCAATTGCATTATTATATATTATATTCAATATTATATAGTTTAATGTAGTACTGACCCTAAAACTCTGTAAACTTTTTTTTTTTTTCTCACAAAGAAATTTTCATTTTGGGTGAACAATCCACGATACATATTGTTGCATTTTTGCATTGCGATATATTGTGACACGATATATTGTTACAGCCCTATATTTAACTACTATTATTTACATTAAATTATAATTTATTTACATAATGTTGTTTAATATATAAACTAAGATAAAATTGTGGTTAAAACAAGATTAATGGTTATTTAATAATAATAATAAAAAATATATATATATATATATTTTTTTTTTTAGTTAAATATTCTTTTGTTTTGTTTAAGTTTTTGTTTGCTTTTCATTATTTTATTTCACTCTGCAAAATATTTTTCAATGAATCGTTTTGTCTTAGCATAAAATGGCAACCTTGCTCTCCACGTACCTGACCAGATAACTCTTGAGCTGACCGCTGTAGGTGATGACCAGCAGCTCTGCTGACCACTGGGCACTGGCGGTGTATTCCAAGAACATCAGACCGGCTGCTGCATAGCTAAAATCTCCCGGGAAGCTCATGGCCTAGAGAGACAGACAAAAAGAAAGACATCAAAAAGATAGAGATGGAAGCAGAGTTTGAAAGTGACAAAAATATACGGAGTCATACAGTTCATTACACTCAGAGACTCTTTGATAGAGAGAGGGCATTTTTTGAGACTAAACTAATAGGTTCTGACAGAGAGATGGAAGAGTGTAGAGTAATGCGGGGGAGGATGAGAGCCAGCAAGAGAGAGACAGAGAGAGAAAGGGCCAGCAATATACTAACTGAGACCTCTCTAGCAGTGCAATCAAAAGAAACACAGAGGGGGGATTGAAAATTGGTAAAGGGGCAAGAGAGCTCTCTTTCTGAAAGAGAAACTCCTCAAATGTCCTCCAAGGGCATCAGGGGGCTTAGAGCTGAAGGGAACCAGAAAATGTGTTCCTTGCTTGGGCAGCAGAGTGAGAAAAGCCCCCTCCCGTGAGGGTCAGGCCTGCCTGGTCTACGGATCGAGAGAGAAAAAGAGCGAGAGAATGATAGAAGAGCCCAGCAGTGCAGAGAGCCAGAGGGCAAAGCACACAAGCCTGAAATTCAGTCATTAGGAGCCAGTCATTACAGCTATCACTTATACTGAAAAAAGAAAAGAGTGCTCTTACTGTGCACAAAAAGTGGAATCAATGACAAGTGATAGTGTGTGAGAGAGAGAATGACTGACTGAGGAAAGGACAGACGGAGAGAATGACAGAAGGTGATAAATACAGAACAGTATGTGTGACATACCGGTGGTATAACGAAGAGTTCGCTACCCATCAGGTCAAAAACTCGGACCGTACCGGTGCTGTCAGCGTATGCCAGCAGAGCACAATCATGACTCCACGCTACCCTGCGCCAGTGAGCGTTTGGATCCTTGGGTACTGAAACAGGAAGGAGAACAGAAATATACTGTAGTACTAAATGTATTTGGAGAAAGACTTTAAATATACATGACCATTCAAAAGTTTGGCGTCAGTAAGCATTAATTTGATCAAAAATAAAATGAATTCCTGTGATGGCAAAGCTACATTATTACTCCAGTCTTCAGTGTCACATGATCCTTCAGAAATCATTCTAATATGCTGATTCGCTGCTCAAAAAAATGATGATCATTATTATCATTGTTGAAAACAGTTGCTTAAAATATTTGTGGAAAATTTAATTCTCACTAGAAATTAATAAAATTAATTTTAATATAAATCTTTTGAACCAAATTTAAATGTCTTTACGGTCACTTTTGGTCAATTTAATGCATCTTTGCTGAATAAAAGTTTTTTTTTTCCTTTTAAAAAAATATTTCTGCCCTCAGACAATTTCTTAATTTAAAATGCAGTTAAAAACATGTTCAAGAAGAGGTATATTGACTCTGTATAATTGCATTTTTATTTATTTTATAAAAATTACAATTATAAGTAAATTAAATATTAAACTTTTTTCCCCAAATCTCTTAATGTAAACGTTTAAATTTTAATGAGTTTAATTTCATTAATCTATTATGCAAAGGTTCAGCATAATCTCTTTGCAGATGGGTTAATTTTTAAAGAAAAGTCAATTTAGCATCGGTCTGTGAGGCCAAGACATTTTTTTTTTAGAAACCTTCACTGTCAACAGTGAGGAAATCAAACCATTCACCGGATGAGCAGGATGAGCCCAAGGCTTTTCAATTAAAGTTCAAAAGCCCAGCGTGATAAAATCTGTATACTTAAACACTAAAGTAACACTTAAACACCAGCCGCATGATACAACAGCTTCTGGGCCTAGCAACCGTTTCATCCCAACAGCCTACATACAGAGAGCTTCAAAATGCACGCTTGAAGCCATCCAGGCACCGTTCAAGACAAGAGGGGGTTAATGAAGCACACTTTTGATTAAAAACATTTTGGCTTTGGTCCGAGCCGCACCGCTGAGATCAGATGCACACGACTCCTCAGTGTACATCAAAGCCAGTGGTTGCCATAGCAACCGTATCATCAATCCGATTCCGACCCCTGAGGTGTTGAAAACCGGGAAACGCAAGCTTGTGATTTCTATTCAGGTAGAAATGCACAGAAATATCAGTAGAGAGAGATTCAATAATTCACAATGAACGATGGCACTTAGCAAGATAAATATCGGTAGAGGAAACGCTTAAGCAGGGTCCATAAATCACCTCTCAGCTGTTAAAAGCTAATTAATCTAAGATAAACGGCGGGACCAATATTGCCTGAATTTGTGGGATGAGTGTACTGTATGCTATATGGGCAGATTCACACACCGTAAATCTCATTTAAATAAAATAAAGGGGGGGGCAAAATGCTTTTTAGTAGAAAATAATGCAAAGTCAGCAAAGCCACCTCGTTGAGCGCATACTAAATATAAAAACTGTATCCCTGAGATTGAAGTGCTGAGTCACTTTGTGCTCTCACAACAAGAAACTAACCTGAGAGGAATTGCGTTTGGATGAAAAACAGAGCGGCCATCCATAGTAACCAAAACATGACTTTCAGTTTGGGCTGAAGGCTGATCTGTTATGGTCTGTGCAGACTTGGGTTCACAGCATCAATTATAGAAAGCATCACAGATTTACCATTTGGTAGTAATATCTATAGATACGTAGATGCCACATGGCGAGAGTTAAATTCCCACAGAAATTGGATAACCTTTCACAGGTGAGAATGTGTTTGTTTGTTTTTATATGCATTAACTCAATATTAGTTTTTACTATGCTACTTTTTCATGTAGTATTAGCTCACAGCGTCATCTTGTTGTATTGTGTTAGTTTAGCAAAAATCAACATATACACATATTTATATATATGGTCATATCATAGAGCCAATCACGTCATCTGCTTGGCCATTTTTCACTTCTTGGATCAAAAATACCGAGAACTCATCTATCACTAAAAAAAAAATGTTTGTTATGTTGTTAGATATGCTGGAATGATAATACTTGATATTTCTGATGTTTGATATTTCAAATATAAACATAATGATATAATCTGTTGGTGTGGCCGCTTAATAAAGTTATCGTTATAGTCATATCATATCACAGATTGGGCCAATCACAGCGTCTACTTGCCCGCTTCTCGGACCAAAAATACTGATGACTCATCTTGCACTACTAAGATTTTAGTTTGGGATGCACGATACACTGGTACGATAACATTTGCAGATAACTGTTTTTTACAATATTTTCTATTGGCCTGTATTGGATATTTAATGCATGCTAATGCTAATTTGTACATTTAAATTGCCTTTGCATTCCCATCAGTATTACAGCACAGAACACACATTTATCTATAAAACATCACATTCTCCCCCACCAGACGAGAGAGGAAGAATGAAAGAAAGCAGCGTGAATATATAGAGCACAAAAGACTATGCCAATTATTCAAACACATCCATTTCATACACTTCACACTACTGTAAATTCTGCCTTTATAGAAAGTATTGGCTGAATGCAAATCTCCATGAAATGAACTGAAATGAACTAGGACAGTACGAATGAAAGTGAATTGAAAGCAGACTTGCATGTCTGCAGGCCTATTCTCTGAATGATATTGCTCATAAAATATTCAACATAAATGTAAAGCTATAAGAATTATAGAGCAGAGAAGAGAATAACAAGTAAAACAGCCTATTTAACTAAAGACTGGAAACTCAAAGTGGCAGAATTCATTCTTCGAAACAGCAATCATAAATAGCAAGAATACATAAAAAAAATGACTTTAAGACAAAGTGGGGTTCTTGATTTAACAAACAAATAATCTTGCAAAATATGGTAACACCCACATCATGAATGAATAATACACAATATACATCACCTAATTAATATTCAAGAGCCGGGCTGATAAGGTTTATAACGGTTAAAGGTGCAGTGTGTGATTTTACCGGTGAGGTTGCGAATTGCAATCAACAAAAGTTACGGTGGCCGACAGGAAAATATGTCATCGTCTGAGACAGCAGAAAGTGGCCAGTTCAGCAATGAGGTTTCTTTACAAAGATAAATTAAGAAATTAGGTTAACTTTATTATTCAGTAAAACAATATGTTATTGCGAATATTATTGTTACTTGTTCATCATTGTGTCAGTTAGGGCTGGGTAAAAATATCGATTCAATGCATTGCAATTATTTGTTTCTCAATTCAATATCGATTCATCAAATCCTATGAACCGATTCAGCCCACCGGCCAGTGGCGGCGCTGTGGGCAACACTCTAGTGAGAGCGTTCAGCGTTGTACAAGATGCCCTTTACCAAAACACAGAGCCATATAGAGTGATGGCTCTGCCAAAACAGCAAGATGACGGACAGTAGCTGCACTCCGTTCAAGCCTGCACCACCAATCAGGGACGTCGTTAGGCCTATTTCAGGGGGGCTGAAGCTACCCCAAAATGTTCCTAAGCCCCCCTAAATGATAATAAGAACAACAATAAGTCTCCGGGAGTCTCCCGCATATTGATAGCGTCTCCCCGATGTCCGCAAATTACTTCAAATCTCCCGAAATCTAGAGCTCGCGAGCTCCAAACCGCGTAGCGCGCACACGACAGAGAGGAAGAGAGCGAGAGTCCTTGCGTGTGTGTGCGAATGTGTGCCTCACAAAGCGCATTTTTTTATGAGTATGCACATTTTGTGTTTCTGTTTACATTTCTTTTATAACTTGAATGTATAGGAAGAAAGAAATATACTTTCTATTACAGTTACATGCACTTTAGAGGTGTGCTAATAAAGCAACTGTTTGTTACAGTTGTGGTTCGTATTCAACACATGTACAATATTGTACAGTTTGTTCTGCTAAATAAACCATGAAGGGCAACATGCTGGGGTCAATTTGTTCTTAAACATTGGTAATTCTGCACACGTTATTTAAAAGTATACTCAGGTACTTAATTACTTGTGTATTTACTAATTATTGAATCGATATCGAAGCTAATAGATCAATATCGAATCGAAATCGAATCAAATCGAAGCCTCAAGAATCGAAATCGAATCGAATTGTGAAATTCCTAACAATACCCAGCCCTAGTGTCAGTGTTTTATTCGCGGACTTTAGGTAGGTTCCTTACACGAAGAACAACAATAGTAACAAAACGCGTTTGTCCGTTTAGGGCTACTGTAGAAACATGGCGACGTATTTCAATGTAAGGGGACCCACGGTTTATGTAGATGTATGTAAATGTCTCATTCTAAGGTAATAAAAACATAACGGTTCATTAAGTAAGGTCTTTATACACCACTGAAAACATAGTTATGAATATGATATTGCATTTCTGTCAACAGATCCTCCTAAATATTACACAATGCACCTTTAAATTAATATTGTGAAGTATTTTTTTTTATTTTTTACTAAAATGACATTTTACAAATATCAAAATGTATATAAACATGTTATATGCAATTTATTTTGTTACAAATTTGACAAAATACCCTGCCATAACTAAACAAAAACAAAACATCTACTGTACCTTGGCATTTTCCTATGATGGATCCAAAGTCATCTCTAGCTGACCTGAAAGAGAGCATGAAGCACATTAGAAGCACGTCGATAAATAAGGCCCAAGGACTTTAACAATGACGATAACAATAAAGATATTGATCTAAAAATCGTTCTAAATATAAACTAACAGCAGAATCCACAACAGAAATATAATCATAATGGCACAGAGAAACAATATCACTGGAATCCCGTTCAGAATGATTTTTTTCCAGCTGATGAATAATGTAAACATTGTCAGCCAATCAGAATCCACTCTACTTTAAAGAACAAGCATTTAAAGCAACAAAACTGTATGGAATGCTTAGAATAAACAGAACAACATCACCCGCTAGTGTGGACGCTAATATAGTTATCATTTTAGTTATCGTTCTTGGTGTGAACTGGCCTTTATACGCGAGTGTTTTGAGTTCACATCAGCCTCCGTAAGTAACTGTAGTATAATGGGGAGAAACTATTGTTTTTTTAGATTAAGAAATTTGATATTTACGGGTTGTTTTTCGAACATCAGGCTCCGAATTTCCGAAACCATGAAGCGTGACACTTTCAATTCTGTGTGAGCTGATTAGCTGGTGCAGGCGTAATAAATCACACCTACTGAAACTGAATTGCACATGAAAACATGCGTTCATACATTTAAAAATACATAATCTGTGCCAAATCATCAATCTCAGAAATAGCTTTGCTCAGTTGAACTGCACCCGAGACAAGAGAGTGAAAAATTAACCAATTATAGAAAGGGCAAACATTTCCAATCGATGTGCAGAATTACCTAATTTCCACGCATTGGTCCTGAACCACAGCCAGGAGCTTCCCATTACTGCGGAAAAGAAAAATAAATAAATATATAAATCAAAATGGGGGAAAAGAAGACAGAATGATTGTGTAAGCAAACATGGGGCCAAAAATAAACATTTCTAACACAGAGAACATTCTCCTCCATCTGGAAATCAATAGCTAATTAAAGCTTGCCATCTCTGCTTGTGTTGCACTGTTTTGCATAACCAGATAACTGGCAGGAACAAGAACAGTGTGAGAAAAAAATGAGTTTGATTGAGAGATTGCGTGGCTTGCATCCACAAACAGATGTTTAATTCAAATTGGATGTCTCACAATAACCAAAGCACACAAAATAATGATTTCCTGAAAACCCACGAAACTTTTCTGGTTGTGCATGTTACCCTGAGAAGGGGAACAAGACACTGCATCCTCTAGAGGTCATGCTGGAGGCGTTCCCCAAAATGTCCTCTAGAGGACGCAGTGAGAGTTCTCCTTCTAATAGGAGACCATGGTTACATGAGAAACCTGAGACGTTCCCCATCTAATGAGAACTTGCACTGTGTCCTCTAGAGGACATTTTGGGGAATGCCTCCAGCATGACCTCTAGGGGTCACAGTGGCTACGTTTACATGCAACCAAATAATTTGATAGTAATGAGATTGATGCCTCAATCGGACTGAAAGGCCTTCACGTAAACGCCTTAATCGATCCGACTGAGCTCGATCCGAATGAAATTGATCGGATTGAAAGGGGTGGTTTATTCCTTTTCTAATCCGAATGAGAGAGCATGTAAACACTTGATCGGATTGAAAACCGAAACTGAAAGGACTGGGCATGTGCAATGACGTTGAAATAGAATAATGACGTATGCCGCGTGGTACGAGCTGTTGTTCCTGTTATATAAAGTGTAATATAAATGAGTGTCCCATCATCCTAAAATACTCCTTTCACTCAGCGTCTGTGAAGTGGAGCAAGACAATGTCCCATCAGTCCTTGTTTCAGAATCTCATCCACAGGCGACTGGTTTTGGGCGCGGGGAGGGGCATTTTTACCGCGTGATAAATAGGCTCTAAACGGCACAGCACAACGGTTCATATGCTCATTTACACCAAATTATGACCAGAAATGGATAAATATTAAGTCTGCTGTTTAAAACAATGTAAGTGAATAGTTAGTATGTGCAAACAGCGGGAAACTCTGTGTATTCGTGCAGTGTGCGCATGTCAAAAAATCTATTCCGATTTTAAGCTTGTGACATATAAACGCACACATCAACCCGATCACGTTTAGCATTCACGTAAACTCTACATTCAGATTCATCAATCGGATTAAATTCAGTCGGATTGAAACAAAAGTTGTGCATGTAAAATTAGCCGGTGTCTCATTCCCATTCGAAAGGGAACGTCTCAGGTAACTCATGTAACCATGGTTCCCTGAGAAGGGGAACGAGACACTGCATCTTCTAGAGGTCACGCTGAAGGCGTTCTCCAAAATGTCCTCTGAAGGATGCAGTGCGAGTTCCCATTTTAAAGGAAAACACTGTTGTTGCAGTTATAATGAACCTAAAACAACTCGAGACCCAAAAGAGTCTAAATTAGGGACACAGTATCTTATTCACTTCAGTAAGGCTGAGTCAATGAGGTGAGGATGAACAATATACAGCACATCATGAAGCATCAAGTGCAAAAGAGCTTTTCACACTGTAGATGAACCTGCTAAAACATGTCTGGAATAGACTGACCCAAATGGTAGCTTTTATGGTATTACCTTGCCAGCACCAACTGCCAGTTCACTTGTTTGGTTGCGAGGCGAACCAGCCCAGGTGGCAGAGTTGAACTGGAGGGGCTGAAATACAGAGAAAAGTACAGAGACTATACTGACTTATTCAGCAAGGCACATTCAATTGATCAAAAGTGACAGCAAATACATTTACCCATTTACAAAATATTCCTATTTCAAATAAACGCTGCTCTTTCTAGTTAAGGAATCCTGAAAACAAATGTATCATGTCTACCACAAAAATGTTAAGAAGCACAACTGTTTTCAACATTGATAATGATAAGAAATGCTTCTTGAGCCCAAAATCTGAATATTAATATATTAAAAAATATTAAAACAGAAAACAGTTCTTTTTTAAAATATTGTAATCATACTGTATTTTTTATCAAATGCAGCCTTGATGAGCTTGATCTATTATTAATTCTAATACTTCACTGTTAACACAACAAGAGGAGAGGATATCTCACCTGTACCAAAGGTAGTGCAGAATGAACCTAAAGGGTCCTGGAAGACACAATTTAAGATTTTTGACTATCATTCAAATAATATGACTGCCATGTTATGCAATTGTTGGAGAAATGCAAACCAGATTATACAGACTTTGAAGAAATATATAACCAGTATTGTTATTCTTACCTAAATTAAAATATATTAATTAAAATAAAGGTAAAAATTTGAATATTACATGAAAAACTTAAAAACAAAAAGTGAACTTTGAACAAATATTGCCTTGGCAACTAACTGAATTAAGTTGAAGTACTAAAAAATGCAAATGCTATATAGAAATATATATGTGTATATATACATAGAAATATATATGTATATATTATATAATGCATTTGCATTTTTTAGTACTTCAACTTAATTCAGTTAGAATTAATGAATGGGAAAAAAAATACAAAAAAGTACTCTAAAACTGAAAATGTATATAAGCTTATTCGAAATTAGTTGCATGTCATTCAGACATGACATTCAGTACAAATTATGATATAAATAATACAAAAATAACAATAAAAAATAATCTAATTTTTTTTAAATACAATTTTATATATATATATATATATATATATATATATATATATATTAGGGATGCACCGATACCGATACCAGTATCGGTATCGGGCCCGATACCAAGCTCATGTACTTGTACTCGTACTCGTAAAAATACCCCGATACCAAAGACCGATACGTCACGTATATCCTCAGCTTATATTTCTTAATCCTTATAAACACTCTTCCTGCAGTTATAGTGTTGCTAGATTTAATAGTACACTCTAATATTTCACTTTACACTTTCGGCTGTGATTACATTGTTACTCAGTGTTATTTTAAACATTTGTTCTGTGATTTCTTTGGCACTTTATGACAAATTTGATTGTCTTGTTGTCTGTGATTTCTTTAGCATTTTGACAACTTTGTGACAGGCAGGTAAAATTTACATTCATTATGTCCTTGGTTTTGCCCTCTGGAGGTTATTGGACTCTGTGAAATTTGGGCTTTGAAAATTTGTGATAAGCACAATAAGAATGAATTATTTTTTTAAGTTTATTTAAGTTGTTGAAAATAAAGATGCTGATATGTTCATTAGTCTCATTTTGTTGTTCTTAGAAAATTGCCACATAAAACGAGAACCCCCCGGTACAACAGGCATCGGTATCGGTATCGGCGAGTACCAGGAAAAAAATATCGGTACTCGTACTCGACCCTTAAAAAGTGGTATCGGTGCATCCCTAATATATATATATATATATATATATATATATATATATATATATATATATATTAATATTTATCACGATTAAACTGGAAATAATCTGACTTCACTAATAGATGTATAAGCAACTTGATTTGAACTTCAACATTTATGTGATTAGGATCAGGTATTGTATTATTCCAAAGAAATTTATTTTATATTGAGTAAACATGACTGGCAAATAAACACATTCACATTGCAACATTTTTCTATGTAAAGCTGCTTTGGAATGATGGCTGTGTCTCAATCATGTGAGCTGCCGACCTAGACAACACTGGCATTGCAGTCTTTACCTAACTAACTTACTTAAGACATGTTGAATATTAGTTACTATAATTATGCTACCCCTCTGGATTCTCATATATATATATACATAACATTTTGTAAACATGTTCTGCATCTTATCCTTGCTGTCCATACCTGTTACAGCCTTTGCAACGAGTGAAGAGTTGCGTTCCTTCAATCCACGTAGCTGGGGGGAAAGAAATCCAACACAAACAGCATGATTTCACACTCACGGTATCATGTATCTACAGGACTGTTTGTATCAGCTGGCACTAGCCTGTTAAATGGACAATTTAAGCATATCAACTTGCACCTAACGTTACTCCCAAAACAAGCAGCTGGAGATACGTGACAATATACAAACAAATGTATATATGAAGAGCTGTAAATTATCATGAAGATATTTATTACATAATAATATTTACAGAATATAAACCCTGGATAATGGAACTTCGTTACGTGGCTCAAAACAACTTGCGCAGAACTGATCTGATATAAAACATGTATATTTCAATATCGGGTTAGAAAATCATTTATTCAAAGTAAGTTGGAATATTTCGACAAACCTGCGTGTCTGTTTCGGCTGGCCATTCTGTGTTAACAAGTAAATCATATAATATATTCTCCTCTTCGTCTTCCAGAATAATATCACCTGCCATGTTTTCAATGAACTGGATAGCACACACGTCACACTACGGCGGCCTGCGAGGTACATATAAAGGGGCTGATGATCTTTTCAATTTTGCGTCTGATTATTTATAAGTTGTTTTCTCAACGTATATGTAATTTAAATATAAATTTTATTAATTTTACATGTACTTTATATATTTTCTGTCATTAAAAACAAGATCAGCGGAACTGAAGCGAGGAAGCGCAATCCGCACGGACCGGTTTTTCCTACTAGCACCAAAGCCATTCTCTGCTAGCACCCTGTCAAAAGAAAACCAGCAGCACACGTTACATCCGGTGAAACACTCGCAGTCGCAGGAGTTTGACACCATGGCAGCCTATGGCGGTGAGATTTACCCGTCAACATTTGTTTATAAATTGAGTGTGGTTAAACCGTTTGTGAAATTATATCTTCTTGTTTTGACTTAACTTACAGAAATGGGAGTAATGCCTGAAATTGCACAGGCGGTGGAAGAAATGGACTGGCTGTGAGTTGTCTCCTAGTTCAAGGGTTTCCAATAATTTTTTACCACACTTCGAAAACCCCTGTCATAGTTCTTACACGCCTCATAAGTTAACAATCCATGCAGAATTAAAGTAGTATTGATTTGATCTTCTCTTTCAGGTTGCCAACAGACATTCAGGCCGAATCCATCCCGTTAATTCTGGGTGGAGGAGACGTGCTTATGGTGAGATCACCATCACAACCAGTGTTGTGTGTGTGTGTGTGTGTGTGTGTGTATATGTGTGGATCACCACCGCCTCTGTACTCACCTGTGTGTTTATGTTCACAGGCTGCTGAGACTGGGAGTGGAAAAACTGGAGTAAGTGTGACTTTCTCATAAATCAATGCTGACTGTTGGGTTTTTTGGTGACTGTGCACTTTGTTATAAAATATACTGTATATTATATTTCATTAAATGTATTATATATACAATGTATAGGATCAATGAAATGTGAACACAAAATTAATGTGGTCTTGTAGGCCTTCAGTATTCCAGTCATCCAAATAGTCTATGAGACCCTTAAAGACCAGCTGGAGGGGAAGAAGGGACGCAGTGCTGTGAAGACAGGAGGAGCAGGTATTAAACTATAATATCACCCTTCAACTATACATAGCCTTAGCCGCTCTTATTTTACATTGACATACCATCAATAAGAATTTTTAAAAAAAAATACGAAATTTGTAATTGTCAACAGAAGACAATTAAACATGGTCAACTTTAACTTCAATGTCGGAAGTATTTTGAGACGACTAGCGAATTTCATTTCAGAAACTACTTTCCTGACATTTGCTCTCATATATTTGATAGATTATTATTTCCAATTCATTGATTGTTGTTCCTGGATTTGTTGTCCATCCCAGTTTTCAATAAATGGCAGATGAACCCCTATGACAGAAGTCCAGCATTTGGTAAGTGTTTAACACTTATGTAAAATGCCAAGCCTGGATTGATCCTGAACTCTTCACTGTGATTCTGCAATCTTATTTTATTTCTTTATTGCAACAAAATTATTATGTTACTTTTTTTTTTCTTTCTTCAGCTATCGGTGCTGATGGCCTGTGCTGTCAGAGCAGAGAGTTCAAAGAATGGCATGGCTGTCGTTCAACCAAAGGAGTCACAAAAGGTAAGAGAACATCCTTTTTGAGTTTTCTGTCTAAAAACCAAGGGAATCCTGTAAGATTCATTCTTCACTGCTTTTTCTCCAGGGAGGTATTATTATGAAGTGACCTGTCACGATCAAGGGCTGTGTAGGGTGGGCTGGTCTTCTGCCCAGGCATCACTGGACTTGGGTATGTTTCAGTATGACCTCATTACATTGATTTGGGTTATAACATAACTTCAGTCATAATATTGTTTGTTATTCTGTTTTTACCCATCTCTTAGGAACGGATAAATATGGATTTGGCTTCGGAGGAACTGGAAAGAAATCTCACAATAAGCAGTTTGACAGTTATGGAGAAGTAAGGCATAATGAGGGCCTTTGAATTGATACTCCAGTTTTAGAGGTTTGACATGATTTATGTCTTTTCCAGGAATTCACTATGCACGACACCATAGGATGCTACATAGATGTGGATAAAGGCCATGTGTCATTCTCTAAAAATGGTTTGTTTTTATGCCTTTCAGATATTTTTATTAAATAAATTAATAACATTTCATATAATTGAGCATGTTGTCATACATATGGCATGTTGAATGTCATTCAGGTCACACTTCTGAACTGGGTCAGTAAGATTATTTTTTTAATTAATGCTTTATTTAGCAAGGCTGGAATAAATTGATTAAAAATGACATAAGATATTTATAAAGATTTCTATTTAAAATAAATGCTGTTCTTTTGAATTTCTATTTATCAAAGAATCTTGAAAAAATGGTTTCCACAAAAGATATTAAGCAGCACAACTGTTTTCAACATTTATGATCATAATGAGAAATGTTTCTTGAGCACCAAATCGGCATATTAGAATGATTGCTGAAGGATCATGTGACACTGAAGACTGGAGTAATGGTGAAAATTCAGCTTTGCCATCACAGGAAAATTATTGTTTTCGGGTTTTTTTTGAGAAATTTAAAATTTTAACGTGGTGAGCATATGAGACTTCTTTCAAAAACATTCGAATCTTACTGACCCCAAATTTTGAAACTAGTGTACATCTATAAATGTTTTGTATCACAATATTTCTTTAGTACCAGTTTACTATGCAGCCTTTAATGCAAATGCCACTGTAATTGATTCCTTATTGGCTTTCACAGGTAATGATCTGGGTTTGGCATTTGAGATTCCTCAGCAGCTGAAAAACCAGCCCTTCTTTGCTTCCTGTGTGCTGAAGGTATCTGGCATATACTAAACTAGCTACTCTTTACATATAATAAAAACCTTCTCGTTGCTACGTAATGTTTCTCTTACGCACCAGCTATTCTTAAAATGTGTATTTGTGTCAATCAAACACAGAATGCTGAACTGAAATTCAACTTTGGCGATGAACCTTTAAAAAACCAACCTAAAGATGGATATGTGGCCCTAAACCAGGCTTCAGATGGTCATGTGGTTAAATCCAGCCAGACAGGTGAGCTTCAAATCATATTCATTTCTTACTGCCTTCAGGGCTTGTATTAATGTTTTCTTGCATTCTGCCTGTCATGCGTATTTGTCCTCAGGCAGTGCTAAAGTGAGTCAGGTCAAATCCAGTTCTAACGCCCCCAAAGCTCTCATCATTGAGCCGTCTAAAGAGCTGGCTGAACAAACCCTCAATAATGTCAACCAGTTCAAGAAATATGTTGACAATCCCAAACTAAGGTGAGCTGAGATTGACATAGGAGCTGCAGTGATTTTGATTATTGTTGTGTCTGGTGATGGTTTGGCGTTAACTGAACATCGTGATGTTATTGCAGGGAACTTCTGATAATCGGAGGAGTGGCTGCTAAAGAACAGCTCTCCGTTTTAGAAAGTGGGGTAAGTGTCCAAAGTATACAGTACTGTTCAAAAGCTTGGGGTTAGTACAAATTTAGGATGCATTACATGGATCAAAAGTGATACCAAAGGCATGTATAATGTTAAAAAAAAATTCTATTTCAAATAAACGCTGTACTTTTGAACTTTCTATTCAAAGAATCCTGTAAAAATCACAGTTTTCACACAAAAAAAGAAAATTAAAAGTATCACAACTTGGGGGGATTGGGGGGTATGAAAAATTCATATCACAATTATAGTGACCGAAATTATCGTGATTATCAATATTATCACGGTTCTGTTAAAACAGGATGAAAGTGTTAAAAAAGAACTGATGCTCACACTGAAAGCATTTCAACAAGTTTTATATTTGAGAATCAACAAACAACAAATAAAACAAGCAGCTCTATGCACTTTTTAAAGTAAGATTCTATTCTGTGGCATTTTCTTCCTTATGACCGTTGTCAATAGCAACATATAGCACAGCGCGCACATCCATGGATCATAACGGACGCGCGCTCTTATTTCATTCAAATACAACTTGTCATCTTGCGTCTCCGTTATTGATTGTATTGAAAATGAAATCAGAGTTGATTTATTGTTTACAGAATTTGATAATATTGTTGTGATCATCTTGTCTGGACGAGTTTTGTACGCTGTACAAAATGGATTTAACAGGTAAGAATAGAGACATTAATCTCTATTCAATATGTCCCCGTAATTATGTGGTAAAAAAAAAATTCGGTGTTATAAGTGTACAATGAATATGCATTATTATCTCTTAAATGTCACTCTTAATGGTCTTGTTTGAACTTGTTCGTTCGTCTTTGGGCTCAAAGCCACTTGCTGCGAACTTTTCTTCGCTGAAGCTTCAAGTTTATTTCAAGTGAGTGAGATAAAATATTTCAACTCAAAACAATATTTTGTGCCCAATTATTTCCCAGACGTAGTTTTAGTATTGAGATCAAAGTTAACTTGCCTTGCGTTCTCTACAACAGTGGGTGATGGTCACACAGGACGACTCTGCAGATTTGAAGTGTTTAGCCCTATCGCAGAGGCTTTTTTTGTGCATGTTCTGCAGACAGAGTGACCATCCTCGATTAAGTTTCCCTCAGGATTTTAGTAAATGCCAAAATATGACCACACCTCCGATTTGGTCCTCTTAAAAGGCTGAAAAATCCCCCAAACACGGTCACTGCCTTCCGCCATTCCAACAACAACATTGCGCGCCTGCGTCAGACTGTTGCTGGCTGGACAGGATTTATTAGTGAGTTATTAAAAACCCGATAATCAAACACGGTTTTAATGATAATTGAATTTTAAACGATATTACTAACCGTCAGTACATTTTATCGTGGTTTATAGTGAAACCGGTAATCGTCCCATCCCTAATCACAACTGTTTTCAACATTGATAATAAGAAATGTTTCTTGAGCACCAAATCAGCATATTAGAATGATTTCTGAAGGATCATGTGACACTAAAGACTGGAGTAATGGTGGTCTTGGGCTGAAAAAGTTTGAAGACCCCTGTCTTAGACCATAATATAGAATTCAAAACATTAGACTATAATACAGTTTAAAACATTTACAACATTAAACAAGGTTTACAGTACTATGTATCATTCTGAATGAATACTTTATCACTTCATTGTCCTTTAGGTTGACATTGTGGTTGGGACCCCAGGAAGACTGGATGATCTCATATCCACAGGGAAGCTGGATCTATCCCAAGTCCGCTTCCTGGTGCTGGATGAGTGTGTATGTTGCACACTTAAGCTTATGCAATTCTGTACAGTTTAGCATTAAAGGAATAGGAATTCTGTTGAAAGCATTCATGGTATTCTGTTGATTTCACTGTAAATCATTTTAACTTTTAACTAAGTTTATGTAAAAAAAAATGTTAACCATCATCAAGATTATAGGCTAAATTTAGCTTAACATATGGGAAAGTGTATAAAAGAAATACTTTTATTCTGGTTTAATTGTGTTCAGGATGGACTTCTCTCAGCTGGCTACACTGACTTTATCATGAGGGTCTACAACCAGATCCCTCAGGTGACCTCAGACGGCAAGAGACTACAGGTGATGAGAGCTCTGATATCTGTTTCCATGAATATGCATTAGAGTTGTCAGGTACAGTTCTTCAAAAATGAGCCACGTGTGTTTTGTAGGTGATCGTTTGCTCTGCCACGCTGCACTCATTCGATGTGAAGAAGCTCTCAGAGAAGATCATGCATTTCCCCACATGGGTGGATCTAAAGGGAGAAGATTCGGTACCAGAAACGGTCCATCACGTGGTGGTGCCAGTCAACCCAAAAAATGACAGGCTTTGGGAGAAACTGGGAAAGAACCACATCAGGGTACATATGTAGCAAACATCTCACTTCCTTATGCCTTTGTCTAAATGTACAAGAAGTCTAAATCCGTGAGGTTGTGTCTTCCCAGACGGATGAAGTTCACGCCAAGGATGACACACGACCCGGAGCCAACACCTCAGGTAAGAATCATCCAGAAATATATTAATGGTTCCATGCTCGTATTATCAATTGTGAACATTTCAAAAGGACCTTGGCTTGGTCTGATATAAAGGTCTTGCGGTGAATCATTTTATATGGCTTTATCAGAGATGTGGTCAGAGGCCATTAAGATTCTGAAGGGAGAGTATACGATCAGAGCCATTAAGGAGCATAAGATGGATCAGGCCATCATCTTCTGCAGGACAAAGATCGACTGCGACAATATGGAGCAGCACTTCATCAAGCAGGGAGGAGGTGAGGCGGGCTTTTAGCATCATTATCGAACGGCCATTATTTGCCATCACTTCTGGATGCAAACATTTGTCTTTTACTACAGGTCCAGACAAGAAAGGACACCAGTTGTCTTGTGTCTGTCTTCATGGTGACAGGAAACCAAATGAGCGCAAATATAACTTGGAGCGATTCAAGGTAAAGAAAAAATGAAAAAATCTTGCCATTGAATAACTTTATTAATTATAGTCACTTGTAAAAGTATTCTTTTATCATCCTCACTTTAGAAACAGGAAGTGAAGTTTCTGATTTGCACAGATGTGGCTGCTAGAGGAATCGATATCCGTGGTGTTCCTTATGGTAAGAAGGAGGGCCAGAATTTCTCTATTTTCAGACTTTAACCACAACAACTGATACTGATCACTTTCTCTGTTTACGCCGTTTCCTATAACTAGTATACAGAATGATTTTTAATTATCATTGTTTTTTGCCGCAATAATACCTATTAGTAACATTACAAATATATATGTATTAATAATTTAATGTTTATTTACTGCATTTGATAAAAACAAAAATAAATAATTATTATTATTACTTATTATATATTTTGGTTTTATTATTATATAAATCATCATTAATTAATAATAATTTATAAATAGATGAATATACTATTAATATTCATGCCAATTTGATGCAAAATGATTGCAATTGTTTAACTGTCAAGGTTAAAATGCAATGCTTGACCCCTACTTCATTTATGGCAAAAAATAAATGCATAACTCATGAACACAGTTGTTTTCTGTTTAATGCGAAATGGTGTTGTTGGGTACCGTTTAACAAATCCAGCAACGTGCCATTTATTAATAGACCTGTTGTTTCAAAAACAAACGTTAAAAAATCAATCAAGCCTATCTGAAATGAATTCAAAAACGGATAATTGCAATATTATGTTTTGCAGTGATAAACGTGACTCTGCCGGATGAGAAGCAGAACTATGTTCATCGCATTGGAAGAGTTGGCAGAGCGGACAGGTGACGCCCAGCGTTTGTCTTGTATCATTATGTGTAGATTGCGATCTGTCAAAGTTTGTGTGAATATTTGTGATGTCCCTACAGGATGGGTTTGGCTATATCCCTGGTTGCAATGGAGAAAGAGAAAGTAAGTAGGAAGTACAGGAGAACTGGTGTAAAAGTATAAATGTGTGTTTGTTTGTGTTGTTAATTGTGTGTGGGGGTTGTGCACACAGGTGTGGTACCACGTTTGTGCCAGCAGAGGGAAAGGCTGCTATAACACCAAACTCAAAGAGAGCGGAGGATGCACTATTTGGTACAACGAGAAAGAGGTGAGAACTGCATTTACATGGCATTAACAATATTCGAACTTCTTATATATTGTGCTTCTGTTTTAGTTGTTGTCAGAAATCGAGGAGCATCTGAAATGTACCATTACTCAGTGTGAACCTGACATCAAAGTACCTGTTGATGAATTTGACGGCAAAGTGACGTACGGGCAGCGCAGGGCTACGGGGGGTGAGTGTTTTCAGAAGTCCTGTTTCTAGGCCATTCACGTTGTATCTCTATCACTTATCTCCATATCTGTTCCCACCCCCACACACCCCAGGTGGTCTCTATAAGGGCCATGTGGATATATTGGCCCCGACCGTACAGGAACTGGCCAACCTGGAGAGAGAGGCACAAACTTCCTTCCTTCAACTCAGCTATCTACCCAACCAGCTGTTTAAAGCATTCTAGAACACGATCGCATGCGCCACACTCAAATAATCGCAAATGGAGACACTAGAGGACAAGAATGTTTGTCACTAACTTTACATAATAAATGTATTTAATTTCTGGTTCATGTGGTTTGAATGCAAATTTGAAATTAGCTTGTGCTATTATTGACTTTTTTTGATCAATTGATTTTCTTTAATATTTTAAATATTGAAGAAATGTAAAAATTAGTTTTGTTTTTCCAAAGCATTGTTAATTATGCAAGTGGTCAACCTGAAATAAATTAAAAGAGCATAATGCTTCTGTTTTCTTCAGTGATTGTGTTTAGAACATATAAGCAGAGCTCATCTTTTCAGTATTTGAGAAAACTCCGATGAAATTTAAATTTAATCAAATGCAAAGAGGCAGTTGATGAAAAAAGTTTCTTTTTTTTTTACTAACATTTTTTATATATATTATTTTCATATAATTAGAGCTAAATCTATTATAAATGTATTATTTTATACTATAGGCTAATAATCACAACAAGCGTATGTTAAATAATGTACGCCAAATAACAAGCACATGAAAAAAATAAAACAGATTTTTTCAAACAATGTTTAGAAATCATGGGGGAAAAAGTGTTTATATTAATTTATGTATTATGTAATGTATAGGTTTTCTTGCCTAATAACAATAAAAACCGAATTTCAGTCAACCATACTCACTACGCTCCAGTATCTAATACTAACACTAGATGGCGGGCTTGTCCTAATGGAGAGATGTCCACTCTCTTAGAACTGCTGAGACGTCGGTTCATGTCATAAGCACTACTTTTATTTATAGTAGAGCAAAGTCCAAAAGAGGGCAATGAAGTTAAAAGCCATTAATAATCTAAAATTGCATCACTGTACTCGCAGTAATCCAGCACGCATATGTTATTGGAGACTCCTGTTTAAACTCAAAATCACACACACAGGAGGACATCTCTCTGTAATTATACCCAAAGTAACAGCAGTGCTCGTAAACAACCCTGCATTTTAAACTAATCCACACCAGACCACACACACACACACACCTCAACTTACATTCCTACCCTAAATTCGATTACATAATGCGGTTACTTATGGATTCATACAACAGGGACATCACAGAGCCTGTCAGTACATAAACACTCTGATCAAGTTCCTTACCATAATATTCAACCTCTGTCCTAAACCAGAACCAACGTATCAAAAGTGAGATGTTTAAAAGATTCTATTTATCTTTTTTTCTTTTTTTTTTGTCTGTACTTCTCTTTTCATGTTATGAAGTAGCTCTGTATATATATATATATATATATATATATATATATATATATATATATATATATATATAAGTGTGTGTGTGCGTGTGTATGTTTCCACTCCCAAGCATCTTTGGGAGCAAATGGTTTCCAGCTGCCAGAGCCAGTCTTATTTCCAATGGTGAAACAGTGACACTATACGTTTGTCTGCCTTTTGCTCACTTCCTAAACCCTGCAGTCTCACACTTAACCCATTCAACATGCTTCTCGACAGACAAATGACACATTTCAGACAGATGATATTGCATTTTTCTCATGTTGGCCATTTTTTTCACATAAATGGTGAAAAGGTGCAGAAAGAACAAAGATTAGACAATGTAAAAATGTAACCAGGGGCCCACAGCAAGATTAAAAGCAGGTCCAGATGGAATCTTGTCTTTTTTTGTGCTAAAATCTGTGGAATTGATTTAAATGTGTTATACGGAGCTACTGGCATGCATTCTAGTGTTCAAATAAGTTGAAAGCTGCGTCCAAATATGCCGAAAAACAGTATGTGAGCCAAATTCATAATCATTAATAGTATTCATAAAAGAGTGGACTAAAAGTACCCGTATGACCTACTCCTTCCGGTGAGATTCTAAAGTGTGCAGTCTATAGATTTGTGAATGGCAGTGAGGAGATGCAATTGATGTCATAGTGGATGTAGTACATCCGAATTTCATTACACGCATTCATTCTATATAAATTGTACTTTTTCAACAGTCACAAACAAAGTTTAAACTAATGTAGTACCTGCTATAATACAGTATGCTATTTTGGACTGAAAATATTTCATGAGCACACAAGGGGCGGGGCTTGTGGAAATTTGTGATTGACAGCAGGGGTTCAGTTTCAAGCCCGGTTGAAAATGTTGTCAAACTGCCATATAAGTTCAGTCACATTCCAAGAAGCTGTTAACGGTAAAATCTCCACCTTTCTTTATGCAGTTTTGACTGTTTTGAGGGATTTATGTTGGAGCGACGGATTACAGTTAAAAAAAACAAGACAGGAAGTCCCGCCCACACAGCCCATAGGGCATTTCCTCTGCACCTGGTAATGAGAAATGCCCCTTTGGCAGGTAACAGACAACATATATGTTCAGAGTGAGAGCTATGTCTTGACTGAGTTTATTTTACAGCATATCTGGGGTAAAAAAAAATATATTTTAAAAATTGTGCCAGAACTTTGTCCAACAAGTAAAAGGTTCTCCCACAGTTCTCCTCCTCCCTCATTCTTGCTGTATCAAACACACTGTGGTACATGTGTGAGTGATGTTTTCGTTATGCTGAACCAAAGACCTGAGGAAAAATTACATACTTGAGTTACAACATGCCTTAATGATGCAAATGTTTCTCAGTCAGTCAGAGCAGATTTTCACACAGTTTAGAGACGGGGAGCAGATAAAGGACACCGGAAGTGCTATAATCTAATGGGAATTGTTATGATTTAGCTACTGTAATCATGATTGACTATGACCGTTAACAGTTGTAGTGTGTTTTACTCGTGTATGTGTGTATGAACTCTCAGACTCACCCCTGAGGCTGAAGGAAAGGTGCACTGAATCAATCTGACAGCATGAGTCACTGCTAAAGACACTTTTCACATAGGCTACACACACATACCACATAAACTGTTACTAAGAGCACAATCTAGAAGTTTGGGGTTAGTTTCTTTTTTTAACTATTACTTTTATTGCACAAGGACCTACATTTAACAAAAGTGACAGTAAAGACATTTATAACGTTACAAACATACATTCATAATTTCATCAAAGAATCCTGAAAAAAAATGATTATGGTTTCCACAAAAAAAAAACAGCACAATTGTTTTCAACATTAATAATAAAAATGTTTCTTGAGAACAAAATCAGCATATTAGTGACACTGAAGAGTAATGATGCTGAAACTTCAGCTTTGCCATCACAACAACTAATTATATATTAATTATAACGTAAAGCATATAATCACTTGATGACAGAAAGAGGAGGAAGGAGGATGAGAGGGGAGGAGAAAGGGGTGTGAATACTCATAAATGCCGAAGTCTTGAACTGTGCCCACATTAAACGGAACAGTCAGAGTTTAGTTTGTCACTAATGAAAGGTTTATCTCATTTCTCTCGATCTCTCCCTCTCTCTTTCTCCCTTTTCCATACCCATGGGTGACATTCACAAATGTGCTTTGATCTGCTGCCAGACGGCACAAAGCGTACTCCAGGGAGATGAGAGAAAGAAGGGAAGGGAAAGGAGGAGAGAGCGAGGAGGAGTAAATGGATTTCAGTTACTGTAAGTCTTTAAAAACCCCAGATCCCTCCGGGATCTCTGGAAAAAACTGCAACCCAAAGCCTAAAATCACCTGACTGAGACTTTCCTTATGATAGATAGCAGTGGCGCAAAAAGTGGGTATGCGCATGCCCTGTTGTACCAATCCCATGCATGACATATCTCAAATTTATTACAGTAAAATAACAACTGGTAAATATAAGGTGGCATGCACAATAAATGACTAGAAGCTGGAAAACATTACTTATGCCATAAGGCTGGTTTATCATGGAAACGAATAGATTTTGTTTTACCATTAGCTGTTCATGTTAGCTGTGCTGTCAGACATACAGGCTATAGTTACATCTGCTGGGTGACATGAAGCTGTAATCAGGGTCACATCTCTCTCTCTCTTTAAAGATCTGCGCTATATATGTATGTGTATATGTGTATGTTTGTAACTGTTTATTCTGTTTGTAACTTTATATTATTTGTTAACATTGCTAATAATATATATATATATATATATACACCGTACCGTAGAGAGAGAGAGAGAGAGAGAGAGAGAGAGAGAGATAGATAGATAGATAGATAGATAGATAGATAGATAGATAGATAGATAGATAGATAGATAGATAGATAGATAGATAGATAGATAGATATACATTTTTGTAACATTATAAATGTCTTTCAAATGTCTATCAATGGTCAATAGAGCTGCTTGATTATTAAATGAATGGATGAGATCAGGTCAGGTCTGTTACTCACACCAGAAGACAGATCAACAGCCCACACAACTAACTGCTACACTACTTAACTACCCATTCATATTACCTGTCTAGGCTGACAAAGTTTCAGAGAGCCGGTGAAAAAGTTGATTTAGTTCTTTAAGAACATTCCTTTGACTCATCACTCTGTGTCGCTGAGGATGACCCTAAACCCAGCGTGAACTTTGACTCCTCACCCGAACCCTTCCTGGACGACCCGCTCAGAGCACTGTGACCGTCCGGCAGAGAGGACTCACACTCATCCGTCTAACCATCTGTCTGTTTCTGCACTGTTGTCTATTGCTGTGCTCGTGTGTCTCTGTTGCTCTGTCTCTTCTCAAAGGCTGACTCTCATCCATCAGCCTGAGGATTCCTTCTCTTCCCGACCCTCTGTCAATACTGAACTCACTCTTTCTCTGACCTCTCATTCAATCCCTCATTCACTTCTTTTTGTGTCCTCGGTCTTCATTGATGCAATGCCGCTGCCTCTTGTTTCACTCTACTTGATCAGTTAGTTAGGTTGCTTACTGCCTTATGATTGCAAAACATAAGTTTCCTGATTGAGCTTTTAAGGCCTGTTCATACCAAGTGCAATAAAACACATTTTTAGATGCAAGTTCATCTGTGTGCCTTGCTTTGTAAGGAAAATGTAACATTTGGTGAAAAAAAAAAATATATATATATATATGTGTGTGTGTGTGTGTGTGTGTGTGTGTGTGTGTGTGTATATATATATATATATATATATATATATATATATATGGTTAGATGGATATATATATATATATATATATATATATATATATATATATATGTATAGTATAAATAATATTTTTCAAATAACATTACAACAAATGATACATTTTAATATTAACATTTTAATTGTAATAATGTTTGAATTTTTTTAAATTTTAATAATAAAATACATTTTACAATAAAAAAAATACAGTTAAACCTTAAAATTATTACTTTATTTTAATTATAATATTTAAAAAAATACATTTACAATATTTTGTTTTGGGTCAGAGAAAATGTACTTCCTAAAATGTAAATCTAAAACTACTAAAAGGACTTGTTTTACTGTTGAGCTCTGGAAAGCAAAAAAAAAAAAAAAACTTTATCAACTTTTTTTTTTTTTTTGAAGCTGACTACTCACAAACCTGATGTAAAATTTGAAATGCTGAAAGGCAGTTAGTGAAACAGGAGTTTAATCACTAAATGTTTTGTTGTTGTCTTTCTGGAAAGAAAGGGTCCATTTTTTAAGCCTATAGCTTTGTAAAGAAAATTTACCATTGGATGGAAATGCCTAAAAAATATGTAATAATAAATAATGTTTTGAAAATAATTCCACAATAAATAAACAAATAAATAAACAAAAATAAATTAATTAATTCAATCTTTAGTTATTCACTATAACATTAAATGGAAAATAGCAGCATGAACATCCAGCCTAAAATACTGTTTGTGATGTACAAAAGAGTTTGGAATGACATGAAAGTGAGCAAATAACAGAACTGTGAACAGAATCAGAAATAACAGAATCTATTGAAATTCCTTGCATTCACTCTATATAATGCGATACACAGCAAGTGAAACGAAAAGTGTTAAGGCAGGTTGCACAACCCACCCACACACACCTAGACAACTCAATACCTTGTCTCTGATTTCACCCAGAACATATTGCTCCACTGCCTCATCTGTCAGTAGTGGGATGGAGAGATGACTGGCGCCTAAATCATAGCAGCTGTGTCTGCAGTGAACGGCCCCCGTCCCGTGCTCATTAACGGCAGGAGCCCCTATATCTCACTCACTGCAGCAAGCCGTTAGCCTGACCGTAACATCCCCTGACGCCCACTGGGGTTAGGTGATACTTGCGTGCACTACGGTTTACTGGTGGTAACTGGATGAGGAGAGAGAGAAAGAGAGAACGGATTTAAGTGAAAGAAGCACTGCAGAGTCTAGACTGAAAAATGAGCACAAATTGAGCACGTTCTAACATTGGGGCTGTAACCAATATGAACGGGACGCATCCCGACAGGTATCACAGAAGTGGGTTGCCTGAGAAATCACAGCTGGTTCTGTGACAGCCTTAGACTTATATTTTATTTATAATATTCTATAGTCTATATAGTTAGATAAATAACTAAACAACTTATTATAGTCTAAATATACATGTATAAATACATTTTGAAAATATAGATTGTTGTGTTTTTGTAATAAGAAAAAAAAGAAGCTTAAATGAATAAATTGAAATATCAATACTAATTCAATAAATAGCCTATAAAAATATAACAGATGAAATGTAGAAAAATATACATTAAAAATAAATTAGCGTAAATTAATGAAAAATGGAGGCTAAGCTAGTAAGGGACCCAAGTTTTGCTTTAGTTATTGATAAATTTGTATTAAGAAGATTAGCAAAAATAGCAAAATACATATTTTTAAAATATTTTTTAAATATCAAAATATAATTAAATAGAAACATTAAACTTGACTAAATTGATTAATAGAAATAGCATAATTTTTATAATAATATAAATTGAAATATCAAAAAATTCAACACGTTTAAAAAGACATTATACATATATTAAAAACAAAATCTAATATAAATAAAAAAACAGCATAAAATAATAAATTAAATTAATTATGAAAAATTAGTGAGTTATTTAATGATTAAATTCAATGGTTAAAATATTCAATAATTTGAGTTATTAAAATGACTCTTCCCATAAATAAAAACGTTTCTTATATTACATTTTTTAAAATTTCTTAAACAATTTATTTTCTCTAAACTCTACACAGAATGCTTTACTTTGTGGCTGTTCATTTACATTGTCATTTTGCAAGTTTATGAAAACGTTACAGTTATGTAAACAACAAAAACGCAAATGTTTCATGCAGAAACGTGAAAATGGTGACGTAATCTGTAGTTGCACGTGTTCAGTCTATTGGTGAGTAGTGTTTCTTTACAAAGTGAAGTAACAGTAACTGTTTCAACTACTGGCCTGGCATTATCATACAGCGTTTTAGTCATTTTCGCGGATCCGTGTCAAAACAACGGGATTGTTTTGTCAATATTGTCATCTGTACGCAGAAATAAGCGAAGGAAAATGTTGCCGTGTAAACGTACCCTAATTCTCAACCAAAGTATACCGGATAAAACTTCGAAAACTCAGGGCTTAAACACAAGGGGAGTGTAATCAAAGTGAAACAGAACAGGATAGGGAACTGAATAACAACTAACTAGGGAACTACGGCAGGCAAAACAGGAACAGAGCAGTGAAAACTAAACTAAAACTGGCAACACATTACATGTGTTGCTTTATAGCTATTGATTAGTGTATATTTCCCATCAATTCCATTATTTGATTGTTTTTTAAACACTTGAGGGCCAATCCCAATTCTACCCCTTACCCCTTCACTTATGTTTCCCCTATGTTTTGCATTTGCACGTGATAGGGTAGGGCTGTCCCGATTCTCTTTTGGTTGGAGGGGGAGGGCTAAGGGGAAGGGCCAGATAGCCCTTCAAACGAAGATTTTTCGGGACCACACTTCAAACGAAGGGGTATGAGAAGTGGCACTGCATACACCAAGGCAAAATGGCTGCCCGAGCAAAAAACAAGACCGATAAATGTACAAATTTTTGGCTTTAATAAGTATTTTAACAACAAATAATGATTTGCTTTGTTACATTCAATCTTCTACTTCCTGCTCAGCTACTGTTCGGACGCTCTCGCTTACTGCTCCGCGCTTTGCTCTATCGCTTTTATATTTCTATATTTTATCTCCTTTTATCACCTAATTTTAACTTCAGCAAATCAGCACAGTGCTCAAACGTTTGGATTACTACAAAAAAAAGCAGAATTATTTTATTCAACCAGCCTCCCACTGAAAGCTTACATTCCGGGGAAGAGAAAACAAAACTGCCTACATTCATAAGGATAAGAAAATGCCTCCTCTGGAATCTACTTGCTGCTCCAACTGCCACAGACTTTTACAAAGGATTGCAATTCTTGAAACAAAGTTAATTGCGGGACCACCAAACCAGACGGAACACACAACAGAGCTTCGTCATGGACGTCCTCAGCATACAGCCGGTGAGTCCCATGAATCTAGTGCTTCTCGACAGGCCATACTGAGTGTAGAGAAACAAGCCGATCGTTTTACTAATCGATGGCACAAACAGGGTGCGAGACCCAAAGGCACTCGAGACATCAGATTGTCACGAGCATCACATATTACTGCAGTAGCATCCTCTACCCCAGATACGGCTCTGACAAGGACTGCAAACACTGGTCTCCTACCACCGCCTATACATCTTGAGAACAGATTTGAAGTATTAATGAATGAGGAATCCCCAAATTTGATGAATGTGATCACACACAGACAGAATCAGCCAGTAGCTAACACTGATGCTAACTGGGGCTCAAGGTCGAGCAGACAGCGGCACTCAGCTCAGAGCGCAGCCGAGCCCAGGACTCTGATAGTGGGCGACTCCGTAATCAGAAACATTAATAGCAGGGATACAACAACGTGCTGCCTTCCACAAGCAACAACATCTGATGTAAACAGGGAACTTCAGAACATTCTGATGAAACATAAGACTGCAAATCGACTGATCATTCATGTGGGGAAGAATGATATTCATAAAGAGCAGTCGGAACTTCTTAAAAAGGATTTCAATGAACTTTTTGAAACACTTAAAAGACTGAAAGTTCAAACATTCATCAGTGGACCACTCCCAGCAAGAGGAACAAACAGGTTTTCACGGTTGCTTGGGCTTAATACATGGCTGCAAAAAACCTGCAATATAAAAGGAGTGAACTTTATTGACAACTTCAATCTTTTCTGGAGTCAGAGGCAACTGTTTCAACAGGATGGCCACCACCCAAACAAACTTGGTTCAAGAGTGCTAAAGGACAATATCTACTTCTCCCTCCGTCATCCTTCTGCAATGTGTGCCAATCCACTCAACCTGAATGGCACACACACACCTGGATACAGTATGAATGACCACAGGATTTCACTTCAGCCCCTGAATGGACATGCGGTTGACACATCACACAAGGACAGTGATAACACCACTCGGCCACAACAACCTCTGCTCACGGACACAATCTCAGCTGAGCCCTGCCCACAGAGCTCACCACAGACAGACTGTGACATACCAGCACTGCTCCAATATACAGCACCCAAGGACGACTTTCTGGAAAACAGCCAGGGAAACCAGGACAGCATATTACAGCCTCCAATAACACCAGAGCAAAAATCACTCTCACTGGAAACATTATCACTCTCTCCAGCATCTCCACTTCTGTGCTTCTCAGAGAAAATGGAACAACTGGTGCACGCTGGAACTAGACTATCCCACTCTTTTGCTGCGAGCCCCCAGATACCAACCAAAAAACGCCAGGCCCCACAACCACCAAAGCCTACGGGCCCAGCTCGCCCTCCCCCTCCCCCTGTGAGAGCTCTTCGGCCTCTGCCACAGCGCCAGGGCCCACACCCTCCTCCGGCGGCTCGAGGTGAACCAAAAACAACTGATACCAGCTCTCAGTGATATGTGTCGGGTCCCCGCTATGATAACAATAACTTTCTCAAATGTTTACAGAACAAGCGGGAACCCAGTGTGCCTGTATGTTTTTCTATTGCTGTTCAATTACATGATAGAAAGTCTAAGGCCTTCAAAAGCCGTACAGCAAACCCATCTAATCTGGTGCCTATTACACGACATACCAAGATTGCTGTGGGGACAAAAAGTAAGACTGTTAAGTTAGCACTTTTAAACATCCGCTCACTTAAAAATAAATCACTTTTAGTCAATGACTTAATAACCACATACAACCTGGATTTTATGTTGCTAAATGAAACTTGGCTAGAAGAAAGTTGCAGTGCAACAGTCCTCAATGAAACAGCCCCTCCTAACTTTACTTTTATGAGTGTCTGCAGAGCTGTCAGAAGAGGCGGAGGTTTAGCTGCTCTTTATAAAGATGTCTATCAATGTAAGCAAATATCATTTGGGAATTACCCGTCTTTCGAATATCTGGGTATTGTGTTAAAAGGTGCTCCACGCATTTTACTTATCATTGTTTACAGGCCTCCAAAATACTCTCCAGCTTTTGCTGAGAACTTAACAGAACTGTTAAGTTCTATTTCCTCAGAGTTTGACTGCTTTGCCATTGCTGGAGATTTTAACATTCACATAGATAATGCAGAAAACAATATGGCAAAAGAAATCAAAACTGTTTTAAAAACTTTTGATCTGACTCAGCATGTACATGGAGCCACACATAATCGTGGACACACTCTAGATTTACTTATCAGTAAGGGTCTAAACATTTCATCAATTGTTATTAAGGATGTAGCACTGTCTGATCATTTTTGTATTTTCTTTGATATATTGATCTCTCCTGCCATTGAAGCTAGATCTGTGTCTGTCAAGAAGAGATGCTTAAATGAGAATACTAGTGTACTATTTATGAAGGCTATATCTTTAACACCAAGCATATCTGCTGACTCTGTTGATTTTCTCCTTGATTCTTTTAACTCAAAAGTTAAGAGTGTAATTGATGATATTGCTCCTGTGAAAGTCAGGAAGAAGAGTGGCAGACAAAAAGCACCTTGGAGAAACTCAACAGCAGTGCAAAATATGAAAAGACAATGCAGAAAAGCAGAGCGCATGTGGACGAAGACAAAACTTGTAGTCCATTATAACATCTACAAAGACAGCATCCATGCTTTCAATAAGGAACTAAGCAAAGCTAGACAGACTTTTTTCTCGAATATTATAAACAGCAATATAAACAACACGCGCACTCTTTTTGCTACTGTAGAGAGACTGACAAACCCCCCAAGCCAGATTCCCAGTGAAATGCTCTCAGTGAGAAAGTGCAGTGAGTTTGCTTCTTTCTTCTCTGAGAAAATCAATAATATCAGAAAGGTGATCAGCTCATCCTTGAGTTGCGCTGGGGTCAGGCAGATCAAACAACAGCACGAGAAAGTAGCAACTATGTCTGATTTCGAAGAAATTGATGGCAAAATTTTGGAAGAAACCGTACAGCAACTAAAAACATCAACCTGCGCCCTTGATGCACTTCCCACATCTTTTTTCAAAAATGTGTTACACAGCTTAGAAGCAGATCTCCTAGAAGTGGTAAATGCCTCACTTCTCTCTGGGAGTTTTCCGACCTCCCTGAAACTGCTGTTGTCAAGCCCCTCCTGAAAAAGAGCAATCTGGATAAGACCATATTAAACAACTATAGACCGATCTCAAATCTTCCTTTCATAGGCAAGATCATTGAAAAAGTTGTCTTCAATCAGCTGAACAAATTCTTAAGCTCGAATGGATACTTTGACCATTTTCAATCTGGTTTCCGACCGCACCACAGTACAGAGACCGCGCTCATAAAGATAATAAATGATATTCGCTTAAATACTGATACAGGCAAATTATCAGTGCTGGTACTACTCGACCTCAGTGCTGCATTTGACACTGTCGATCACAAAATACTTCTTGACAGGCTGGAAAACTGGGTCGGGCTTTCTGGGATAGTCCTAAAATGGTTCAGGTCATACTTAGGAGGCAGAGGTTATTATGTGAGTATAGGAGACCATAAGTCTGAGTGGACATCCATGACATGCGGAGTCCCTCAAGGCTCAATTCTTGCGCCACTCCTATTCAACCTGTACATGCTCCCAATGAGCCAAATAATGAGAAAGAACCAAATCGCTTACCATAGCTATGCAGACGACACACAGCTCTACTTAGCCCTATCGCCTAACGATTACAGCTCCATTGACTCCCTTTGCCAATGCATTGATGAAGTAAACAATTGGATGTGCCAAAACTTTCTTCAGTTAAACAAAGACAAAACTGAAGTCATTGCGTTTGGAAACAAAGATGAAGTTCTCAAGGTGAACGCATACCTTCAGTCTAGGGGTCAAACAACTAAAAATCAAGTCAGGAATCTGGGTGTGTCTCTAGAGTCAGACCTTAGTTTCAGTAGTCATGTCAAAGCAATAACTAAATCAGCATATTATCACCTGAAAAATATTGCAAGAATTAGATGCTTTGTTTCCAGTCAAGACTTAGAAAAACTTGTGCATGCTTTCATCACCAGTAGGGTGGATTATTGTAATGGACTTCTCACTGGCCTTCCCAAAAAGACCATAAGACAGTTGCAGCTCATACAGAACGCTGCTGCTAGGATTCTGAGCAGAACCAGAAAATATGAACACATCACACCAGTCCTCAGGTCTTTACACTGGCTGCCAGTTACATTTAGGATTGATTTTAAAGTATTATTACTGGTATATAAATCATTCAATGGCCTAGGACCTCAATACATTGCAGATATGCTCACTGAATATAAACCCAACAGATCACTCAGATCATTAGGATCACATCGGCTAGAAATACCAAGGGTTCACTCTAAGCATGGCGAGTCTGCTTTTAGCTACTATGCCAGCCGCAGCTGGAACCAGCTTCCAGAAGAGATCAGATGTGCTCCTACAGTAGTCACATTCAAATCCAGACTCAAAACACATCTGTTTAGCTGTGCATTTACTGAATGAGCACTGTGCCACTGTTCGTCCGACTGTTTGCACTGTATTTTATTTTATGTTTTAATTATTCTGATTTCTGTATTTTATCTTTTATTCTAAACTGTTTTAATTATTCTGATTTCTTTTGATTATTTTAATTTCTTCTATGTAAAGCACTTTGAATTACCATTGTGTATGAAATGTGCTATATAAATAAACTTGCCTTGCCTTGCCTTGCCTTGCCTTGTGTTCATATTCACTGTCAGTTTCTTCAAAGAAACGTTTGTAAAAAAAAATCGCTAAAATCGCAATAGTTTGCTAACGATAGTCGCGCAACATATTTACATAAGTTCAAAAACTGGTGAACGTAATTGCGGAAGGGAATTGGCTTATATTTTACCGTACATCTGCTATGAACGCATTGTTTTCTTGTGGTTATATTTGAACTCGATATAAACGAACAGTGCTTGTTTCGTGCTTTTTGCAACATGATCAACCAGTATGACAGTGAGCAACGTTTCCTTAAGTCCAAATAAGTCCATATTGCAGCCATCATATATAACCTTGCCAAAAACTGATCTACCAGCAAACTTAGGCGTCGAAAAAATCGTCGTCTCCATATATAGCTGTAACCCACACAACTGAGATGACTGCAGCTGTCGACGGCATCTTGGAAGTTTGTGATAAACATCGGCGCATCTCCTGTGACGTAGGCGCTACGACGTATAATGACGTGTAACGGTGTAGTAGTGGTGTCCCATTTCTTAGGGGAATATTTTCACCCCTACGCCTTGCCACTCTGTTTCAAGGGTCAAGGGGGAGGCGAAGGGTTAGGGGTAGGGGTAGGCGAAGGGGAAAGGGGTAGAATTGGGATTGGGCCTAACTTTGGTAACAGATTTAAATGATTGAGCTTGACGAATAGTCAACACTGTTCCCTGTATTGGCAAACGTGAACAGAAACATTAACTCTCTCTCTCTGTCAGATCTACAAAGCTATTACTGCCCCATCTTTCTCTAGAGTGTGTCAGCAAATGATCACACATGATTTCCTATAAAAGCACAGACATGCACACAATGAAACACTTCCACATACTTGAATTTACACCAAGTTCATTGGTTTATGTGTGCGGTAGATAGCCTAAATTGACAGAAGTCGCTCCCTACAGAGATGTGTCGTTTATATGATCCGTGATGGTCATCCGACATGAGGCTTGTGTGTGTGCTTGTGCGTGTGTGTGTGTGTGTGTGTGTGTGTGTGTGTAGGACTTAATTGATGTCAAAGCAGCTCTCCTAAGCCCCTAACGTGACACTGGTGGTGTTTTCTGCTTTATTACTTCTTTGCCTCTGTCCTTGACTCTGCTTTTAAGGTGACATTGGTCTGGACAGTAATTTGCTTTTTCCCTAGGAGCATTCAGACACAAAAACTCATAGTCAAAAAAAAAAAATATATATATATAAAAAAAAAAAACCTAGCTAGTCAGTTACAGTAATTCACACACATTATCTATCTGGTTTGTCCTGATTGAAAAAAAACCCAACAGCATCTGAAGACAAGTACAGACACGCAGGTTTACAAGAGCTTAACCTTTATGCAATGTGCCAACCGTCAGAGTGAGAGAATCCTGATAAAACATGTCTCACATCCACGCAGCTTTCAAGAGGAGAAAGTATGAAACAAACCACCCAGGTGTGGAGACAGACTCAAGCCAACGAAAGTTGCAGACAACATTAGATGTGCCCTTGACTGACATAGTGGACCACTGTGACTGTGTGAAGACGTGCTAGTCTTTAGTGGTCCTGAAAAGTTTGTTTGATATTGCATCTATTTCAGTTCATCAGTCACTTGCTCCCAATTTCAGTTGTCAAATTTACATGACAAAACATTTACATTTATACTATTTGCATACAGATTGGCCTATATATATATATATAAATAAAACAACATGTAATACGTAAAATAATAATAAAAGGAAAAAGATATGGTCTCTCTATACTTAACAGTGTTAATCCCCCATACACAATTACCAGTGGCATTTTTGTCGAAGGGCTTTTTTATTTTTTTATTTAAAAAAAGAGATGCATTGACATAACAATTTGAGTGAAAACATACTATTGAGTAAAATATGACATGAAAATCAAATATATTCAAATGAACAAATTTGAAATTAAAAATAACTTATCTATAATAATTGTTATTGATAACAGGTCATGCGATTTTTTAATTTTTTTGAAGTCTCATGTTCCCCAAGGCTGCATTTATTTGATCAAAACTACAGTAAAATCAATAATATTGTGAAATATTAATACAAATTAAAATAACTTTTCTATTGTAATTAATTTTTTTAATGTAATTCATTTATGTGATGGCAAAGCTGAATTTTTTTAAGAAATCATTCGAAAATGCTGATTTGCTGCTCAAGAAACATTATTATTATCAGTATTGAAAACTTGGCTTAATATTTTTATGGAAAATGTGATACTTTTTTCAGAATTCTTTGATGAACGGAAACTTCAAAAGAATGGCATTTTAAAACAGAAATCTGTTGTAACATAACAAATTTACTGTCACTTTCGATCAATTCAATACATCCTATCTGATTAAAGTTATTAATTTATTTATTTTTAAACTTTTGATATATAAGAGATTAATTATGTAACCATGTCCACAACCTAAAATGCTATTCATCAACTAAAACTGTGTGCTATTTCATTCAGAGTGAAATGATTATGAATGAATAATGAATATGACAATGACTAACTCTAAAAATGAACTCTAACACCACTACTTTAATTTTCTGCATACATGTTGGTCATGTGTGGCTCTGATAGGAAGCACCATTAGATAATTCCTGATATGCTACCCACATAATCCCTCTTTCTCAATCTCTCTCTCTCTCAATCCCTGACTCATCTTTCACATTCCTTGTGCATTCCAGCAGGATTAGCTGATCCCGCCAGTACAGACCTCATTCATGCAGAGAGAAACAAAGAGAACATGTCTGTGTGGGAGAAAGAGCTTTTTTTTTTTTTTTTTTTTTTTTTGACGGAAATGGGATTTCTGCCCCAAACCATTCCTCCCCTCCGACCAAACAGTACATTGTGCAGTCTAGCATATGTTCTCAGGAGAGCAACCTGTCAAATGACTGAAGAAACCCAACACTTGAAGGATGATGTTGGACTTCTGGCATCCCATGTTTCATGTGTTCTAGAGTATCGCACAGCAAAATAACTCCAACACAGCATTATCAAACAGCATACACCATCACAGAAGATCCTCCCACTACAGAAACACACACAATCACACAACAAACAAACCTGTGGGTCAGTGTTCAAAGGCATTCCATGTATTGATCCAGTCTATCAGCGCTTGAATAATGGAGCAGAGAGAGAAAGAGATAAAGCCTGTTTATACTGCTTTCTCTCATTTGTCTCAGTCCACGGTACAACAGACTGTGTGTTAAGTAACAATTCAGACAGTCTCCGGACTAAATGCTTTCACACGTAAGCTTCTGATGCAGATCTCAGAAATCACAAATCTTGAATATTTGGTTGCATTGTCATAGACAACTAAATTCTAGCCTGATGACATAAAGAATATCAGTGTGTTCGGGGTCAATCTAAGGGCAGTGTTCTAAATGCTGATTGGTTCAGTTCATTCTCAGCTGTAATGGCAGAAAGAGAAATTACTTAATTGCTCTGAAATACGTTTAGGTTCATTTGGGCATCATACAATAAGAATGCACTTCTTATTGTACGAGTCACAAGGACGTATTTGTTTGAAATAGAAGTAGAAGAATAGAAGAATAAACTCAAGAGTAATACAGTTTACAAAACTCATAATAAAAAAATATAAATTAATTGTAAACATATATTCAATTTAATGCGTCCTAAAAGTTTGAGATCAAAATGATTGCTTAAATATATTTTCAAATAAATGCTGTTCTTCACCTTTTCTGTTCATCAAAGAATGCTGAACACTGAATGCTGAACACTTCTTTAGACACACACACACACACACACACACACACACACACACACACACACACACACACACACACACACACACACACACACACACACACACACAAACAGACGCACACACACACACACACACACACACACACACACACACACACACACACACACACACACACACACACACACACACACACACACACACACACACACACACACACACACACACACACACAAAGACGTCATGGTATGTTCTCATTTAGATAACTAAGTAAACATGTGTGTGTGTGTCTGCTCCTGAGTCTCCCTAAAGGTAATCTTTCTAAATCCATCAGATCAAAATGATTGATTGCCTTTCCTTTACAGACACTCTGTCTTTTTACACAATGAACGTTTTTAACACACTTTGAGACCAGTTTTAGACTGTGCTGACAGACTGCTTCTGTTTCCTGGCTTTGTCAGTTCTACAGTCCTGATCCAAATTATTTCAATCATTTGCCATTAATAATCCAACAATATGGCTACATCAGTTAAAATATGTTACATCAAACAGTGATTGTCTTTTGTTATACTCTGTAGTGTTTTATCAGAATGTGTGTTAGAGAAAAAAACGCTCTTTTTTTTTTTGAGCGGGAGAGAGCAGGTCAAACTGGTAGCACATGTGGAAATGTTTTCATCATCGCATTTAACAAGGCTGTTGGCGGAAAGGAAAGACAGAAAGAAAGGAAGAGAGGGGGAGAGAGGGAGAGAGAGAAACCAAACCTAAGTGGACAAGCTGTGCCAAAAAACACTTGCAATCGAAAAAACCTCTCAGCTGTTTCCCTCCCTCTTTCCGGCAAATAGGCATGTGTTGCTGTCACAACCCTCTCATTCTCTACTTCTCTCTCTCTCTTTCATCTGCCCCCCTTCCATTCTTACTGACTGCTCTGTCTGTGTGCGTGCGCGTGCGTGTGCATGTGTGTGTGTCCTCACATCTGTGCCTTAGATCATATGGTGGTTCATGTCTCATGCTGCTAGCTGTAGGTCTTTATGATCCATGGAAATTACTGGAATGTCATTTTAACATCCGTGAAATGTCGCTGTTCCTCAAAGCCACCCCAGATTATGTATCACCAGGGGTGCGAGGCAGACAGCTGTTTGTGTGTGTCTTTGTGACTGCCACTTTGTGTATCTCAGAGCGTGTTCTCGGAAAAACTACATGACTGAGACTTGTTTCACACATCCTGCATCTGTGAGCGGTGCATATTCATTTTGACATCCATATCTGATTAAGAAATTTTAAGCACAAAACAAACTTAAAATGCACGATAAAACACAATATTTAGCAATATAGACTGATCTACTCACCCATTTAAAAAAAAAAAGTTTAACACACAATAGCTGTTTACATGCACCCAAATAATCCATTTATAATTACAATTATCCTTCAGGTAAACACCTCAATCAATCTAATTGAACTTGAACTGAAGGAAATTTCGATCAGATTAAATGGTTGATGTAGACCTGTAATAATCCAATCAACAGGAAAGAATTAAGCATGCAAACACTTGAATCAAACTTGAATTTCTCAATAGGATTCAAAAATACCTTGCGTGCATGCGCATGCCATGATGCGTTTATATTCGTTTTATATCTACGTCTACGGTTTTCTTCTCAATACTTAAGAACTGGTCAGTGGACAATACGAATATTTACTAAAGGTTTGCCTTAAAAAAAGCTCTTCTGACCTATGTCAGCTTTCTTTTTAGATATGTCATCAAAACAAAAATGGCAGTTAGAATCACGGTAAAAAAAATAGTGCATAAACATCCTAGTGATGGAATGCCAAAAGCACTTCATAATGAGGAAAATGGACTGAATTCAAATTATATAGACCATTTATAGCTACACTATGGGGTTTGGTATCATTCTGTGTAGATTAATTAGCATTTGGATGTAATTGTGGTCCATGTCCTTATGTAAATTAGATTTCATGATGATCAAATATGTAATAATTCTCAATGGCATAGTCCCAATGACTGTTTTATGGCTGGTACTTAAGGAAATTATAACCCAGAAATCATTTCATTGTAAAAACGACAACAGAAATGAACATATTCTTGACTAAAATTACTTTAAATTAGTTGTGTGTCAGATTCTTTGCTATTGTATTCACGCTGAATGTGTGAAACCGGGCTAAGAGGTTCAGACCCATAAGTTCTGTGAGAACGTGTTGATTTAAAGAAGAGTGGACACACAGACTCTCTGAACCATGAAGACAATCAGATGAACATCTTCAGTCTGCTCTCACAGCCACTGATAAATAGACGTGAGGTTATCTGTGTAGACAACATCCTCATCACACACACACAGACTCACAATGGGAAAGTGAGTCTGTGTGTGCCATACGCTGACACACACACACACACACACACACACACACACACACACACACACACACACACACACACACACACACACACACACACACACACACACACACACACACACACACACACACACACACACACACACACACACACGAATGAAAAACCTGACATTTCATGCAGCACAGCAGGCATACACACACAGAAAAATCACAAGTGAGACTCTTAAACATCTCATTTGTGTCTCTAGACAGCAATGGGATTTAAAGGAAACCAAATACATAGCAAATAAATAGCAAATAAAGACATCAATATTGTTTCAAATGGTGCTCAGGTTTGCCAAGATACCAATTCTGCAATCAAAATTCAGAATAATCTTAAACAATTAGTCAAAATCTATTAAATTAGGCCAAACTTCCTGTGCAATGCAGGACTAAAGGGACATGAGCATATATATACTGTATATATATATTTAACTACACAATGGCATATGAGTCATTAAACAGATTCATATTAAACAACCATTACAGATCAACGTAATGGTTCCCGGTTCATTTAGAATTGCAATTATCGATAAAATTACTCATGGTTCAGTAGAGGAGTCACTTGTGAACTCACCCAGCATGCAATAGCTGTCATTTCACCGTCTCAGTTAACTGTAGACCAGATATAGTCCGGCTATTTTACCAAAATTACCAAATTTTGCCTTGTTTTAGCCTAGACATCAGGGCTGTGGTTGGATGACTATTCAACGTCTTCTAAACGCAAAATCACTGACTGAGGATTCATACATGTAACTTACGAGCGTATCTTTTTGACTGACTTAATTAAAAAAAACGGATCATAAGAGTAATTACTTCCTAAATCAGACATCATGATTCACACTGTTCGTTATTTATGCAGAAAACAATGGCGCACACACCAAAAAGACAAAACCATATTATGAACATGCACTAACCCTTCCAACGCATCTAGATTTAAAATTATTGTTGCATTTACAACCATTTTTGTGCAATCTAGAGCCTTATGCAAATCAATCTGTCTGCAAATCAATACATCAGCTATTTGTTTCTACATTTATTTCTCCAAACTAGGGTAAACATCTAGCAATAAAAGTTTCCTCAGGGCAGACAAAATCCTGATCATCTACCTCCAAAATCTACGACATAGTGATGAATCAGAGGTCATGTGTTTAGGGCTAATGATGTTTGCGTTGAGAGGACAGAGACAGCATTCCAGCACACACATACGCTCACATAAAAGCAGTGTTTCCCTTGGGACTATGATATCAATTTATCTCTTAAACTGAAAAGTATTTGTACGAATGGCAGTTTTCCCCACATGTGTGCTAATATAATTCTAGATGGATGATGGTGTACTCTACTCATGTGTCGAGTGGAGCCAGACCTTTAGTTCCGCTTGAGCATGTATGTACGTATGATTGCAAGAGCAGGCCGTGATGAGAAAAAAAAAATCACACACACACACACACACACGCACGCACGCACGCACGCACGCACGCACGCACGCACGCACGCACGCACGCACCCACACACACACACACACACACACACACACACACACACACACACACACACACACACACACACACACACACACACACACACACACACACACACACACACACAAAGGCTCTGTCTTGAAGGGGTTTTCCATACTTGTCACAGGTAACATTCACACAGACTCACAATGGGAAAGTGAGTTCACAAGGCTTTCTACTACTATAATGTCCAAACATTTGACAGGGATCTGGCGTTTTCAAAATGTCAGTCCACCATCCAAGGAAATGCCTGATCATTATATATTTTTTCCTGACTTCTAATCATTGTAAGTTACATAATTTTGGCCCGAAAATACTTTTGTTTAGAGTCCAAGAAGGATACTTCTGAATTTACGTGTTTGAAACTTTTGAATTGATAGATTCAGAAGCAGTAAGATAAAATTAAATCAAATACATAATGACAGGAGAAACATGTTTATATTGAATAAGACCATTATCATAAACAGTGAGTGAATTATGTCACAATCCCAAGAAATAAAGCTCCAATTATGCCAAAAAAAATAAAAATGTTATAAACTCCTGTAAAGACTTTAACATTTCAAATAAATGCTGTTCTATGTCCTATTCATCAAATAATCTTTAAAATATGTATCATGGTTTACCCAAGAATATTAAGCAGCACAAATGTTAGATAATAATAATAACAAATGTTTCTTAAAGTCCCCCTGTCATGAAAATTAAGCTTTCAATGTTGTTTATGTCTATGTGGTGTTTTTAATGTGCATTAAGACAAACCATGTGCAACTTCACAAGTCGACACCATTGCTGAGTATTTTCTTCTTAAAACTGCAGTGAACCAAAGACAGTCTCAAAAACGCGATTTGAAATCACTGGTGTTTCTGACGTCACAAACTACCTTGTAACCAATCACGTCAACGGGTGGATCTCTGAGCTGGTGTGAGTGAGTGGAGGCGGGGCTGAATTGCATATTCACATCACCACGTTTACTAAATGAGGCAAAGGTGTAGAGTTACATTCAAGCTATTTTAACACATGAAGACATTTTTTCAAGGAAAAATGTTTTAAATATGCAAAACGAGGAGTTTTAAGGGATAAAATGATTGACTACAGGGGGACAGGAGAGCAGATCAGAATAATTTCTGAAGGATCATGTGACAATGAAGACTGGAGTAATTGCTGCTGAAAATTCAGCTTTGTCATCACAGGAATAAATTACAGTTTAAAACATATTCAAATAGAACATTTGTATTGTAAATTGTAATAATATTTCACAATATCACCGTTTTACTGTACTTTGATCCAATGAAAATTACTTTTTCATTTTTGAATTTACTATTTGTGTCGCTTAATCGGAGTGTGTGTGTGTGTGTGTGTGTGTGTGTGTGTGTGTGTGTGTGTGTGTGTGTGTGTGTGTGTGTGTGTGTGTGTGTGTGTGTGTGTGTGTGTGTGTGTCAGCGTATGGCCAAAATTAGCTCTAAGTGAGTATCCGCTCTCTCTCTCTCTTTTTTTTTTTTTTTGCACAGACGTGGATGTTGTCTTTCAGCACGTGGCTCTCTGTTCTAGTTGGTTCCTGTCGAACTACGTGCGTGTGTATGTGTGTATGTTTTCATGCTCAATAAAAGCTCAAAGGAAACACCAGAAACTCCTCTCATTGTTATTAAGGTAAAGGAATCTCAGAGGGAATATCAGCTTTAAACTAACATCCTCTCTCTCTCATACACAGACACATAAGAATACACAAACACAACCACAGTCTCGCTTTATCACCTCGTTTTCATGTCCTGTGCGTCTTCGGTTAACTCACTTCTACCGATGATGTAAAAAGGAAAAAACAAGTAGCAAAGCTGTAAAAATGATATAATAAAAGCGAACACCCACACCCACACACACACACACACACATACGGAGGTAGAGGATGCTGGTTTTCCTGCTCTCACTCACCTTATGGGAGTCTGGCCATTTTACTGATTTTTTAGGAAGTGGAAAATTGTCAGTGATTCTTTTGTTTCTTACACATACATACATTTTTGTTCTGCAGTGCAATTCCCAACCCAGAATCGTATTTTTGGACTGAAAAGTATTCTGATTAGTTCAGCATAAGATCATTCCTTGTACAAGCCTCTAAGTTTGAAACTTTGTTCAGACTGCACACTGATCCAATTTGGTTGTCAAATCCCTTTCTGTCAACATAGTCATTTTCTTATAAACATCTGATTAGTTATAAATTCTTATTAATTTTTTCGGAAAGTTTAGTGAATCATAGTGTTTTTAGACCAACAACTATGATTTCTAGAACAATATTGACAGGTTAGACGCCATATTGAATTTAACACGGATGAAGACGAGGCTGTTAGGGACAGACTTACAGTCTTTACAATGGCACGCATTGTATAAAGGTTCTAGATTATGTACATTTTGAAACTCACAACTTTTAAAACTGTTTTATAAAGTTGTCTACTGAAAGAAACGTACTACTTTTGGAAAGATGTTTAATCCGCTGATCCATGTATGTTGTTAAATAATAACCAATGAGTTTAACGTACTGTGTTCTATCCCTCACAGCCTCATTTTCATTCCTGTCACAATTAAATATGGCGCTACCCTGATTAAAGTCCATGGCTCCAAATGAAGACATTGCAGCGAGAACCTTTTCTCGAAGCAAATTTTTTTTTTTCACAGTAAAAGACTAAATTGTGAGGCAAAAATTTAAAATAACAGAAGTCATTGTATTTAAGAAATGAAGTTGTAATTGTGAGATATAAAGTCATAACCTTGTTTTACCTTACTTTTAACTCTCAATTGGGAAAAAACTTTCATGCTTTCTCTTTTTGAAATAATTGAATAATAAATAAAGTCACATTGTGTGATATCACATCTGGAATGGTTTAAATTGTTGTTTTAAAATCACATGTAATGTGAAATTATATGGAAATAAAAGAAAGTCACACTATGTGAAAATGCATTAAATGTGGATATTTGGATACACCAAAAATCTGACTTTTGAGGCCTTTTCTTGTCAGAACAAGCCTAACAACTCCAAACTAAACAGATACACAAGCCCACAGTTGAAGCGCTCATAAATTCTCAGTGTTTAGAACACACTGTCTAGATAAATAAACAGCGCAGAGGACTGTGAGCGATCTGAAAACGGCTCCCCTCCAGGTATCAACTCCTGCTGTACAAACACAGCACACCCATAATTTAACATGCATCGCAACCATAAACTACACACCAAATTCTCAACTTCTTGATGCAATATGATCAGAACGTTTGATCTTTTGATAAACCGCCGCTGATCGCCCTGACCAAGTTCACCTCTCATAATTTGGGCTTGAAAAGAAGCAAGGTCACTTCCCACATTGACCCCTTCCACCACAGATCACCCCGTTCTAACAGTCGGGACATGTCGAGGTAGACGTTGCCCTCCGGTGTAAGTCTTCGTGTCAGAGCGCTCAAGTCTGTTTACACTCTAAAACATTCCATCTGCTTTATTCCCTCCAGCTGGAGCTAAACCAGGATCAGTTATAAAATAAATAAATGCCCACAGTATCCAAACAGCTCGCCACATCAAAACCCTGGAGGTGAGAGGTGGCGCTCCGCCTCATTTCCTCTGTGTATTCCGAGGCTTTTCTGAGAGGCAGGATTTGGGGGGAAATCGGGTCGGTGGTCGCTCATCTCTTGTCTCCTTGATCCCATTCCTGTCCTCAATCCCACATCCCAAAGGAATTCTACTAATCAAAATTCCAAAAGAGGGGGCTGTCTTTGTGCAAGTGTGTGTGCTTGGGAAGTAAAGGTAAAGTATACGATGCTTATGTTACACTGCGTGAAGTGATCAGAGGTGGCTGTTGGTCTGCGAGACCGACAGTTTCCAGCAGCAGAATGCAGGAATTATTTCCCATCATCATCCCATCTATTGTGATGTGATAATCACATCCTGCAAGCATATATAGTGCATGTCGTCTGATACACCATTAAATGGTGTTCTTCTGAGACAGATCTTTCAAATGAAATTTTTTATGAGTAGAATCATAAGTTCAACAAACTGAACAGGGATGCATTAATGCCTCGTTTAATTTCCCTGTAGTATTTCTGTTCCGAGATGGACTTGAGCTTGTATGTAAATCACATTACATAATGATATGCTGTGAAAAGCCTATTACCAAAGGAGCTTGTCTCATTTGTTCAATAGGTTGGCCCGATTACTGCACACTATTAGCTACAAACAGGGCGGAATGCCAATAATTGTGCAAGCCTCTCCATATAGTTTTGCCCACGCTAATGAGTCTTTTATCTAAAATTAGCGATTTTAATCATTTTAGCTGTGGGTGCATTGAAACACTGAGGTAAAATGAAGGCCTGTGTGCATGCGTCCATTCTAGCAGAGAATTAATCAACTCCAGAGGGTAAACTTATCCAGGAGACCAAAAAGATCCCTGCATACACAATTGTTTTTCCAGTTGCAGACTAATTGACTTGATTTCTTGAAGTCTATTTGTGATGAATTGGCAAATTGTAACAAAGACCAGATTGTCAGCGGAGGAAATGCTCAAACATCAAACAATGAATAACTGCACATTTCCTTTTTGCCAAATCGTTCTTCCATTATACTAAAGCAAATGCACCTTTTTTCCCCAAAATGTTGGAAGTGTGTGTGTCCTGGTCTAATTTGTTTGCCTTTTGTTTGTGGTTCACATTAATTGCTGCGAGTTTCCTCTAGGGAGAATTGTGTTCGGTGCGACTCAAACGCAGAGGAAACACTGGTAGCCCTCAAAAAAAGAGTTAAATAAACAAGTTGGAGTAAAATTATTTGCAGGTGTAAGCTGGTGTAACTGTGGTAGAGCCGAGAGTGGTTTCCTCTGCTTTACAACAGACCGGTGTACTGTGCTATGAACGGACAGTTATGTAATTGCTTCAGCTGTTGCTGAGACCCATTTCAAGACGTCCAGTGAGTATGTTTAGTGAGAATACAGATTTCACTGCAGGAAAACTGGGAGCTTTTGTCATCGAATTCCTTCCTCCTGTTTACGCGGTTCACAGTTCATTCTTGAGTCTTTCAAAGAAAAATGGTTTGACCAAAAATGGAAATTTTGTCATCATTTATTCACAATCATAGTAGTTCAAAACCTGTATGTTTCTTTCTTCTGTAGAACACAAAATGTGAAGGTTTTTTTTCTGCCCACTCTTTTTAATATATTAAAAGCAAATGAGGGCTGTTAAGCCTCAAAAAATCCCAAAGACTTTTTCTGGGTGAAAAATTCCTGTAAATGGCCCACTTTAAATGTATATTATATAATATATAAAATAAATATTCAAATTATAACACACACACACACACACACACACACACACACACACACACACACACACACACACACACACACACACACACACACACACACACACACACACATATATATATATATATTTGTTATAAATAATTTTAATATTTATTGTACACAATAAAAATAACACTATTGAAATACATTATATATAAAAAATATATATAATTGTAATAATCATTTGAAAATATTATAATTATTTCACAACAGCCTTTGCATGTAAGATCTACCTTGTGATAGAGCATATGTGTAAAGTAAAGTTGTACTACTCTACCGTGCTAGAATACACAAGTTAAGTGCAACTGCAAAGGCGCCATGGAGACAAGCCAGATTTAGTCGTCATTAGAGCGTTAATAACCTGCCATCAACCTTCTATCAACGTTGCCTGACCCCTACTGACCTCATGTGACCTGCTAGCCATTTCCTGTGCCTGTGGGCACTTCATCCTTTCGGAAGATGTGATGAGTCACAGGTTACTGGGCGGAAGAAAGAAAACAGACGAGGAACTCCGATTGGAAACAATAATTTAGACAACCAGCATTTGTGGATTGTTTGTTTGTGTGCGCATCTGCATTTGATGTAACAAGTGTTCTGATCGTCAGATGCAGAGGATACAGCTGCATACGAGACTGCAATGCAGATTGTGAGTGATAGCGCATCTGAATGCTGAAAGCTCTAGTGTTCGGAATTGAATTGTCGTATTATATTGTGGCATTGCGTTCCTAAAGAGCTTCACTCTGTGTGGGAAACCAAAATACAAGTCTGTGTGTGTTTGAGAGAGAGAGTTCAAGATCGGCATGGCCAACAACTGCCTTTCATGTCATTGCAGTGAAGGTCGTGGTTAGAGAAGTGCAGTGTGGAGATGTGGCTGTGCTTTGCAGAAATTTTAGGATATTTATTTTACGGTAGGGTCCAAATGTCCCAGACCTCACTGGAAAACTGGGACCTAAAATGTCATTTAAAACTGGAAGTAAACTAAGTTTTTGGATTCTGATACTTAAAAGAACAATGACACAAAATCATTTTTAAAAATTATAAAAAGTGTGGGGTCAGTAAGGTTTTTTATCTTTTAAAAAATGTATTATGAAGCAAGGATGCTTTAAATTGATAAAAAGTGAAAGTAAAGATTTTCACATTGTTTCAAAATAATTTAAAATAAATGCTGTTTTTTTGAATTTTCTATTCATCTGAATATCATGGTTTCCAAAACAAATAAGCAGCAGAACAGTTTTCAACATTGATAATAATAAGAAATGTTTCTTACAAATCAGCATATTAGAATGCTTCATGAAGGATCATGTGACACTGAACTGTGACATTACAGTTTTTACTGTAGTTTTGACTAAGCCTTGGTGAGCAATGGTGACTTTTTTCAAAAAAATTTGAAAAAATAAAGAAAAATACACTTTCTGTCCTTATGCTAGTGTGTGTGTGTGTGTGTGTGTGTGTGTGTGTGTGTGTGTGTGTGTGTGTGTGTGTGTGTGTGTGTGTGTGTGTGTGTGTGTGTGTGTGTGTGTGTGTGTGTGTGTGTGTGTGTGTGTGTGTGTGTGTGTGTGTGTGTGTGTTTTAGACATGCAGATGAACCAATAATGACATGGTGTTTGTTAGATTTTAAACCCACCAGCAGCTGCTTTTGCAGTCAGATGCTAAGATCAATAAATGGGCAGACGTGCTCACTAACTTTCGATTAGTGGATTGATCAGGAGTTTGTGTGTGCCATAGATCTTCTGTTAGTAATCAATCAGTATTTTAACATGGCAGCCCATCATCAATATCACAGCAGCTCTTTAATAAATGTAGCAGTGCGAAACCTGTCCTCTGTTGCCATAATATTTACATAAGAAATTTCTCAACATTACAGCTGCTGTGGATATCCTTCATCAGGCTACTATACTTACAGTAATAATCCATTTTTATCTAGCAGCCAACTTTTACGAATATTGCAACTCAAATTCATAAGTAAACGTCATTCTAACAACTTTGCACAATCAAATGTCACACTTTCACCATATTAAAACATCATTCAAACATCATTCTGATGCTTTATTCAAATGTAAAAGTATATGATTCTATTCATGCACCATAATTCATGGCTGCAGAAGACTTCAGCATTTCTTCATTCATATAGAACAGAAATTTTCAACGTTTTTGATGCCAATGAGAACCCCCAAATATGATAATGTGTGCCCCTTTTCTAAAATATTAATTCAGCTAAACACATAAGACCCGTTTACTGTATACTGTGTGAGGAAAATAGTTAGCAACATTATAAAAGGCTACAATGTAAAATTCAGTAAAAGTTTTTTTATTTTTTTATTTAACATTATTATGTTTTTTTATTAATTTATTTAAACATTATTATTACATTATTATTATTATTATTATTATTATTATTATTATTATTATTATTATTATTATTATTATTATTATTATAACAACCATACAATTTGTCTGGAGTCTTGAACTGGAGTTTGCAGAAACATTCATAATAATAATACATTTAGATCAAGAAAGTAATAAAAATACAATAATAATAGTAAAAAAAATACATTATTTTTCTCCGTTGGAAAGCCTGACAGATTACTTTTATGAAACTTTTTTAATAGTACAACTAGTATTAGTATCATTCAATTAATAGTATATATATAATATAAAAACTACTTCCTTATTGAAACAGTGTCAGGGTTATGTCTTGTTGTGTTTTTGTTCATGTGTCTTGGTTTCATGTTTACCCTTTGAGTTTAGTCTTTATTGTGCCCTAGTTGGTTTCCTTAGTTACTGATTATGTTCACCTGTTGTTCATTTAGTTCTCTTATAAACTTCTGGCTGAATCTGAAATCGCCCTCTATACCCTCATAGAGCATTATTCAAGGGGACATCCATTTTTAGTGTTGTCTGAAAGTGGACGCTAAGTGCACTCATTCAATCCCACATTGCACCGCAATAATGAGAGTACAGCCAATGTACACTCAATGACCGTCCAAAATCGTTCCCTTGTTTACATTGACTCCTTCACGTGAACTGTATATACCTCTGTGTGTATATACATACTTCCCTGTTCTGCTCAGCCCAGTGTCAGTTCACGTCTTTGAGTTAAGTGGGGATAATAAATATTCTCTGTATTTATTAAAATGATCTCGATTGATTATCTGCATCATGTATCTTCTGAACACCATTATATACGTGGCAAACAGATGATAAAATCCACATTTTACAGAGACGAGGTGCGAATGTCATAATTATCACATTTTGCTGGTGTAGGATAAAAGTTGCAACAGTGACGTTTCCCTCATGAAAAAAACGCATAGTTTACATCAAAAGAAAAAAAATACACAGATACACACATACTGTACACAGGAATACATGTTACTCAACAGGAGTGAGTCATCATGACACCGTTGGCCCTGCTTGAAAAGACTTTCTCAAACTCTCGCCTCTGTGCGGTTTGGTGCTACAGGATAATTAGAAGCTGGAGCAAATGAGCTCTTTTCTAATTCGGCTCTTACAGACAGACAGGACTGTTATCAGCCTTGTACTTATTCACCATTACATGATCCAGGCTGCTGACAGAATGGAACAGAAGTCAGTGGGAAGAGACTAACAGAGAGACTGGTGAAAGCTGTTTGAAGAGTAAGTACAGCCATGGGATAGAGATTGTCCCGTCTAAGACAAATGAGTGTGTTTGCTGTGAAAATATACTCTGTGTATGTACACAGTGACATTTACAACATATAACATTTGCTTTTAGTGCTCATCTATTTGATACAATCACCACCACAAGTTCAAGTAAAAAGGATCTGATTAAACAGCAATGCTTGGTTCGTGTAATGAAAGCTTTCATCAGTTAACTACGAGGAACACCATCAACTCTCCATAAACCACTAACTCTTTGACTCTGTGTAAAGTGGGAGACTGAATTGAAGGGAAGCTCAGTGTCTGAAAACTTGACAAGAAGATGTGGCTGGTTGTCGGAAAATGTAAAATATCACGTATAGTGCTTCGTAAACAAGAGCCAGCAACCGCACGGCATGTACAGAGGATGACTTCAGCTGGAAATTTCACGGGGATAAACATCTCAAAAACACTATTACCTCATTCATACGACATGGAAGATTGGTTTTGGACTGTTTTTTTTAAGTTTAGTTTGCAGCCTTTATAAAGGAATTGAGTAAATAACCAGTCTGATCAGTTCAAATTAATTCAATGAACGCAATTTTGACAGCAAACTAAATGTGCTACATTTTAAAAAAAAACAGTCATCTGTTTTAAAATGACTCCAGTCATTCCTGAAATTCAAGGGATTGCACTTTTGCTTGGATTAAATGATTTTCAGTTCCTTTTAAGGAAAAAAAAACTAAATTATACATGTAATTTGTGATATATAATTGCTAAATACATTGATGTCCATCATGTGGCCTGTTTTTGAGGGTATATAGTATATACTTAACAATCGTAAAGATTAACAATCACTATTGTCATAGAACAAATACTTTACCAAAAAATTAAAATTCTAAATCCAAAAATTTGAAATATGGTGCTATAGGAGAAGAGAAATTGCCCATCCCCCCCCAAAAAAAAATATATAAAATCATTAAAACAAAAGTTCAGAAAACACTCAGATATGGGATAGTGCTTTGGATCTTTTGGGATAGTGCTTTTGGATTATTTTGATCAAATTTATTTTAATTTGTTATTGTTATATTACTTATTTAAATGTGTTTATTATTGTTTTTAATCTTAAATCCCAAGAATCTATTTTTTTAGTCTGTTTTCAGTTGATGAATGAACAAAACTTTGTAGCGCACCTCCCATCGCAAAAGGCTTTGTGCTTTGTTACTTCTGATATAAAAACAAAGTTGCAGCTTTCAAATTCTGTCAATTTTATTACAAAATCAAAACAATAAATACCGTTTTGGTGCTGTTTAATGTAGCGTGACAGATCGCTGTAGCGCCTCAGTTCAAGCAAAGCAACAGCACGGAACGCACATGAACCAACCATGTCATTTGCTTTACCACTAGCAACAGCACAAAAAAAACAATGAATGAACATCAGAAGGTATGTTAAAAAATACAGTACAACTTACTGAAATCCATATCATGTCACATATTGATCGCTCAATCAGTTCAAACGCGGAAAGACGTCAATAGAACAGCTTGTCAACATGTCACATTTACCTCAGAACATTTATTTCAGAAAAGCCATTCAATGTCCAAAAACTTGTTAGTCAGCTAGAAAAATTAACTTAGAGGACAATTTTTCTAAATGTATGCACTATATTACATATTCATTGTATTTTTACTTAACCTGTTCTTCAATATTTAAAGGCACACTATGTAATTTTTCGCCACTAGAGGTCGTTTATTCAAAACAAAGGCATAGCTTGATAACGCTTTGATTTCGAAGAATCAACAGTTGTTGTCTTCACCTCTACATCCGGTGGTGAATAGGACGGGACTCGGGCAGAAATCATATTCATGGATGACCGGTGATGTTATAAAGATTTATTACGAAAGCCGTTGGAGCGATTGCTAATGAGAAACGAGCACGACACACAACTCGAGAGCAGTGGAGCTTTTATTATACCTCAGACCGCTTCCGCTTCTTCTGGTCATGCTTATGTGGGGTAACGCAGCGCTGTTTTATCATATTAGATACATTTGAGTATGATGAAAGTTGTTATAATAATGCTACTCTCTGCGTTCGCTTGGCGGCTTCTATATAAGACACTTGTTGCACACTGCAGTGAGCTAGATCGATATTAGGCATGGTAAATATAGTACTCGAGAATCAAGAAAACAAGATTTAAACAAAAAGACTTATTGTGTTGAGCTGTATAACAATGATTCGTTTTCTGTCGATGAATGCATCCAAACAGTTGCTCACCTGTCTAATGAAACACATAGTATATTTGGTTTCTACAAAATAAATCCGAAAATCTAGGATAACAAGTATGATGTCATTGATATGCGACGCACGGACACGGTGCGTGTCCTGGTTAAAACTGTTTGTTTATCTGGATTTAAACATTCTTAGAAACATTTGGGATAATTTAAGTACACAAATCAACAAAATATCTAACATTGTTCAAGTGGTTTTTGGATATTTTGATCCAAAAATCTTACATTGTGTGCCTTTAATGTGTGTTTGATTAAATATGGCATGTTTTTTTTTATGAAAGCTACCATTTAAATGTATGAAAATGTATGAAATGTATTAAAAAAATTAGTACAAATATATATGTTATTACAAATGTATTATTATTATGTAATAAAAATGTGCCATGTACTGTACCCGATAGGCCCAAAATAATCAAATTGTATCGAATCGCAAGCTTGAGAATCAAAATTTAATCAAATTGTGAAATTTGTGTCAATGCCCAGCCCAATTAACCTCCCTTCCCTCTTAAAACAGCATCAGCTCTCTTCATGACGTATGTCTCGGCGGAGGGTGGGAGTAAATATCCTCCACAACTGACTGCAAACTGGCATTGTGATCTGCCTTTATTTCATTAGCAACACCTAACTTCTTACGATCCAATCTATTCCCATGGACAAAATATTTTTTGTCATTCCAGAAGCCGTTTCACTCTAATATACGTCACAATAGGGAAGAAAAGACTATCGAAACTTACATTTCATGCCGACTTTAAAGTTCAAGGAAATACACTTTTAAAAAATGTTCAATAAATGCATGATAAATGGTGGTAATTGTGATGTCAATATTAACCGAAATAAAGTTAAAAGTTAAAAGCAGTCGTGTGTCCAGACAATCATCCTCCATCACATGCTTCATGTTCTCTTATTGGTGACCAGTTGCTTCGGGAATTGATGCATAAGCTGTTAACACTTTATCTTTCAAATATATTCCAAACTGCTGACACCACATTCACACAAGCGCACACAAACACACTTATACATGCATGAACGGGCAAATATTTATTCACGCACACACACATGGACAGGCTGAGGCATTTGGGCCAAAATGAGTCAATAGGTGAATGCATAATTGAATAAATGAATAAATGTGTGCTAATGAAGGTAACGTTGTATTGATGTGAGACACATGGGAAATCAGATGGCTTGTTAAGGACGCTTTAATTGTTGTCAGATTTCAAACAACGTTCATGCAACACTGTCAGCAGTTTCACCGGTCACTCTAGCATCGCCTTGACGTGACAACACTGGAAGGTTCTCGGGGGTCCCGACCCACGACCCTTTAGCCTACGGCTCCTGGGTGTTGTTGACATTGCCTGGTGAACCACTGAGGGAGAGCAAGAGAGAAAGAGAGAGAAGTGTCCTCAGAGGGAAACACTGTGAATGAATAAGGAGTAGATCAAAGCTGAAGATAAGCGCAGAGGTCACGACCCCTGCTTGGACGGCTGTCAGGAGGTGTAAAGGATACAGGATATGTTGTGTAACACAGGTAATGTTCAGCCACACACACACACACACTTCTATTAACAACTTATCTGTCTCTGGAATATGTGCGCACCGGAAGATCCCACCATGAACACACACTCACGCATCGATTTATTATTGTGACACTGACGCGCTCAGGGAACGGCAACCGCGGTGAGCGTTTAATTCTGATGGATGGAAAAACGCAGGGAGCAAAGTGCTTGAAAAATGGATGTGTGTAAACAAAAGGAAGGCATCTCCTGCTTCACAGACAGCAGAGAGGTCAGTCGTCCTTCCCAACAGATGTTGTGATTTCCCCTGATAATGCACAGCAAATTTAGTTCAATGTACAAGTGATTCAAATGTTGTAGTTAACGTTAAGGACAAAAGAAATCTATTTTCTATCAATCTCTCTTTTAGCAAACTTTTTTTTATATATATATTTATGACTCATGTTGCACTACACAGTTTTTTGTCAAACCAGATTCTGTAAGGAGAATTTCCCTCCCACTAATAGCAACTGCAACTGACTAGCAAGTAGCAAATCATGTGCCAAGTCCTCTTGGGAAGTTCCTAAGAGTTGGGAAATCATAATTATGATATAATAAAGTGATTTTGGTCTAAATAAAATTGACTTTTTTTATGGACCCCCTAAAGAGACAAAAAATGAGGTGGAGAATAAAATGATTTTGCGTTCGCTCATAAAACTTAGAAAGGAAATAATATGAAGATGGAGGGGAAACTATATATCAAGCGAATGCAAAGTTTCTAGGGGTGAATGCAAAAGAACTACTCCTTCCATCTCATATTTTTTCCATCACCATGTTGGAGCTCCTTACTTTTTTTATTTGCCAGCAAAGTCAGAAAAGTGTTTTAATGTTACAAAAAGTGCAAAGGAGGAACATCAGGGAAGTCTCCTCATTGACCAGATAAATGAGTAGTGTTTTCTGCCAAACTTTATCACTGTTCTTCATCAACGGTACACAAAATCCAGAAATTAAATTGTACCATCAAAATCCATAATTACAACTTAATTTGCTTCCACTATGATTTTAAAAAATGAAAAATGCCCAATTCAGAAAGTCAAGGCTTGAAGAAAATCCAGAGATTCATACTAGAAATTAGGACATTATACATTGAATTTGTAAATGCAATCATTATGACATGACTTGAATCAAACTTATGGTGGGTCAACTGTAAACGGCACTCATCAAGCCATTTCATAAGGTCTCAATATGTAGAATACTGTCCATTACAACAGCACATAGTTTAGATTCATCCCTCAGACAATTTTCACAAAATTGAATTTACATTGATGCACTTGGAATGGAAGTCTATAGGGCAAGGCATTGTAGAGTGTTAAAAGTACACATGCGAAACTTGTTTACAAAATAACAAAAATGTACAAATAATTATCATGATCAATGTACAAATTTATAATAATATTAGTGGTGGGACTTCTGTTCTTCTACAGACATAATGACGTGGATCAAATATACTCCTTGAAAATAAAGGACATTACTGTCCCTTTTTAGTATACTTGGAAGATTTAGATGAGTTTATCAGTTGTTACATGTTCACATTGGTTATAACTATGTGACAAGGTGAGTACGCAATCGATAATGAACTTTTTTGTTGCTATACTTTTGAAACCATGTGCATTTTGACATGTATTCTGCTGCAATGCCTTTCCCCTTAGACCTGCACAGTAAATGCATTATTTTTTGCTTGTATGAAGATCAAAGCAAAATATATTTCTGTGAAAATCAATAAAGCTTAGCTTATATCAAACCCGGAAAAAAAAAATTATGAATAAAATCTGTCTGCCTTTTTCTGCGGACCCCATTCAATGTGTGTGTTCACCTCTCAACATGTGTGAGTGCATATGTGATCCCTGAGAACAGGCCGGGGTGTCTGGTCTTTCTCAACTAAAAGAATTAGCCCATCACACACACGCACACACACACACACACATCTGCTGGTAATGAAGAGCTTGACTACACATAAATTGGACAAAGCTTGAAAGAAATTCCATGTCTTATGCAGAACACCTCTTTCGGCTGAAGACACATCTAGTCTTAACAAGAATTTTACAGGTCGTCTGCAAAAAAAAAAACATGAACGGCACCCTCAGGAATCCTCATATATATTCAAACGCGCATACCTATCGACTGAACACGTGATGCACATATGCGCGCCGTCTTCGTTTTCGCGGGTTTGCGTTTTTGAGATTTGCGCAGAGATAATGGATAATCGTTTGCACCTTCAAACCTATTTCAAGGAGTGCGTTCAAGACACCAGGCACTGTTTTATGCGGATGGGTTAAGGGTTTTTCTGTTAGAACGGTGTCGTGTTAGCGGCCCCTAAGTTAATAACTAATGATCTTCGCAACGGAAGTGAATCAATCAAAACTAACTTTAGCTGGACAATAACTTTATCCTAGAGCTGTGGTAAAGCCTAAACAATCTGTTACGGTAATTTCTATTTTAACTGTAAAGCTGCTTTAAAACAATACATACTGTTAAAAGCACTTTATAAATGAAGGTGCCTTGACTTGACTCAGGATCGGCCAGAAATTCCCAGCCATGGGACCAAAACACCAGCACACATAAACAAGGGAAGTGCATCATTAGTCTACCCAAATGAGTCTCAATGATGATGAACTAGACTTCTCAGATTCTTTGATGAACTGCTTTCTGAGGAGCCCTAGGACAAGAACATGAGTTAGTGCAGAAGTGGACAATGAAAGAAAGACGTTATTCAAACCCTTAAAGGGACAGCTCATCCAAAAATAAAAATGGCTGTTTCAGACCCAGCTGACTGCCTTTATTCTTCGAAGCGCAATACATTTTGTAAAATGCAATTGGCTGACTTCCCCCATACTTTCCAGTTTAAAAAGGATACAAAAGCAATGTATAAGTGTCACAAAAGTCTGTATTACCATATTCATAAGATTTCTGAAGCCATAGCCCATAAGCAACATTTTGTGTTATGGCATATAACCAGTAAATAACAAATAAAAATTTATAAAATTTTCGAGTCTAAATTTAATTTTTTTAAATCAATTACATTTATTTTCTGTTCAGATGAAAAAAAGATTATACATAACAGTGTTATTAAATTCTTAATGTTTTTGAAAGCATAATATGATGTTAATCTAAATGTAAAAATAGGGGAAATGAACAATTAAATATCCTATTGACTAATATTGATATATGAAAAAAGAAATCCAACATCCGTTGATAATCCACATAAAACTGATATAACATGAACCTTTAGATTTACTGAAAAGATCTGTCTCAAATTTTAATAAAATAAAATAAAACACGATTCGTTCACAAATCAGATATTGCTATTTCTCTCTCTGACTCGGATGAATGTGTGAAAGAGAAATAGGGTGGAAGCCATCATTTTTGATAAATAATGACTTAAATTTCAGTTTTTTTCATCAGCCAAAGCTAATATATAACTTCAGATTATTTTAAATATAGCGCACAGAGAACTTCAATAGATTTATGTGTCCTTTTCGAAGTGTCCTCATTTATTGTAAACTGAAGGGAAATGGAATGTCGCACAGAAGAAAGAAAGTTGTACAGGTTTATAATGACAGAACTCTTGGGTGAAGTATCCCTTTAGATATGCCATTCAGTCTTGTTAACCAGTGGACGCACAGAGGACGAGACCAACAGCAATGGACCGAGAAAGAGAAAGCGAGAAAAGGGAGGACAGAAAGCAGGACATATCCCAGACCAACAGGACGGAAATCAAAGCTGTCCTGCCTCCTCCCCCTCATGAGACACACCAGTTCAAACTCATCAATCAACCCTGGAGAAGGAGGGGCCAAAGCTCTCAACACCACATACACACACAAACACTTCAGATAACAGCAATAAACAAAGATAGCCCATTTAAACAACTGTGAAATGATTAGAATAGCTGAGAAGAACACATTCCACATAATGACTGCATTGTGTGTCTACACAATTATCCATTTAAAACATCATTATATCTTCCTCAACCAACATTTAGGACAGATTCAACTGGTTTCCGGAATTCACAAACTGGACTGACTGAAACCGAACCCAAGGCAGCGTCAAGTTGTAAATAACACATCAAAACCATGTCCACGCCTCAATTACCCGTGATCATCTCTAAGTGCTCATATCAACAATCCAACGCATTGTTCAGAGGGTCAAACCCTGACCTTTGACCCCTGTATTAACCCATGAGATCTGGAGAAGGGTGAGGAGAGGGTGCTACTATATAGCGGTGTGTTCGGAGCGGTTCCATTTCCCATGAGAAAGCTCTGATTGGTTTAAGGCACTCTCCTCACACTAACACACACCATCTGTGTTTCCGCCTTATGTTTGCCGGTCGGAACAATCCGGGTGGCGCAACCAAAGCGCCTTCACTGACTGGTTGTTCAGGTCTCTGACCTCTGACCCCCCACAACACCAACATCACGAGACAGATCCTCTGTGTAAAAACTACTCACAAAAGAAATACAACCAGGCTTGACATTACAAATACACAGTCTCACACTGACATATACCAGAGTATGCGAGCAGTAGAGAGGGAAAACAGATCGATTTTGCCTGAACAGTATTGTTTTTCTCAAGTAGCGCTCCATGCGAACACAACTAATTTAATGGACTAATTTTAATGTCAATAAAGCATGAAAGTATTAGTTATTTATTCATTTTTACTATTGTGCCCAACCACCTGCAATATTTTTTAAAATACAGTCATGGTCAGAATTAATGGCACCCCTGGTAAATATGATCAAAACTGGCTGTAAAAAATAAATCTGCATCGTTTATCCTTTTGATCTTTCATTCAAAAAATTGCCAAAAATCTAACCTTTCATTGAAGTAAAAGAATTGAAGGTGGAAGGGAAATCACATTATGAAATAAATGTTTTTCTCCAAAACACGTTGGCCACAATTATTGGTACCCCTAGAATTTTTTTATGAGTAAAATATCTCTGAAGTATATTCCCATTAATGTTTACCTTTTTTTAGCACACCAGGCTGACTAGGAACATGAAACTGTCTAGCTATGACTTCTTGTTTCACAGGAGTTTAAATATGAGGAAACACAAAGGCCAAATTCCCTTATTCTCCATCACAATGAGTAAAACCAAAGAATATAGTTCTGATGTGCATCAAAAGATTGATTCGATAGAAAGTGGCTGTAAGAAAATAGCTAAAGATTTGAAAATCCCCATTTTGACCATCAGGGCAATAACTAAGAAGTTACAATCAACTAAAGATGTTATGAATCTGCCAGGAAGAGGACGTGTGTGTATTGGCGCTTTTCCCCTGCATGGTACGGCTCGGTACGGCTCAGTACGGTTCGGCTTGGCGCGGCACGGTTCGGCTCGCTTCGCTTTTCCACTGCTTGGTACGACTCGGCGCGGCACAGCTAGGTTCGCTTTAGCTCGGTTGCTTTTCCACTGCAGTTAGTACCGCTTCAAAGTGGGTGGGATTATGACTGATCGTTATAGTTTATCCGCTCCTCGGCAACTAACAAGAGGAACGTCTGCGCTTCTCGTCCACTGACCACGATTCAGCCATTTCTTTTTTGGAAGTTTTTTTTCTTCAAGCAAGTCAAGCAAGTAGTTTTAAAACATTGGAGGCTGTTACTGGCTATTTAAATCTAGCGGGTTTGATGTCTCGCAAATACAATGACGCTGGTAGTGACGATTCTGTCTGTCTGACCAATCAGTGATCTACAGTGCTTCCACGTCACATTTTAGTATCGGTACGGTACGCTTGGAACCTCAACAGAGGTAGTACCATTTAAAGCGAGCCGAAGCGAGCCGTACCATACCGCACCATGCAGTGGAAAAGCGCCACAAGTGAGCCGTGCCGAGCCGGGCCGCACCGTACCATGCAGTGGAAAAGCGCCAAAGCGTGCCGAACCGAACCGTACCATACCGCACCATGCAGTGGAAAAGCGCCATATATTGCCTTAATGCACGGAGAGGAGGAGAGTTTGAGTGGCCAGAGACTCTTCAAGGATCACAGATGGAGAATTGCAGAGTCTTGGGGTCCGAAAGCCTATTTAAAAAAAAATCAAACAACCCCTACATCACCAAATGTTGTTTGGGAGGGTTTCAAGAAAAATCCTCCTCGCTCGTCCAAAATACAAACTCCAGCAAATTCAGTTGTCAGAAGTACTGGAAGTTTAAACGGCACAGGGTTCTGTGTTCAGATGAAACTAAAAAAAGAGCTTTTTGGCAGCAAACACGCTAGATGGGTTTGGTGCACACAAAGATAAAAAGTATCCCATGTGTACAATTTATTATACCATTGGATCTTTAATGTTGTGGGCATATTTTTCTGCTGGAGGTCCTGGACTTCTTGTTCAGATACATGGCATCGTGGATTCTATCAAATATCAACAGATAAAAAATCAAAACCTGACGGCTTCTGCTAGAAATCTTATAACGGGCCATGTTTGGATCTTCCATCAGGACAACGATCCAAAACAAATATCAAAATCAACACAAAAATGTGTTACGGACAGTGTTGGGAGTAACGCGTTACAAAAGTAATGCATTACAGTAACATATTACTTTTTGCTGTAACGCAGTAGTGTAAGGCATTACTAATCAATTTTCAGTAATATTTTACTCGGTACATGTTCAGTAAGGCTTGCGTTACAACAGACTTTTAGTTTTAATTGTAAAAAAAAACAACAACAAAAAACATCAAGACCACGATACATTAACGAATGAAAAATGCAAGTAGGCTAAATTACCTGTTCGTGGTCAGTCAATAGCCGCGTGTGGTGTCCAAGTCTGTAAATAAAGACTAAATGGCAGCGTCTGATATATTTGTATAGCGATTTATTTTTTACAGGAGTGCCGTGAGGTACGATTTCGGCCTCTCTGCTCGCGCTGGCCAGTGGAAAAGCGGCTAATGGTGAAGATGGGATGAAGAAGACTATACATTCGCGAGATGGACGTATGTGCATTAGGCTATTCGTTCTGTGTTTTCTTTCTAAACAGTTATGCTATGTTTATGTGGTATTTTTCATGTTTTCATCACGCAATCATGTTTTTGATGCCGTGGTGACGCGTTCATGTAGGCCTAAGGGCGGCGGCGCTGCCGATAAAGCACCTAAAAGCTGTCACAAAGAACCGGCAAAAGCAATGATTATGAATATGTCAAATATAGGAGAAGGAGACATTTTAATTGTTTATTAATAAAGTCAAGAAGAAGTTGACGATGCTGACTCGCGATCTTCGCATTAGCCTAATGAATGCACCAGAGAGAAATGCACATTTCATTTCATAAGCAGAGAGCAGTCTGTTTTCTTTCGTTTTGAATTGTTCTGTTTACAAGTAGACATTTCAAAATATATATATTTTTTCAGGTCCGTGAATAAGCTACCTTATACGCTGAGTTTCGGTTCATTTATGAGACGAGCTCCAGTTCAGGCGCTGGCGCCTCCGTGTCGTGATTATCTATAATTGTCTGCTATATTTAGCCTACGTCTTATTTATTAAATCCATGCAATTGGTTGATGAAACATTGATTAAAATTAAGATACAATTAATACAAAACGAAATTCACTTTAAAGAAAGGCTTTGTGTCTTCTGTGTAAGGCCTCTGTGAAAGTTTTAAAGCAGTCTTTTAGTGCCGCTTCAGAGCGGTCGCGTCCGTAATGGAGAACTGTCACTGTAACATTGTTTTTTCCTCATAAATGCGAACACGAAAAATAATGAATATTTTATGTTCTGTGGAGAGCCAACCCTTCTTCATCCAACAAAAAAATCGTTGCCTCCTAAAAGTTAAAGATTTTTTTTTGTCACGCATGACTGTCTATTTCCCTAATATTAAATATAAAACGCATATGTAGACTAATATTTTTCTAATGTCTGGACTCCTTTCAGGGAGGAGCCTATGGATAAACAGACGTTTCAATATTTTGGTATTAATGCATTTTCTGAGAATTTATATTTCAAGTTTTGACTGCAAATGTCATGTCCATAACGCTGGAATTCCGAAATTTTAAATAATTTATCCTCAACTAGTTTGTGGTGTAGGTCTACGTATTTTATAATGTTAAGTTAACTTCAAATAATACTAATAGTAATTTAAAGATGTGGTAGCATTGGATCTGGACGGTATGGATAACGCTGGGAGTTGGAAGGGGTGTGTCGCGATTCTGCAGGTTTGTGGATCTGAGTGTCGCGATTTCGGTTTCATATCGCATATCGTTACAGCCCTAGTAATTTTAGAATGTTAAGTTCTACTTCTGTATAGTTATTTTGGTGAAAGTAACTCAAAAGTAATACAGGAGTAATGTGACGCATTACAATTCTGAGACAGTAATATTGTAAGGTAATGAATTACTTTTAAATAACAGTAACAAGTAATGTATAATGTATTACAGTTTGGAAGTAACTTGCACAACACTGGTTACGGAGCACAAAATGAAGCTTCTGCCATGACCGTCCCAGTTCCCTGACCTGAAGAGTGCAGTGAACTGAAGAGAAGAAGCACCAACATGGATCTGTGAATCTGAAGGATCTGGAGAGATTCTGTATGGAGGAATAGTCTCTGATCTCTGGTCAGTTGTTCTCCAAACTCATCAGGCATTATAGGAGAAAACTCAGAGCTGTTATCTTAAAAAAGAAGATTGCAAAAAGTATTTAATAAAAGGGTTCCAATAATTGTGGCAAACCTGTTTTGGAGAAAAACATTTATTTCATAATGTGATTTCCCCCCCACTTTCAATTCTTTTACTTCAATGAAAGGTTCGATTTTTGGCAATTTTTTGAATGAAAGATCAAAGGGATAAACGATGCAGATTTATTTTTTACAGCCAGTTTTGATCATATTTACCAGGGGTGCCATTAATTCTGACCATGACTGTTAATAAATATTTAAATAACTTGCCATTGAAATGTTGATAGCAAGTAGAAGGCAAAAAATTAAAAATCCCCAGTGGAGTGATTATATGTCCACTATATGTCCTTACATTTACACAAAACATTGTGTCCTTTGAAGGCAGCATGTATCAGTTTTCGGATCTAGCCTCTGTCTCCTCTGTTCCCATTTGCCTGTACATATATTAGTTCTATTGGTTATTAATTCACGCTCTAGTTTCTTGCTATGGTTAATCGCTGATTATTAGATTCTGTTCAGTTCATTTAGTTCCCTTTTTTTGTTCCTTGTTTTTAAGCCCTGAGTTTCATTCTGTTCCCTGGTCCGGTATGTTGGTGTATGGTCTATAATGTGGTTGATTTTGGATTTTTATACCTGTTATCTTCTGTGATCTACCGATTGTTCATTTTGGATTTATTAAAGACAGTTCTTCCTACTACTTCATCGTGTTTATTACATCCACATCTCTACAACCAAAGTTACAATACTCTGACATAAAATGCATATCACTCAAAAAATACACAAAAAGTGCCAAAAAACTAAAAGTACAAAAATTTTACTAAACAAATAATTATAATTAAAATAATAATGTATATAAACATATTCGACATATATACAAAACATTCCCCACTCATATTTTCAAATGCACATACATATATACATGACTATACATGATAGGGCATAATTGGCTAATTGAATTAGAAGCCTAATTTTCAGTGTGTATAGGATATCTAGAGTCGCATGATGTTCATTTGAGATGAAGTGGAATGTGTGTGCGCACATAAGAATGCTTTTTTGTATGTGTGTGTGTTTGTGTGTGTGTGTGCGCGCCTCACATTTCCGTCTTCTCCTCTGTCATCAGCTACAGAGACTCACAACTTTTCTTATTCAATAAAACTGAGTGCCAAAGGAAATGACAAAATTTTTCAGTGTTTTACGAAGGAGAAAATTCCTGCTTAAATTAAATTATGCAAAAACGTTGTATGTGGGTGTATATACTTAAGCAAAAAGCAAACGAGGATAAAGTCATGGTCAGTATTAATGGCACCCCTGGTAAATATGATCAAAACTGGCTGTAAAAAATAAATCTGCATCGTTTATCCTTTAGATCTTTCATGCCAAAAATTGCCAAAAATCGAACCTTTCATTGAAGTAAAAGAATTGAAAGTGGAGGGGAAATCACATTATGAAATAAATGTTTTTCTCCAAAACACGTTTGCCACAATTATTGGAACCCTTTTATTAAATACTTTTTGCAATCTCCTTTTTTTAAGATAACAGCTCTGAGTTTTCTCCTATAATGTCTGATGAGTTTGGAGAACACCTGACAGGAGATCAGAGACTATTCCTCCATACAGAATCTCTCCAGATCCTGTAGATTCCCAGATCCTCTTCTGTTCACTGCACTCTTCAGGTCAGGGAACTGGGACGGTCATGGCAGAAGCTTCATTTTCTGCTCTGTAACACATTTTTGTGTTGATTTTGATGTTTGTTTTTAATCGTTGTCCTGATGGAAGATCCAAACATGGCCCGTTATAAGATTTCTAGCAGAAGCTGTCAGGTCTTGATTTTTTATCTGTTGATATTTGATAGAATCCACGATGCCATGTATCTGAACAAGATGTCCAGGAGCTCCAGCAGAAAAATATGCCCACAACATCCAATGGTATAATAAATTGTACACATGGGATACTTTTTATCTTTGTGTGCACCAAACCCATCTAGCATGTTTGCTGCCAAAAAGCTCTTTTTTTAGTTTCATCTGAACACAGAACCCTGTGCCGTTTAAACTTCCAGTACTTCTGACAACTAAATTTGCTGGAGTTTGTTTTTTGGACGAGCGAGGAGGATATTTCTTGAAACCCTCCCAAACAACATTTGGTGATGTAGGGGTTGTTTGATTTTTTTTTTAAATAGGCTTTCTGACCCCAAGACTCAAGTAATCTCTGCAATTCTCCATCTGTGATCTTTGAAGAGTCTCTGGCCACTCAAACTCTCCTCCTCTCCATGCATTAAGGCAATATAGACACACGTCCTCTCCCTGGCAGATTCATAATATCTTTAGTTGATTGTAACTTCTTAGTTATTGCACTGATGGTCAAAATGGGGATTTTCAATTCTTTAGCTATTTTCTTATAGCCACTTTCTATTTTGTGATGCTCAACAATCTTTTGATGCACATCAGAACTATATTCTTTGGTTTTACTCATTGTGATGGATGAATAAGGGAATTTGGCCTTTGTGTTTCCTCATATTTAAACTCCTGTGAAACAAGAAGTCATAGCTAGACAGTTTCATGTTCCTAGTCAGCCTGGTGTGCTAAAAAAAGGTAAACATTAATGGGAATATACTTCAGTGATATTTTACTCATAAAAAAATTCTAAGGGTACCAATAATTGTGGACAACGTTTTTTGGAGAAAAACATTTATTTCATAATGTGATCCCCCCCTCCCCCCCCACAAAAAAAAAAGATTTTTGCCAATTTTTTGAATGAAAGATCAAAAGGATAAACAATACAGATTTATTTTTTACAGCCAGTTTTGATCATATTTACCAGGGGTGCCATTAATTCTGACCATGACTGTAAATAGGACAAAACTTATTTTTTGTGTCTGGGGTGTGTATCAATTGGAAAATTTATCAATTCAATTTGATTCTGATTAACAAACTCTTGATTTAAAACAGATTCCAATTCAATTGGGCATGCATAATGATGTTAATTCAGAAACCGCTGTGATGGATTCAATGAGTTCATTCAATTAAGGATTCGTAAGACTGATTCAAACATTCATCTATAAGTGTTCATCTGAATGATTAGAACCAGCTCTTCATTTTATTCTTAAACAGGACTGCACTGGTTGCACTATGTTTTTGATTCACTAAATAGAACCTGCATGTTTTAAAGAGTCATTAGCTATGATTCCATTCAAAGTTGCGAATTTAACTTTTATGAGATATCCCAAAATGCACATAAAAGTACTTTGGATGGAAACATAGAAGTCGGTGAATCAAAATATACTCTCTATGTTTTGATTCACTAACAATAACCTGTTGGGAAAGACACTTGTCTGTGAATCGGACTCATGGTCACACTGTATATTATTGTGTGCAACATTTTTATCTTATGAAATTCAGACTACAAAAGCAGGTCAAAAAATACTTTTGCTGTGTGACTGTAGTTACAGGAGAAAGTGGGGCAGGAAAAGGCAAATCTTGCGATATTAAAAATAGATTTTTCAATAAAAGAGAGCTCTATTTAAAAGAGAGTTTTATCGTTTGACTTTAAAACAGAGAATATTATAACATATTGCAGAGTAAATAAGAATATTAAGAGTCAGTGGATGTAAATACAGAGAAACGTACACACATCCTCCTTTGTCAATTCCAAGGAATTCTGTCTGCTATCATTATTGTATCTTTTCTGTTCATTGTGAAGAAAGATGGAGGGGGAAAGACAGAGTGACTGAAAGAAAGAGACTCATTAGATACGGTTATACGCAGACACCAGTCAAAGTCACATGAGTCTCATATGAATCCATATTCGCCCCGAAGACTGCAAGAACCTTTATGCACATGACAGGAACATCAGCACACTGCATCCTGCTTATCAGAGATTAAATTAGGGATGCATATTTCAGAAGTGAGATGCTTTTACACAGTTTTTTTTGAAAGATCCAGGAAAAACACAAGTGTGCGTACTGCATGTGGCCTCATTTTTGCCCTTTTTCCGGTGTCTTTCCTTACATTGAGCTATATGGAGTGTGTCCGAACCATGTTCAGATCCGGTCGGAACGGTTCCACGGCCAAACTGATTGAAACGGTGGAAAACACCTCTAGCACAGGAAGCAGCAGTTGCATGGAACAAACACACACTTCCTGTCCTGGGGAGACAGACATCCACTCACAAACATTAATCATAATGTGCTGGCACAATGTGATGACATAATTTACAAGGTTTGAATGAATGGCGCTGTTTGTGTGTGCATATTTTTGTGTCTAAGTGATTATATACCCATCAAGAGGTTTCATTGTGTGTGCACATTAATTGTAGTGTGTGTCTGGGTGTGTTTGTGTATGATAGCTGTATAACTCGCAAGCATATAGTCTCTCATCCTGCCAGCGAAACCCCTGCAATGCTGCTTTTTCTGTGCTCACTAATTAAAACACTTCACAGCTCTATTAGTCCTCTCTTTCCCTCAGCCCTCATGCCGACAGACAGAAAACCCTCATCTACCCCAATAGCACCGTGAACCCGGCCTCTTTCAACATATACATACTGTTACAGTGAGGAATGAGCCACACATACAGCATTGTACATGAAACAGGAAAAGCTACAGCACTGGGACATGAAAAGAGGGCATTTATTGCTGCGGAGTTGGACTTTAAATAAGTCTATATGCTACCGCTCAAAAGTTTGAAGTCAGTACGTTTTTGAAATACTTTTATTCAGCAAGGAAGCTTTAAATTGATCAAAAGTGACAGGAAATACATTTATAATGCTAAAATAAAACAATACAATACAAGAGGCCATATATTACCAAGATGTATCATTTTACCACGGTTTATGATTGGGGTGCAACATGAAGAGGACAATGTTAAAATCACTTAAACGCATGGGCCTCACATGGCGTCCTGATTTAATGAAATTCTGAATACATGATCAAATAAAAAAAATAAATCTGCTATCAATTATTACACTAAGATTGTCAATTAAACATATTAAAGGGTTAGTTCACCCAAAAATTTAAATTTATCCCATAATTTACTTACCTTCAAGCCATAGGCATTGGCTAAATGACTTTCTTCTCATGAGTCATGACGTACAGTAGGACGTAGGATGTAGGAGTAGCGTAAGCTTAGGTGAGAGTAGACGCCTCTCGCAGTTCAAACAAATAGAGCTGGGCAACAAACTAAAGTCTTCTCTTATATCGAAATCCACCGACATTTCTTTTTAAAAATTATTGTTTTAGACTTCTAATTCGTGACCGGTGTTTTGCTTTGCTCTATCCTCTGTACTTCTGTGTTCGAACAATATGTCATGCGTTGGGTCAGAGGTCACTCTTCCACCAGAACTAGACTCGCGTATGCCCGTTTCCGGAAGCTAGTGATTATAGCTTATAAAGTTAGAAATATGAATTTTTTTTATACAAAAAAGCATCGCTTTGCTTCAGAAGGCCTTCATTAACCCCATGGAGCCGTATGGATTATTTTTATGATGGATGGATGTGCTTTTTTTGGGCTTAAAAATCTATGGTAATATTCACTCACATTATAAAGCTTGGAAGAACTCTGATAGTGTTTGGCTGAAAGAAGAAAGTCATATACACCTAGGATGGCTTGAGGGTGAGTAAATTATGGGATACTTTTTGGATGAACTATAACCCTTTAATTTAGTCAGCAACGTTATACTTGACCATTTACAGAGAGCAGGCAGACATTAGCCGCTTTTACCCCGTCGGGCCAAAGTGTTCTCAACTGTTCTTAACCCTTCTATACCGTGATCAGATATTTCTTTTAATTGTATTATTTAAAGTTAATTTAACTTGTGTTAACTTCATTCAAATAGTGTGCTTGGTCAGCTACAGAGAAACTGGCAGCCAGGCAACAGACAGGTGACCAATCCTGAGCGGCGACATCACTCCATGCAACTAGCATGGTTAGCCAACAGTGCTGAGAATTCCGGGCCTAAAATGGTTTGTAATCGTGCCGTGCCAAACCAAACCAAGTGGAAATATAATGGAGCCAATCCTTACCATTCTATGAACCATTCGGCCTGACGGTGGAAAACCAGCTAGTGATCTTGCACACAATAACAAATGAACTGCCACAGGAACTTTTACATTTTTTATGTTTCACACGGATGGCAATAGAGAGGCCAAAATTACCTATAGTTTAGCTTTAAATATTGATTTTTGTATGTGATTTATTGCTATTAATTCAGTTAATTAATAGGCACATCATGTAATCAATTAGATTTTTTATTATTTAAATAAATAAATAATTTATTAAATTAAATATTGTCCATGATGCTGTAATAATGTACAATAATGAACATGAACATGCAATGTTTTTTTTTTTTGTACACAGAGGACTTTCCCCTGGTAATCCCTGCAGATTCAGCATCACTCCAGTGCAGCTGCTGAGGCTAAAAATTTGCTCCAAATATCTAAATAACTCCAAATAACTGTTATGGTACGGCTTCAAAGGAAACTCCTAGCTCTTAATTCTGTCTCTTGTGAACTTTCCTTCTGTTTCTCTTTTTCTCCCTCTCTCTGGGTGGTTTAAAGAGGTTTAATCATGCTGATTGCCGTGATTATGACCATCTCCCATGGGTCTACTCTCTGGGCCTGGCCTCCACAGGAAGTCACACTGGCCACTGGCGATCCGTCTTCCTGTTCCTGCTCTTCTGCACACACACAGCCGACTGACCCTGCATGCAGTAATACAACACACTTCCTCAAGCTTCCTATACTCACACACACTTCATCACTGCACTAAGAGAATGATTCATGAATCAAGGTTTAGGGTTTAAAGGCATGAGGCTGCACGGTGCACAGACATGCTGAAATTCAGTACAACTGCACAATTTTTCTATACACAGGAAGTTTATATAGAGAAACTTGCATTTAAGACCAGATTTGATGAGTTAATGGATGTTCAATGTTTGACAAAAAAAGACAATTTGACTGTCCCTCATAAAAAAAAGAAAAAAAAAGAAAGTTATAGTGAGGCACTTACTTAAAATTCCACAACTGAGCTTACTGAACCCAGGATATTCCCTTCATTCAAAAAAAGCACCAAAAAAAGCCAAAACATCAAGCTTTGCATTAATGTAATAAAGGTCAGACACACTCATTATGAGATTCAACCAGACCTCACTGTCAGACGGAAGCTCTCTCTCTCTCTCTCTCTCTCTCTCTCTCTCTCTCTCTGCCTGTCTGCCTCTCCACCCCCTTTCCTCTCTCTGATACCAGCTTATGCGAGGGTGGAAAGTTGGCGGGGTAAAGCTGGCAGCGAGATAGGAATGCACAGAATGGGCTGTGAATCCAACAGGAGGCTGTTTGAAGCTCACAAACATTCCTCACACACTCCGTGTGACCAGACGAGAGAAAGCCAATACTTGTCATCTGAGAGAGAGAGTCAGACTCGTTGAATGGCTACATAGTGAAAGATGAATGGGAGCAATACGGAAATGACTTCAGTCCAGAGGAATGTCAGATTTAATTGATTTTAGGATCACATGGTTATGAAGTAGGGGGGTCAGAATCAAGATGAAGGCTCTGCGGAGGGCGATCGATGACCCCGGAGAGGTCATAGGTCACCGGCTCAGTGCTACCACTGTCCCCCTGCACACAAAGCTCAGAGTTAAGAAGAGAGCTGAGGCTGATACATGAGTCAGGCTAATATTTGTCTCCAGTATGTGTACATTGGCCTGTCTGTTTGGACTGTGGTTTTGATTGGAATGGTCTTTGTGTGTTTAATGTAAAACGGGTCAATTTGGTTTTATTTCTCTTTCAGTTATTTGCTTGGTAAGGTCATGTTTTTACTTATAAAGGTTGGGTCACATTAGTGAAAATTCAGTAAAATTGCTGCTGCTGGCAAAAACTGTAGCCATGCATGAAGCACAGCTCACAGATAAGTCGCTTTCAAACCAAGCAACTTTCTGTTGGTCAATACAGTGAATTCACTGTGAAATCTGTGTTTCTGGGAACAATTCTCCCTCATGTGAGACTCCCATTTGCACAGATTCCTATTCAAATTACTTGATTTTGCCTGTGTAATTTCAGAGAGAAAACTGTGAATGTGACCACACCTTAAAGGGATAGTTAAAGGTTTTTTTTTTCTACACTATCATAAAGTCAATGGCAACTGTATGGTTACCAGCATTCTTAAAAAAATTTCATTTTGTGTTCAACAGAAGAAAGAAAATCATACAAGAGGATGAGTAAATGATAACTGAATTTTCCTTTTTTAATGAACTAACTAATTGTAAAGATTAGTACAATATCTTTATCTTTTTAGACAATCAACTCAATTTACAAATCAGCAAAAATGTCTTCTAATAGCATTCAACTATAACTACTTTAAGTAAATTTTCACTTCTTGCTGTCTAACATAAAAGTGGTCTTGGACATTATACTGATACCTGTAAGTGGGGATGTAAGTTGCAGATGATGCAAAAGAAAACGCTTTTGGAAATCGATTGTGCGAAAAGACTTTCGAAGATGAAGCAAGTAGTATTCGACTGGTCATGTGACTGGTTGCACCCATGCCCCTCATGGTAATGTAGAAAATCTATTTTGTATTAAATCTATATTTTAAAGCCACTGATTTTACTGAAGTCTTCACCTGATGTTTAAACTTAATTATTTTAAAATTATTTTAGTCTAAAATGTGTACAAGGAAAAATACGTACTACAGCTTTAAAGCTGCAGTCCGTAGTTTTTCCTCTTTTGTCGCCATCTCTGTTTGGAATCTGCAATTGCAGTTATTCACGGAATTATCAACTTTACGTGGGTTGTGCCTCGGCACGGCACAGCACCGGTGTGGATACTGTCATTCGGAATCACAGATTCTACTTTTTGGTAGTATGACCAACATAAGAATTTTCACTGGAAAGTCTCACCTGAACAAATAAGAAACATCTACTTTTGTTCTGACCAACTAAGGGGAAAAAAGCATTGCAGTAAATCGCGCTGATTAAATTTAATTGTCGCTCATCATATCACGTCAAACCGTGCAAATTATACTTTGTTCTCAAATTGTTAATGTTAACAACATCAGCATTGTGTGACTACATTTAATGCCCTTCCGATATTATCCTTGTTTTCGCATGGGCCCGGTTGCAGTCTCTTTTTTTCTGTAGCCACTCCGAAGTCAGAAGTCTTTTGCATTTTACAACGGGTGAATCTCCGGTTGTCACTGGTGATTGTCATTTGAACCTTTCTGGATTTCTGAAGTTTAATTATATCCAGTGCTGTGAGAAAAGGCTATAAATCTCGACCTCCAACATCCTACCACGCAATATAGCTTACTAGCCGAGACACATTCTTTATGTGTACAGATGTGCCGTAAAGACATGCTTGAATTTCCCGCGGAAATCCACCAGTACCACTGGAATTAAAAACAGTATTACAAGCTTACCGTTTTGAATCGAGCTAAGGATAGTTTTGAACATTGGCTGGTTATGTACTATCCCAAAAAAAAATGTGATAATTTTTAACCCAAAAAAGTTACTAAATAAAAAAATAAGTAGCTTTAATATTTAAAATTATCCTGACAAATTATCCTGACATTGTGTAATATGCTGGAGTCTTTGCTGGAGTGTGTGTGTGTGTGTGTGTGTGTGTGTGTGTGTGTGTGTGTGTGTGTGTGTGTGTGTGTGTGTGTGTGTGTGTGTGTGTGTGTGTGTGTGTGTGTGTGTGTGTGTGTGTGTGTGTGTGTGTGTGTGTGTGTGTGTGCGCGTGTGCTTGTCTGTGCGTGTGCGTGTGTGTATGTGTGTGTGTGTGTGTGTGTGTGTGTGCTTGTGTGGGAGGGTCAGTTTAAGCTGTTGACACAGGTCATCGGCAGTTCCTCATATCTGTCATCATCTATCTCCCCTGAGTCTGGGAGCTCAGCCTGTCCAGACAGATGGAGCGGCTTGTCATGTCTGGCAGGTTTCCTCACAACAGGTGAACCCAGTGGACCAAGCGCTGGAGAGTGTGCTGTTTTTTTTTCATACCAACACACACACACACACACACACACACACACACACACACACACACACACACACACACACACACACCATCGTTGAATAGCATGCATTTATTTCTGTATTTCTTTTTTTCTCACTCTAATTATGTAGTTTTTTTTTCTTAGAGATAGAAAAACATTAAATCTTCCGAAAACCAGCTTGTGCATTACTGCTCATCCCTGCCGATGCAGCTCTTAATAATCAAGCGCTGACCTCGTTTTTGTGTGTGAAACAATTACCTAATTACTTGATTGCATTTAAACAATATGCATATTTTAATTCAGTACAATCCAGAACTTAACCAAGGCCATGCGCCATCAGGTCAAGAGAAGAAAGCGCTTTCTTTGCCATGTAGAAGAGGACACGGTCTGATCTTCATCTACATTCTAATGGCCAGCAGGTTCCTGTGTGTTGAGTGGAAAACATCTTGGACACATTCCTGTCAATACCCTCATTTCACCAATACATCAGAGACCTTGTCGTGACAACAGTGGGGTGTCGTTTTGGAAGAGAAGAACATGACGACAACAACTGCACTTCATTGAGACAGACACACACACACACACACACACACACACACACACACACACACACACACACACACACACACTTAAGTCATGACTATGCATGTTTTGTGTGATTTGGTTTTATGACTGTGTCAAGGCAATTATTTTTGTCAATACACTTACACAATAAAGTGATTCTGATTCACTGAGAATTCATATTCAGGTAATGATTTAATATGATACATTTTAAATAGCTATGTAGAAAATTACAAAAAAATATTAAAAAAATAAGACTGGAGTAATGGTTGCTAAAGATTTAGCTTTGACATCACAGGAATAAATTACACTTTGAAATATAGAAAAGCTAGGGTAGGCAATTTGTTCAAGAACCATTTTTTGTTATGCTGGTCAAAAGTCTCTTCACATCTTGATAGCAATCACTATAAGTTATGTGATCTTAATCTGTGGATTCTTAAGACCATAAAATGCCGTCCAGAAATTGCATTCGGCCGAATGACTGTCAACATATAGGCTATTTCCATACCTCCGCACACTAGGGTTCAAGGATTGTGTAACGAACTCAGTACTTTTTTTATTTTAATGGCACCGACCGAAATAAGTCGGTACAACCGAGTACCGATTCACATTAAATCAATCGGTGCCAAATTTCCGTAGGCCTACTTGATAAGTGAGAACGCATCTGGGCATGAGAGTAAGACTATTTAAACACGAATCCTAGCTGCATGTGCCTGTGTGAATGAGTGGTGCGGACGCACGGTTTTGTTTACCACACACACACACACACACACAGAACCAGCGTGACGCTCTACAGCCTCTGCAGTCTCACTATAAGAACATGAATGCATTTCAAGAGCCGCTCTGAGAGTCACTGAAGTTCATCAGCATTTTACAGTTTCATTTAAGAAAAACTATCGTTGTGTCATTAACACTCGGGAATTCAAATGTCTTCACTACAACCCGTCCAAATAAAAGTTCGGTTTAACTTGATAATATATCACTGTTGTACAGTAGAATTTAGACATCTCAATTTAATAATAATACTAACTCTAATAATAATAAATTATCAACAACAACAAAAAAAGCATATGAGACTTCTTTCAAAAACATGTAAACACATCACTGACTCCAAACTTTTGAACATTAGTGTAAGTCAACAATTGTCACATTTGCTACAATAAAATTTTTTCCCAAGGAGAAACATCTGAGAGAAAGCTGATACTTAAACCTTGCATACTCCATGAGCTAAGATAGAGAACAATCTCAGAGCAAAAATATTTTCCCCTGGGGCTCATACAGTTTTTAAAATGAAGTAATAAACATCAGACTTCAAGACAATAAATGACATTGACAACTCCAATTCAGTATTTGGCATTGTGCAATGTTCACCATTTAGCCTGAGTCATGACTGATAATCACACTCAAACAGCAGCATGCCCAGCACATCTAGTCAGTCTTGTTCTTTCACGTCTTATTTGCTTGAATGAATGAGAGACAAACAAGCAAGTGTTTAATCTTCAACTTACACAAAACACTCACAAAACCGGCTCATTTCATCACCTTCTTTTGTGCTTGTGTTCAGCGAATCTTTGAAGAGCAAATGGAGACTTTTACTTAAACCTCCTGGAGAAAAAGTCCATTGTATTCTCACATCTACTTCAGAGGAGATCTCAACAACGCCTGCAATCTCGATATGAACTTTAGACATTTTCATTCATCTCAAAATACGTCAGACAGCAATTTATAACAGACCACACTTCAACATACAACATACAACATACAACGTAATTGTAATTCTAATTGAAAGCGACACTGACAATGTTAAAAAACTGTAAAAATACTGTAAAGCTGCTGGCTTTATAGGAATCTATTGTATAAAGTGCCACATAAATAAACGTGAAGTGCTGAATTGCAGAGCGCATGCAAACATATCCACGCCGCTAAGATCCAATGATTTCTTAACTGCTGTTTTCTCAACAATGTCATTTATGCTGTGTTTAGGATTTTGTAATTGAGAGAAAAGCATGAAGCATATATTTACATTTTCATCTAAATGCAACTCTATGCAGCGTTTGGATGTTCAGAAATATACTGCAGCTCACATATTTCAAACTTCTTTTTACCCCTAAGCAAAGAACAAAAAAGAACTTTGCCGTGAGTATAGAGGCCTTAAAGCTGCAGTAGGAGGTTTTGAGAAAATGTTGACTTAGCCTGAAAATTTGAACAAGCACAACTTACAGGTCCAACCCCCTTGCTCTCTGCTGCGCTACAGCCCTCCCTCCACAGCTCCTCCCCCACAGCGGAGCCTGCCGTGAACGCAGTAAGCAGGACCACCGATGACGGCGGATTATAAACAGTTATGGAACATTCACTAATAGGGACGAAACATCAACAATATGCTTTACATTGACTATGGCCTGCCCATACTTTGACTACAAACTTGGTCCTCAAATCATTATGTATTTTGCAATACATGTAACTTTATAAGGTTGCACTCTTTCTATAAGTTATAGCTACTAAGATAACGTTAAATGGATTAGTTCACTTTAAAAAAAACTTTTGCTGATAATTTACTCACCCCCATGTCATCCAAGATGTCCATGTCTTTCTTTCTTCAGTCGAAAATAAATTAAGTTTTTTGATGAAAATATTCCAGGCTTTTTCTCCATATAATGGACTTAAATAGGACACAAACGTTTCGAGGACCAAATGACAGTTTCAGCGCAGCTTCAAAGGGTTTTAAACGATACCAGACGATGAATAAGGGTCTTATCTAGTGAAACGATCGGTCATTTAAAAAATAAATAAAAAACTTTAAGTTTTATAAGCACAAATGCTCGCCTTGCTCTGTTCTTTGATGCACGTTCGTGATCCTGTTCGAACTCGTTCATCCAAATGAACAAATCTTTTTTCGAGTCATTCGTTCGTTGAATGAACGAAATGACTCCGAAAAAGACTCGTTCAAAATGAACAAATCTTTTTTCGAGTCATTTCGTTCGTTGAATGAACGAAATGACTCGAAAAAAGATTTGTTCATTTGGATGAACGAGTTTGAACTGGAGAGTCACGAACGACCGTACGCGCTCGCGCTGTGCAAGAGAGGGGTGATCAGCGCGTACACGAGCGTGATTGACACTGCTAAGACATTCCTCCTGGCTCTGATTGGTTGTTTCTGACCGGGAGCGGTGTATTTCTGCAAATGGCAGTAGGACCACATGGAGGAGCCAGAGGAGCTTGATTTTTTTCACAGATTATCTGTCTCATATTCTACTTTCAGGACATAATGAGAGTTTTAACAAATATTTGTTTACAAAAGCTACCTACTGGAGCTTTAAGAATGCTTTGCCTTTTTGTTACCACAAGGGGAGCTATAGCTACATATTAGCAATAAACTGATGAAACGTATACCTTGAATTCAATGGAGGTCACTTTAGATAAAAGTGTCAGTCCAGTGCATGAATGTAAAATCAAGGCAAAGCAACAGTTTGACGAGAATCTTGCTTAGCACTGTCAACCTGGATAATAACACATTTAATAGCACAGAGAGTTGATGGTAAATCTATCGGCCCATTGAGTACTGAGGTTTTGTTTCGGCCACATCAATGCAAGCTTGCAACGCGTAGTTTCAGGCTTTAGTATAATTGTTTCAAATTGATTTACAGGAAAAAGCAGGCGACCAGCCCAGCCCTCACATGCTCGGTTTCTCTTTCATGTCTTGTCTCTGCATGCTAGTTCTTATAACAAATTGGATACTGATTTGGAGGTCTTTGAAGAGATTGGAGAATTAAAAAATTATTTAAGAAAATTGCTGAAGATTGTTATGTATTATGATTATGTCTAATAAGGTAATTTTCACTTTCAACTGTGAGTTTGGGTTTTTTAATTATTATTATTTTATGTTTTTAAATACTTTACAAACTATTCCAAGTTACTCCCGCTCTATTTCTTACAGACACACTCACTCAGACGCACACACACACACAAGTCCTATAAGAGCTAAAATTATGGCCGGATATGTAAGCTTTTAGAGGAAACCAGAGGTGGCAGGAAGGTGGCAGTCAGTCCAGACAGGAGTGGAGTGCTCAAAAGCTACACACACAAACACACACACACAATCTTCCTGTTTATGACTGCCCTTGCATCCCATTCACACTACCCAGCCCAAACCCGTAACACTTTCCTCTATGTGGACAATCTGCTCAGCTCTCACTGTGTCTTATCTCTCGCCTCCTCAAAGTTTTTTTTCCTCTCTTCTCTCTCTTTTTTTCCGCTCCCACTTCCCATAAGCGAATAAGATCTGATGTAGGCAAGATTGGGCACGTTGGCAGGAAGTGTTGCAGTTCTGGTTTGGCCTCTTTTTCCTCTTTTCTCTCCATTTCTCAGTTTAAGGTGCTGAGATGTATGTCGGTGTGAGATGTACAAGAAGAGAGACCCTCTGCGTGCACAATGACACACTAATGGAGGCGTTGAAACATATTAACCATCCCTGCCTTTGTGATTGGGCAAATGTTTAGTTTCCTAATGACCCCCACTGATCCAAACAAACACACTCGGATAAAGAGAGCACCAGTGGGAGGACAGACAGAAAGAGAGAGAGAGGGAATGCTCCTCAATGACCTCTAGGAACAAGCCATTGGGTTCAAGTGGGTCGCAGCAGGAGATAGCCTGTTTGAGTCTATGAAAACAGAAAAACTGGATTATTGCATCCTTAAATGGCGCACGTAAACATAGTGACTATTTCCAAAGGTCTTATCTTCTCCTCTTATCCGTAGGACATGAAGCCATGTCTTTTAAACCATATCATCAAAGCAAAGCACTTACTCATAAGTGGGGGGCTCCTCTCATATCTAGACACGGCTTATCTATTGGAAAACAAACATTTGTAACTGTTAGCATTGTCCGTCCAACTATTAGTTAATAAAGAAAAAATTAAAGGAAAAAATCTGTCATCATTTAAACACCCCCACCCCTCCTCCTCCTCCCCTCCCCCATGTCCTTTCAATCCCCTATGACTTTCCTTTATTCCACTGAACACAAAAAAGGAATAGTTGAATAATGTACTGGAAACTCTTTTTTCATGTAAAGTAATGGAGCCTGGAGCCTTTTTTAAGGTTAAAAAAGATCCAAAAGCACCAGAAATACCAATGATAATGTTCCCTCTTTGTGAGCCAAAAAGAGTGGGCAGGATAGGCTTCAAAAATTCACATTTTGTGAAGAAAGAAAGTCATGTGGGCTTGGAACAACATGAAAGTGAGAGTAAATAATTCTAGTTTTCATTTTTGGAGACTCTTAAACAATTACTCTTTCTGTGCAGAATTACGGTGTGTTTATAGTTTTAATTATATTGGTTAATTGTATTTAATTCTAATTTTATGGTGGTATGCAGATAAAAGTATAGCAAAAACAGTTATACCTAAATCTTAAGTATATTTCGCTTTTTTAAATGTGGTTTAATTGAAATATTTTGATTCACAAAATATAATTTAACCAGCAATGACAGGAGATTCATGGCGAGTCAGTGGATTGTGCCCCATGGTTTTTTGACTGCAACAATAGGGTCATTAACCTGCCTGTCCAAGGCCAAATTTACACACACACCGTTTACACGCCGCCTTTAAAGCTTTCCGCTGTGGTCTATCAGGGCCTCTTAAAATGAACATATTTCGCCAGAGCTATAACTCAACCTGTCAGAGCGGCTGGACAAACAAGTTTCTAAAATGACTGACAGGTTTACTCAAGGGCCTTGGTTTTGTGGATCCACTCTCACAATGTGAAAGAAATGGATAAGATTGTTCAGAAGACAGACAAAGATAAACACTACAGAGGCTTTCGACATCGACCTCCAAGCATCCACAAAACATTTCAGTGTAAGAATGGGTAAACAGATGATTTACATTTGAGCATTTCCCATTAGTTCTTGAAAAGTACCCATGTGGCAAGTGAGAGCTTGAATTCAAACCCAGCAAAGCACCAGAAACACCACTGATGTGACAAACAAAAATGCTGGATTATTTGTGTTTCTTTTACGTCGCTTATTTATGAGGATGTTCACATGAACAAACTGGCTATGTGTATGTGTCCGTCTGATGTTTTCTTTGAAGCACTGATAAAATGTTATATAAAACAGTGAAATAATAATTATATATAGTACATGTACATTTTCTGGATTCATTTTTTTCTTTTTGTAAAATCCAAATAAGCTTTACAGGTCTTTATTGGAAAGGGTTTAAACAAAGTTTTTCAAGCTATTTCAAGCTAAAATAAACAATTATTGCACATGCACCTCTATAACACTCCTTAAGCCACACAGTTTACAGGTAGTAGACAATTAAGTTCACAGTTCTAACAACTTTCTAAGATACGTTTCTACTGACTCGGGTTGCACCAGCCGTTTGTAAGCTCTTTCTTAAAATAGAACATAAAGCTAGAGGCTTAGTAACTACTAGCTAGTTTGTAACTAACTTTGTACTTCATTCGGTAGCACCATTTGTTCTTAAGGCAGATCGTAACTAGTAGGTTGTAAGATCTCCGTAAATGCGTAGTCGCATAATATGACAGATTCAATATGGCAGAATCTGTTGAAATGCCGTGAATTTCAATTTATCCTTCACTCTAACTCAAGTTACTAAAGGTAAAAACAAGTTTCTATTAAATACGATACTTATTAATCATGAATAACAAAATACTAGTTTTATGTAAATAACATTCAGAAACTGTATTTGAAACAAAATTAATAAGTATCAATAAATAAATACTGATGCAAAAAAGAAATAACATTTATTGATTATGACTGATTTTATTTGACATGCACAGCACAGAGCGATGGGACAGATGCACACAGTGGCGTGCTGTTTAGGATGGGTTTGTGTTGAAGAGCCGCTAACAAAGTAATCTTTCCACATAATGTTCTCTCTCTTAAAATGTAAGTAAGTATAAATGACACAGCATTATCATATATATTTAAACTAAAGACTTAAAGTCTGTCAGGTAACATAAGAGCTTTGATGCAGTTCAGTCAGTTTGCCATTTTATTCCAATCGTTACTCCTGATCGGAGGCTTCCGTAAATATTTAGTTTATACTAGGGCTGGGAAAAGATTAATCGCGATTAATCGCATCCAAAATAAAAGTTTGTGTTTACATAATATATGTGTGTGCACTGTGTATAATTATTTTGTATATATAAATACAGACACATGCATGTATACATATAAGAAAAAAATTATATTTATATATAAAAAATGTATATTTATATATAATATAAATTATAAATAAATATATACAGTATATACATGCAAATATTTCTTAAATATATATATGCATGTGTGTGTATTTATATATATACAAAATAATTATACACAGTGCACACACATATATTATGTAAACACAAACTTTTATTTTGGATGCGATTAATCACGATTAATCTTTTCCCAGCCCTAGTTTATACGTAGAGTTATGCTTCACCTAAGTTTAATGGTGCAACGCAAAAATATTTAGTAGTGCGAAAGTTGTAGCCTACCTTAGATCCCCTTTATCTCAAAACTATGCTAAGTTGTAAGGCCCAGGAGAAAGATGCATACCTGATCACATGACTTTACATGCCATAGTCCTACTGCAGGGAGGCATGAGGATTGCACAGGTGGCCAGAGCACTAAACTGCAATATCTGTTATGCAAGACGCCTATGACAGTCCTACAGCGAGACAGGATGGACAGCTTATCGTCCTTTCAGTGCCAAACCAGTTGTAACCCCCCCCCCCCCCCCCCCCCCCCCGCACAATAAACTGAGGGTAGTTGCACCTCCTCCACAAATATTTCTGCTCCGCTCAAATAAACTAGCTGGGGGTTCATCAAAGTCTCATCTGGGATGAAAATGTCTGTTCAAACAGGCCTCTGCGGTAATAAATCATTCTCAAACTGTGTGATACAGTGTGAAAAACCAAGCACAGTGCAAACAAACCAATGAGCTTTTACACGGTCAATCACACACTCGTCAGCTCTACCTGCAGTCTCAAATGTAAGGCAGCGTGACCTGTGGAAATACCGACAGGAGCATAACAGCCTGGTGCCACTGGGTCATTTAGGTTACATGCTTGTTGCAAGCCTGTCTTCAATTGTTGTTTGGACAATGGCTTGAAGAATCTGAGCATTGGTGAGAAAAAAAGGCTGCAATGAAACCAGGAGTGAGAAAGAAAGAAAGAAAGAAAGAAAGAAAGAAAGAAAGAAAGAAAGAAAGAAAGAAAGAAAGAAAGAAAGAAAGAAAGAAAGAAAGAAAGAAAGAAAGAAAGAAAGAAAGAAAGAAAGAAAGAAAGAAAGACCCTAAGTTTGGCCTTTAAGGCCAGCAAAAGATGGAGTTCTTCAGCTGATGTTGTGGTAAAGACAAGGAAAGTGCAGCAGAGATGTAAAGTGAAGATTCTGGTTATTTCAGTCAGCTATGTGGAATTTCCCTATAAACTAAGAAGGGCTGATGTATTCTTTAGCTCTATCTTTTATCTCTGTCCACTTCAACCAGAGGGGAAATCAAACAAAAGCACACACTATATGTAGTAACATAAACACTTTAAAAAGACACACACGCCTTCAAGTGTATAGACATTAGACATCAAGAGAGATGCAGTCAGATTTGTGATTTGAAAATAAGGCCCTTCTATTATGAATCCTTTATAATATTTGAGAGGGAAAAAATTAAAAATAAGAAAGTTTGTCAATACAATCTTTAAGTTTGGTTCACAAAGCCTTGTTTGACAGTTTAAATAGCTTTAAAAGCTTGAAGGTTAAACAGATACTTGATTAGATTATCAATAAATAGAATGGATAGACATATGATAGAATGAGAGATTCAATTATAGAGCGATAGACAGATATACAGACAAAACAGATAGAAAGATAGATAGACAAACAGACAGACAGATCGTCTAGTCAAATAATTAGAAAGTTCAGGACACAGGAAACATTTCAAGTATCTTGGATGCTATCTGATCGACAAAATTCCTTTAACAGTTGCTCAAACTTGCACTTGCATCAAACTGACTCATATGCACACCTCTGCCAAACAGCTAATGGTAAAGAATGAAAAGATATATGATGACAGAGAGTGGGGGGAGGGGGGGGGGGGGTATGATATCTCCCACTTTTATCCCCTTCACTATACCTTCATTACAGGTCTATCAAAGCTCTGATGTCCAAAAAAAAAAAGTTTTTTAAAACCATATCCTCTTTGATCTCACCACACCGGCACCCGATACTCATCCTTGCAGCTGTGAGGTTTTCCTTCAAAAATGAAAATGGTCAATTTCCTCAAATCTGGAAGACTGCCTTACTTCATCTGAACACAAGAGGATAATCTCTGTAGATTTATCAAGCTATTGTATAGCTTCAAAGAGTAGCTTGACAGCCTCAGTTCACTTTCATTATATTGAAAAAAATGTCCAAGAATAAAAATTCACCTTTTGTGCTCCACAGCAGAATGTCATTCATGTTTAGAACAACAAGAGGGTGAGTAAATGATGACAGAGTTTCCATTCCGGGCTAAACCATCACTTTAAAGGGTTTAGCGAATGCACTTTAACTGTGTGGGGTAAGAGGTTGGAAGGTTGGAGGTTACTAATTGAATTCCGCCAAACAGAAACAAAGTTGAATTTGTCAATCATTTTTTAAGGAATTATGCCTCTGTGGAATCTGCTGTGATTGACAAGTCTGCTGATTAAAGGAGGGGCTCTAGAGCAAAGTCTACAGAAGTTCTAAGTGCATGTGATCATTGAGAGAAAAAAAATAAAGATTACAAAATCTACTCAAAGCTGGGAGACGTAAAGGGGAAAATAATTGTATTAAAAGAAAACCATTGCAGTTTGCAATATATAGAAAAGGTATACCCATTCGTGTGTGTATTTAAAGAACATTAACTTAAGTTAAGTCAAAATGTACTTCTGACACCTTTGAGGCCATAGCACATTTTGTGCACACTCTGCATACCAGAGCTGAGGAGCAGGCGCCCGGGCCTGACTTCCGATCCTGTGCACTATTGATGTCCTGGCCTGCGTGCGCTCATTGTCTCCCGCCGTGTTGTCATTGAGGCTTTACGCTTTGCTTTTGTATTTTCTCTAAATATGAATGTTTTATCCAAACTGGCCCAATTGCTTAACCATCCATACTCTACTCCACCCACTGCCTCAGTAAGACAGGACAACATGAGACTGAGCTGGATGAATGCACACACACACAGACATCAGGCATCTTGGCAAGTATGTAACATTGGCAATTTCACATGTTTTAATGGGCAGATATTAAACTGCTAATTTGAAATGGAATAATAAATATAGAGCCAAATATGAAGCCATTATCACAAACGACTTACGCTTAAAGACATTGTTTGAAAACTAATCCGTGAATCACCTTGATGCTTTTACTTGCAAATTTATAATATGAAAAATATGCAAATCTGATTGAGGCAACAAAGACATGTTAAACGCTGACTGACAGTACCAAACATTCACTTTGCGACAAAAAAATTCAGCTTCTCACTCCCCCTCACTTTCACACAGGAAGCTCTTCCTGAGCTGAGGTCATTGAGATTGGGCTCTGGAGGAGCACTTCAAATCCCAAACCCTCTCTTATGGTCTCTGTCTTTCTCTCACTGAGTTCCCACAGCAAACCGTTTTCACAAGAGATGCAAACGGTGCACAAGTCTTCAAGTATAGTAAAGGAAGCCATGGCCATGTCACATGGGGAAGTGATCACAAAGGTTATATCCCAATAACTAAAAGACTTTAAGTCAAGTTTAATTTTACAAATGCATTTTTCTAGGAGTTTTATAACGTGGTTTTAAACATCTAGTTCAGAGAAGTCTGGGATCAATTTTGTGGATTTTGTCCTCCAATTCCAACATTATTATATTTGAATAGCTTTGAGTAAATTTATATTGAACTATATATGGATGATTTTAACCAATATTCTTAGGACTAATTGTTTTTAAAATTGTTTTTCTAATTGTTTGTTTTATATTTTTGTGGAGTTACAAAGTCTTCAAGGTAAAGCTCAGAAATAAACCCATTATGAGAAATAATCACTTGATTTTTTTAACGAGTCTGCTTGAGTAAATGAATGCTATCACAATAAACAGTGTAGAGAGGACACTTTAAAGACAAAGAGATACGACTCTAGAGTCTACAACATAGCAATATATTACAACAAAATTCTATATATATATATATATATATATATATATATATATATATATATATATATTAGGGCTGGGCGATATGGCCTTAAATATGGATTTAAATCGATTTTTTTCTTAAAATCAATCTGCAGATGACAAAGAAATTGTTCAAAACAAGTTTTAACTTTATTTTGTTTTGATTTTCCCTTCTGGGATCTGATCTAGATCCCCCCCTTGGGATTAAAGTGCAATCAGAAACAACAAGCCAAAAAGACAAGATGGCATGCCCTGCCTTTGTAAACAGTAAAAATGTAACATAACATAACGTAACATAACATAATATGTGTGGATTGGGATTGGAGGATGTAAAAAAAAAATTGCATCACAATAAGTGTATTGTGATTGTTAAAACATTTGGTAACTAAATTAAGTTTAGCGACAACACAATATTGTTTACATGGTACAATGACTGGTATGCTACTGTTTTTATTATTGCTTGACACAAATTTCACAATTTCAATTCAATTCTTGTGATTTGATTCTGATCTTGATTAAATATTGATTCCTTTGGATAAATATTAGGTACAGTAGATACGTTAATGTGTTATGTTAATTTTTCTCCAAAAAATATATATCTCACCTAATGCTGTAAACATACAGAAGCCTATCAGCTGGTATTATCATTAAAGGTTAAAAATAACATCTCAAATTAAATATAATATGTTTTTTATAATAACAACGTTATAATATTTTAATGATATAGGTAAAAATATCATAAATAAGTAATATAGTTATAATATTTGGCAAAGTACTCCTCTCTATAGCCATTTTTTTAAGTCCAGTCCAGCTAACGTGCTATGGTCATTAAATGGCTTTCCAGAGGTAAATGTAACGTTACGTGACATATTGTTCTCCAGCTGTTTTATGGTCCTCTTTCCACAGTTGAAAAAAACTGATCGATCGATTTTATTACATTTCGGTAAGTTGAACATACTCGGATACTAACGTAATTTCGGGTCGCTGAGAGTAGGGAACGAGTCTTGCGTAGCTATACACAGTGGTAAAACTCCTTTTCTCGAGAATATTGAAGCCATTATTTTAAAACGCAGTGCAGCTGCACAGCGAGCACAGAGCAGAGTGTCTAGCTCGCTCATTGGCTGTGCTGCAGCAACTGCACGAACCTATGGCGAGGCGCCTGAGACGCGCGAACCAATCGAGTCACTTTGCGCCTAGGGCACGTCAGAACCCGCCAGAATGGGCGTGGCTTATGCCAATATAAGCAGACCATTTAGCCATAGAATCAGGTTAAATCAACTGAAGCGACAGCACCTGAGCCAAGCATAATAGCACAGCAGGCTACGCAATACTCGTTACCTACTCTCAGGGAACCAAGGTTACGTTAGTAACCCTTTCGAGAACGTTCACTTCCTATACGCAGTGGGAACCCATTTTAAAATCTGTGCTATTAGCTAGCGACTTCGCCCTGAACCATTACCTGGGGCCAAGTAGCCCAAGGTCAACAGTAAAGTTTGAAAGTCACAATTCATCCTAGGACCAGACAAGGTAAGGTCCTTTATTAATGTATAATGTTGCAGAGGCTCTGGGCCCTTGGGCCGAGGCCTTTAGATAGAAAGTACCCCTGCCTGCAGAGCAGGGACTCTAGGTTATAGAATCTCACAAATGTGGACGATGAGGACCAGCCTGCCGCCGCACAGATGTCTTCGATTGGTACACCACTGGACCAAGCCCATGAGGAATCCGTGCCTCTAGTGGAATGAGCTCTAACACCTATGTGGAATTGAACGCTCATGGAGGTGTAGGCTAGAGAGAAAGCATCTACTATCAATCTAGAAAGTTTCTGTTTTGTGTCCGGCAGACCTTTAGTGTGGCCATCAAAACACACAAAGAGCTGTTCCGACTGTCTGAATGTGGCGGAGTGCTCCAGATAGATTCTGAGAGCCCTGAAAGGGCAGACCAGATTCAAATTATTATCATCTTCTGACGGGGAAAGAGCCGATAGCGATATCTCTTGGGCTCTGAGCGGTGTTGAGAGCACCTTAGGAACATAGCCGTGCCTCGGTCTGAGCATGACCCTGGGGTCGCCAGGCCCAAACTCAATGCATGCAATGCTTATGGAATGCGCTTGCAGGTCGTTTACTCTTTTAACCGACGCCATCAATACCAGGAGTGCGGTTTTGAGTGAAAGCGGTTTAAGGTCAGCTGCCTGGAGTGGCTCAAATGGGGGTCCCCTAAGGGCCAAGGGACCGTGGATAGGTCCGAGGAGGGGACAGAGAGGGGCCGAGGCGGGTTGAGCCTCCTGGCCCCCTGGTGGAAACGAATGACCAAGTCACTTTTACCCATGGAACGGCCGGCCACAGGGGCGTGAAAAGCCGCAATGGCTGCCACATATACTTTGAGCGTGGAGGGGGCCCTGCCCGCACCCAGCATCTTCTGAAGAAAGGAAAGTACTAGAGGTACTTCACATTTGTGTAGGTCTATGTTTTGTGCTGCACACCAGCTTGCGAACGTTGACCATTTGAGGGCATAGAAGTGTCTGGTAGACGGTGCTCTAGCTTCAACCATGGTATTTTGGGATCCATCCTTCTGGGAGGTCCCTGGGTATGTGCACCGCCCTTAGCGAGCGCAGGTTGACATGTACCCAAAGGAGGAGGAGTCTGGCCATAGCATCCAGGCTGCCCGATCTGAGGCCGCCCTGGCGATTTATATAGGACACCACTGACATGTTATCCATGCGGACCAGGACGTGGTGTCCCACTAGATCTCAGAGGAAGGTTTTCAGGGCTAAATGAACTGCTCTCATTTCGAGGGAGTTGATATGTAGGCACTTCTCCGGGCTCAACCAGAGGCCGGAGATTGGCCTGCCCTCGCACAGTGCCCCCCAACCCAGGTTGGAGGCATCTGTTGAAACCACTTTCCTTCTTGAGACCAACCCCATGTCTGCACCTGACTGGTACCAGTCGGTGCACTTCCAAGGGGTCAGGGCTTTGATACAGCTGTGATCCACTCTGATACGTATGTGACCGGAGCGCCACGCATGAGCTGGCACTCGGCGTTTCAGCCATCGCTGCAGGGGACGCATGTGCAGTAGGCCTAGTTGGAGTTTGGAAGTCATGAGGCCCAAAACACTCTGAAACGTTCTGAGTGGCCTGTGAGAGCCCGCTTTGAATGACGCCACCAGCTGCTGAATAGTGAGGGCGCGGTCTGGCGAGAGCCACGCTCTCATTTGTCTTGAGTCTATAACTGTTCCCAGATAGGCTGTATGCTGGCTGTAAAACAGCATGCTCTTTGCGAGATTGATCCTGAGACCCAGGCATTCTAGATGGCTGAGGAGCCAGGATCTGTGTGTTAGCAACTCGCTCTCTGATTGGGCTAGGACGAGCCAAAGGGACGGGGATCCGACCACCCGAACTTTGTGAGCTAGAAAAATATTATTTTGTTATCATTTTGGCAGCTTTTGTTATCAGTGGCGCGTGCTTTGTAACGGGCCTGGTGACTAATTTTTGAACATTTCCAGCTGGCCAAACTCTGTTTGAGCTGCTGTAAAAACAGCGTTTTTCTGCAGCGGTGTGCACCTTACAGCTTACATTGACTCCAGTTATAGGGGGGGGTTGATAGAAAAGTGCTCTTTTTGTGCTTTATTTGGGTCGCTGTTAAAACAGCATTTGTTTGTAGGGGTGTGTGTTTTGTAACAGGCCCAAATACTACAGTTAGAACATTTCCAGGCACCGGAACTGAAGAGGGGATTGAGAGAAGTGCACGAGCTTTCTTCGAAGGCGGTCTGGCCGTAGCGGGACTTAAAACCCTCCCTTTTCCCCCCTGTCGTTCAACTAGGAGGGCTTCCGAGGCTCAGGGACCAACACAAGCTTGGATCGGGGGCCCTGACGTACCAGAAACGGGTAGTGCTTTGCAGGTTTTAGGCAACGGTCACCTTCAGCCGCTGGGCGGGGCTGAGAAGTCGGCAGCGCGGGCTTGGCTGTCTGAGGGGGCAGGGCTTTCTTATAGCGCCCTGAAGCCAAACTTGAATGTTTGGGCCGAAAATGTCACATGGCCTGCGACGATTTCTGCGGAGATTTCTGTGACGATTTCTGCGGCTCAGAGAGAATCCCTTCACCGCTAGACCGAAGAGGCCGGTGTTGGAGATTGGGGCATCGAGGAAAGTGGTTCTGTCCACATCCTTGATCTCCGTAAGGTTCAGCCAGAGGTGGCGCTCCAAGAATACCAAACTGGCCATACCTCTGCTGATAGCCTGGAGGGTGGTCTTGGTGCCGCGCAGGGCTAAGTCAGTGGCGCTTCGCAAATCCCCAAAGGCCTCAGAGTCCGGGCCAGTCTCATCCATAGAGTGGAGGAGCTTGGCCTGAAACACTTGGAGGATTGCCATTGTGTGCAAAGCCGATGCAGCCTGGCCGGTGGCAGTGTAAGCGCGACCGGCGAGGGCTGATTGCGTTCTGTAGGGCTTGGATGGGTGGACCGCCTTGGTTCTCCATCCGCTAGAGGTGGGCGGGTAGAGATGCATGGCCACAGCTTCCAATGGGGGGGGCAACGTGTTGTAGCTTTTCTCCGTCAATAGTGGAGAGCATTGTGGAAGTTGATGTCTTTAAGCGCACCGAGTAATGGGGGCACCATGATTTGGTCAGCTCGTCGTGTGCCTCGGGGAAGCAGGGTGCTGGTCTTTGATGAGAGGTCTGTGGACGACCACCCGTTGAGACGGCTTCTGGTGGGCTCTTGAGGCGGGTCCCCGCTCACTTTAACGCCATCTTCGCTGACTTGGGATTGAGGGGTGGGATCAACTGTCCAGCCCGGCCAGTCTTCTCCCTCAGATGCAGCCAGGGACAGGCTTTCATCGCCATCTTCCTCAGATGCGCCAAATGGAATGAGTCCTGCCGCTTGAGAGGAGGGGCAAAGATCCGATTGCGAGAAAAGCACCGTTGAGGGGGTCTCGCGCAGGATGGATATGGGCAGGCTCTTGCAGTGCGGACAGCCCCATTGTTGAGTGCAGTCTCTGCGTGGGCGAGTCCCAGGCACAGAGCGCACTCGCTGTGTCCGTCAGTTTCATGCAGAAAAGCTCTGCATGAAGTGCATCCGGAACGCGGCATTTGCAACAACGCCGTAGAACTTTTTTCTTTCAGGTTCTAGAGTTTTGCGATGGCGAACACACAGAAGTAGCAGAAAAAGGATATAAAGGCTTCTCTCGCTGAATAGCCACAGGTTAACAGCGATTCAGGGGAAGGCGGTGCCAAGTTGAAGGTACTGTGTCCGCTGATTCAGGTCGCTCATTCCGCTGCAGCGGCTCATCGACGGTGAAGGCACAGAGATTAGCGAAGAAGGTGTTCGCTGAAGGAGATTAAATCTGATCCTATGGCTAAACGGTCTGCTTATATAGGCATAAGCAACGCCCATTCTGGTAGGTTCTGACACGCCCGACCCAATTGGTTTGCGCGTCTCAGCCGCCTCGCCATAGGTTCATGCAGTTTCTGCAGCACAGCCAATGAGCGGGCTAGACACTCTGCTCTGTGCTCGCTGTGCAGCTGCACTGAGTTTTAAAATAATGGCTTCAATATTCTTGAGAAAAGGAGTTTTCCCACTGCGTATAGCAACGCAATACGAAGTGAACGTTCTCGAAAGGGAACTTTCAAATGACCTATCATCATTAGTGTTTATTTACTATTAACTAGTAGTAAAGAGTTACAGATGATTGGATCACGTGCCACTTGAACTGAGATCTGTCAGCAATCCGTCACATTTCCAAGTGCCAAAACGGTGTTTATTGTTTGAATTTCCTAATTAGAATAGACTCGAGAATTTGTTTCATATCAATAGTAACCCTGTCTTTCTGTTTGTGTCAGTGTCCTCTTTGCTTCTCGATTTTTCTCTGCATGACAAAATGGATGTGTGGCGTGAGAGCGTGTAAAAAGTGACAAAAGTTGCATGAGTCATGGTGAATTTGTTAGAGTTGGCAGCCCTGCGTATTGAGTTTGTAAATGTTTTTGGTGGGTGTGCTTGTGCTGCCGTGGTCTTGTTCATTTGCCATGTTATTTGTGTATCTATATGGCAAACACTGAGCCCGTTCGGAACTACGGGATCCCAGAGGGGAGCGTTAGCGGATGTTAAAGAGAAAACTGATTTTCATTCAAACAAGTCGACGTAAACATTCGAGTTAATCGATAAAATCGATTTATCGCCCAGCCCTAATATATATATTAGTATGTTAACTACAAATGCCATTGTTAGGACAAAGGCTGTTTTATAATTCCAGCATGTTTTAAATTTGTGACAATGAGCCTGCGTTTTAGCGCATTTATTGTGTATTTTGATATGATTTAAAAAATTTATATATCAGGTCAATAAATATATTAAAAAATAAACCCTAAATGAGACAAAATCAATTGATTCAAAAAGTGTGACAACTAGCTTTGTCTCCCCTATTAGAATTACTTTGGGTCAATCTGCTAGCTAAAAGAGGGACGCGATATAAGGAAATTAGTATAATTTGAATATCAATTGGAACTCAGTTTTCTTCTCAATTCCCCCTTTAAAGAATGTGATAGATAAAAACGCCATGGGTTCAAACGAACGAACAATAACATAGGGTAACAGAATCTCCTCCTACAGTCCCCATCATGCCTAGCCAATCGTACACCCAACGCTATAAAATTAAATTATCACAATCTCTCTACTATAAAGCTTTCATGTTGAGGGCTGATAAAAATTTTCGTGGGTGAGCAGCGACACAAAACATACCTGATCTTGATATCTTCATACCAGGCTATAATGTGTTTCGACAGGACAGAGCAACCAGGGGTTGTGGTGTAGCAATGTATGTTAAGGATCATCTGCAATGTACTGTTGCTCTGTCTAAGTCAGTTCCTAAACAATTTGAAATACTGGTACTAAAGCTTAGGCTCTCAACTACTTTCTCTCTCTCTGTTGCTGTTTGCTATAGAGCATCTTCAGCTCCAGCCACTGCACTCACAGCCTTTAGTCAACTCCCAGCTGCATACATATCCTCTGAGTTTGTCCTTATGGGTGATCTAAACTGGGATATGATAAATCCCCCAGATACAGTTTTACAACAGTTAGATGTTCTAAACCTTACTCAAATTATATCTGAGCCCACAAGACCTAATCCTAAATCTTCCTCGTCATCCACTCTGATTGACCTCCTTTTGACTAACATCCCATCTAATTATCAAGCCGGAGTTTTCAGTCAAATAAGGGATCACTGCGCTATTGCATGTATACGCTCTGGCCTGTCATTCAAAAGGCCCCCAGTAATTGTAACCAAGCGCTCTCTGAAAAATCTTGATATACAAGCTTTTCTCCAAGATGTTACGGCTGTGTACTCGGACAGAATTAATTCCTTTACCTCCTTGGAAGAGACATGGTCTTTTTTCAAAAACACCATCAGTCTGACTATGATTTAGCATGCCCCTCTGAAAAAATTTAGAATCAAAAACCGATATAGTCCCTTGTTTTCCAATGACCTGGCTGAGATTATTCATCATAAAAATGTCCTCTGGTGAAAGGCCCGCTCCACCCAATCGCCAGTTGACTGACTGGCCTTCCGTCAATGCAGAAATAAAGCAACACAGGCTATCAGAAATGCCAAAATCTCTAATTTTAAATAGAAACTCACCACATGTGGCAGTGCACTGATGCTAGGGCATTCTGGAAAACAGTCAAGGTAATGGAAAATAAAGTTATTTCCCCCCATTTACCAATTTCTATGTTATTTAATGATACTATTATTACTGAAAAGTCTCAGATGGCCTCACTTCTAAACCATCACTTTATTAATGCAACTCAATCAGTTTCAATGTCCAACCGTAATCCAGTTTCAATGGAAACTTCAGTTGCTACCTCAGCAGATCTCCAACATTCTTCATCAAGTATCAATGGCTTCTCCTTTACGCCTCTTTCCACCTCTGAAGTCCAGGATGAACTCACCAAGCTGAATACAAACAAATATGCCGGTCTTGATCCCATGTTCTTAAAAGCAGCAGCCTGTATTATTGCCGCTCCCGTCACAAGACTATTTAACATGTCCCTACAGCTCTCTGAGTTTCCTATTGATTGAAAATTAGCCATAACTTATCCCCTTTTCAAATGGGGTTCTGAATCTGACCCAAATTGTTATCGCCCAATATCCTACCATGCCTTTTTTGTCAAAGTTCTGGAGAAGCTCGCCCAAAAACAGTTAAATGATTTCCTGGATAAGAATCATACATTATTTGTCATGCAATCTGGTTTTTGGACGGGACATTGGTGCATAACAGCAACTACAGAGGTCCTTGTTGATGTAATTACAGCATTAGACAGTATCCAAGTCTGTATTGCCACCTTTATAGACCTCACCAAGGCTTTTTTTATTCCGTCGACCATATGATCCTTTTACATAGGCTTGCCATTATTGGTCTGTCCACCTCTTGCTGTGATTGGTTTGCCAGTTACCTCACTAACCGTTTCCAGCAATTGAAGGTTGAAAACATCATGTCAGACCCACTTATCATCACTAAAGGTGTGCCTCAAGGCTCCATCCTGGGCCCAACCCTTTTTTCTATTTACATCAATGACATAGCCAGAGCTGCTGGCACCTCCCGGATTCACCTTTATGCAGACGACACCATTTTGTACTCAGTTGGTTCCTCTCCCAAATCTGCGGCTTTAAGTCTTAAACTCAGCTTCTCCTCTATAGAGCAGTTATTTGACAATCTCCATCTCGGTATTAACACCAGTAAGACAAAATGTATCCTTTTTGGCCGAAAACCTGTTACCAAGACTCCACTTATAATCACCTGCATGAAAGCTATGGCTCTGGAGTATATCAAAACATATAAATACCTAGGCATTTGGTTGGATTCATCCCTGTCATTCATTACACACATCAATAACCTTCAAACAAAAGTCAAAGCTAGACTAGCCTTTCTTTTCCGCAATAAAGCTTCCTTTACTTATGCTACCAAATGCACCCTTAAGATGACAGTACTGCCAATTTTGGACTATGGCGATATTATTTACAGAATGGCACCAAACACAGTCCTAAAAAAACTTGACACACTCTGTCAATCAGCCATCCGTATCGCCACTAATGCATCCTTTCACACTCATCACTGTGACCTGTATAAACTGGTGGGCTGGCCCTCCCTTCATACACGGCGGCTCCATCATTGGTTTCTTTTCATATACAAGACAATCCTGGGGAAGACACATCTCTATCATCTGTCATGTCTTCTTCATGCCGCTCATAACACTTATCACACAAGATCAAATAATTTTATTAAGTTTAGTACGGAGGAGCAGAGCAGTGAGAGGCGCTTCACGGCCCCGGCAAGTTTAAAAGGCTGCATTGCACTGTTATTATTCATACTGTAACATTCGTGTGTTCGTTGTGTCAAGTTGCAGTTTGTTTGAAATAACAAACCTGTTCACCCGAAGGAAAACTCAACGAAGTTCTATTAGAAGACATCCTGTCATAGCTTTTTGGTACATAACAGCTACCGTAAATGCAGCACGCATTGGAAAAAGCGAGTCGCTGGAGAGCACAACTCGTTTGAATGCAAAATACAATTTCACCGCTAGATGTGAGAAATTCCTACACAATGTCCCTATAAGCAGAATCTCCAAAACAACTTAGTTGACTCTTGTTCCTGCTGACAATCCTGAACCATATTTATATATACTTAAGCACTTTATTGTTTTGTTTTTTGTTTTTTCCTTTGCTGTCTACCTCTCTTATTTTAATAGCTTGTTCTGTGTGTAATGTGTATGACTATGTAGTACAGTTGTAGTATGTTTTTTATTTATGTCTGTGGCCTCTTGGCCAGGTCATGTTTGTAAATGAGAAGTGGTTCTCAAACAGTTTACCTGGATACATAAAGGGTTAAATAAAATAAATAAAAAATACCTCGTCCGTCCCACATGGCGGCAGACGTGAGTCGACAGACACACTGGTGATGTTATGCGGATCGGCCGTTACCTCACTGACCCGAACAATGAGAAGAGATGCTGCTGACTCGCTCAGATTCATTCACAACACACTTCATCCTGTTTGAATGCTTATATAGTGTACAACTACATTTATATTCGGAATAAAGCCAGATTACAGGGTACAGAAAAAATCAAACCCATTCAAATTTAAATCTGCTCCAAGCCCTTAAAAGGACAATTCATCCGAATATAAAAATTCTGCCACCATTAACCCACCATGTCGTTCTTAACGCTTACGAAAACACAAAATGTTTGGAAAAATGTTGGGGACTGACAGTCTCTGTCGCAGTTTACTTTCATTGCCTTTTCCCACACAATGAAAATGAATAGTGACTGAGATCTGCCATTATGTCCAACATCTGCTTTTGCGATGCATTAAAGAAGTCATAGGCTACGTATTTTGAACATGTTGATGACTTTTATTTCTGGGTGCGCTATTCCTTGATTATCGGCAAATTAAACACTTTAGACAAACCAAAACAATGCTCCTTCGAAAGAAAATCACACAGCAAATGTCCCACAAACGCAAATACCTCGCCCAGAGCTCCGCCCACCGGGGGAGGAACCAATACATCGCCTAAACGCCAGCAGCGAGAATAATACTTCACAGTCCGAAATACAGAAGCGACAGAACAGTCTTCAGTGGCCGCGGTAGATGTGCGACTCCAAACGGGAGGCACAGTGACTGCGATAAAGAAGGGACAAGACACACTCAGAGGTAAGACGCCCAGGTCTTTTAGTGTCCACTAGCTGGTTTCATTTACGCGAAATTTGATTTCTGAGCTATTTACCTGACGACTTGTTGAAGGAGTTTGTTTCTCGTGCTACAATTACAGTCCAAAGTTTAGCGAGTTAATGAAAGGTATCACAATAAACAATGCAGAGAGGACACTTCAAAGACATCTTTGACTTAGCGCCGTCTACTGTAAAGAACTAGCCTATATTACAGTAAATAGTAATTTTTTTTGCACGTTACCCCCAAATGTCTTCGTTAGGACAAAGGCTCTTTTATAATTCTAACACTGTTATTATTTTCATTATTTAATAATGATGATGATAGCCTAATAATAATAATAATAATCATCACAAATCTTCATGAGCTCTTCTATTAAGAGTTCGTGCTTAATGCAGCAATTACAGTTCAAACTTTAAATGAGCTAATGAAAATGTCCACACAGTGAGGACGGTGAGATGACACCTAAAATACATCAGAATGAGAGTCTTTAATAAAAAGATGTTGTGTTAGCCATTTTCCCGTTTTACCTCCAGTGTGTTAGTTGGGACAATTTTTTAGAAAAAAAAATTAAAAGCTGTGGTGATTCTAACACATCGGTTTTTGTCTTTCACAGGGAGAATGCCAGCTAAAACAATGAACTCCGATTTGGAGTTTGACTCCTTGCAGCCGTGTTTTTACCCGGACGAGGATGACTTCTACTTCTGCAGACCAGACGCTGCACCGCCTGGAGAGGACATCTGGAAGAAATTCGAGCTGCTGCCCACTCCTCCTCTGTCCCCGAGCCGGGCAGCGCTTCCAGGGGATCCGGGGGAACTGGGTGCGGTGGCTGAGGATTGCTCGCTGATGGGCTTTGGATTAACGGACCCGTACTGGGCTTCCGAGCTTCTGCTTTTACCGGAAGACGATATTTGGGGGGCGCCTGACGGAGACCTCTTCGGCTCAGTTTTGGATACTACGGACAATTCCATCATCATTCAGGACTGCATGTGGAGCGGCTTCTCGGCACGCGAGAAATTGGAGCGGGTGGTGAATGAGAAACTCGGGAAAGCCGTCTCTGCTTCTACCGGTACTGAAGCCGGTAAAGACACGACAGTCAAGCCCCCGGAAATGAGCCACTCTATACCGGAGTGTGTGGACCCTACCGTAGTTTTTCCTTATCCAGTCAACAAAAGAAACGGGAGCAGCAGCAGCCAAAGTGTGACACAGCAGAGGAGCCAACCACTGCCTCCAGTCATTGCAGAGGAGACTCCAAGCGACTCTGGTAAGTGTCTCCTTACATGCAGTTAATGTAAAGATAGTAGTGTTGAGTGTTCGCACTAAACTCTATATGAAAAAACGTTATTAATAATTATGAGCAGCAGCAGCAAAGTATGATGGTGGTGATGCTGCTGCGCTGCTAAAAAGTTTGGCAGTCTGGCCTCGTTTGTAAGTAGTTATTGAGTTAATTGTTGAAGATCATATGACAGACCCTGAATCGGATTAGTGTGTGACATTCCAGAGTGTCTTTCACACACAAGCGCGCGCGCACACACACACACTCAGTGGTAGTAGTAGTAGTAGTGGGCGGTGATGAGGAGTTTATGTAATAGGCTACTCGATCTGCATACCCAGTAGATGGCGGTAATATTTGATGTTGTCCGTGATGTCGAGCCATTTGGCTGATTAGCTCTTGGTTAAAGATTTAATGCAGAGAATAGCGTCACTGAGCCATATTAAATAGGAAAACATGCCCTTGTCTGCCATCCATTAATCCATGGGAATTTATTAGGTCATTGGATTTGGTTTCTTATGACATGCAAAATTGTTTTGAAACATAAACGTTATTTTAATAAGTATTATTTTATATTTAATTATGTATTTATGTTTCAGATTGAGAGCTCTTAATGGTATAAAACCACATGCTCAGATGTTTGGGGTGTGTGAGTGAGGGCAGATTTCATAAAAGCCAAGCCCCTAAATTCAGTGCCCCCCAATAAGTCGCTTCCCTTCTAAATGAGGACTTGTTTCAAATGCAAATCCCAAACGACAATCACACGTGGGTGAGAGAATAAGAGCTGGCACTGGGCACCAGCATGTTATAAAGGAGGCATGCGAGTGCATCTACGAGAAAGACAAACCCCCCTTCCTACCCATTGGGCTAAGCTTGGCAGGGCAGAGAATCTTCCAGGGAGGTGCAGTGAATGATAATCACCAGAAAAAAAAGACGAGGAAGGAAAAAAAGAGATGATGGGTCATTTCTCTTTACAGGGTGACGGCTTTGAACAAGCTGAGCCTTTCCTCCAGCTGTCTGCTTGGCTCTTCTCCAGGGCAGCGGCTTAAGACACCATCAGATCAGTGTTACTCGGCAAAGCCCGCGAATAATTGGACCACACGATTACTATGCTAGTTTTTCCCGCCTGTGCTGTTATCCCTTTTCGCGGCAAAGCAGTGGAAAAGGGGAACGCACTGACTGTCTGTGTTCTGTTGGAGACTAAATTGCCTGGTTTGGTCTCTCCTTAACGCTGGCAGACGGTTTCCTGTAGGGAGTTTTTGAAGTGAGAGGCTGTGGGCTCCAATAAATGCCAAACAGTCTTCATGTGTGGCTTAGCTGATAATCACGTCCATTATCTCATAAACATAGCTCTCGGGCGTCACACTGAGGACATTTTGCCATCTAAGCTTACAGTAACTTGAAATGTGTCACCAAAAGGCACCAAGCGAAATGTCTAACATGACAGCAAAACAGCTTTTTGTAAGAAAATATGACATGACGAAATTCCCATATACTTGCAAACCCCCTAATTAGACGCCGTAAATAGAGGGTGTGTGTTAAAGTACAAAGTCAAATCAAAGGTGGTCCAGTCTGGGAAGAAACCAGCTCCTCTGTGTTTGACAGAGCGTGTTCAGATGATTGCATTGAGCAATTGTCTCATCTGCCCACACAAAGACATTAACTTGTGCACACACCCAGAGAAAACACAGGCATGTTTCCGTTAAGAGCGCTTGTTCATACCTGTGTACCTCCAGCGGAATGGTTGCACAACAAACCTGCTAACCTAAATCTCCTTCTCTTCCTCTAGATGATGATGAAGACGACGACGATGATGATGAAGATGATGAAGAGGATGAAGAGGATGAAGAAGAGGAGGAGATCGACGTCGTCACGGTAGAGAAAAGGCGTTCCATCACCAGCAAGGTGAATGGCACTGGCCTGTCTGCCGTCTCAAACTCTCAGGCGTCCACAGGAGGGCGGTTGGGCTCAGGGGTGAGCAAAGCTCCACAGGAGCTCATTCTGAAGAGGACAGCGACAGCCTCTATCCACCAGCAACAGCATAACTACGCAGCCCCATCCCCTTACTCCGACCAGCAAGACGTACCTAGCGCTCCCCCGAGCAAGAAACTCAGAACCGACAACAGCACTACTCTAACTCTACGCACTGGCAAGAACCAGAACTATTCCCCGAACTCCCCTACTAACAGTGTACCAGGACAGCGGATGAGGAAGAGCGATTCCAGCAGCCCGCGATGTTCCGACTCGGAGGACAGCGAACGGCGGCGCAACCATAACATCTTGGAGCGCCAGCGGCGCAACGACCTGCGCTCTAGCTTCCTCACTCTGCGCGACCATGTGCCTGAGCTGGCACGCAACGACAAGGCGGCGAAGGTGGTCATCCTGAAGAAGGCCACCGAGTACGTCAGTTCCCTTGAGGCTCAGGAGCTCCGACTCCAGCAGGAGAAAGACAGATTGCAGGGCCGACGACAACAGCTCCTCCGCAGGCTCGAGCAGGCCAGGACTCGCTAACCCTAAACGCTCATTGGCTGAATGCCTTACGGCTAATGGTCGGCGTCAAATGATGAACGACAAAGCACTAAGGCTTACAGCCCAAAATGAATTCTAGGGACACTCACTGCTGACACTTTTTTGCACATTTTTTGACGTCAAGAATGTTTCAGGTTTACTTTGTCACCCCAATCACAACGATGAGGGAAGGTGCTTACCGGTAAACCCAACTTCCCCTTAATGTAAAAGACCCTTATGAACACAGTTTTCAATACCCGATTGGGTCGATGAACTTTGCGTTCACGCTCTTCCTGCAAAATGGACACCAAGCAAATGACACGAGACACTTCGAATGGCTATAATCTCTCACACCTCACTGGTGCTAGATCTCATGGATGTACCTCTGCGCACCTTGATGTCAGACACTTTTGTAAATAGATTAGATTTTAAAAGAACATACACTCAGTCTGCCTTGTTTTTGTATACGATTATTGTCTTTTGGTTTTTTTTATAAAGATGTCAAAAGCTGCCAAAAACTAGACTGGAAGTTTATATACCTTTAACAAGTACTGTAAGACCTCAATTTTGGAGGATTTTTGTAATATAAGGACACATTGTTTTGTTTTTGGATTCTTTTGTCTTATAATCTCTTTGTTATGACACGCTTTACTAATTCCTACATTTATGCTTTAGTGTGCTTCTGATACATACTAAATTTGATACTTATATTTTCGTATGAAAATGAGTTCTGAGTAGATATCACTTTATCCTGTTTTTATCCTTTTTTCTACCTTAATTTCTTTTGTACAGAAAATTCTTTCTATCTCCATTTATAAGGCTTCTATACTTTACTGTCTTTCTCTTTCTTTGTTTATATATTTGTAAGTATTGGGTTCATAGAACTGGGTCATTGGAAAAAAAGTGTTTTTTCTCCTTTTCTATAATGTACATTGAGTGCTGCGACTCACGGCACTTTGAAATACCTCATTTTGAAAAATAAATAGACATTTTGAAAACAAAAGAGCTTGTTGTCAAAGGATGGTGGTGTTTGAGTCCTGTCAAGTATTGAGAAACTATACGCTGAACTGAATTTCAGACATGCTTGAAGCCCCTCTGTGGGCGGCAACATCCATATTTCAAACAGCCCTGAAAAAACTTGCTAAGTTATGACTTTCAGGGGGATTATGATTTTGAAAGCAAAAACCCACAGTTAAATCATATTGTCAAATAAAAATACCCATGTCACTCATTTGAAGCATAAACAAGGAGCTTTCCAAGTGTGGTTTTTCTATAGGATCACGTTTTGTGTGTGTGTGTGTGTGTGTGTGTGTGTGGGTGTGTGTGGGTGTGTGTGTGTTTTCTATTCCAGTGGGGACTTCAACCTGAATGCACAAAGACTCATGGGGACTTGTGTCACCGTGGGGACCTAAATTGAGGTCCCCATGAGGAAACATGCGTATAAATCATACAGAATAAGTTTTTTTGAAAATGTAAAAATGCAGAAAGTTTTCTGTGATGGGTAGGGTTGGTGTAAGGGGAATATACAGTTTGTACAGTATAAAAACCATTACATCTATGGAGAGTCCCCACAGTAAACCAGAAGTGTGGACTGGTAGGGCCTACTGTAAACTTAAATGGACTAAATTTGAATCAAATCTATATACTATATTTTATTTTCCATACAAACCTCGTATTTTCTGCATGTTTTGGGGCCTTTTCCCCTCTTTTCTATTCAACATTTCCTGTTTTTCATTCGTCAAGCCTTTCTCCCTCCATCTGCCTCGCTATGAAGAGAGATCTGGTTGACCAAGCCCTCTCTCACAAAGGAGAACGAGTATCTCCCTCGTAATTCTCTCTCTCGGCAGGGCACATCCACATGCACTTTCAGACACTCATACACAAAAACAAACGCTGGCGCACACACTCTCGACGCGAGTGGATAAGAAAGCGTGCGCTGCGCACACTCAGACTGGCCCCCCTAGCTTCTTACCTCATTGTTCTGCACGTTACCATGGAAACTGGAGCAGCTGCAGCGTGGCAGACTTGAAGTGCGAGTGTGTTTTATTCTATTTGTGCATGTGTGTACGTGCGAAGGGTATGTTGGGGCGTCTTTTGTGAGGAGGGCATCGTGACCTGTGCGTCTAATGTCCTGCTGGACTGAGAAACTGGTTCGTGTTTACTAACTTCAGTCACATGGCCTGGAAGCTGACAAAGCCCCGCCCACCAATGTGTCACAATTAACGTTTTTCTCTGGTCCAGCTTAAACTGATATAATTATAATTCTGCCCTGCAGTACATGCTACAGGAGAAAGAAGGTTTTGCAGGATACACAGAGAATAAGAGACTATCGATTATAAACTGGACCGTCTAGACGGTTTGGTTACATAACAGTCTGTGCTGTATGTGCGTGTCTGCGATGTTTGGTCCCCAGGATGAGGTAACCATGGGACCCCACTGTGCCATCTGGCCCATGGCTTATCCTGCCTGGTTATGGAAAAAAACAAAAACAAAGCCTTGAGCTAAGACAATAACACACCACCATGTGTAAACTGATAGTCTTGGTCACTGTACAAAACACTGGTTGTATCTTATTTTGATTTTCAAAACTGAGATTTTGCACAGATATAGGGTAAATCTGGGTAAAAATCATTTGGATTTTTTATTTTTTTTTATATTAGATATGCAGCTAAAATTTATAGGAATAGTTCACCCAAAAATGAAATTTCAAAAAGTCAATGGTGCCCCAAATATTGGTTACAGACCGAATTCTTTTGTGTTCAGCAGAACAAAGAAATACAGGTTTGGAACAAACTGAGGGTGAGTAAATGATGACAGAATTTTAATTATCTGGTGATCTATCCCTTTAACTCATGACATAATAAAAAAAAATTCTACACACAATAATAAATATTTTTAAAAATTCAATATCTCCACTACATATAAATAATTAAAAACTATGTAACTAACTTAATCTGATTGAAATAAAATAAAAAAGACATTTGTTTACATTACATTCAGTACATTTTGAGATAAATAAATAGTATATACATTTGATTTAAATAAATTATTAAAATAATAAATTCTAATCTAAAATAAACTGATTTATACATTAAAAACAAGTGATTAAAGTAAAAAATGTATACATTTAATACATAAATTGATTAAAATCAATAAGCAAAATTTAAAATTTAAATAAATAATACATCTAACAGTAAAGTACTGTGGCATTTTAAAAAAATGAATACTTTCCAAATAATATTTTACACATATTTATAATATGAAGTTTGAAGTAGTCTTTTTATATACAAAACATATACGGTAGCTGCCTTTAACATTTTAGGATGGGGGTCGCATGAGGATATTTGTGGGTCCGTGGCATCTAAAAGTTTGAAAACCACTGCACAACACAATAAAAAAGAAAATAAAGAAATGTTGAATGCTTAATTGAAAACATACCAATATTCATCATTTATGTCACGTGTATGTTCTTTTTTTTTTCTTCCTCAAACATGAGTTATTTCTCTCTGATTGATATGTACTGGCCTAAGACACCATGTTGAACTATAATAAACTTGGAGACGACGGCTCCATATTATATGACTGTATGATTGTTTATGGTATGGTTAAATATGTGTGCTGAAGTTGAATCAGTCTAGGAAGGGGTTATGAAGTTCAGTCAGCGGAAATCTGTTCAAAGCACCATCAAAACCCATCGACCATAAAATGCTCATAAATTCGGAAAATGAAAATACAATAAAACACCTTAAATATAATTGATAAACATAACATTAAAGTGCTCTAATGTGTAAATACATCTGACATTTCGTATATTAATGTTTATGATTTGACTTTTTCCTTCCCTTTCAAGACAGAATGTCAGATACCAGACACAAAAGCTGTTTTGGTTCACAGTTTATTTGTATTTTCTCAGCACAACATTAGACAGCATTGCATCACACTCTTGTGTCTGTATATTCATTTAATGTGCTTTCTCGCTTCTTTTTTCCTGCAGATCAAAATCTGGATACCTTACTATATCTTCCATAATTTGCCAAATAAATACCAAATAAAAAAAATATAACAAAATGTCAAAAGCTGAATTTTCAGCAGCCATTACTCCAGTATTTTGTCACATGATCCATAAGAAATTATTCTAATATGCTCAATAAATAAGAAACATTTTTTTTATTATTGTCGCCGTTAAAAACGATTACGCTCATGCAATTATTTTTTGAGGATACTATGATAAAACATTTTTTTTCCGAATTCTTTGATAAATAGAAAGTTCAAATGAACAGCATTTACTTGAAATATATATTTTTTGTAACAATGTAAAAGTCTTTAATTTAATCCGTGTTGAATTAAAGTAGGCCTATTCATTTCTATAAAAAAATATACCCACACCATACATACACACATACACACACTTAACTTGAGGATAAATAGATCCTCTGGTAGAATATTGTCCTCTGGAATGTTCACACGGCAGCTGCATTCGACAGAATAACTGTGCCGTGGCATATTTCAGTGTTAGCCTGTCAATCATCTATATGTGTGGGGACCAGCGCTTGTTGTGGAGTAACAGGATGGACAGCATATGGAAAACTGGAGACTAAAGACAGGGTTTAAAAAAAAGCCAAAGGCACAACAACATGCTCTGATTCTTATCAACCAGCACCGTCAGAAATGTTATAATCCTTATAACATGCAGAGTTGCCACCCAAACAAAAGGATGCCTGCTTTAAAAATGCCCCTCACTGGATGGGCACTGTCTCCAGGGGGGCAAGAGGAGAGGGAGGGGGTGCCATCTGTTCTGGGTCAGGTGCAGAATGTGGTAATATGTGTAGTGTTGTAGTGAGAGAGAAAGAAGATTCATGTGTGATCAAACTTTACCAGTGAGCAATTACCATACAGATGGCAGTGCCCTGTACCTTTCCTCACTCTCTCTTCCCTTTTCACTCCCTCAGAAAATCATCCATTACGTTTTCTTTTTTAACAAATTTTCATTTTAACCTCCAGCACGTGTGCAAACACAGCCTTTCATCCATGACACAATGAGTCTGACCTTAGCATCACACCACAAACCCACAGGAACACACATATACACACAAAAACACACACACATGTCTGGTTAACTATCTTTGTGAATCTCCATAGACTGCATATTCTGTATACTTACACTAACCCTACCCCTAATCCCAGCCATCACAGAAAAAAATACTTATTTTTACATTTTCAAAAAAAAGAAAGAAATCTGTATGATTTATAAGCTTGTTTACTCATGGGGATCTCAATATAGGTCCCCGCGGTTACACAAGTCCCCATGAGTCAGTGTGTATTAAGGTTAAAGTCCCCACTGCGATAGAAAACCATGAATACATACACACACACACACACACATAAATAGAAGCAGCACACCCTCCAAATGCTGTTGATTTCAACTAATGTTTTATTCTGTTCCTGTCAGAGCTGCACCATGATGATTATTAGTGTTGATTACTTTGCGATTTAGTGCTCAGTTATTACCAATTATAACTGGTGCTCAATTATTAATAATGGTTCTAATAATTATCAATGTTAATTGCTTAATATATTTGTGGAAACTGTGATGGATTATATGATGATTAGAAAGTTCTAAAGAAAGGCATTTATAATAGAAATATTTTGTAAAATTACAAATGTATTTATTGTCACTTTTGATTAAATGTGTCCTTTCTGAATAAAAGTATTAATATCTTTCTATATTTCTTTTTTTCTCTTTTCTTTTTAAATCTTACTTATCCCTAATTTGAACCATAAATTAAAATCTGATTAAAATATTAATCATCAAAAACTGTTTTCAACTTTGATAATAAAATAAATGAGCACCTTGAGCACCAAATCAGCCCATTATGATTTTCAAATGATCATGTGACACTGAAGACTGAAGTAATGTAATGATGTAATTGATGCTGAAATGTAATTGATTCAGTAATGATGCTGAAAATTCAGCTTTGCCATCACAGGAATAAATTGCTTTTAAAAAGATATTAAAACAGGAAACAATAATTTTAAATTGTAATGATATTTCACAATATTACTGCTTTTATTGTATTTTTCATCAGATTCATCAGCAGAAGAGACTTTTTTCAAAAACATTAAAAGAATCTTAATTATTCCAAACTTTATTGTATATTATGTAATCGCTGTAGCCATAATGGCAATTATTATTCCATTAATTGTGCAGCCGCAGTATATTAAGTGTTGATATTGATCATCTTGTTTTCGTAACATTAACAAGACTAATTTAGCAGTTCTGTTGAAATGATGACCTCATTACACCATCTAAACTGTGATCATGTCCAGTACTGGTTGGTCCATAATATGTACTCCAGATGTTGCCAGGGGATTTTAGGGTCATAACTCAAACTACCCTGTAAAAAAAACTCTTACCTTTTGCCCTGAGAGTAATGAGCGCTACACTATATGTGTGTACTTTGTGTGTCAAAACCATCATTCTTACACAAAAGTTTGTGTACAAATGTGCTTGGTCTGATTTGTTATTTTTTTGTCACTGTATAAACTAAACTTACCATTTCTGAGAACATTACGGCAAATTACACATAGCCGGGTCCTATAGCTTAAATAAACCACCAGGACAAATGAGTTAATTCAGCAGCACATGCTAAATGAGACAGATTATGAGCCACAAAATGAAAGATACCATTTCTAAAGATTTTTTTTTTTACATAAAAACCCCATTTTGAAGCAAACATCTTTACATTTTAAAAAAGGGAGCAGAAGACTCCTGAGAGGTCTGACCTTTCAGAACTAAAGATGAAATGCCCATTTCATGCTAATTAAAGTCCCATCTACTAGGTGTGATCTCTGTGACCTAACAGAATAGCACCTTTAACCTAGTGTGAGACACACTTATGAACACTCTGAAGCGGGATGATATAGCGGACTAGAGATGGCACAGGCCTTTCAGCATTACACAAGCCTGAAGAGAAGGGCAGAGGTTAGGAAAGCAAGCGTAACAATTCAGGGCTGGTAGGGGGCGGCGCTATTGTTCAAATGTCCTGATCTCTCCGGCTCTGACAGTTATCTGTCTGTTTGATCACAGAGAAGAAGTTGGAGCTTCTCAGACAAATGTAGGACAGCCCTCAAAGGAAATCAGCATAATGAACCTCAGTGAGGCGACTGAGTGCCATTAGTTTAGTGTGTGTGTGTGTGTGTGTGTGTGTGTGTGTGTGTGTGTGTGTGTGTGTGTGTGTGTGTGTGTGTGTGTGTGTGTGTGTGTGTGCGTGTGCGTGTGCGTGTGTGTGTGTGTGTTGTGGAACACACTAACACACTCAAGGGCAGTGATTTAGTGCTTCATAAGTTTCTTCACTCTATTGATTAGTACCGGTACATTGTAGTTGTAAACAGATTTTCTGAAAACCTTCCTTTTTGGCAATTGTTTTGTAGTCGATCAATTATTCAGTAGATTTTATTTATGTGTAGGGTCCCAGAGACCCCAGTGCTATAACATACAATATAATTACCAATAATTTTCCCTTTAAATTATTTTAACATGAACTAATGAAAACCCAGCGGACCGAATAAATAATAAAAAATAATATATATTTAATCAATTAATACAAAACATACATTATACAAATCAAATAAATAAATTAAATAAGAAAATGAATTGTATTTATTTAAGTTTTGACATTATAATTGAGAACATTTGAAACAGGGTTCTGGTGTTGTTTTCGGGGTTTTTTTTAGGTAGGGTTCTGGGGCCAAACACATCACAGAGGTTAATTTTTGAAATGTGAAATAATATGTTGCCTATTTTGCCTTTGCATGTAAAAGTAAACACAAAGTAATGCATAAATAAATAAGCGGATCATATACAGACCAGCAAATTGATGATTCAACTGCATCCAGTTCCATATGTGAAAACAACTATTTCTTCTGGGGTTGAGAGGAGAATATAGGCCATTACCAGCCTGTCAGTCCTTCTGATGGATCACAGCACAATCTAATCACAGACGCCTGGTACCCTCACCGCACACATGACACGAACACATTCGCCCAATTAAGAGAACCTCAAACAAATCCAGATTAGTTCAAGTGCCTTATTTTAAGGGATCTGTTTCTCTTCCTGACCCCGTTCACACAGCATCAAAGACGAATTATATTATTTTACGGTGGACTCCAGGCTAGGTTGGTAATCATTCATTTGAGACAGAAGTCCAGGCCGAGGAGGGCAATATAAGACCCAGCTGATAACATATACTAATTCAACTAATTAACCTTTCTTTCCTCATGATTTTTGTTAAATCAGATTAATGAATTAGCATACTTAATTTGAAGTGCACATCCCATTTTCCCAGCTTAACAGCTGTTGAATGTTAAAACAGCATTGTTGAACATTTAAATCAGCAGTCATAATCAAATCGCAGCGACCTTTTTGGATTCCATTTGCATATTTCCCAGCAGTCAGCAACTCCTCTTATATGACGCTCAAGGTTAATTGTGTTGGAATCGCAGTCATGCAAATAATTACTCTGAATTCATGCAGAATGAAGACATTCAGTCAGTGCTGCTTGGTTGCTTTGAGTGAGATTCGGAATGTGTACTTGAGTGAAATGAGCCATATCTCAAATCTATGTAGCTGCTGATATAATTATAATAGATGATGAATGATTCTTACTTTTGTAAGTCATTCTGGGGGGAAATCATATGCTTAATGCCTTAATTATTCTTTCTTTTTTCTTAACATGAATGTTACGATCAAATATTCACATATCATGTATTTATTCTCCTTTTATCTCCCTTCCCCCAAATGAGAGTTGATTAGGTGTTAAACAGCACATTCACAGCTAATTGCAAAACCTGTAATTGTAGGCTTGTGAGGTTGTAAGGTAACACATGGTGCCATTAAAACTGTTGAGTGTGCACGTGGATGAGCACTCTGAAAGGCAGAAGGCAAAAATGTCATTTCATTGAAACGTGTTTTTTGCCCATGTTAAAACTAATTTAGACTGGGGTATTGCTAACTGGAACTAAACATTATTGAAAATCACTTTCTGTAATTGAAAATAAAGCTAAAATAAAGTAGATGAAAAGTGTAAACTTGAAAAACTTATACAAAAATTTGAAGTTATAAAATTATAAACTTATAAAAAAACTTATACAAAAATTTGAAGTTATAAAATTATAAAAGTTTAAGTTGACATACTGGAATTACCTTGAACTGTAATTAAAGATAAATAATAAATAATTGAAAAACAGAAACTATTAAAAATGACTAAATCACATGACAAAACTTCTAAAACTTAAACAAAATTTCCAATGAAACCTGAAACTATAAAAATAAAATGTAACTCAAAATATCAATAAATACTATAATAGCATATGAATTATACTACAACACTAGTCTGGATCGGTGGTAGTTAATTATTATTGTAAGCAGTGCATGAGAGTGAATGAGCAGCAAAAGAATGCCATATACTCTTCCATTTGCCAAAGGTCAAAAATAGCACAAAAAAGGACAGTATGTGAGCACTTTAAAATGTTAAAAGGAAAAGTGATATAAAGTCATGGGACAGTGTTACGTCCCCAGAGCTCTGGGTACGTATTATAGTGATTATTTTCTGGCATTGCTTGTGGTTTGTGTGTTTGTATTTCTTCTAACAGGTAAGATGGCTTCTGTAACAGTTCCGGCAGCTGATTGGTGGTTCAACGGCTGATTGGATCTTGGAACTCCTCCCGCTCGTCAGTGGCTGTAGCTGGCTGGGCTCTTTAAAAAGCCTAGTTTGAATCAGTTCACTCTCTGCTCTGTTCTCTGCTGTTGGTGTGGTTGGTATCCCTCTGTGGGTATTTTTTTAGTGACTTTTTTTAGATAACTTTATTGTTCTCTATTGAGAGTATGGTTTGGAACGTTTGACCATGTTTTATTCTGATTTTCTAGGTAGTAAATCTAGCTTTGTGTTCCACTTTTGGAACTTGTAAACAGCAGGACTGAGCATTTGATGTTTGTATAGTATTATTGTTTGTTAATTTATTTTTCTTTATTGTTTATAGGGAGTTGGGGGAGTAGATTTAGAGCTACCCTGGGGTATACATCACCCGTAGGCATACTTCTCTGTCTAGAAACACCAGCTAGACCTGGGCGGACCATCTGTAAGTTTGGTTAGGGCGCCTTGACCGTGTGCCAGATAGGGGATGTGTATAATTAGAATAGGTTAGCGGTGGGGTATCTTTTGTTTATTTCTTTTCTTTTCTTTAGTCCGTCCAGATCTCCCCTTCCTCCCTGAAAAATTGTTTATCATTCACATCATTACCGTGGCAAAAATAAAAGTTTAGTTTGTACGGTATTTGGAAATTGTGTCCTTTTCTCGCATCGCGACTCCATACCTCCTTTACTGGCATTTGTGGGCCCGAGCGGTGGTTTATCAAGTTCCCCTCCCTTTTGGGGGCTGGAACGTAACAGACAGCTTAAATTTTGTGTTTGTGCGTGCGTGTGTGTGTGTGTCTGGGTATGTTTATGCATAAACCCAAGTAATAAACAAAACAATCTAACAATTTGGATCATAAATTCAAACTTTTACAGTAAGAAGAGGAAAGAAGTATAGGCCTAATTAACAGAACTGGTAACACTTACATGTTCTGTTAAACTAAAAAGAGAAAAGATTGATAAGAAACCAGTTACAATTTGAATGTTAAAATGCATAGACATTTTAAGAAAGAAATCATTTACGAGTTGAGAGTGTGTTAACAGTCTGTGTATATGGTGGAGCTCCAGAAAACCAGTAATGAGGTGGCTTTTACAGTCACAGATATGAAAAACAAAAAGGCGGGAATTAAGAACCCTAAACTCTAACACAAAGAACCATTTTAGCATAAAACGGTTCTTCCGGACGATATGGTTCTAAATAGAACGTGTAAAGAACCTTTAAAAAAAAAATTTTTTTGTAGACAAGCTACTTAAACTCTGCATTCATCTATATTTTACAGGAGAAAAAGAAATGTTTGTAAACAATGACACCTACTCCCTCCTCAAAATCTACATTACTCATTGCAGAAGAATATTATCCTTCAAGTAATTTTGGCCTCTTTTCCTGACCTCAACATGCAATGATTAATAAAGCACATCCTCAAAGTTTACTTCCAGCAACATACAGTTTGTTGGGACATTAAAATAAAGAAGTATTTTTGAAAGCAACAGTGTGTAGACAGTTTGCGCTGTGTTTTTTACTGTTTTGTATTTAATCAACATTAAGTAAAATACTGACAGTAATCTACGTAGTAATGAAATCAGAGACTCTCCCCTTGATGTGAGATCACAAGTGGTCACAGAAAATACATTTGAGACTCATTTCACTTCCAGGTCTAAATGGTGATCTGTCTGGGCTGACCAATTACTGTATGTTTGGATCACCTGAGATGGATCTTAAAACCAAGTGTAAACAGGGCCATATTTTATACGTATGTGCCATTAAGGTTAATAACGATACAATCGGGTATTTAGACTGAAATCGATGAGTTGCTGAATAAAGCACATTTTAAATTGGCTACAACTGCACTAGGCCCAAGTTCATGCAAGAAGACTTCAGAGCAGATGTCACTGAACTTACAAGGACTTCAGAGCAGGTGAAAGCAAAAAGAAATCCAATCCCCTTTAAAAACACCTTTACGAAAACTCCCCTCAGAAACGGGACACCTCACCTCAAGTCTGTCATATCGAAAGTCCAACACTCTCACTGACTCACCATTTAAAACTTAAAACATCAAAGTCCCTCCTTAACAATGAGGCACAACAGCTTACCCTTCAAAAGAACAGCAGAAAGTTTTTTTTTCTTGCCTTCGTCCCAAACAATGGCTTGTAAACGACAAAAGGGAAGGAAAAATAAAGGAAGGTTATGAGGAGATTCGCCCTTCACCTGCTGGGAGTAATACAATCACTTAACGACCACGACAGGCATTATAGGCCACGCTTTGGAGAAAGAAGACCACATGCTTTATGTCCGACAAAGACCTTAGATCCCGTCTAGAGTTGCACGTTCTTAAATGTACTTCCCCCCACTCCACACATCAGTAATAAGTGCCCTCAGTGCTTTCAAAAGACAACAACGGCAAGCATTGCTGTTATAACACACTTAAAGGGACAGTTCAAACTAAAATTAATTATCACTCATTACTAGTCATCATTTCCTCATCTTTGAGTTGTTCCAAACCTCAGACTTTCTTTAGTCTATGGAAAACAAATACGTGAATATCCTGGTCACTCTTTTCACTATAAGTGTATGTCAAGATCCAAAATGACTAAAAGAGCATGATGGTTAGTTCACATGACTCAAGCATTATATTGCAAATCTTCTAAAGCCATTACATGAAAACTGGAAAAATCTTATCTTGCCACATTCACAAGAGTGAAGTGATTCAAACATTCATGAATTAATAATTATTTTGATTCTGATCATTTCAGAGAATCATTTGAACCAGTTCACATAACTTGTTTAAATGATTCATTCACAAATTGGTTCCGATTTCTAGTTTGTCAAAAAAAGACTACTGTAGGGCTTCAGATAACTTGTAGCGCAAAAGTTGCATGGACCACTTTATGATACTTTATAGTGGTTTTGTGCTTTTTGAATCATGAAAGCTTCATTCATTCATTACAATTGCACCAAAAAAAAAACAAGTACATTATTCAATTTTTTCTTTTTTTTCAAATTACTTTTGTGCTGCACTGATAAAAAAAAGTTTGGAATGACATGAGCATAAGAAATTTTTTATTTCTGGATTAACTATTCCTTTATATAAAATCTGAGAGAATGACAACAAAGGTTTTAATGGAAGATAGAGTGTGAGGAGAGAAAATTGTCGAGTGGAGATAAAAGAAAGGGAAGGAAAGGGTCAGTGTCAGTGTTAGGTGTGCTTTACATTATCAAAGGCTCAGCTCATTTAACAAAAGTATGTGACACCAATAAATAAAAAGCATGCTCATGCACACACATAAATTGTGCAAACAACTCACTTTAATTCTATATTTGGCCTCTTGATTTAAAGGCACAATAGAGAGATTAAAGGGAATTATGATGGGAAAATGTTGCAAACTTGATCTGCCAAGGTGCAATGTGTTGTGTCTTTTAACCACTTCAAGCCCAAGTTTTTCTGCAACACTTGCAGCACAAAATGAACCTTGAATTGTTTCCAGGTTTCTCAAACATGAACTTCGAATACCATCGTAACACAGGTTGTCCCACCCCAAACTCTAGCCATTGCGGGTGAGCTAATTTTGCTATGTCAGTCCACTTTCAGTTACGTACTTGTCTCTACATTAAAGTCATGTAACTGAAATAGCAACAGATATTTTCATATACACCCGGGTGAAACAGATTATCGAAAAGCAAAAAATGTGGTCAGCCTATGTTCAACAGTTGAGTGATGGAGGCAGATGTGAATGTGAGCTTCGTTACAGTACTTTTTTCAAATATCTTTATCAGATTATTTTTATTTTGGTTAACTTTTACTTTACTACATTCCAAAGCATAATACCATATTTGTTATACTCCACTAGCCTACATTTCATAAAAACATGTTTAACGTTTCTTGTTATTTTTAATTACAGAAATCCTTACCTGCTCCAAGACGCGATAGTGGTGTCTGATTCATGCATGACCTGATTTTTTTCTGTTAAATCATTTTGCAAATTGCACTCGACGATTCATTAGTGAAATGGACTGATACGATTACTTCTGGTTTCGAGACAACTCACTGATTCAAATGATGATCCAGTAAGAGTCTTCAGTTAATAATTCACTGAATCTGACTCAAAATGAGTCAAGAACAGAGGTCCTCGCAACACAAGTGCACACGCGACTGATGCCACAAAAAGTAAGTTACTAAAGCAGAATTTTAGAACTTATTATTGTAAATGAAAATCATATTATGGTCATGACTGTCAGTTGTTTGTGAACTAAATCTGCTGTAAAAGGGCAAGCTGTTTAAGCCCATTGTATGAAATGCTTGAATGTGGACATGTACATTTTTGTATTATTGTCTAAACAGGGAAGGTTTTATGAACCTTGCCTACATTCAAGTGTTGATAAAAAGAATGCACGAAGCTAGAATAAAAGGCTCCATTCTTTCTTTTGATATATTGTGTGTTCAGATATTCATACAACAAAATATTCTAGGGGCCATGAACATTTTGTGAAAATTATAAAAAATTCTGGCTGTGGATAGCAACTTAAAAAACACATTGTAGCCTCACTGGTGGGGAAATAGTGTGAATAAAAGCAAGATTTAAAAAATTGATAAAATCGTTTTGACAACTAAAAGAAATATTCACAATAATGATAATACAGCCACTAAACTTCTTACATCCAATCATGTGATCTGAAATTTGATCTGGTGACTGTGGAGGCCATTTGAGTATAGTAAACTCATTGTAAGGTTCAAGAAACCAGTTTGAAATGATTTAAGCTTTGTGACATTGTGAGAGACCGTGTGCGTCTGCGGCTGGTTATGGATTGCTCGTCAACTGAGTCTTCCTCTGTCAGAAGGAATAGGCAAATCCAATGGTGCAGTTTGATTATTTATTGAGAAGGAGTCAGGTACATGAAGGTGATGATGGTTCACAGGTATTAATATGACAAAATAGGTGTGTTTGTGAGGGTGTGTGTATATGGGTGTGGTTATATCTTAAGGACGCACACAGCACTCATACACACAAGATTAGCGCAGGATTAACAAAGGATGGCAATTCTCTGCATCGTGAATACTGCTCTCATGGCACTGGACTACACCAACAGCGAAAGCGCCCAGCACAGCCACGAGCGGTCGGAACTACAAAACGAACACATGCATTATGGGTAACGTAGTCTATGTCAGGGAACGGACTTTTAACAGCCGCCCCTGTATTTGCCTAGCAAATACATTCATTCAAAAGTCAACTAGTTTGAATAAGTGCCGCTTGAATCCTCTGGCATTTCCGGGAGTTCCACCAGTTTGGTTACTGGGCGAATGTAGATACTGTCTTTAACCTTCACCTCCGCAGCTCGAACGACACCATCTGTCCCTGGGAAAACCTTAGTGATGGTCCCAACAAGCCAAAGTCCTCTGGGAAGGTTGGAGTCAACGATCATCACAATTTGTCCCACAGTAGCATTATCAGTGGATTTCCTCCATTTATGTCTCAACTGAAGCCCTGGGAGGTAGTTCTGGACAAAGCGTTTCCAGAAATGATCACTGATCACCTGACTGTGTTTCCATCTTCTGTTGGAAAGGGCATCATGAGGGCCGTATACTGCCTGTGGTAATGCAGCGTCGCTCCGCCCCATTAGCAGCAGGTTTGGCGTGATGGGGTCCGGGTCAGCCACATAAGAGGAAGCATATCCGAGTGGTTTAGAATTAAGGAGTCCTTCAACTTCTATGAGAGCTGTTAGGAGCACTTCCTCTGCCACAACTTGGTCTTTCAGGACGCCTTGCAGGGCTGACTTAACAGATCGGATCTCCCTCTCCCAGGCTCCCCCGAAATGAGGAGAGTATGGTGGGTTGAAGTGGAAGTTGATAGTCTGGTTAGCCAGTTGCTGCTGCAACTCTGGTGCCATGTTCTCAAAGGCGTTCTGTAGTTCTTTATGTCCGCCCCTGAAATTGGTGCCCCGGTCGGACCACAGCTCGTACGGCTTCCCCCGGCGTGCAATAAACCTGCATAATGACATTAAGAAAGAGTCAGTATCAAGGCTAGGGATGAGATCTAAGTGAACGCATCTAGTAGTGAGGCATTTGTAGATGATTCCCCAGCGTTTCTCTCTCCTACGCCCAATCTTAATCAGGTATGGTCCGAAACAGTCTACGCCTGTAGACCAGAAGGGCGGTTTGTAGAGTCTCAACCGAGATAAGGGAAGGTCAGCCATCTTTGGTGTGGAGGGTGATGCGCGCCATCTCCTGCATTCCACACACCGGTACTGATGTTTCTTAATGGCCTGGCGACCTCTGAGGATCCAGTAGATGCGGCGTAACTCCACATAGAGTCTCTCTGCACCGGGGTGAAACAGCTGAGCATCATAGTGCTTTATGATGAGCTGAGTCAGAGGGTGATCAGGTGATAACACAACTGGGTGGATGCTGTCAGGATCTACATCTGTAGCTTGACGCTGGCGGCCTCCCACTCTTACTAGTCCACTGAGGCTGTCATACTCAGGGGAAAGGGCGCTGAGACGGCTGCTCGAGCGAACAGGGTTACCTGCTTGTAAGGCTTGGACCTCCTCTGGGAAGCTATCCTTCTGCGCAGATTGAAGCAGCTGGGTCTCTGCCTCCAGGCGCTCACTTGCAGTGTAGGGGGTGGTAGCCGCCCCTTGCAGGGATTGGTGAGTGGCCAGAATCAAATTATCTAAAGATGTGTACTGTGCTGGATCTGGCATACTTGGTAATACATTTGTAAGGCCACAGAAGACAGTCTTTCTGAGTTCTTCACTGCCACATTCTAGGAACTCTGTTGGGGACTTCGGCCAGGTGTCAGGAGTCTGTGTGAGAAAGTGTGGGCCCTGTGACCATCGGCTGGAGACTGTGAGCTCTGACAGTGGTTTCCCTCTTGTGATGTCATCGGCTGGATTATCATCAGAGTTCACATACCCCCACTGTTCCGGAGAGGTAAGCTCCTGTATCTCACAGATCCGAGTCCCCACAAAAACTTTGTACCTGCAGGAACTGGACTGGATCCACTGAAGCACTGTCGTGGAATCCGTCCACAGGTAGACTGAGTGAAGGGGTAGTGATAGCTCAGTTTGGAGTACCTTGGCCAGTTGAGCTCCAGTGAGCGCAGCACACAGCTCCAGTCGGGGTATCGACACCTGCTTGCGGGGCGCTACTCTGGAGCGTGCCATGATGAAGGAGGCGGAGAGGTGAGCCTGTTGCTCTATGACTCTGAGATAGGCAACAGCTCCATACGCCTTCTCTGAGGCGTCACAGAAGATGTGAGCCTCATATGTCGCACTGTTGCAGTTGTGAGGAGGAGCGTAACATCGGGGGATGGTGATATACTGGAGATAAGACAATTCCTTTTCCCATTCCAGCCAGGACTGAAGCAGGTTTCCTTCTATGGGCTCATCCCATCCTCTCTCTGTGCTCCACAGGGCCTGCACAATGAGCTTTGCTCTTGTAGTGTAGGGGCAGATATAACCCAATGGGTCATACTGACTGGCCAGTACTTTGTAAACATTGCGCAGTGTCACAGTTGTGTAGGAGACAGGACGGTGCTTGTATCCCAGGACGTCAGTAGTGCAGTGCCAGCTGAGACCCAGTGTTGACTCCTGAGGATCAAGACTTTTAAGGTTTAGCCACAGTTCACAACTATCTGACCTGGCCGTACCTGGCAGATGAGCGACCACCTCAGGGATGTTGCTAGCCCACTGGCGTATCTCAAATCCACCTTGGATAAGCAGCTCTCTCATTCTGTCAATGAGCAACTTGGCCGCTTGTGGGTCAAAAAGGGACTGCAGGCAGTTATCCACGTAGAAAGCTGTGTGGACAGAGTCGTGGACGTCTTTATAGGTGTCTCTGTGCCCCCTTACGTGGCTCTGAAGGGCAAAGGTAGCACAGCAGGGGCTACACGTTGTCCCAAAGGGCAGGACTCTCCACTCATATACATCTGGGGGCCTCTCTGTTTCACAGTCTCTCCATAAGAACCGCAGCAGGGGGCAGTCCTCAGGAAGCAGGCGGATCTGGTGAAACATGGCTTTTATGTCTCCGCTCACTGCTACAGGATACTGGCGGAAACGCAGGAGTACACCCAGCAATGTAGGCCCCATGGGAGGTCCCGGCAGGAGGTAGTGGTTGAGAACGGTCCCCTGGAACTCAAAGGAGCAGTTAAAGACCACCCGAGCTTTGTTGTTATGATGTACAATGTGGTGTGGTACATACCAAGATTCAGCAGAGCTATGAATCTCTTCAGGAGTCAGCTTAACAACATAACCAGACTCTATCAACCTCTTGATCTCTTGGTTATATGTGAGTGCCAGGTCAGGATTCCTTGCTAGCTTACGCTCAGTGGACCTCAGAAGGCCTTTAACTACTTCAGAGGAGACATGCATCTGTGGGAAGTCCTTCTTCCTGAGCAGGGGGGTGGCATATCGCTCTACACCATCCACAGGTACTCTGATGGTCTTTGCCTCTAACATGGCTATGGCCTCTCTGTCCTCTTTTGAGCGTGTGACCTCCTTCCCAGGTCTATGAAGGGGAGCGTCTAGTTGCCACAGGCGCTGTACATCCTGTTGAAGGGCAATGGCAGGAGAAAGGCATGATATGTTCAGGCAGTGCGCCTCCCCTTGCTGTGTAGGCATACTGCAGCTCGGACCCTGGATGGCCCACCCGAGCTTGGTACAGACGGCAACAGGTCCTTGGGCTGAACCTCGCAGGATGGAACGGACAGGAGTTATGAGGTGGGCATTGTCAGAGCCGATTAACACAAGTGGCTGTATCTGATTGAATCCTTCAAGGTGCACTCGTTGTAGGTGATGATACTTCTCCTTTAAGAGCTCCACTGGGCATGACTGTTCAGCTAGGCTAAGCTGTTGGGCGGTGAAGGCGCGCGTGATCTTGTAACGTCTTTCCGGCTTGGCCTTTGGGGACACATGGAAGGAGACATAGCCTCCTTTAATATGGATCACATCTTGACGAATAGTACGCAGAGACAGAGTTTCATCTTCCTGGATTAAGCCTAACGACTTGACAGCAGCAGGGAGTATAATGGTTTTCTCTGAGCCATCATCAAGAAGAGCATATGTGTCCAGGGATTTCCTTTGATGGTGTAACTGGATAGGCACAACCTTAAGCATTACACGGCCAGAGTGACTGATAGGAGCCAAAAACACTCGGCTCGTGCTCACTGTTAGGATATTCGGGTCCCTCCTCTTCGCTTCAGACAAGTCATGAAGCACTAATAAGTGCTGTTCTCCACAGGTGCTACACATCTTCTTAAGAGTGCACTGCTCAGGGGTATGTTTACGGCCACAGCGCCAACATTTGGATTTTTCCTTTATCCAAAAAGCTACAGCTTTGAGGTCTAGCTTCTTAAAATCTACACAGCCACTGAGGTAGTGCTCTGTCCCTTCACAGTATGGGCAGTATGGCTTAAACTGCTTCTTCTTAGAGGAGGGATAAGGATTAGTAATGTGTGCCTTAGTGTCTATCTTTGGCTGTGTTTGAGCGGGATCTGATCCATAATATATGGATGTAGACTTACTCTGTGCCCTGGACCCTGCAAAGGCTCTGGGGTTGCCCCTCTCTGGGCGTGGTCTGTCTGAGGGCTGTGGCTGAATGGCTTGCCGTGATAACTGTAGAACTTGGGACTTGCGCTCGAGCCACCCGGAGAAGTCGTACATATTGTAGGTGCGACTGCTGCCAGTGCATATGATGCCACGTGTGATGCAGTACTCGATGAAACTGTCTCTGTAGCTAGACGGCAGCTTAGTGAGTAACCTATCTACATGTGAACCACACTGGAGCTCACTGGCTGCTACATCGTCCATAGTACTGAGGAGTCCCACTAGGCTGGACACTGCCAGGGAGAAATCTTCAAAGGATTGAGGTTCACCTGCCTTAATAGGAGAGCAGTTAAGTATAGCACTCAGTTCACTCTGGACTAATTGCCTGGGTTGCCCATATCTCTGCTCTAAAGCTTTCATTGCACTAGTGTAGGGAGTGCGGTCGTGAATATAGCGTCTGGCCACTTGTAACGCACATGGATGCTCTAACTGATCTATCAGAATATGATATTTATACTCCTCTGTGAGATGAGCATGTGGCCCAAGTAGGCTGTCCAGTCCTTTCTTCAGTAACACAAAGTCACTATCTCTGCCTGATTTGAATGTCGTCAGTCTAGGCTTCGGGATGCCATATGAAGATGCTAAGAGCATCTCCATCAGGTTTGGCTGGGTGACTTCAGCTGCATGAGGTACTGCGTCTTGAGCAGTAAATGCAGCAGGCAGTGAAGGGTAGGCAGAGACTGATGGATAGGCAGCAGAGTAGTAGCTGGCAGAATCAGGAGGTGGAGCTGCATAAAGCTGGCTATAAGTCTGCGGCGCTGATATCCCCGGTGGTGGCTGATACAGTGACGCTGAGACTGCAGGGAAGTCGTGGGATTGTGCAGAGAGTACCTGGGTGGAGCTGCCTGGAAGCTGCGAGTGTTGGTACCTCTGACTGTATAAGGGCTCAGCCTGATGTGGTTCAAGCCTCCTAAACTGTACTGATTGGGCTACTTGATTGACAGGTTGTAGAGCAGGCTGAATCACATGACTCATTCTAGGGGGCGGAGCAAGTAGCGGTGCCGGCTGAATACCTGGATGGGCCACAGGGATTCTCAGCTGGGGAGCAGGTTGTGGTGCGGGCCAACGTGTAGACTGACCTGCGGGCTGAAATGCAGTATTCACCCTGGGCTGCAGTCCAGGCGGTGTCACTGTCGGTTGCTGAAGCACAGGTTGAGGTACTAGCACTGCGCCTGGTTGCTGTGCAGGTTGAACTACAGGATTCGGTGACAGCGGCACTGGCTGAATATTTGAAATAGGTTGAATAATAGGGCTTAAAGGTAGTGGAGCTGAGTTTGGTGCTGAATGAAGAATGGGGTTTGAATTTTGCAGTGGTGAAGATGCAATATGTTCTACTGGCCTTAACAGGTTTAAAGGCGTTCTAATGTCCTGTCTCACTGCTGGTGCCAGTACGTGTGGCTGATCAGTGGTATGGATGCTGCTCGTGTCCACACTACTATGCTGTGGTGTCTGGAGTAGCGCAGGAAGCGAAGCGGCTCTATCTTGCTGTTGAGCATCACTCTGAGTTGGTAGAGGACTGCATGACACGCATGATCGCTCCAGTTGTTCCACACGCTTTGTTAATGCACCACTGGTCTCCTTCATAGTGATTTGCATCTCATTCATCGTTTTCAGTACGCTGCCCCAAGCTGCCTCCATTCTTTTCCATTTTTTCATCTCCTTCTTCTTCTCCTTATCAGATTCCTCTGAACTGCTGCTGCTTGAAGACTCTGTCTCCTCTGGATCAGGTAGGTTGTGCTCATACCCCGCCAGATGTCCCGGAAGCTTTCTGCTCCTTCTTGGACGGGAACTATGTGGTGGACTCTTCTCCTGAGGAACTTCATCTTGTGGAGTTGCCATCTTGTTGACTCGGCCAATAAACATCTGGCTCGAAGGACCACTTGTGAGAGACCGTGTGCGTCTGCGGCTGGTTATGGATTGCTCGTCAACTGAGTCTTCCTCTGTCAGAAGGAATAGGCAAATCCAATGGTGCAGTTTGATTATTTATTGAGAAGGAGTCAGGTACATGAAGGTGATGATGGTTCACAGGTATTAATATGACAAAATAGGTGTGTTTGTGAGGGTGTGTGTATATGGGTGTGGTTATATCTTAAGGACGCACACAGCACTCATACACACAAGATTAGCGCAGGATTAACAAAGGATGGCAATTCTCTGCATCGTGAATACTGCTCTCATGGCACTGGACTACACCAACAGCGAAAGCGCCCAGCACAGCCACGAGCGGTCGGAACTACAAAACGAACACATGCATTATGGGTAACGTAGTCTATGTCAGGGAACGGACTTTTAACAGACATGGTGTGTTATGCTGCTGGAAGATCAGAAGATGGGTACACTGTGGTCATAAATGGATGGACATGGTCAGCAACAATACTCATGTAGCGTTTAAACAATCCTCAGTTGGTAATAAGGGGCCCAAAGTGTGCCAAGAAAATATCCCCCATTACACCACCACCAGCCTGAACCGTTAATAAAAGGCAGGCTGGATCCCTGCTCCATTAACGGCAAATTTTTACCCTACCATCTGAATGTCGCAGCAGAAATCGAGACGCATCAGATCAGGCAAATTTTTTCAATCTTCTGTTGTCTAATATAGGTAAACCAGTGAGAATTAAAGCCTCAGTTTCCTGGTCTGACAGGACTGGCACCGGTGTGTTCTTCTGCTGTTGTAGCCCATCTTCAAGGTTATACGTGTTGTGCGCTCAGAGATGCTCTTCTATATAACACAGTTGTAATGAGTGGCTATTTGAGTTAATGTTGCCTTTCTATCAGCTCGAACCAGTCTGGCCATTCTCCTCTGACCTACTGCATCAACACGGCATTTCTACCCACAGAATTTCACTGGATATTTTCTCTTTTTCGGATCATACTCTGTTTTTCGGACCATACTCTGTTGTGCGTGAAAAAACAAGAAGATAAGCAGTTTCTGAAATACTCAGGCCAGCCCGTCTGGCACCAAAAACCATACCACATTCAAAGTCACTTAAATCACCTTTCTTCCCCATTATGATGCTCAGTTTGAATTTCAGCAGATTGTCTTGACTATGTCTAAATGCATTGAGCTGCTGCCATGTGATTGGCTGTTTACATATTTGCATTAAAGGAGAACTCCGGGCAATTTTTAAGTTAATCTTGATCGTTATACCTTTGTGAGTACTGCTATAGAAAAAAAAACGAACCTGATTGGTGATTGCAACACGGAGCTGTTCCCGCAAATGCCCAGAGCCTCCTTTATTGAGCAGTTGAACAGGTGTACCTAATAAAGAGGGGTGATGTGTGTCTGTGTGTGTGTGTGTGTGTGTGTGTGTGTGTGTGTGTGTGTGTGTGTGTGTGTGTGTGTGCGTGCGTGTGTGTGTGTGTGTGTTACTCCTCGTTGCTACTCTACCCCAAATTTCTGATATGTCATCTACCTTAATCTCTGACCCATGCTTGAGGGAAAGGATACTAGAAAAGGCAGTATCCTCAAAACTGTGTTCCTTTCTTGAAAGAAATGGTATCTGCGAGGATTTCCAGTCAGGATATAGGCCGCACCATAGCACTGAGACAGCTCTCATTAGAGTCACAAATGATTTGCTCTTATCATCCGATCGTGGTTGTATCTCTCTATTAGTGTTACTTGATCTTAGTTCTGCATTTGACACCATTGACCACAACATTCTCTTTAATAGACTAGAAAACTATGTTGGCATTAGTGGAATTGCATTAGCATGGTTTAAATCATATTTATCTGACCGCTATCAGTTTGTAGAAGTAAGTGAAGAGATGTCTTATCGATCACAAGTTCAGTATGGCGTACCACAAGGCTCAGTACTAGGACTGCTGCTGTTCACTCTGTACATGCTACCTTTCGGAGATATCATTAGGAAACATGGAATTAGCTTTCACTGTTATGCTGATGATACTCAGCTCTATATTTCTTCCAAACCTAACGAAACTCACCAATTCACAAAATTATTGGAATGCATAGTTAATATCAAAAATTGGATGACTAGTAATTTTCTACTACTAAATTCTGAAAAAACAGAGATTCTAATTATTGGACAAAAAAGTTCCACACGTAATAACCTAGAATACTGTCTAACACTTGATGGCTGCTCTGTTAAGTCTTCGTCGTCAGTTAGGAACCTGGGTGTGCTCTTTGATACCAATCTTTCATTTGAAAGTCACGTGTCTAGTATCTGTAAAACTGCATTTTTCCATCTTAAAAATATATCTAAATTACGTCATATGCTCTTATTGACAAATGCGGAAAAACTAGTTCATGCGTTCATTACATCAAGGCTAGGCTTATTGTAATGTTCTACTGGGTGGTTGCCCTGCACGCTTGATAAACAAACTACAGCTAGTTCAAAACGCAGCCGCTAGAGTTCTTACCGGAACCAGGAAGTACGACCATATTAGCCCGGTTCTGTCAACACTGCATTGGCTCCCTATTAAACATCGTATAAATTTTTAAATATTGCTGATTACTTACAAAGCACTAAATGGTTTAGCTCCCCAGTACTTGAGCGAGCTCTTAACGCATTATAGTCCTTCACGTCTATTGCGATCTCAAAGTTCTGGCCAGTTGATAATACCTAGAATATCTAAATCGACTGCTGGCGGTAGATCCTTTTCCTATTTAGCACCAAAACTTTGGAACAATCTTCCTAACATTGTCCGGGAAGTAGACACAGTCTGTCAGTTCAAAGCTAGACTAAAAACACATCTCTTTGACCTAGCATTCACATAACACTCTATAGACTTCTATAATTCAATATTAGGCTGCTTAGATTAGGTCAGCCGGAACTGGAAACACTTCCCTTAAATCCTGATGTACTCGTTACATCATAAGAAGAATGGCATCTACGCTAATTTTAGTGTCTTTGTTTATCCCGAGGTTTTCCCGCAGCCTGCCGGATCCAGGCCGTTTCCAGATCTGACGAAGGACTTTCGCCTGGACCTTATGACAATGCAGTGCTGAAGTGCCAACTAGCCTCTCCCTATGGAGGATCCCTATACCACTCTACAGATAAAGCGTTGTGGAATTTTTCGGTTCGCGTCCCTACCCAAAGTGATAAGATAAAATAAAATTCTGCATCAAAATTTATAGACAAGTAGTTTGTTTAGGCATGGTTTGTAATGAATTACAAACCTGCGCACATATATTCAAACGCACATTACTATAGAATGAATTCTTAATGCGCATGTGAACGCCATCAGCGTCTATCACAGGTTCACGTTTAAAATCTGTTTAGAGAGAACGGTGTCGTCTTAGCGGCCCCTAATTTAATAACAAATTATCATTTAGACGGAAGTGAATCAATCAAAACTAACTTTAGCTGGAAAAAACATTTTTCAAGAACCACTATAAAACCAAACCAATCTCTGTTACCTTAAATTATATGTTTATCTCTGTAAAGCTGCTTTGAAACAATCTACATTGTTAAAAGCGCTATATAAATGAGGATGACTTGACTTGAGGGGAAAATTACCTTTAGCCATGGCTAACACAAGCCAGCGTACCGCCGGCCCTGAGAGGAGCCCCCAGCAGCCTAGCGTGGTGGAATAGCAGCATTAACTCTACTCTTTGTCTGCAGAAAAGCTCCATTGTGAGAGCCCCCTATGAGCATGCTGACTAAGGCTACAGAATGAGTCCTCTTCTAAGCCTGACCAGGGGGGCAGGAGAGGGACGGGGGTCCAGCTTAACTCTCCACGCCCCCTTCCCCTCCCTCCTGGAGAGTTCTAGGAATTTCCTGATTCAATATAACTTTCTAAATACCTCCTCTTCATCTCTCCCTCCCTCTATATGTCCAATCCTCTCATTCATGCAGTCACTCATTCATCCACCTTTCCATTCACTCATTCATACACACGCCCTATGGATTTTTTTTTGTAATGTTGGTACAATGACATATAAGAGCAAACATGGAAAAGAAAACGAGTAATCGTTTAAAGTCTGGTGCAGAACGTGTGAAGTTCACTTTTAAATTGAAATGCCATGTGGCGTAAGCAGAAAGTAATCACACATTTCCTAGATTAGAGGTGAATGTGAATCTAAATCACTATTTCCAATACATTTTTTAATATACTTATCATGGTCAAAAGCAAATATTACAAACATGATAAATTATAAATTAATAATTAATATAATAAAAGTATAAATAATTTTTTTGTGGAGTCTAAGCACATAACATTTTATCCCTGGCTCATGGCATGGTGATATACGTATACCATGAGGTACAATGAACATGCAAAGAATATGTAATTTTCCTATATTTTATTCCTCTAGGTTTTTTTTACCTTCATTATGATTTTTGATAAACAAAAATAATTTTAATTAATAAATTAAAAAAATGACCATTGAGGAGGTGCATTCGATTGTTACTGTATTTGAATGTATTTTTAGTAGGACAAAAAAAAATTGTAGGACCTTACCTATATGAGTCTGTATGGGAGTATACTATGCATATTTTTGTGTTGATCAGAAAGCAACATCTGCTCACATTATTCAAGAGTGAACTGAGGAGTGTTTCTGTTGGTCTATTGAGGCGTTCAATAGCCATAGGTACTCTTTGATGCCAAAGATTGTCTCTATAAAAACAAAGATATTCATTTGCCTAACGTGCATTTAATTGGCCTAAGTTACTGTTCAACTTCTTCCCAAAATGCCCTGCTAATTCATCTCAATCACACGACAGTCACAGGTCACATAGTGCTTATTGTAGGCCGCTCACTTTAGCAACGACTCGGCTACATTTGCATCCGAACTCAAAGGGCCAGCAGTTCAATCCCATAATAGTCAAAGAAATGAGAGATACAATGTAGCCAAAACGGCTGTTGTGTAAATCTAAATCACCCCTTCACTCTCTTTGTCTCTTTGATAAGAGTATGGAGATTAATTCATCCTCTTATGGTGGTCAGTTTCTTTAAATAACAAAATTAAACAGTGCATTCGCAGAGACATCAGATGCATGTCTTGAATCCAAATGTACATGCATGTTGTTCCTCTCTTTGCCGTGGATAAAAGCCACTGCTAAATGAATAAATGTAAATGTGCACGCGGCCTTTTATTTGGAAACCCATTCAAAGGGTTCTCGCGCTGGAGCTTTGGATACATGATTCAGTTTGGTTTAACTCTAATTACATGCCTCTGAAAGGCCATCTTCTCTGATCTTGAATACCACCGTGAACTGAATCTCTCCAAAAGACCCAACCGAAACACTTTTCAGCAAATGCTTCAATTTCACAGCCTTATTGTTCGAGTCGTAGCACATTTGTGAAAACATTAAGGCTGTCTAAAGGGAAAAATGATTTGTGGCTCATGATTAAAACCAGTTGAGATCAATGACATGGTTTATTACGTTGATCTGTAGCAGCACCTCTGAACGGCTTGAATGTGGATCATACACAGTAACTAATCCCAGACTCACTCACAGTCATCGCGGTTCACACAGAGTCGAGCCATAAAACCACACTTCCGCTCACTAACCCTGAATCACTCCCTCACTTTGTTGACACGTACCTGTTGATGACCGTGCGATGCGGTTCAGGCACAAAAAGCTGGAAAAGAGCCTATGAAACAAGAATTGGATGAAGCTTGAGTCTATAACTTGAGATTTACTGAGACAAAGTGCTCTTGTTTAAATCAGCGGCTTTTTTGAAACGGTTGCGGCCGGGGCGCAGCGGCAGAATTGGAGGCATGTGTTGGTGCAGCGACGGGGCGGGTTTATGGTCTCTGCTAGTGTTTGATGTGCTATAATGAGGAAGTGAGTGACTTCCTGTGGTTAACGGGAGCGAGGGAGATGGATGACGGGGGAGGCCGTAAATGAAAAGCAGCAGTAGCGCAGTTAACAGAGGCCGGGGTGTGCGGGTTAAACGTTTTTCAAATGTTTTAACTGCGTTCTCTTGGACACGACGGGGGGCGAGGATATGTCAGGGTCAAGAGGTGACAGGCGAGATGTGTGCAGTCCTACATGTCATTATTTCCTGGAAGATAGGGTGCACTTGGTTTAATTATGTGAGCCCAGATCCAGATGGATCTGGTTGGAAACTTTTGGAGTCCATTTAACTTTTACTGTCATCGTAAGCTTTATGTTGAGTTCACGGTCTTCTGCTCTTTTCAGGGAGATGTCAAAGACGGCGACTTTCACACATAAGATATAAAGTTTGAGCTTATAACTTAAGTTTAAGTTCAAAGACAGAAATGAAGATTAAATGTACATAAATGGTCCTAACTGATCAAGTACTCACTAACTTCCTGCCCCAGACATTTAAAAAAAAACCCGAAAGTCTCTCTGTACATTTCATTGGTTGTCGTCAAGACAACCACATCACCCTGTTTCTTTCCAGAACACCATTTGCTATTGTATATGTCATTTCACCTTTGACCTCTGTGGTGGGAGCTGTGACCTTTCAACAGGCCCACACAGAATCCACATCCACACAACTCCTGAAGAATTTTACAGATCTTTTCCCAAAATCATAGCAGAATATACTACAAAAATCCTATCTGGGCCTGTCCTTCATCAACTCAAGAAGAATGATTTCTCTGAGCACTTTAACTGAGTATCATTGCACATTTTCTCAAGAGATCTCTTTTCCGATTCATAAGCTCTCATTTCAGTTCACTTGCAATTTGATTTCATTCAGATTAATTTGGGTGCATTTCAGTTACAATGTCCAATTAGATCAAATTCAAAAAGGAATTTAAAGAGGGATTCATCAAACTGATTCAAACACTAACTCCTGAAGTCCTTTTGAATCATTCATTAAAAGGGCTGACCCAAAATAGTAATTTGTTCATGAATCAGAATACACTGGTTGTGTTGTATTGTATGTTTTTGATTCACTAAAAAAACCTGGTTCAAAAGAGTCAGTTGTTTGTGAATCAGACTACACAGGTTACGACTCAATGGCTTGCTGTAGGGCTATAGATTCAGCAGTGGCTGCAAAAAAACAATATTAAGAATAAAGATCATTTAAATGAAGATTGTAATTACTCAGAAAGCTTATTTTTACCCAGATTTGAAATAACCAAAATCACAATTTCTTATCTAAGGAAATTAGAGTTAGTGGAAATCTGCAATCACGTTGAACACTTGCTTATTCTCATTACTTATCAAGCCACACCATGAGATAACCTCATTCATACTCTTCAATCAGTACCATTGTCCTCACTGGGTTTTACCTTCTACAACAGTGAAGTGAAGTGGAATGCAGCAGTGAGATGTCATAAATCTCTTCAGGATGATAACAATGTGTTTTAAGAGTCATAAAGTGGCCTTAAGTATCTCCAGCACCCCTGAGGATTATCCTGTAAGCATCAGATCCCGTGAGGCCCGACTCATTCATATGCAATGAGCGAAGACCCCTTACTGAACACACACACACACTGCTGAAGGGCCCAGCAAGAGGCTATGAACCCTTGAGCATTCTTGGGCTGGTCAACCGTGCAGCCAGCCAATCAATCAACCAATTACTAATCAATCAATAAATTACATATGTGTTTTTATGCAGTGTGTCGAGGAAATAGCCATGAATTAAACGTGTCATGGTGCTAGTGGGACATGATGCGATAAATAGTGACAAATGCACACGCACACTATGACAGAGAGCTGTTGGAACTAACGGGAAAGAGAAAGTGCTATTTACACTGAGCACAAAAGTAAGATTAACTCTTGCCATAGATTTACTCTTTGCTTATGTTTGTGTGCACTCTCTTTGTTTACACATTGATTTGATTAGTGACCCTACACATTCAACACAACTTATCCCTCCTCTGGGATTTCTGCATACTCAGAGTCAGTAATGATGTCATTGGAATGTGCAGAGCATTGACTAAACATTACGAAATAACAGCAGATAACATTCTTCAAAAGCCATCATATCATCCAACATGGGAATTGGCTGGGAATAATGTAGAAGCCAAAAGACTGTTTTGCTTTGAGTAAGAGAGGGCCGTATCTTGTTATGCTTGCCACTGATTCAGCTGACGCTGAAATTCCAGACACCCTCCCGCTGGGTCACAGAACTTAGGTTTTCCATGCTTTAATACCACACACTTGGAAACGTTGATATTTACAGAGATTTATAGAGATTCCGTATGGAAGAAGAGCAAAATACAGTATGATAATCAGTGTTAAAGCTACTCTTTAACTGTAGTTCACCAACTTTAACCTACTAATTTTAAGTAGTTAAAGTCCCCCTTTGGTAAAAGTCCCCCTTTCTCCTAGCAGTGAACCAAAGACAGTCTCAAAAACGCGGCTTGAAATCGCAGGTGTTTCTGACATCAAAAACTACTTTGTAACCAATCACGTAAACATGTGATCGTCAAGAGTGGATCTCTGAGCTGGTGTGAGTGAGTGGAGGCGGGGTTAATTTGCCTATTCATAGAACTGCGCTTCTGTCAGGACCACTATCGTCAAATATGATTGACAATAAGCATACCATTTGGATTGGCGGTATGGTTCTGTTCTGGGCAAGCACTCCTTGTGCATCCATGCAGCCTAGCTTAGATAAGAGCAGGAAGAGCAGCAATAACACCCCATTAGGGTAAACAGAACAGAACCAACATGAATGTATTGCAGATATCATTACTTTAAAATTTTAATGTACAGCATAATTCGAGAATTTAGTCTGATTCAAAGGGGAATCAGAATGCCAAATCATGACTGGACGAGAGGAGGAGCTGGGGTAGGAGGAGGGTAATTAGCTCTTGAGAAACGCGATAGCTGTTGATAATACAATTGTGGATAAAATTATTGACTAAAGGGGGACTTTTAATAACAATCAAACAAACCTTTTTTTGTTAGCTACACTACAAACTTAGCAAAAATAATTTAAAATGTAATATTTTCAAATGTAAATATACAAATTTGATGCTTTATTTTCATAAATTTCTAGTTTCAGTTAAGTCAAGTAAATAGATAGATAGCCTAAATAAATGATAAAGAATTAAGCAATGGATAAAATATAACAAGAAAAAAATCAAAAGACAGATACAAAATTAGGGGTTTTGAATGAATGTCATATCTAAGGTAAATTTACACTAAATACAACAACAACAACAAAATAAACGATAATTTAACCATAAGTTACTCAGTTGGCCAATAAACAGCAGCATTTAACTAAATTAACCATTTTAAATTGCGAAATCATGAATCATTTTATGACGAAACCGATTCACTAAAATGAATCACTTTTTTGCTACATATGAGAGAGCAAAATGGAGAGATCAGTTAAATCAAAGGAACATTCTGTCCTCATTTACTCAAACCTGGTTGACTTTTTTCTTCGGTGTTGAACACAAAAAGGAGATATTTTGAGATATTTTAACGAAACAGTTCTCCATTGTATGGACAAAAAAAAAATCTCAAATAAATCTTCTTCCACATTCCACAGAAGTAAAAAAGTTACACAGGTTTGGAACGACATGAGGGTCAGTAAAGGATGTTTTGGATGAACTATCCCATTAACAGCGATTTAGTACACTGAAAAACCTTTACTGGTCAACCTGTGCAAAAGCTACTTTTTTGATTAATACATGTACAGGTGTTGTGTTTAGAGTTTAATATATTCAACTCAGTTTGGTGCCACAAAGTTAAGTGAATGGCTTTCATGACTCCCCACATGATCAGACATTGACACTTGACACTGTGAATGCCGGCCACTCCAAGTCTTTGAAAAAGAGCATCAAAAAACAGCCCATCACATCCCTTTCTTTCTTCTGTCCTTTCATTCTCCCACATAGCAAATTTTTCCCCTGTATCTCTCTCTCCCCATATGATAGCTTGTTCTCTCCCCCTCTCTGGACTCTGTGCTGTGGGTCCTCCTGACAAAAGGAATTGTAAGGATGAGCCTAACCGGTATTGGCCCACACAATGGGCCCGAAGAATGCGGAGAGGGACAAAGGGTAGCCATTGCCTGTGTTAGCCCTGGGGTGACAGATCCAAATGGACGGATGAACACGGGGGCTGCGCTCAGGTCTGCGAGGGACCGGCCAACCCCCCGCCAGGCCTGCCCGAAAAGCACCGCGGTCAGGGCCTGCAAACAATCGACCAGCACTAACTAGCCGCCCCGCTTGGCTCTCCCCCACTCGTGGTGATTGATATGGGAAACGCAGAGTGCACTGTCCCGTTATTGTGCTTACAGCCTGCAATTATCACCCTCGCCTCATGAAAATATCAGAGATTAGGTCGCTAGCATTTAACACTGATTTCATATACATAACAGGTTTAGATGGGCCTTCAAATACCCTTGTTATGCCCAGTGCCCAGGGAGAACATCTGAAACGAATGCGAAGAGACTAATGAAAGCGCTCCACTGACATAAGTATAGAGGCATGGAAATGAATTCATATGTGTTGCTGTAAGAGTGTATGGCTTCACTCATGGGATGATAAATTAAAAGAGAGGTGTGGATTTGCATGGTGGTCAGACATGTGATGTGTGTGAACATTTTTTGGGCAGCACATGTGCTGTTCTTCAGGGTTTCAGTGTACAAAGCCAAAACACCATTAAATCAGATTTCATCCATCAAATGCATCAATATAACGTATATAAGCATTACTCAACAGCAGTGGCTGTGGTTCTCAACCAGGGACCCACAAGATGACTTTAAATGATTTAAAATAAGACAAAACAAGCATTAATATGCCAAAACAACTTAAAATGTCTTATTTTAATTCACTGGCAAAATAAATAAATAAATGGATTTCTATATCTGGACAAGATCAAGACATCTTGTTATGCCAAACTTGAAAATATTTGAATGGGTAGGAATTGAGTATTAAATATTTTTGAAACTCCTTATCCTTAATACTTGCGCAGTAAATCACAAGCAACTGGAAAAGTCATAGGGTGTTTGGTCATAAGTCATAGGGCTTTGAATATTGTTGTGTTCATAACTATTGAACTTTGTAACACTGACACAGTTACTGAACTGAAACAACACTGAATTAAATTTATGACACAATTTAATAATGACACTATTGTCTTCTGTAGAGCATCCTTTACTGCTGAAATTGAAAAAGATTCCTTTTACAACATTATCATTATCATCAACATTAAGTTATTTTCCTATTTATTAAAGTGAAGCTGCTTTGAAACACTCTGTTTTGTACTGTAAAGTGCTATATAAATAAAATGTGAAAATAAAATAACTTTATAAATAAATGCGGTCAAAACGGTTGAGAACCACTGCTCTATAGCCATATAAATCTATTTGTAAGTGAATTTCTATTTAAGTTTCATCACACCGCCGACCTGCAAATTCCACACGTAGAAAGAAACAGTGTCAACAGGTTCACCCTCATACAGACCCATCTGCTTCCTACCAGAAATTGTAAAATAACTCTACATGCACATGGATGAACATCTTATAAAGAGCATTTTCACAGTAGCAAAGCTGGTAAGACAAATCCAACTGGCATCATAGCTATCAAAAGACCAAATCCAGAAACATCCTCCAATTACATCATTTAAGAGGAAGCATCTGCAGATGGACTTTTGTCCCAGTGTCTCTGTTTTTTCCTTTAGCTGTGCTTAAACAGGGCACAAGTCCAAATACACAGAACTCTCCCAAACAGCACCTGGAAATGACATTCACTTCACTACAGTCTTGGCATTTCAGTGAAAAAGGGTATTTGAATGGTTATACAAAAGAACAATTGGTGAGGCAGATTACATTAAACGCACAGTCCGTTTGTTTGATATACCTGTAATTTGATCCGAACATCTTACGAACCGCATCACTAAAAGGATGTGCACGGTTTAATGCACACCGAGACCACATAACGTGCTTTTATTGTACACTTAAGGCATTGTCTACATGGATGGAAGGCCGACTTTTGAAAAGAGGAGGTAAAGTTCTTGTATATAGACCACCATTTGCCTTATACTATCAAAAAGCAACCAATACCACTATATTTGTATGTTTGTGTAAACATATTATCCATTAATGCAAAGTCATATAAAAATCTGTAATTCATGGTTATATTGTGTCAAAATAAATAAATAAATAAACAGGCCTCACTGCAATATCTGTACTGTTGCAATTAGGCCTATTATTTTTCATATCACATACCAATATGTCATCATTATTTTTATATTTTATATTTATATTGACTTTGATCTTTGTTCATATGATAACAAATATTATTTGTTAATATTTTAATACACTGTTATTACAGTCTACTGGAATCAAATTAGTCTCTCATTCTTACCAAGGCTGCATTTATGTGATCAAATACAGTAACAAATATACTCATATACACTTTATCAATTTTATATAATAATATATTAATAATAATATACTGAAAAATATGCCATAGCATTTAAAATACAACCCCATTTCCAAAAAAGTTGGGAGATTGTGTCAAATGCAATAAAATCAAGAATCTGTGATTTGTTAATTCTCTTGGAGTTTTATTTAACTGACAAATGTACAAAGAAAACATTTCAAAATTTTTCATTGAGCTTTTGTAAATATAAATTTTTTTTGAGTTTGATGGCTACAACACACGATCTGACCAATCATAATCCGCCATCCGCCATTTTGGTCCGACAAAATGGCGGATGTACTGACGTCTTGACGTGGTAAAAATAAAATCTGTGAGAGCGTTGTCAGTGTCCTCTCTACTCCGCGTTGTATTTTTCACTGTGAAGATCATGGTGTGGCGTGAGAGCGGCGTGGCTTTTCGGACATAGCAACAGTAACTAAGGGGGGCGGGTCTTTGCAAACAGTCAATTGAGGATACTAATTGTTGCAGTTTTGCAAGTGGACTATTTGCCAAATCTCACCTGATACAAGACAGCTGCTCAACAGTCAGTGTCATCGTTCCATGATTCTCCTTTTCATGATGGGCCATACATTTTCAATTAGAGACAGATCTGGACTGCAGGCAGGCAGTCAGGCAAATCCACTTTATGGTGTAGAGTGTCTAGAAACCACTCTGTTGTAGCACGTGCAGAATGAGGCCTGGCATTGTCTTGGAAAGATGTCATTTTGATGGCAGTTTATGTCTCTTTACAATCCCTACGCCTCCACATCAATGGTACCTTTACACATATGCAAGACGCCCATGCCGCTTGTACTGATGCACCCACATACCATGACAGATGTTTGCTTTTGCACCTGTTGCTGATGAAAGTCTTAATTGTCCCTTTCATCTTTGGGACTGATAACTTAAGGTCCGGTTTGTCCAAAAACAAGCTGAAACATGGACTCCTCTGAACACAGCACACATTTCCACTGTCTTCTAGATCATCTGAGATGAGTTTAGAGAACTCAGCAGCATCTCTGCATAGAACAGATGTATAGCTTTCTCCTTGCGAAACAGAGATTTGAGTTGCATTTCTTGATTCAGCGTCAGAATGTGGTTTTCCAAAGTGCTTTTGAGCACATGTGGCTGTATTTAACACAGTAGCATGATGGTTTCTCAAGGGCTCAAATGTCAAGTGCAGACAGAGATCTCTCTGGATTCCCAGAATCTTTTCACATTATTATCTAATATGTATGGTAGATGGTGAAAGACATAAATCCTTTGCATTCTTGCATTGAGAAATGTGATTTTTTAATTGTTTGACAATTTTCTCATGAAATTTGGCACAAAGTGGTGAGCCATGTCTTTGCTTGCAAAGACAGAGAAGTTCCTTTTACAACCAATCACAATATCCTCGCCTATTACCAATTCACCTGCTCATTGTGGACTGTTTCAGAAGAGTTTAACTTGGATACTCTAAAATCGTTTCACTTATTTTGCCTAGTTTCGCGTAGCCAGACCTTCCGACTGACGACAGAAGGTCTGGACACTATAGCAGCCTTTATTGGTCAAAGACCGCCCAAGAGGACGTTCGACTGACATAACATAACCAATCACAGTTCGTTTTGTTCCACGACATGTTTAGGTGCGTGAAAATGTAAATCGCTGTCCCTGCAATAACAGACCGGCGTGCATCTATAAATTATTCATTCAAGAAAGTTGTGCAAGTTTACTGCAACAATGGACGTCTGATGCTGAGACTACCTCCGTCACAACTTTTTTGTAGTGTGTTGCAGCCATCAAAATAAATATATATATATTTTTACAAAATACAATTATGTTGGTCAGTGAAAACATTGGAAAACTTTTATTTGTACTTTAGTCAGTTAAAACAAATTCAAGAGAATTAACAAATCACAAATTGTGGATTTTATTGCATTTGACAAAATGTCCCAACTTTTCTGGAAATGGGGGTTGTATATTATTATATATGATAAAAAATATTATTATAAATTTGAAACTTATACTTTTTGTGGAAACCATAATTTTTTTTCACAATTCTTTAATAAAAAGAAAGTTAAAAAATAAAAGCATATATAACATTTGAAATCAAATCAAATCAAAATCTTTTGTAACATTATAAATATTTTTTCTGTCATGTTCAAATATGCCCTTGCTGAATAGAAGCATTAATTAACATCAGCATTAATAAAAAACTTACTGACCCCAAACTTTTAATCAATTAAAAAGATTCAGTGTTCTAATGGATTAATTAATTAATTAATTAATTAAAACTACGCCGATAGCCTCATGGTTAGCGTGCTGACATATAGCACAACTGCACCTTCGGCGACCCGAGTTCATTTCCCAGCTCGAGGTCCTTGGCCGATCCTGTTCCCCTCTCTCTTTACCCCATGCTTTCCTGTCAAAATCATACTGTCCTATCCAAGAAAAGGCCCAAAACATAACTAAAAAATTTAAACAAAAACTACAGTAAATCCATACAATGATCCCATGATGGGAACCCCTAAAAGGTCCTATATTTGAAGGGCCTGAGAGAACCCTTTAAGATTCTATTTAGAACCTTTTCTTCTAAGAGTGAAGTCTATATAAAAATAATATTACTATTAATAATTATAAAAGTAACCTATTATTGCTGCATTAGTCATAACATAGTAACATTCTCAAGCTCAAGGGAGGCACTAGAATGCTATTCTGTTTAATAAAAAAAAACTTATCTGCTTGAATTTTGTCACATTTCAATGCTTTCACAATCAGCATTTTGGAGGAGCAACTGCCTACCAGGAGAAATTGCCTTAGAGTGCACACGCACCTTCACTGAAGCAAGCACTAAAGGAAATGGTTGGCTCTTTGTTTGTCCTGCAGGTTATGAGAGATGTGGATGTGGAGACGGAGTCGTTCACTCATAAAGAGATCCCACATTGTTCTTAACGGTAAGGCAGGTGGGGGTGAAATATCAGTGAGGTCCACTCTTATTCTCCCCCTGCACAGGAAAACAGAAGGACGGTCATATATTTTTCTCTGGGACACTTTTACAGCCTTTGTCATGAGCGAGGACCAGCTTGTTCTCACAATGAACACATACTAATGTCATATGTTAGAGCACATGAGCGATCTGTTAAGACAGCATGTAGACAATATGGTGCATAAAACTGTGTAAAAGTGTTTATAGACATGCATGCAAAAACATGCGGATAAAACCGCATCCATATTATGGCAGATAAAGACGATAAGATGAAAATGTATACTGAGTAAAATAAATGAATAAAAGCAATTTAAAATTTTCATACAATTTAATCAATTAGGCATATTAATCTATATTCTCATGTGCAACGTCCTACTACCGGTAATTATAATTTCTCAGTCTGATGATGCCGCAAAATGTTCATTGATACTTTGCACTTTCATATGGTAACAGGTCTTATCTAACAGGTCTATCCAATGTCTTGAAGCAAAACCAGCACTGCATTTAAAAGGGAAATACCAAGAGAGTGGGCCAGACGATATCAGCCTAGAGCGCAGTGAGTGAATGTGTGGGATAACCGTATTAGGGAGATTTGATACCACTGTGGTTTGTAATCCTTTTGAAGTGAGATCCTTTTTCCAGCAGTGGTCGAAACACAATCCTCAGTTACAGACCCTGGAAGTGATGGTCTTTTTTACCCTTATTCAGGGAAATTTTGGAATGCTATTAAAAAAAACTGAAAAGAGGATCTCAACTTGCTGTTATATAGGAAATGAATGGATCAGAATGATCAAAGCACTATAATGTAGATCGGAATAATACAGTTGATGATTTGATTTAATTTATAGTCTTATATTTCCGATGTATCCTATTGTTTACAACACTGAAAAACATTTTGTGGAAACACAAGAAAGCTAACAGAGTTGAACTGAACAATGGAATATATGGATGGATGGATGGATGGATGGATGGACAATGGAATTGATGGATGGATGGATGGATGGATGGACGGATGGACGGACGGACGGACGGATGGATGGATGGATGGGTGGATGGATGGGTGGGTGGATGGATGGGTGGATGGATGGATGGGTGGATTGGGTGGATTGGGTGGATGGGTGGATGGATGGATGGATGGATGGATGGATGGATGGATGGATGGGTGGATAGATGGATGGATGGATGGGTGGGTTTGGATGGGTGGGTGGGTGAGTGAGTGGGTGGATGGATGGATGGGTGGGTGGGTGGATGGGTGGATGGATGGATGAGGATGGATGGATGGGTGGGTGCATGGATGGGTGGACTGGATGGATGGGTGGGTGGATGGATGGATGGATGGGTGGATGGATGGGTGGGTAGATGGATGGATGGATGGGTGGATGGATGGATGGGTGGGTGGGTGGATGGATGGATGGGTGGATGGATGGGTGAGGATGGATGGATGAGGATGGATGGATGGATGGGTGGATGAGGATGGATGGATGGATGGATGGATGGGTGGATGGGTGGATGGATGGATGAGGATGGATGGATGAGGATGGATGGATGGATGGATGGATGGGTGGATGGATGGGTGGGTGGATGGGTGGATGGATGGGTGGATGGATATGGATGGATGGATGGATGGAAAAATAAAATCTGACTTGAAATTGAATTGAATTAAATGTAATTTAATTTGACTCACCAGTGTTGTAGAGAGACAAATAAGGAATCTAAAACAAAAAAGAATAACAATAACTAAGTATTAAGCACTGGATACAGATTAGATCATGTATAGAACATGAACTGTATATTTTTCCCATAAAATGTAAACTACAGCATAATTAAACTGAGGACAAACACTCTGCCTACTTCAATTAGCACACATGGGCCTCACCTTACATGCAACCTAACCTCAGTGCCTACATTCGAGTGTGAGTGTGTGTGTGTGTGTGTGTGTGTGTGTGTGTGTGTGTGTGTGTGTGTGTGTGTGTGTGTGTGTGTGTGTGTGTGTGTGTGTGTGTGTGTGTGTGTGTGTGTGTCTGTGTGTGTGTGTGTGTGTGTGTGTGGAGGGGGCCTACTTTGGTTGAGGTGCACATGAGATTCTCAAAGCCCTCAACACATCAAGTAAAAGAAAAGGGCCACCAATGCAGGAATTGGGGGACCATGGGAGTTTTTGTGGGACTTCAAAATCACCCCAACCCACCCCGTTCTTCTTCAAAGTGCACACCGGCAGCAGAGGGGCGTGGCCCATTGAGAGAGGGCTGGATTTAGGCCTTTGTCCCTCTGGCTTCAGGGGCAAGTGACATCTTGAACGCTTCAAGAAGATTAAATAGCAAAGCCCAGTCGGAAACAGAGAGAGAGAATAAAGAGGAGAGAGGTAGAGAGAGGAATGGTGAGGGTGGGACCCAAGGGTTTGTAAATGTCCGTTGGGGAAATGGAGAATTGGAGAAATGGATTCGGAGAGGAAAAGGGGAATGTTGAGGAGAAAAGAGGATAATGAGAAGAGGAGAGGAAAAGAGTGGCCTCAATGAATAGGATTAGACTGGTCTAACCGTAAGGAGAGAGAGATGGAGAGAAGGAATGTAGGAAGAACACGGAGAGGATGGAGGACTGTGTGTGTTCATCTCATACACTTCACATCACATATACAATGCATGATGGGAGGTACTTGACACAACGGTCTACACCATACTAAGTCTTTAATAACGGCAAGAGTTTTTTTTAAATACCCTGCGAGAAACAGCTGCTAATTAAACAATTAAGAAAGAGATTTCTGAAATGTGCAGAGCATAAAGTGTGCAGTTACAGTTACTACTAATGGTGATCATGGTCCAATACTGGAATACAGTTTTATCTCATTAGACTGATTAATCAGCATATCATACAATTATTTTCATTATTTTGTATAGTATAAATAGTAAAAAAATAAATAATAATAATACAAATATTGAATAATTAAAACACCATGTGAAATACCTACAAACTAAATTAAATTAAATTTTAAAAAAAGAAAAATACCCAAGCTTATTTTTAAATGAATCTCATATTATATGTAAAACAAATATAGGCCTATTTTAATAGGATTTTAAAACATTGTATACGTACTACTCTACCATTCCAAAAATTTGGAGTCAGTAAGATTTTTTTTTTGAAGAAAATGAATATATTTATTCAACACGGATGCATGAAATTGAACAAAAACGATTGTGTTGCAAAAGATTTCTATTTAAAATAAATGCTCATCTATTCATCAAAGAATCCTGCACAAAAATTCAGCTTGCCATCGCAGGAATTAATAAAACTTTAAAATATATTAAAACAGAAAATAGTTCATATAAATTGGAAGAATATTTCACTATTATTGTTTTTACGGCAGTTTTGCTCAAACAAATGCAGCCTTCAAAACATAGAAAATCTTACATACCCCAAACTTTTTGAACAGTAAAATATATAACGTACACAAAAATTAAAGCATATAATAGGAGCTAAGAAAGCAAAAAAAAAAGCACAAAAAAAAGAACAAGTAACAAGCATTTTAATACTACAGCGTCTTTAATGCATCATTCAACCTGATCTTTCACCCACTTCATAAAATTCAAAACAAGGAAAGCAGAACAGAACTCCTCTCTTCCTTAACTCTCTCTTCTTCTCTGCACATTCGAAAACCATCAACACACAGAAATTGGCACAATCTTCCACATTTGAATCTTACAAGCCAACCCTAACACTGTATGTGGTTTTGTTCATTGTGGAGGATGTTGTAGGCTCCTGGGCCGTACTGTTAAAAACACCCCATCCCATGGCAGAACACTTTTATCCTTTATGCGTGGGTCAGTGGGCGCCACCTGGGGGGAAACAACCCCCAGGATTAATGATATGCCTGACATGCATTGTGTGACCCCCCGTGGGGTGTGGGGGTGATGCGGGGTTGGGTTATCTAAACTCCCCCTCATTGCCCCCAGCAAAGCTAGTCAACCTGCAAAAGAAATTCAAGAATGTGCATCGGAATGTATCTGTAAGTGACTGTCCTTATGAGGCAGAGAGACACAAAGCACAAAGAGTTCAATAAATAAATGATGTTGCTCAAACACGATAGAATCTGTCATTGTCTTCGCTATTGAGTCAAGTACAAGAAAAGGAGAAAATGTCTAATGCATTATTGTTATGTTAAATAGCGAATTATATGCTTGAAATATTTATGGAATTTTCCAAATTAAAATAGATTTTTTTGTTCGTTTTTTCCCCCATAAACAAATTAAAAAATAAAATATTAGTATTAATTATAAATGGCATGTAAAATATGTAGAATTTACATGTAAACTTAGAAGACACACAAACCTAATCCTAAGATTAAAAAAATTATTAGAATATTTATTAAAAATTATTATATAATTATATAAAAATGATGTTTCATTGATTCATAAAATCAAATAATAACTCTCACATGTCACTGTAAATCCCTAGCTTCATGTCCCTATAGAATAACCTGTGTCCCAATTGCATATTCTGAGAGATTTTATTTAAAGTATGCATTGTACACTGGTGCACATTATTAATGAATTCACACTTAAAGCCTTTCATGTTTTCTCCTCCTGTCACTCTCTCAGCATCCCTCCATCTGAGACGGCGCGGTCCCTCGTTCCGGTTGAAAAAGAAGGGTAGGAGAGAAAAGGGGTCTTCACTTCACATCCAGTGCAGCATGAAAAACGGGTTCCTTCCCTTCACATGCAAATCTAGCATTACATAACTAGACAATTTGCTTGGGAGTCTAAAACTCACACGTAGCTTTGACGCACACACATACACGCACAGTGAATGGAGAATGATGCCTTTATCCTGTATGTAAACATGGCTATTTTAGTTTCTTGTAAAAGGTCAGACAAAGAAAATTGTGAGTAACACTGAGCTGATTTAAAGCAGATTAATTCAATATACTAGATCCAAAACAGGGGGGGGGGGGGCTTTAAAAAATGGACACAAACAAAACTTTCCCTTGACTTCTTTTGTTTTTATTAATGCAAATTTCTGTCACCTAATCAATCCATACACTAACCCTACATTTTTTGTCTACATTTAATTTTTTAAAGATGTGTTTTCTGTATGTTTATTAAAAAGCATTCTAATAATAATGATGGTAATTATTAATTATTATTGAAATATTTTCCAATTGCACTGTAAATAATATGATATGATAAGTCATGGCAACTTATGTTTTTAGATTACAGTAAATCAATTTAAGCAATTTCAACTTTTACAGGATTCAACAATTTTTTTAAAGGGGTCATGAAGTGAGAAATCCAATTTTCCTTGATATTTTGAAATGTAAAAGGTCATTGTATTATGAAAACATCCTGTAAGTTTGAGAACTCAAAACTTCCTTGTTATTCCAAAAACAGCTTAAAAAAAGAAAAGAAAACGACATGTCAGAATTTGTCACATCATGGCATAATAGTGTGAAAAAAGACCACCTCTGCTAAATCATAGCATTTGCTACATCATAGCATTTTTGGCCCCGCCGACTGGGCCGTCAGTGAGATGAGAACAGAAGAGAGATGCAGGAACACTGGACTATAAAATAACATTAAGGCTGAAACTGTTGGCTCATTTTGTTGGGTTATTTTTTCCATAGTTTGATAGTTTTTGTGTTACGCAGCCATTGGGTTAGTGGCTGGGTAAATATCACTGACAGTTGAAGCAATAGTTTTTCCTTGAATTAATTTATTTGTACTGAATATTATTAATTTGGATGTTAAAATATGTTCTCAGAAGTTCTGTATATTTTATGTTTATGTGCAAGTTATAAGGAGCCAGTCACGATATCTTTTGGTTATGAGAAACGCGGAGCAACGGTCTGAGCAGCCCATCGCTGCGCTAGAAACAAAGAATAATGACAAATAAACGATGTGGAGAGGCGAGGGAACTTTGAAAACTGGCTGCAGTGAGTTTTGGACAGTGCTTTTAGTCTGTTCGTTGGCCTGAGAAACTATGTGAAATATGGTCAAATTTGTTTTCAAATGTAAGCTGTTATATAGCCTATTTTACTTTTAAAAAGCAATTTCGTTTAACTGTATAAACTGTATAATTGTTGAGTTGTCATTCTTTCTGCACTTTTTTTACTCATACACATTGTTTAAACTCTTGCCTGTGTTGTTACTCTAGTAATTCTGTGCGTGATTTTAATTTTGGGTTCATTTTAAGCCAGCAATATAGTCATTTTTAATCAATAGTTGAGTTACAAAAAACAACCCATCAAGTTGGGTCAAACTAATCAGCTGGGTAAAAACAACCCAACGCTGAGATTGTCCAATTTTCACACAGCGCTGGGTTGCCAAACCACCTAAATTGGTTGTTTTTTAACCCAGCATTTTTTAGAGGATTTGAAAGAGGATTTTAGAGGATTTTAAAGGATCCTAATGAAAGGGGTTATTGATTTTTAACTATGTGAATGTTTCAGAAGAGCATTATTTGTTATCCTTTGATAAATCATTCGCAATTTCAGTGCAGGCTTTGCAAACAGACTTTTACTGTAAGATATGGACCTGACAGTAATGCCACAACATGTAAGTAACTGTATTAATTCTAATGCCTGAACTGTGATCAGTGATTTCTAATACGAAATAGTGCAGTCGGACATTCTTTGTCTCAAAATAGCTTTGTTGCTGTTTATGCGTTAGTAATCCAAGCCAGTGACTAAACGACAAACTTCACATTGTTTCTCTTAGTAGCATGAATATAATCAGTAATTTAAATTTTGATTAAATTACAGAAAGCAATCAAAAAAACACCGCTTTCAAATCACTGGAGCTGTCAATCAAACAGCACAAGTTCATCAGTGACTTTCGACAAAACTACCATTATAATCATAGACGTTGTCTGCACTGCACAAGAATCTCTTATTTACATGTTAGTTATGATGAAAGCATTTGTGAAAGTGCAGAAATCGAGTTGCAATAACGAGATCATGCATTCATGCGCTCAACAGACATGTCTGTCATCAGCAACAATGCTCATCACTGCAACCTTTCATGCCACAGGAGTAGATCTAAATATAATGCTACAGTCAACACTTTTCCAGATAAGTTAATCTCGACAGCTGTAATAGGAAATATATAGTTAAGGTTTTGAGAGAGTTCCACATGTAATACTTGTTTCATATGCAAAGATGTTAGCTAATCATAGCAGTGGGTGTTTACACTGAAGCCTCACAGCAGACAGGCCTCTTCCAATAGAGCGTTCAGAGGGCTAAAATCAGGGTCGAATTTTTTTTATGTAAAACTACTGTCATACTAACATTATAAGTGCACTTCGGGGGAAAAATGCAGTTTAAAATCTAAGGCAGCAACTGAATTTAAGTTAAGTGGAATTTTTTTACAGTGTGTAGATGTCTCCAAATGTTCTTGAAAATTAGCTTTTTTCAGAGTTTTTCACAACTTTTGTGGACAAATCTTTCCTCAAACTTTAGATACATAAGTACATAAATGCGCGCACGCACGCACACACACACACGGTTTCTGGATGGGATGCAGTCAGGATGGAGAGAGTGGATAATGTGGTAATTGGATGAGTCAATGACTCTGCATGCTTTAAAAGAAGATGACGCCTCCCTCCACTGCGCCTTTCATCTCCTATTTATTTATTCATCCTTTTATTTTTGGATGAATGCTCAAGTAGCTCCTGTCTGTCTGTCTGTCTGTCTGTGTCTGTCCTTTGGCAACTCTCCTGATGAGACGGGACATCTCGCCCTCTCCCTAAGAACACACACGGAAGCAGACGATGAGGATTATGATGCGAAGGAGGTGCTGGTTATTGTGATTTCGGTTGATTTGAATTCGATTTTAGATGTTAATGGTTTATCAATTAACATGCTGAGAGAAAAACATGCTTAAAGTTGCCACATTTCAAATCCACACAAAGGTTGTGATTTAATGAAGGTTTGCATGTATAAAAACACAAGGACAGTTGACAATTGGACAAAATGACTGAGCTGATCTACTAGCCACACAATCTATGTAGATTTTATTACCATTACTATTACCATTTGTAGATGTCTGGCTTTTCCAAATGTTATACAGATGTATGTGACCGGTAAAGTTTAAAGCAACTGTTTTAGTGCAAATGTTGATTGACAGGTAAGTAGGTGGTCCCTTGCTGTTGTCTGGGACGCATTAGCTTATCTGTTTATCAGGACGCATTAGTGTGGACACTACAAATGTGATGTGGTCATTTGTGGGTCACGATTGGATCACAAAACATTTTAGGCCAGATTTACATCCATCTGATATTAAATTAGATGATCTTAAAATGAGGTGTAAACTGAGTCATGTTAAACTACATTTATTAATCATGTCGTTGAGTGCTTGATTGATGCGCAATTGACCAATGAGGGTCATTCTTGAGTCACGCCAGCACATTTTTCAGATTTCATTAAAAATATATTCATTTGTATTTAGAAGATGAACGAAAGGCTTATGGGATTGGAACAACATGAGGGGGAGTAACTGATGACAGAATTTATATTTTTGGATGAACTTAACCCTTTAAAATCTCACCGTATTTGTGCTACATAGGCATACAAATCAGAAAATCAACAAGAAGACTCTCTCCATCTCTCATTGAGCTATAAATGAACATGACTTTCTAGTGAAGAACTACAGTATGTGTAAGTGTACACCTGTATCTGTATTGAAGAGTTTTGTGCTCTCTAGTCTGAGGATGAGTTTGCATTTGTGTGTTTACATGAGTGAGTTTGTGCTTTCTCCCTGGTCTCTTTTGATCCGGCATGTGTCAGTCTGAAGCCCAGAACATATCAAGTTACCGGGAGTAAGAGGAACCTCCTTCACACAGCGCCGTTCAAAGCGCCGTCGCCAATCAGCCAGCCGTTTCAGACCTCTCTGTCTGTGGCATCAGGAAATGGGACTGAATTTGATGGAGGTCTGATTTTTTTTCTCCCCGCACTGCCTTTTATCTCCCCAAGCTTTGGATTGTAATCATTACACATCAGGTCAACAGACAGCACCAACGCACTGATTACACTGGCCAACAGTTAATACAGAGAGAGTGATGTTGGGAAAGGAAAGGGGTTGTGGCAAGAATGACTTTCTCATTGGTGAGTGACAGATGAGATTTTCAGACTCAGACTCACTCGCAGAAGACTTATCATTCTGACCGCATAAGCAATCCCATCTGACGAGACTTTAATACAAAACACACATGGAGAACTAACACATAGCGCATGCAGAAAACACAAAAAAATTTGGTGATAAATTGATGAGCTGGTTGTGACGTCACAAAAATGTGAACAAGATTTTGTGTTTTATTTTCAACATAAAACTGGGAATCTAGAACCGTTATAAGTCAGTTCTTTTTATTGAATTAAAGACATTTAGCAGGGTCAGTGTAGTCCAATCGATTATTGAACAGATGATTTTTATCAGTCAATTCTTTGTAACGAATCAAAAACATATTACGTAACCAGTATAGTCTTAAAGTGATGACTCTTATGAATCAGTTATTTTCAGTGAATTAAAAACGCACAACGCCTCAGTGTAGAGACCAACCTATTCTTGAACAGATGATTCTCATGGGTCCGTTCTATTCAATGGATCAAAAACACGCAAACGCCTCAATATAGTACAACTGATTCTTGAACAGATGATTCTTATGAGTCGGTTCTTTCAACAGAATCAAAAACATAACATGACCAGTGTGATCCAACAGATTCATACAAGTCGGTTCTTTTTAATGAATCAAAAACATAAAATGAGCAAAGTGGTCCACCAGATTCTTGAATGGATAATTCTTATGAGTCGGTTCTTTCAACAGAATCAAAAACATATAACGTGACCAGTGTAGTCCAACCGATTCACAAAAGCCTGCAGCATGACCGTTATAGTCGAACCGATTCCTGATTCTCTTATGAGATTTTTGAGTGAATCACACAAACCCAAAACTTACAATATTCGTTATGTTGTAGGCTACTTAAAGCTTGTGTAGTTACTGACTGGTTGAACATATGATTATTCATTCTACACAATCCTTACGCAGGTTATACATATTGGCTCCAAAATCCTCTCTGTAAAAACCTTTAACTCTAACATGACAACAAAATGAAACAGAATTTTTGAATCTCGCTTAAGAATTATTTTCTGGAAATGCATGCAAATTAGTGCATATTTAATTAGATAATGCCTAATTTGCATATATCAATATAACAATTTAGAAAACTTGTAATAGAAAGAATTTCCGCAATTCTTAATGTAATCAATCAATTGGGAAAGCATGGTGATCTCTATTAGTTTTTATTTTTACCCCAAGGGTGTCTCGCATTATAGAGTATTGATGCAAAGCTGAATTTACAGCATCATTACTCCAGTCACATGTTCCTTCAGAAATAATTCTAATATGCAGATTTGGTGCTCAAGAAACATTTCTTATTATCAATACTAAAAACAATTGTGCTGCTTAATATTTTTTGTGGAAACCATGATACATTCTTTTTGTGATTCTTTGATTAACAAAGAATCACAAAACTTTGTTATTAAGAACTTTGTTATTATTGAACTTTCTTATTAACAAAGTTCAAAATAAGTTATTTGTTGAAATCTTTTGTAAGATTATAAACTTTCACTTTTTTATCAAATTAATGTATCCTTGCTGAATAAAAGTATTACCTTAAAATAAAATATCCCAAACTTTTGAATCGCAATGTATAATCAAAATGACCTCATCATTTGGAATTGCATTTTTCTCTCTAATCTTTTTTAATCAAATATTACGTTATTAATAGAATCCTTAATGGAATCACAAGGAACCGAATCATTAAGAGGAATCGGAACCAGAATCTTAATTGTTAATTGCCTTATTACAAAACATGCAGACAAAATGCTTGACCATGTTTCCTCAGTATCATATACATCAATATTCCGTATAACAGTTATTTGATACAATCCCTACTGCAAACCGTTTCATAAAGTGATGGGGAAAAAATGGCACAAAAAAAAAAGTGGGGACGTAAATGCGAGCGTGCCATGTGTGTGTCAGGCTGGAAGCGCATCACAGACACAAAAACAACATGCCAACCCTGAGTGGCCGTATCTGGGCAACCCTGCCACACAGCGCCTGGCGCCCTCCTCCTCCGCTCCTTTGTGCCAGGGCCAGCGCCACGTCAACTTCACACCACTGCACACCATGGCCTGTGCGCCACCAGAGAGATGGGCAATGTGGGATACGTCTCAATCCGCGGGGTGGTGCCTCCCCCCTGCGCCGGCTCTCCTCCCTCCTCGTGGCTCCTGATCCCCTTCTCCCGCTGTTCTCCCTCCTCTCGTCTCTTCCACTGTCAGTGTGTCTTAAGAACGCTCTCATCCTCTCATCTCTTTCTTCCCGTCTCGTTTTCTCACTGTCATTCACACTGTATCTCTCTCATCATCCCTCCCCCAACCTGCAAATGACTCCCTCTCTCCCTCAGCCTCCCACTCTGTCTTTTTATCTTCCTCTCTTTCTCCCATACCATTTCTCTATCTTTCCCCGTGTCTGTCTTTCTGCCTGACAGATCAGAGGGGCATAAGCTTCTTTCTTTCAGACCACAGGAGTCCTCAAAACCTCCCCTGCCAGAGAACAACGCAGTGAACCTCCCACCACACACACACAAACACGCTTTGTAAACCCGTCTAGAGGAAGGTGAAGGATTCACATGAAAGAATAAATGAGAACAGTAATTTTGGAATTTAATGTAAAAACTAAGAGGAGTGGATGAGGAATAACATAATCAGAATGAGTAAGAGAGATCAGCTTGTAACTGTCAGTGTGATCGAACAGTCAGTGTGTGTGACAGCCATCATGACAAAATAAAACACAAAAATAAAAGTTTTCAGGTTATTTTATTATATATATGAGCAATTCTTCATTTAAAAGTATGATTTAATTAAACTTATTTAAGCCGTTTCATATGTGAAAACATGCATCAATCTCTCTAAAAAATGCTGGGTTGTTTCAACCCATGTTTGGGTCAAATATGGACAAACCCAACTGTTGGTTTACATTTTTTAATTACATTTTTAAACCCAGTTTTAAACAACCCAGCATTGGATTAGATTAAATACCATGAAAAAATGATCATCTGATCATGGCCATAATATTTTCACTTTTTGTGGGAAAATCTGGATAAGCTGCACAAGTCTGCTAGAGGAAAACAAACTTTCAATTTATAAAAATAGAAAGAAATGTAATGTTTGTGAATGAAATTCACAAATACATATCAATTTCCTATTCATAAGTATATACTTGAATCTGAGAGTGTTGAATCACTCTATGAATTTGTGTGTGTGTGTGTGTGTGTGTGTGTGTGTGTGTGTGTGTGTGTGTGTGTGTGTGTGTGTGTGTGTGTGTGTGTGTGTGTGTGTGTGTGTGTGTGTGTGTGTGTGAGTGAGAGAGAGATATCAGACTGTGATGTCAACTGTGATGTGACAGCATCCAGCTTTCTCTCAGTCTCTCCTTTTGTTTCACTCTACATGTCACTGTCTCCATAACTAAACTGAATCCCACACAGAGTCCTGATAATTGATTTCATTATTGACTTTTATCAGAGACAGGGACTGCAGATGGGCTGATTCTGTTCAGTTCATTTGATCAGCGATGATGGTGGTTCATCACTGTGCCAGATCCTCTCTTACCAGATGCCACACGACAGTTGGCCATGAACAATACGAACTGGCAGCCAGGCCTAAAGTCTGTCTCTGTTCATTCAAAATGAATGCTGTCTGGAGGAGACACCATAGAAATGTGTTTGTTTGTGTGTGGTTCAGAGCAACTTTTGCTCAAGCCAGAAAGAGATTAGGCTGTACTTCCTCTGTGAATAGCAAAGAGCTACGGGTCAGACATGCTCCTTGATCGATATCAGGACGTATCTGTCAAAACATACAGGTTAGCTTATGTGTGCGTGTGTCTGTCTAAATAGAGGAGAGGCTAATCGCACACAAGATTATGGGCTCTTTCTCTCAAGGAGGGGAAGTATTTGAACGACACACCCTTCTGACATGCTGACATTGAGACTGACCCCAGTGACCCCTGCTTTAGAGGCCCTAAAGCGTGCAAAAGCAGTGACTTTTCACCACTTCATTTGAATTATCATTCATAAACAACGACCAAAAACACTAAGGGGGCAGGAATAAACTTTTATATCAGACCAACAAGCTGAGAACAATTCTGAAACCTTTCTGCCTAGATGAGAAATAATACAGATTTTTAAAAGTTTTAAAAAGTGGCATCAAAAAGTATTTAGACAATAAAAATGGCTGTATGCCATTGCTTTAGACAGCACAGGCAAACTTTCCAAGTAAAAAAAAAAATCATAAATTTGGTATGTATTAAATTATTTTTTACATAAAAAGCATTTGGACCCTTTTTGTTTATTAAAGTGCCTCTATTATGCTTTTTTATATATATATAGTAGTAGTTATACTTTAACTACTGTTAAAGAGAGTCAGTTGAAAAGTTCAACCCTTCCCTTACTTCTGGTCTGAGAGAGACGCCACACACACACACACACTCGTACCAACACGCACACACAGCACACTGTGTCCCCTAAAGCTTGCTTGCTTGCTTTTCCATCACGCAAATTTACAAGATCCTGAAATATTTTAAATGGAAAATTGGAGGCCTTTAATCAAGGAAGCTTAAATGCTGGGCGAGGAAGCAACGCTGCAACAGACTCTCTCTCAACATCATTCCAAAGCTGCGATTAAAGAATAAAATGTGTGTAGAAAGTGTGAACTGAGATTTATAGATCTATCCTTCTAGCAAGCATTTAGAGGTCATTCAGTGCGTGTATATGTGTGTGTCTAGAGATGTAGTTTACTCAGGACAGGTTTTTTGTCAGAGCAACTAACATCCCAGAAGCCGAAGTGTCAGCAGAATTGAGCCTGCATGTGTGTTTCTGCACTTTTGCCGTAGTCAGCTCATGCTCTCTCGCTCACTGCGGAGCGGAGTGGAAAAAAAACACTGTGTCGGGACATTTTCCATACATCTCCTTTCCCTAATGACCCACACTGAATGTCACTTACACACAAACAGAAACTACTCACAATCATTGATCCGAAACAGTCATTCACTATAATAAATAACTGCTGCATTTTTGTGTTTTCCGTGTTTAAAAATGCAATCTAGTTTATCCAGGTGCTCAATGTCATTCTTTTCAGTGCAAAAACATGTAAGTATAATTACATATTCACAAAATTATTACCTTCTGGAAAGCATTGGGTGGCAACTTCATGTACATTTTTAATCCATCATGGAGGCAGTAAATCCTCAAATGTTGAAAAAGAGCAATATAATCAGGCATATAGCCAGATGCAAAAGTTGTTTTGTTTTTTTTAAAGAGGTCTCTTATGCTCACCAAGGCTGCATTTATTTGATCAATACAGCAAAAACATTGACATTGTGAATTATTATTGAAATTGAAATTTAACTGTTTTCCCTTTTAATACATTTTAAAATGTAATTTATTCCTGTGCTGGCAAAGCTGAATTTTCAGTAGCCATTACTCCAGTTGTGCTGCTTAATATTTTTGAGGGAACAGTGATAGTTTTTTTTTTTTTTTTTAGGTTTTTGATGAAAGGCCAGATAGAAAGTTCTAAATATGCATTTATTTGAAATACAAATCTTTTGTGACAATATAAAAGTCTTTACTTTACTTCTGATCAATTTAATGCATCCTTGATGAACTAAAGTATTCATTTCTTTTAAAAAAAATAATTACTGACTCCAAACGGTAGTGCACTTTCGGCATTTTTTCAGTCGGTTCATTAGTGAACTGAGTGATAAAGCAACAATTGGCAGCGCATACTAAAAAAACAGCACTATCAGCGGGTGCAATTTTTACTTTAGTGAATTCCCTCCACCATCTTTAATGGAGTTCTGACCATTAAAATCTAATCAAGAACCTATAACTGCTCTCTCCCCTATTGTGTTTCCACGCTTACAGCCGCTAACATTATTACTGTAATGTTGTAATTGCAAAGATAGAGGCAATGGAGACAGAAAGAGTGTTTTTGTCCACACATCTAGAGCTCCATTATAAATGCATTCAGTGTCCACATGCCCATTCAACATGTACAGGCAACCAAAGAGGCCAGTCAGCGTGTCAATACATCAGACTCAATGGCTCCTAAATGAGTGCATATGGAATCTTGATTGAATAATACACAAATACAATGAAAGAGCCCACATTCATTATTGGAAATAACTAGAGCCACGCAGAGAACAAGCATTTAGATAAGTGGAGTAATTACTGATTTTTGCTTACATAATCAGTGAAACTTGCAAATGAGTGTGATTTTATGCAGTGGGTTATTTTCACAAGTGTTGCATGGTGGGATAAATGGTGTGGTTGGCTATGAAAAGTAGTTATTTTATGTGTTACAGTAACTCACTCACTTTGTTTATAGGTCCGTCCTCTCATTTGGGCATTTATGATCAAACTGCAGATGATTCAGATTTTCAAATTCAGTTGTTACACCTGACTATTTGCATATCCTCAAGCGTTTGTCTGCATGTTCAGTCATACACTTCTCCACAACTGGGCGATGCTTTTCCTCAACAGGTAAACAAAGACAAAAATACCTTAAATGCTTCTTCAAAAACCCCATAGAATAGAAGTTAGAAAACCCCAACAAAATTTAATTTGCAATGTGGCATCATTGCCAGTGTTTAAATTTTGAATGATAAATATTCTGTTCATTTTAAAGTCAATAGATTATCTTAAATTTACAAACCATTAAAAAAGGTTTGGGGTCAATAAGATTATTTTTTATAAATAAATTATTTATATTCAGCAAAAACACTGACAGTAAAGTGACAGTAAAGACATTTGTAATGTTACAAAAGATTTCCATTTCAAATAAATGTTGTTCTTTTCTATTCAACAAAGAATACTGAGAAAAAAGTGTCAGTTTGCACAAAAATATTAAGCAGCACAACGTTTGGCAACATCGATAAGAAATGTTTATTGAGCAGGAAATCATAGGATTTCTTAAGGATCATTCAGCTTTGACATCTGAGGAATAAATGACCTGATCTTAAAAAATAAAAACCTGAAAATAAAAAAAAATAGATTTTGTTTTGTTACAGTAAAACTTTTAATCGTTTTTAAATATACTATTTAACAACATTACTGTTTTATTACATATATGATCAAATAAATGCAGCCTTGGTGAACATAAGAGACTCAAACATTACAAATACCATTACCAATAAAGAGCGAACATTTGAAGGGCAGAGTAATTTATGCAAGTATATAAAGACAGAAAATAGGCACATCTAAGGCTAAAGTTGAACATTAAATGATTTAAGTTAAATTAATTGGTGGAATCAATATAGAATTGCCCTGCAAGCTCTGTAAGAATCAATCTTCATGTGTTTTTCTGCTGTTCAAACTATAAATGATTAGATTAGAATTGAATCTGGAACAGAAATTAGATTTGGGCTGCCAGTGTGAACAAAGCTTTCGTCTGACTCAGTCACAGAACTGCACATGGCCAGCATTATTACTCGATATCCACAGAGGAAATCTGATTTGTGATTAAGTGCTCTCAGCACTCATTCACTGAGCTCTTTGTGTATTGACTCCTTCTATTGTGAGCAAATCATGCTCTAAAAAACAGAGACAGCAGAAATGTTGTTTCAAGTACAGGCAGCTGGAGTTCTGAAAGTACAGCAATATATTTTGTATATTAAATAAACTTACATATTATTGACCATGATAGAAGAAAATATATTTTTACACAATGCTCTAAGGTAACCTAAGGTCTTCAATTCAGACCCAGAAACATGAATGAACTTTAAAAGGAAACTGTGAGAAGTAATATGTTTTTGCTAATTTTTGAATAGTTGGTCATGTTAAACTAATTCAACTAACAACAGGATTTGTTTTGGGACTATTATATTTTTTTGCAATGTCTCTTTCACAATTCAAATTTAAATTCAACTTACTATGTGTTGAGGCCAGTTTGATTCAAATGCACTTTTATGAACCGAAACAGAGACAATTCTTTAATTGTTAATTTGTGAACAGGGTCACTGCGTACGGCCTAACACAGAGATTAGTGTCGAAACAGAGTCTGTGGTTTTATGGCAGGTCTGTATTTGAAGAATGATTTGAGTTAAGCTCTTTTCTGGGTTTCGTTCAATCAGTAACTATTTACAAGCAGGAGAAGCAGCTCTCAAGATCATCAATCACACAAATATAGATTCTCAAAAAACGCATGTGCACACTTGCACATACACTGACAAATGCTCAACAAACCAGACTAAAAACCAAACAGAAATCCTGTGCAAATGAAATACTAGTGCCAGAAAATACATTTTTCTTGTTTCCTGTCTGTTTCTCTGCATACCTTTTTCTGTTTCTTTGATGTCTTGGTGTCTGTCTACCATTCTTTTTTTTCCCTTTGTCTCTATCAGTCTATTTTCCATGTCTGTTTGTTTGACTTTCTTCATTCCTTTTCCATCTCATTTCCTTTCTATGTCTTTCTTCCTTTCTCTGTAAGTTTGTCTATTCGTTCTTCCAATCTGTTTGTCTGTCTTCTTTCCTCTAATTTCCATCCTTTCTGTTTGTCTGTTTTCCTTCCTCTCTTTTTGTCTGTCTGCCTCTCTGTATTCAACCAGTCTAACTTACTTCCTTCCTCTCAGGCTATTTTCTTTCCTGCATACCTGTATAACTTCCTTCCCGTCTGACTTACAGCTTCCTTTCTTTTTTCTGACTTCTTCCTGTTTGCCTTCTTTCCTGTTTAACTTCCTTCCTTCCTTTCTACCAGTTTGTTTAACTTCCTCTCTTCAAAACTGAAAAAGTCTCTTCATACCTTCCATTCTGTTTGTCTGTCTGTATTCCTTCCTCTCTAACGTCCTTCCTTATTTTCTTCCTTTCTGTTTGTCTGTTTTCCTTCCTCTTTCTGCCTCTATGTAGTCTGCCTGTTTCTAACATACTTCCTCTGTCTATTTTCCATCCTGCATACTATTTGTATAACTAACTACCTGATTAACTTCCAGGTGACTTACTTTCTTTTTGCCTTCCTTCCTTTATTCCTTTAACTTCCTTCTTCTCCATCTTCCTTCCTTTCTACCTGTTTGTTTAACTTCCTCTCTTCAATCCTCTGTCTGTCTTCATTTCTTCCTTTTTTCTTTTTGTCTGTCTGTCCATGCTCTCTGGGTGCTTCTCAATACTCAAAATGATGCTTCCTTGTTTCCTCGCTCCTCCGTCCTCCAGCCTGTGACCCGGATACCGATCAATGTTAGCAATCTTGAAGACATCTCAATTCTCTAAAGGCACCGCGAGGAAGAGTTGAACGAGGAGTGAGGAAGCTTCCAGAAGAGCTATGAGCGAGGGTCTACCGACCGCCCGACGTACTGAGCGACCGACGTACCGACCGACCGACCCAATCTCACGGCAATTCGTTAGAATTTTACGAGGTGGCTAATTCGTACGAATTTATACAACTTCACTCGTACGAATTAGTAAGATTTTTGCATAATCTTACATATTTTACGAGTTGCCCAATTCGTACGAATGACCTACCCCTGACCCCGCCCCTAAACCTACCCATCACGTGTGTTCAGACAAATCGTACAAATTCATTTGAATTAGCCACTTTTTATTCACTCGTACAAATTTGTCGTGAGATAGCGTTGGACCGAGAGAGAGAGAGAGAGAGAGAGAGAGAGAGAGAGAGAGAGAGAGAGAGAGAGACAGAGAGAGAGACAGAGAGAGAGAGAGAGAGAGAGGGAGAGAGAGAGAGAGAGAGGTCCTGTCCTAGGATAACTAGGTGAAGGATAGAGGATTTTCCACCTATGGTGTTTTGGGCGAACTGTCACAGTGAACTGGTCTAACAGTAAATTAAATATGCTCTGTCTCCATTTCTAGCCTCGCTGCTATTGTATGCAGAACACATAAATCACACCAGGCATTAGAGCCCAGGAGAGAGGGGGTGGGTGTATGGCTGTGTTCAGAAAGACTGCACAACCCTGAGACCAGCTCCAAAGGAGAAATGAGTAAAGAGAGAGACAAAAAGAGACAAAGGTTCCACTTTACACCTGGCTGCAGGTATTTTTCCGCTCTCTTCAAAGTCTCTTTCCTCCTTCTCTGTTTGTCTCTCTCCTATGGTTCTCACACACACCCTAATACCTCTTTCAGCCCTGGCAAGTCGCTACAGATCCAGCCTGTGAGAGTTTGGTTTGGGGTGAGCGCCGGTCAATCAATCACCCTCTCTGATGGCTGTATTACAAGTCTGTTCTGCCATGTCATCACACAGGAATCTTTATGGAGGCAGACAGCACTGTGGGCAAGTTTTAAATAATCATTTATATGGCACACAGAAAGAGCGAGAGCTTTTATCTCTGAAGTGTTTCGGTGAGGGACAGGAACAGGATGAAACACAGCATTACAGATGGTGGGGAAATACACACTGAGGTCTAAGATAAAATGAGTTCGTGTATAGCAGATATAGGGGTGGACAACACACACACAGCCAGTCCTTAAGTGCCCTCATTGCATGGATGTGGATACAGTCTGTGGGTGGTTAGGAGACTGTTAAGGCCACAGTAATATAAATATTTCCTTTATATGGAGTAAGAACCATACATACCCTGTAGCTGTGTATGAGATAATGAAATACAGCCCCCATTCTGTCTGAAGAGCAACAAACCCATGAAAGTTCACAAAAAGCTTATTCCACACTGGTTACATCTGCACAGCGGCAGAACACGGTCCTGTTTTAAATTACGTTTACACACAGTTCCACCAGAGTGACAACCGAATTCTGACATTTTCGTGACCAACATTTGCAATTGGGGATTTTAATAAACCTGTGGTAGGTAAACATCACACAATGAAAGGGATGGAAATAGAGATATGAACTCTGTTTTCTATGTTGGCTTCTATGTCTAACATGATGTTGACGGTGTCATGCACTTGCATTGTAAACAGTTTCGCTGATAAAAAGAGAAGAGCTCTACTTTTATTGCTAGTTAGAGCTAGTATGTAATATTTCAGGCCGAACTGGAAATATGATTTGCTGTGTGTTTCTTGTAGAGTTTTTAGAAATTGTTTTTATTCACATGCAATATAATGTTGGTACACACATACACCTAGTCAAACCTGAAAATTCAACTTTCAAAGTAAAATCTGGACATCTGGGGATGTCCTCAAAACTATAAATCTAAAAATAACTAAGAATAAATACAAATTTAAAAAAATCTGTCAAATTCATCTTTGCTTCGTTTATGTTTTTTTATTTGTTTTTATTACAACATTGCATAAGAAACAATTACACTTCATGGCAGCCAGTTCCTTCTGTGAACTGATTTGGCTTCTTATCACAGAATGAGGCAGAAATTATATTATTTTATAGTATTCTATACAGTGATAAAGGCTATCGATTGGCATAGAAATTATAAATACATTATCCTTATGAAAATACCCGAGATGGCTTATAGAACCAGATAAACCATATACTGTTGCAATGGTGTGTTAATTCTCATGTTTATTCAGTCAAAATGTCTCTATCTGCATTTTTGTCTTTGTCCATATTAGGCATTTCCTGGAAAGTCATATGTTTTATTATTCCTGAGTCTCACTTGTGGACTTTCATGCGCAAGGGCACCCTCCCACTATGAGTATGAAGGCAACATAAATTACATGTGAGAGTTTAGCGTTCCATAATACTCACATCACCCTATTTTGGGTAAAATTAGGAAAAAATACTGCTCTCTAAAGATATTTGAAGTAAACATACAATAATCCATAAGTTTTCGTCCGAATGAGCACACTTTTTAATTAAAAGCCAAGAGGGATGTAAATATAATAAAACAGAAGGGTGACAGCAGTTAACAGGTTAATGTAACATTTCCTTTTTCAGGACTAGCAAAACAATTGCAACTTACTCTCAGTATAGTGGCCAAATCAGCAAAACAACAGAGATGGAGGTGGGAGAAAATGTTGGTGGTGTTGACTGTTGATCGACAAGTCCTGCAGACTGGGGTGATTAAAGAGATAGTTCACCCAAAAATGAAAAGTCAGCATTTACTCATCCTCAAGTTGTTCCAACCCTGTATGAATTTCTTTCTTCTGCTGAACACAAAAGAAGATATTTTGAAGAATGTCTTTAACCAAACAGTTGATGGGCCCCATTGACTTCCATAGTATTGAAAAAAAACAAAAAACAATGTCATGATTCTGCCCTCGTGTCCTTGATTTTCTCTAGTCTTGAGGCAGGATCATGACAGAATCATGTTTTGTGTGCAAGCACATGGTCTTGTGTTTTGAGCCATGTGCTTGTGTTGTCTCGTCACGTCACCCCGCCCCCTTGTTATCCTCGTCTCGTCATTATTGTCTAGTCAGTTTCACCTGTCCTTGTCTAGTCAGCTTCACCTGTCTTTGTCATTAGTGTTCCCTATATTATCCCCTTGTGTTTGCTGTCCTGTGCTGGTTCATTGTGATTGATTGTGTGCGTATCCACACACGGTAATACTTGTGAGTACATTGTCTTGAGTTCTGTCTAAACAAAGAAGTTTTCTTGTTATAGTTATTTTGTTCCTGTGAAGTTTTATGTTTAAGTCTTAGTCTATTGTTGTTAGTCTTTTGCTTTGCCTGTGCTGTTTTTCCTCCCTCGTGGGGTTTTGTTTTCCCTTTTTGTTATCAATAAACCTTGTGTGTCAGCAAACTGTCTGCAATTGGGTTCGTTCCTGAAAATCCGTGACAGAATGAACCAGCCAACTAAGAGCCCAGCAGACAGTATGACCTCTCAACTCCAGTTCCAGACGGAGTTCCGTGAGCGATGCTGGTTGTCCGCATCAACAAACGGAGAACGGGTCATTTGCCCTATCCCGTCCCAGGGTGAGCAGATCATGAGGGATTATGCCCGCCTCTGGGATCATTTTTCCCGGGAGGTTCCGCAGGTTTCTTCCTCGGGCTCTCCACCTTCTGCCTGCCTGCCAGCCATTCCCGAGGGTCGAATGATAGGCGTCGCGACGCTTGGGGACCAGGCTGGCGCCCTCACGACTCCTGGCACTTCATCTACCCCCTTCGGTCTTCGAGGGAAACGAGGGAGGCGAACCTCGTGGGACTCTCCTTCAGAGTCCTCAGCGTCGGAGTCTATCCTGCCAGAGATAACCCCTTCTTCGCCCGACACAGTTCCCGCCGTGCTTCCCCAACCCGTCTCAGCTCCGGTGATGGTCACTGCTTCTCGACCTAGGAGAAAGAGGAGGAAGAGGGGAGCCTTCCGTTCTTCGCCCGCTGCAGTCACAGAGTCCGCTGCAGTCACAGAGCCCGCTGCAGTCACAGAGCCCGCTGCAGTCACAGAGCCCGCTGCAGTCACAGAGCCCGCTGCAGTCACAGAGCCCGCTGCAGTCACAGAGCCCGCTGCAGTCACAGAGCCCGCTGCAGTCACAGAGCCCGCTGCAGTCACAGAGCCCGCTGCAGTCACAGAGCCCGCTGCAGTCACAGAGCCCGCTGCAGTCACAGAGCCCGCTGCAGTCACAGAGCCCGCTGCAGTCACAGAGCCCGCTGCAGTCACAGAGCCCGCTGCAGTCACAGAGCCCGCTGCAGTCACAGAGCCCGCTGCAGTCACAGAGCCCGCTGCAGTCACAGAGCCCGCTGCAGTCACAGAGCCCGCTGCAGTCACAGAGCCCGCTGCAGTCACAGAGCCCGCTGCAGTCACAGAGCCCGCTGCAGTCACAGAGCCCGCTGCAGTCACAGAGCCCGCTGCAGTCACAGAGCCCGCTGCAGTCACAGAGCCCGCTGCAGTCACAGAGCCCGCTGCAGTCACAGAGCCCGCTGCAGTCACAGAGCCCGCTGCAGTCACAGAGCCCGCTGCAGTCACAGAGCCCGCTGCAGTCACAGAGCCCGCTGCAGTCACAGAGCCCGCTGCAGTCACAGAGCCCGCTGCAGTCACAGAGCCCGCTGCAGTCACAGAGCCCGCTGCAGTCACAGAGCCCGCTGCAGTCACAGAGCCCGCTGCAGTCACAGAGCCCGCTGCAGTCACAGAGCCCGCTGCAGTCACAGAGCCCGCTGCAGTCACAGAGCCCGCTGCAGTCACAGAGCCCGCTGCAGTTACTGATGAGAAAGTTGTGGCCGATCTAGCTGCTAAGGAGGTTCTGCGGGCTGTTTCTGCTCGTCAGGAGATGCCGGTTTTCATTGCGGCTAAGACCCTTTCTGATTATTTGTCTAGTCTTGCAAAGATCCTAGAAGTTCCGTCCAGTCCTGTTGTGTCCCCCAGTCTTATGCCCACTGTTGAAGAGAGCGCTGTACCCCAGTCAGCTGCCGAGAGCGCCATACCAGATTCGGAGATGTGGAGCATGGGATCCCAGCCATCTTCTTTGAGCTCAGTCCCAGTGTCACCTCCACGGTCACCTATTTCCCCTGTCATGAGTCCTGTTATGCCTTCTACTGTTTCCCCCATCCGGATTCCTGTTCTACCTCTCGGTGTACCCCCTGTCTCCACTAATTCCCGGACTGTTTCCCCGTTCGTCCCTGTCTCCACTAGTCCCCGGACTGTTTCCCCGTTTGTCCCTGTCGCCACTAGTCCCCGGACTGTTTCCCCTGTCGCCACTAAACCCCGTACTGTTTTGTCCAAGTCCCTCCCTCGTGTGTCCCCCTCCAAGCCAGCCCAGATTCCTCGTTCCCCGTCCTCATCCCGTGGACCTAAGACCCCCAGCACACCCATTCACCCTGGACCACCCCCCATGAACTCTGTGTTTCCTCCACCACCTCTTCCTTGTCTGTTATTTTTAATGTTTCATCCTAACCCGGTTGTTGTGTTTTCGTGTTTGCCATTACTTTTATTTGTCATGTTTTGTTGGTTTGTGTCGATGTCTCAGTCTGTCATGTCCCGTGTTTGATGTCCCCTTGAGGAGCGTCTGGTAGCCGCTCCTTAAGGTGGGGGTTCTGTCATGATTCTGCCCTCGTGTCCTTGATTTTCTCTAGTCTTGAGGCAGGATCATGACAGAATCATGTTTTGTGTGCAAGCACATGGTCTTGTGTTTTGAGCCATGTGCTTGTGTTGTCTCGTCACGTCACCCCGCCCCCTTGTTATCCTCGTCTCGTCATTATTGTCTAGTCAGTTTCACCTGTCCTTGTCTAGTCAGCTTCACCTGTCTTTGTCATTAGTGTTCCCTATATTATCCCCTTGTGTTTGCTGTCCTGTGCTGGTTCATTGTGATTGATTGTGTGCGTATCCACACACGGTAATACTTGTGAGTACATTGTCTTGAGTTCTGTCTAAACAAAGAAGTTTTCTTGTTATAGTTATTTTGTTCCTGTGAAGTTTTATGTTTAAGTCTTAGTCTATTGTTGTTAGTCTTTTGCTTTGCCTGTGCTGTTTTTCCTCCCTCGTGGGGTTTTGTTTTCCCTTTTTGTTATCAATAAACCTTGTGTGTCAGCAAACTGTCTGCAATTGGGTTCGTTCCTGAAAATCCGTGACAAACAATGGAAGTCAAAGGTATGTCCCCATATAAACAGCTAAGTGAACGTGTGTGTGTGTGTGTGTGTGTGTTTCATAGAAAGCTGTTAAAGAATGTGTTAATGCAGGTACTATATAGAGTTCACCTGTACATACGTAGGTATATTCACACCAGTCTAATCTCCTGTCTGTCAGACCGCCTCCATTGCATTGACAAGGTAAAAGACTAATGAGAATTCACACATAAATGCTGTCGGCCCCTCAGCCCTCTTTCACAGGCCCCATAAAAGGTCTGAACCTCAGTCTCACTAAACCTCAACACACTCTTCTCTTCCCAGTCGTCTGTGAAGGGAAGCTTTAAATCTTCAATTGCAGTGGATTGGATGGTCAATTAATTGTAACTATTGTCAAATGCCCTAAATTTTATTGTTTACACAAACTCTCACACCCGAAAACATGCTATATCCTCTTTTCCCCATTTCAAAAGTTGACTTAAAAATATCACAATGCACCTATTTAGTGATGTGACCTGAGTGGCAGGATGAACTTTCCTCTTTGACCTCTAACGCCTGTGACCCCAGCACTGCCCTAATGGAGACAGGAAGGTATTATGGGGTCTGGTTGAGTGAGGGTGAAAGGTGAGGATCACAGGTCAAGCTCTAAGAATGATCCGTCACTATGGCAACGCATAGAGAGGCATTATGGTTGGCTCATCCTTTGAAACCTCAGCTATTTGCTGAAAATTTGGAGGAAAATTACCTGATAATTACTCCCATAATGAACTGGTGTGGACTGTCGATTTCAGACTCCTCTTGTGCATACATAACATGTAGGATTGTGTTGGTGCAACAAATATGTGATTTTATCGAACATGCATTTACCATGTGTTTCAACACTTCTAACATTAGTGGAATGTGGTAAGGCTAGTTTTGTCATTTATACCTTTTCATCGTGAACTGTACGATTACTTGAACTACTATCTCAGCTTATGAAAAGAACAAAAACACAGATTTTCTTACCCTTAGTCTGGATGACCAATTTGACTGGTTCGCATGTTCATTATTTGCACTTATTTTATTAAAATTGAATTGTGCCACAAACTAATTTTACATTTTTTAAACCATTTCGCAAATTAAAAAAAATGTGTTAATTAAGTGAATTCAGAATGAAGAATTCATTAAAAAAAAATCTGAATTGAAGAATCAGCTCCTTTTCTACTCTGAGCTGAAATCAACTAAATTGAAATTATCCATTCATTTGTTAAATATAAGAAGTATAATTAAATGAATCACAAATATATTACACTTCTTTACATTTTCAGACAAGGTTTCGCCAAGTTTGTATCGACAACCCTCCCTTTTCTAGTTAAAAATGAATGCAGTCATATGAATTTCTTTGAATTTATACTTCTTGAAAGCGAAAGTCTGTGAAAGCGCTATATAAATGCAGTCCATTTACCATTTACCATTTCTTGGAATTAAAATTCATTTTGAAATTCTGCAACTTGTTTGCTACCTCAATTCATTTAAATCCAAATCCATATGTTTAATCAAGCAATATGTAATCAAGGTACAAGGCAGGGTCACAACGGTAGTTACGGAAATTATAATGGATGGATGAAGAGACGGACAGACGGATGGATGGACTGGTGTCAAAGCACACCAGGGGCTATAGGTGACCTATCAGAGGATTAAGAATAAGACTGTGTGTGCTGTCATTGGGTCAGTGAGAACACCAGGGGGCTGATACGCTGAAGCATGGACAGCCCTGGGGGTGGGTGTGTGTGTGTGTGTGTGTGTGTGTGTGTGTGTGTGTGTGTGTGTGTGTGTGTGTGTGTGTGTGTGTGTGTGTGTGTGTGTGTGTGTGTGTGTGTCCTACAGGGCACAGTTAAGCTCGAGGGCGTGTAACCAACATGCAGACTTCAGGAGATGAACTCCCGTCATCTTAAATCCTCAGCAGAGCACACCAAACTGAGCCCAGATCTGTGATAACTATACCTCAAAGCTAGAGTTTAATTTTTAGCTTTGCAAGAGCAGTTAACCCAGCAACACCACAGACAGTGGTTCCTGGACTTAAACACATCTGCGATTGAAAATACAGCCATTTGTTGGTCAATTAAGCATATAGTTATATATATATATGGCTCATATGCACATTTTCATGAAAAATGACTTCATAATAAAGGTAAGATTTTTAAATGCATTAAAACTTCAGATTAAGCACTAATGGGATGATCCTCTGCATAGTAAACAGACTGAAATCCTTTAGTAATCTGCCGAAGTGGCTGCAGGAGTGAGGGGCCAAGGATTGCCTTCATTTCCAGAAGACACACTGATGAGTGAATGAGAGAATGACAGCATATTACTGGAAAAGCTGATGATTAAAGAGTACGGTGGAGGTGATTTTGATGTAAAACCCTGAACCTAAATCAGCCAACATGTATAAAAGAAATTACAATAAAAAAAAACTGCAGGATTGTGCACTATTCAGAATTTAAGTTTAAAAAAAAGCCAATCACCTTCAGAATAAATTTGTTTATTTTAACCCTTTAAACCAAAAGTGTACCACCAATGGATGAATGGATTTTTTTTAATCACAATCTAGTAAATTGATCTTCCAGTCTTTACAGTTTATCTTCCTGTGGGGTGTGGCCAATTAAATTCAAATGAGCCAATTCTTCCATTCATTACGTTGACCAATGCTGGCAACTTGGCTTCAACATTTCCCCTTCCTTGCTGGTCCATCTACAAAACAGATATGACAAATCATAGAAGTTGTGGAACATATTCTTTGTGTTTAAACAAAACATATTCTACTCCCCATTGGCCCCTTCACTTCTACAGACAGACCTTTCTTGACCTCAGTTATTACCAACTACAAATTCCGACCCTCAAAACCCCATTAGTCTCTATATGAGCTCTGACAATAACCCAGCCTCACACACACTCAGGCCATGGGTCCATTATAAAGACCCTATAGACCTTCCTCCTGAGTCTTTAACACTCAAAAAAGCGGCTTCTCTGGTTTTCTTTCTTTTTTTTCCCCTCCTGTCTATCCCATTCTTACTCTCTCATGTGCATCTTGCTGTGCTGAAGGTATGGCCTTTTGAAGTGCGCTGCACTCTAATTGGACAAAAATGTAGTTTGGGGCTTGCTGGGTTATTATTACCCACGCTGACCCCCTTGATAGCGGCCAATCCGCATGTCGTTAAGGGAACCTGCCGTTCCCACGACGAAGGGAGCTGTAGTGCTGGGGGTCTGGATTCCGTTAGCTTGGCCCGTAAAATCAAGGCCCATTTTAATCAAAGGATGGAGGGTCAGTTCTGGGCATCCAATTACAAAACCAGATGTTGGACAAGGGTCACCCTGACCAGCTCATTAGGCTTGTTTTAGTGCAAAGATATTGAGAGGGACTGCTTCTGTTTTGGCTACTTGTAATTTTGCCAACCGAATGGGCAAATTGTGTTCATTTTGGATCTATTCTTTGATGGGGACAAGATTTGATCAATTGTGCTTACTTTGAGCAGTTTGTTAACAGACACTGAAACATTTGTGAAAGCATGCTGAATATTCACAAGATCACCACTGTCTGCCTCAGGGAAAGGTGGTTGAAGAGCCGTCAATCAATTATGAAGGCAAATAACACACAGTCCTTTTATGCAAATCATTTCACTTTGCGGCCACCTTGGAAACATCCCCAGGCAGTTATTTTCAATGAGCATTATAGACATACAGCGAAACGGGGAAAGAAAACCTTTCAAATTATTTAAAAAGCTTTATAGGTTAATAAAAAGATGATATATCAACCAAAAAGGAGACATTGGGTCATTTAACCAAAGGCAGAACTTCCTTTCCAGGACAGGGAAACTGCAGGCTAAGCAATCCAAGGCACAATCTAAACACATGTACACTAGCGTTCAAAAAGAGTACTTTTTTGGGGGGAAAGCAACTAATACTTTTATTCAGCAAGGATGGATTATGCATTAAATTGATCAAAAATGACAGTGAAGACTAAAATAATGTTACTGAAGATTTCTAATTCAAATAAATACTGTTCTTTTAAACTTTGTTTTTCAAAGAGTCTTAAAAAACATGTTTCACAGATTCCAGAAACATTAAGCAGCTGTTTTCAACACTGATCATAATAAGAAATGTTTCTTGGGTGTCAAATCAGCATATTAGAATGCTTTCTGAGGGATCATGTGACTGAAGACTGGAGTAATGATGGTGAAAATTCAGCTTTGTGATCACAGAAATAATTTAGATTTTGAAATTAAAATGAAAATAGTATTAACTTTTAACAAAATGATTTTTCACAATATTACAGGTTTGACTGTACTTTTGATCAAATAAGTCTTGGCAATCATAAGAGACTTTAAAAGAAAAAACGTACCCACCCCAAACAGCCATTTCTTCAATATCTGAGAGCAATAACATTCTCTACAAACTGGTGTGAACAAAACTGACGTCACTACCAGAGCATCACTATTAGAAAACAACTGACAAGATACCAAATGCATGTAAATACAAATACATACTAAAGTGAGATGAGAAGTCTATAAAAGTGTCAGTTATAGAACACATCAAATTTACGCAATACTATTCTTTCTATTAACTACAAATGTTCTTTCAGTCTTTCTTTGACGTGCAGATACAAAGTGGTTAATGTTACGCAATAATATTTCACATGGAATTCTGCCAAAATCCCTGTGAAGTCCGCAATTAGAGAAAAATAAACAGCCATACAATAGACTTCTAGTGGCATCAGCCTTTTCTTATCCCTGCCAGGACATCTACAACCTCATTCCTGCCTCATGCAAGATCATCTCCTGTCTGTCTGTACTTGAGCTTCACTATGAAGCTTAACTCTGAATAACCCTTAAACACTGTGGGTGGAGTTGGGAAAAGGACCAAGTTTCGGTAAAAGATTCTGCATATTTTAAAGAGCACAGGAGGGGTGTGATCAAGAATAAATGCTCTTCCCAAGCTAATACTCCTTATATAAGATTCTAGCTAATGAGTTATTAGGGAAGAAGATGGGATCAAATTCTACCCTGTGCTACACCATCATTTAAAAGTTTTTTTTTTTTAAGAAATTAATACTTCAGCAAGGATGCAATAAATTAATCATAAGTGACATTAAATACACTTATAATTTTAAGATCGCAATAATAATCTTCAAATTGAATTTAGTGAATTTTGAATTTACTATGCTTCTTTTGAATTTTCTAATATCTAATCTTAAATTATAGTTGTTTTGAATAATTTCCACAAAAATATTAAGCAGTACAAATGTTTTCAATATGTATAATAATAAGAAACATATTTTGAGAATTTAATCAGCACATTAGAATGATTTCTGAAGGATCATGTGACATTCAAGACTGGAGTAATGATGCTGATAAATCAGCTTTGACTAATAATATATTTTAAAATATGTTAAAGTTTTGAGATGATCTTGAACTGTAATAATATTTCACAATACTAGTGTTTTTACTGTAGTTTTGATCAAATAAAAGCAGCAGTGGCCCGTTGCATGAAGCTAGATGAAAAAGCGAGTAGGTTTAGAGTTGACAAATCCAGACAAATCCAACCTGGTTTAGATCCAACCTGGTTTAGAATTAGATCAGGTTCAGCGGTCTCACAAAGCTTGGTATAAACGTTCTCTATCAAATCAGGTTTAATCCAGAGGTTGTGACTGAAGTGTTTGCACCTGAAAGTGAGACACGTGCAGCAAAGAGCCAATCACACTGAACATGGAGAGCGTCAGCAATTCACTTCCCTTCTGAAGATTAAGGGACCATTTGCAAATTATTATGAAACTTAAAGCATTTACAAGGCAGGAATAAACACTGCTCCGGAGCAGTATGTAGCATAAATTACCATGGCGATAAACGTAATCCACCTTCTTGAGCCCGAAAAAAAAGAGTTTGCTCAAACTAATCTTGAACTTATCCGGGTAACAATTGAAACCAACTTCGTGCAACAGGCCACTGGTGAGCATAAGAGACTTCTTTCAAAAATTTTACCAACCCCAAACTTTTAAACGGACATTTACCTTCTATTTTTCAGTATCGTTCATAGTGCCTTGTATTGATCTTATTTCTTGTTCTTGATTCTTAACCATTTGCTCATTTTGACTGTGAATATTAACAATGAGAGATATTAAACTATATAAACTTGTTCAAAAGGGAAGTTTTCTTTTTCACTTCTCTCACCATTAGACTAGTCCATTAGCTCTAAAACATCACTTTGGTTTTGCATTTTTTTGACTTTTCAGTCATACAACTCTTTAAAGAAACGCCTCAGTGACTGAAACATGTTCATTCACCAGCATCAGTGAGTGTAAACCGCTTCAGGTAACTTAACATCTGTGCTCAACGCTCATATAAATGTTACACCAAAAGATTTTAGCATCTAGCTTTTACTGAATTTCCCCTAGAGGAACTCATTCACATAACTGACATGACTAAAGGAAACTGCCTTGCTTTTATCCCTTTAGCTTTGATCTGTACATCCCAGGGGAATTATCTAACTACACTGTGTCAATCATTGTGAAAATACTTCAATCATTTCAGCCAGTGTTACTGTTATTAGGCAGGTTCAGGTAGATGGATGTTCAGTTGATATGTTTAGCTACTATCTCTGTCTTCATTCCTTCTAGGAATACCCAGTGCTCTTTATCAGTCTCTAAATTGTTTCTCATTATTTTCTTCTTTTATTCTCTTATTTCTGCTCTCCAGCCTGGGGATCTCTTTACTCAAGAGACGAAGACACATCGGCAAACATGTCTGTCGCTTTCAATGTACAGAACCCAACTGTTCGCATTACCATTTTTGCCTAGCTGCTGAACAAAGTAAGCTGTGATTCGTAGATGCTGTGTTCATTTTATCAACAAAGATTACTGATAAAATTTTTTGTTAATTAAGTGAGGAGGGGGTTTATTTTATTTTAGGCAACAATGATAATGACGGGGAAAAAAACGGGAAAAGTGCATCATGACAATAATTAATTAATTTTAATTAAACCATACAAAACTATAACAAGTTCATTAAAAAAAAATCACCGCAAAATATTAAAGCACTATAACAATGAATATTATTGTTTCAAATAATCTAATAGTAATGTTGGGCATTGAACCTCACAAGCTGAATAGTGAACACCGGTAAACTGAAACATTTTGCTCACAATACATAACCTATGAGATTAGTCCGATATATACAATGTATATGTCACGTTATGAATATGCACTTCCCATAATAAAGCACTTAAATACAGACATGAATAACTAAAGCCTAAGGAATTCACAGCACTGTATTACAATAGTGACGCCATTATAATTTCAGAAGGCAAGTTCTTTACAACAATGACATGTTTTCACATACGTATAGTGTTTGATAAATATATAAAAATGTTGGTCTTCAATTAAAATGTTATTTTGGTCAACATTTACAGTGGAGAAAATAATAATTTGGGTCCATCGGCCCCTCAATGCAGTGAAGTCATCCTGTACCCTTAGCAGAGAAACAGCCTCAAAGCATAATGTTTCCAACTCCGTGCTTGACTGTAGGGATGGTGTTCTTGGGGTCATAGTCAGCATTTCTCTTCCTCTAAACACGACAAGGTGAGTTGATGCCAAATAGCTCAATTTTGGTCTAATCTGACCACAGCACTTTCTCCCAAACCTTCTCGGAATCATTTAGGTGTTCATTGGCAAACTTCAGATGTGCCGTCTTGAGCAGGGGGACCTTGCGGGCGCTGCAGGATTTCAATCCATTGCGACGTAGTGTGTAAAAAATGGTTTGCTTTGTGACTGTGGTCCCAACTGCCTTGAGATCATTAACAAACTCCCGTGTAGTTCCGGGCTGATTCCTCACCTTTCTTATGATCATCCGTACCTCATGAGGCGAGATCTTGCATGGAGCTCCAGACCGAGGGTGATTGATGGTTATTTTGTATTTCTTCCGAATAAAGGCACCAACAGTTGTCTCCTTCTCACCAAGCTTCTTGCTGATGGTCTTGTAGCCCATTCCAGCCTTGTTCAAGTCTACAAACTTGTCCCTGATGTCCTTTGACAGCTCTTTGGTCTTGCCCACGGTTGAGGAGAGGTCTTTTATACACATAACGAGCTGACATTAGAAGTACTCTCCTAAAGTGACAGGACTAATCTGTGTTTCACATGGGCACATAACCAATCTGTGGGAGGCAGAAATCTTGCTGGTTGGTAGGGGATCAAATACTTATTTTACTCGATCAAATGCTAATCAATTTATAACCTTGTCTCTAAAGTCTCTATCCATTAAAATAAACCTACCGTAAAAAATTACAGACCCTTCATTTCTTTATAGGTGAACAAACTTACTAAGTCTAAAATACTAAATTATTTTCTCCACTGTAGATTGCATTTTAGTCAAAGTAAAATTGACAAAAATTAATGAAAATGACAAATACCCAGTATATGAGCACAACACTATCTTTCCTTTGTGAAATTCAGAGAAATTAGAACCATTCCAGGCCTCCATGGAATCTGCAGAACTCCACAGAATTTGAATGCCTGTTGTTCACAAAGTTCAACACATTTATTCCTGCAACTCTGTTGTTCTTTCATTGAACATTTTAATACAATTTTATATTTTTTTTTAAATAAAGCTGTTAGCTAACAATAAGTGTTAGAAAATGTCCAAAATGTTAATATGATTGCTCATCTCATCTTAACCCAATAAAACAACAAAATTACTTTCTGAGAGTACGTCAGCAAGGTAGGGCCCATTGGATCTTCCCTTTTTTCCCACATTCAGCCTTTAATCTACTGAGGAAAATTGATTCCTGCAATTATAGCAACATAATGGAGTTACATTATAGTTATGAAAATGACTAAACTAAAATTGCTTCAAATTTGGAATCGGCTACATTACAGCAGTTTAATTATGTGTGGAATCACCTGACCAGTCCTGGGGCAATTTGAGCGATCACACCTGCAGGCCTTCACACAATCCACTGGAACCTCTGATGGCAGGCCATGTTCCCTGTCGTTTATTCACCTAATGATTACCACAGAAACCATGTGCACCGATTGACCCTCCAGACTGCGGAAAAGAAAAACAGAGGGAGAGAGAAAGTGAGATAAGACTGTGAGACCTACTTACCACACAGTCCTAAATATAGCCACCGCTGACCATTTTTGATACATGTGAGCTTTCCCATAGAGATTACATGTTGGATGTATGTCCCAGTTTTAACTGGGTCTCTGCTACTGGGCATTCTGGTGATCTACTAATGCATGTCTTTCAAGTTTATAGCACATATTTTGCAAAAAGAAGAGGAATAGAAACATAGAACATACATACATACTTGCATCTTTTTTCTTTTTTTCCAATACTTTAACATTTCTGTAATGATCTTAAAGGTGATTCATGTCATTTTTTGCCTAGAAAAGTATAAAAAATACCATAATATGTTAGCAGTTATCTTGTTAATTCACATTCTTGATTCACCTAAAAACAATTCTACAGCCAGTTATTCTACTACATGTTTTTCGGAATGTCTGGTTTTGTTTTGGTCCGTGTGATCCCACGCACTGCCAATTTACCAAGAGTATTTCAACACCGAGAGTATCCAGTTGGCAGAAAACACTGCACCTTGCAGCCATGGAAGCCAACATACAAACTGGGTCAGAGAGGTCACAGATTCTACCTGACCTAAAAAGCCTCGGCATCCATCTAAAAAGCTCTATGACCACAGGCATATTAAAACACGGAAAAATCAACACATCAACTGCACTCGTTCCTGTAGTGTGTCCCCAATCTGGCAACCCACCCGAGTATCCAGTCTCAGGAGGAGAGGGTGGAGCAAACAACTCTCTCCAGTATTTTGAATTTGGACTGCAGGACCCATTTCAACCAATATTACATACTACACCTTTAACAGTTAGGACTGAATAAATAAAGTATACTGATTTTCTGATTTATAACAAATATTAATTTGACAATCCCAATACTGATTCTTAAAATCACAATTATAGACTCTTTTAAACCAATTATTTTTGGTGAAACCATACAGCACAATAGGTGTAATACTAATCCATTTCAAACTTTATTGAATAAACAACAAATACAGCATGACCAAAGTAGTTCATTTCCTAAACAAATGACTCTTTTGAGCTGGTTCTATGAACCAAAAATAAACAGCATGGCCATTGTAGTCCACAAAACACAGTTTGAGAAAACAAATAGAACCTAATAGAACCTGTTAGGCTCTTATACAATTTAGTTCAATTCAACAAGTCAAACAAATGACTTTAATAAACCAGTTCTTTAAACGAATAGTCTAAAAAGCCATTTACAGATTTGAATCAAATCTAAAACACTGTTCTGCATGAATTAACCGAGAGAATTTCTTTTACAGTGCAAGCAATATGGACAAAACTTAAATACACCTTGATGAATTGGTTATCGAATTAGTTTATTGATACAGTCCTACATTGGAAATCACTTGTAATTTCATCATTACAATCCTAACAAATCCTTCTATGCAAATGTCCTTGTTTTTTGTGTGAATGAGTAAGTGTGTCCTACTGCGTGAGAAAGTGACAGCTACAAAAGTGTGTTGCGACAGGCATGCATGCGCTCTCAGAATCAGTGTGACACGGAGCACAGGAGGGGCTGAGTGACCTTTGACCTTCAAATGTCAAAATCAGACACATCGCAAAACAAAGACAAGAGAAGCTTCAACCCCTTTTCACCTCGACTGCATCAGAAAAATCGGTGTGTGTGTGTTTACTTTAACGATAAGAAGTAAACAGAGACTGATAAAGCGTAGGAATTTCTACTACAGTGTGTGGCAATAGATGGCAGGCTGTGTGACCTCCAAACACAGATACATGAATCGCTGTGCGGAGTTGAGGGTGTTAGATTACAGAAATAGAGCGGTGTGTGTGTCACCTTGGTTATCTTTTCCTAAGCTCTTATTAGCTGTATGCTTTGAAGATGTTCTAATAGCTCTGCTCCAGGGTCCTCTCCAACCAGAGCCTCTACCTAGCACGGGTTTCCCAATCACAAAACCCTTTCTTTCACTCTCTGGTTCACATCAGATTATCTAGTAAAGAGACAATTACAGGTTGTTCAATGGAATAAGAGCGTTTATAAACTTACACACCTACTGACTCTCTGTGGAGTACAGCTGCTCGATTAAAATGGCAAATCATATTATTTCATGTGATTATTGGTGGGAAATATAGTTCAGCAAAATGTAATACTAGGTTAACTAATGCAAGTTAAAAAAAAACAATTATTGAAGACAATAAGAATACAATAAGATGAAAAAAATGAATTACAGACAAAAGGACAATAGAATAGTTTTAACTCGATTATGTTGTTTACATAATCACTGGATTCTAAAATTGATTTAAAAACTAATGAATTTGATTGAATAATCGCACAGCCTTACTGTAGAGGACGAACCCTACATATACACATCTAAGAGCAAACCAGGAGAAAACATGCAATATTAGCAGTGAATTTTGACAACTACTTTTGCATATACTATAACTTGCATTCTCAAGCCATCAGATTCAATATGGAGAATATTTTAACGTTCAAAGGGAATTGGTCTCACGATAGACGGAGGTGTCCTGGTTGACCTTCTGGACCCCCAAAGCCTGTCTGACTGACTCAGTCTAATTCTCAATGCGTAGTAATCCATTAACACGGTCAGTTAAGTTTGGTGGGAAGCAAACCATTAACGCATGACAGACAACAGTTCGCTAAATAGAGGAGGAATTATTGCTTGTTTAATTCCTGTGTGCTGGATACATATTCTCACCAGATCACAGAGAGAGATGAAATTTAAAGTCATGTTCAACTCAAAGGAGCACTAATAATTATAAACAGGAATGACACATTACAAATAACAGGGAGCATGTAATTTAACTAATTATATCATTTTGATTATAATATGAGCCTCCAAATGACTCTTAAGAGTCTCCTTAATTAAAAATAACTGATCTCAACGAAATCAATTGATTATGATACAACACTTTATTTACACAAACTTAATTTTATACTGTTCAATTTTGTTTTAATTTTGGAAGTATAATTTTGTTTTTAAATAAACTGTTAGCCTAAATACTCTCTTATATCCCTGTTATGTAATCAGCAACTTTAAGTCGTTCGGCTGATTTCCCCAACATTTATACTTACATGTATTTACTTTTAATCCAAAGGGACTTACAAATGAGTAATAAAGCAATTTGTCATAAGAGCCAATAATATTTGTAATACAGAAGAATTAGCTAGATTAGCTAGATACACAAACTAAAAAACTAACTTAAAAAATAGTTAGTACACAAACTAGAGAAATTAAATACAAAAACGGAGAGAACAATAAGAGTTAAATAGGGTTATTATCTTTTTTACATTTGTATTAATTAAAATAAAGATTAAATAAAATAAAATATAAAGATAAAGATATGATGAAAAACTTAAACTAAATGAAACTTAGAAATGTTGCCTTGGCAACCAACTAAAACAAGTTGAAGCGAAAAAAATAATAGCAGGAAATAAATGAAAACTAAAACTGCAATATAAATAACTTAAACCTAAATTGTATTTTTTTTTAATTAAACAAATCTAATAAATTTCACAAAAGCATATAACAAAATTACAAAAAAATTAAACTAAATTTAAAATGAGAACTGAAAATATAAAAAATAAAGGCCACATTGAAATATTAATAAAAACTTTAATAATATCTAAATTATGGAGACACTGGTATCGTTGTATTTTTGTAACACGTTGACTTGTATCTTTTGTGTGTGTGTGTGTGTGTGTGTGTGTGTGTGTGTGTGTGTGTGTGTGTGTGTGTGTGTGTGTGTGTGTGTGTGTGTGTGTGTGTGTGTGTGTGTGTGTGTGTGTGTGTTGTTTATTTATTGTATTGTCTGCTTTTATTTTGGACCTAGAGTCTGCAATAAAGTTTGATTAGATGATGATGATAATAATAAAAATAATAATATATAAATAAATGCTAAAATGACACTTGTGTAAACACTTTAACATTCCAACAAATGGCATGTGTTACCATGTGATAGGCAGTGTTGGGGAGTAACGGAATACATGTACCGGCGTTACGTATTCAGAATACAAATTATGAGTAACTGTATTCCGTTACAGTTACAATTTAAATAGTTGGTATTTAGAATACAGTTACATTGTTGAGATCAATGGATTACATGACGATACTTTTCTGTTTCATGAGTTTATTCACTCTCTAAATAAATTAAGGCAACTCCATGCATTTCCCAGAAGCCCCAATATGAAAACGAAAAAATGAGCGGTTTGCGTGATCAGTCACAATGGAGTCGGAAGAGGAGAAGTGGGAGCTAGAGGTAGAGAGGGAGCCGGGACAACAGAGCCAGGGCAAGAATGCGTTTCTATCTTGGAAATTCAAACAGCATTTCACATTAAAGAAAGAGAAAGGAGAACAAATGTAACTGTTTATAAGTTATTAGTTTTTAATAGTTATTAAATATAAGTTTTTTTTTTATTAGCCAGGGGTAGTCGTCTGCTGTAGTTTTACTGGTCGCCTTGCTATTTTATAGTTGTATCAGGTAGGCTACTAGCTACAGGGCTGTAACGATATGCGATATGAAACCGAAATCGCGACACTCAGATCCATGAACCTGTGTCGCGTGTGAGAAGGCAGAATCGCGACCCACTCCTTCCAACTCCAACTTCCAACACTGTGAGTTATCCTTCCCGTCCAGATCCAATGCTAACACATCTTTAAATTACTATTAGTATAATTTGAATTTAACATTAGGCTATAAAATACGTAGACCTACACCACAAAACTAGTTGCGGAATATTTATTTAAAATTTAGCAATTGCGTTGGACGTGACATTTGCAGTCAAAACTTGAAATGTAAATTCTCAGAAAATGCATTAATACGAATATATCGAAACGTCTGTTTATATATCCATACTCCCTTAATAAAGGAGTCCAGACATTAGAAAAAATCTGTCTACACATGCGTTTTATATTTAATATGAGGGAAATAAACATGCGTGACACAAAAAATATTTAACCTTTAGGCCAAATATTTTTTAGTAGGCTACTTCTGTGAATTAGGCTACTGCGCAAAGCAAAAGTAATACCCACCGGATGAAGAAGGGTTGGCTCTCCACAGAACATAAAATATTCATTTTATTTTATTTTTCTTGTTAACATTTATGAGGAAAAAACAATGTTACGGACGTGACCACTCTGAAAGCGGCACTAAGAGACTGCTTTAAAACTTTCACAGAGACATAAAACAGATGCACAAAGCCTTTCTTTAAAGTGAATTTCGATTTGTATTAATTGTATGTTAATTTTAATCAATGTTTCATCAACCAATTGCCTGGAATAAATAAATAAGTTGTAAATATAGCAGACAATAGATACCACCGCACGGAGGCGCTGGTGCGTGAACTGGGGCTAGTCTCATCAATGAACCGAAACTTAGCGTATAAGGTAGGCTATAGCCTACTTGCCTCACAGACATGTCTACTTTTAAACAGAATAATTCAAAACGAAAGAAAACAGACTGCTCTCTGTTTATGTAATCCGTATGAAATGTGCATTTCTCTCCGGCGCGTTCACTAGGATGCTGCGAAGAACGCGAGTCAGCATAGTCAACTTCATCTTTGCAGCCGACACTAACATATTCAGTCATTAGGCTATTTTTCCCGGTTCTTTGTGACAGCTTTTAGGTGCTTTATTGGCAGCGCCACCTTTACATGTTACATGAACGCGTCACCACCTCATCACCGCACCGGTGACCGCAACATACATAGTCTTTGTTCTTCTATAGCAAATTATAATATATTGCACTTTCAGGGAGGCATGGGCCTAACACATTCAGCCAGTTGGAACAGAAAAACACACCAGAATAGGTCTGTTTAGCAAGCAGGATTTGATGGCCGCATTCCTACACTTATAAAATGCAATTCAATGTGGAAGTAATCCAAGTATTCAGAATACGTTACTCAGATTGAGTAACGTAACGGAATACGTTACAAATTACATTTTTGGGCATGTATTCTGTATTCTGTAACGAAATACGTTTTGAAAGTATCCTTCCCAACACTGGTGATAGGCAAGGGCTACCTGTTTGGTCGGCCAATGTAAGATAAGTGGAGTGTTTGAAAAACCTGTTTGAAAAGCCATTCATATGTAATTCTGTTTAAGCGCCACTAGAGGAGAAAAAGTCCTACATTTCAGCTTTAATTAATTGCTAAACACGACACTTGAAATCAGCAATGTTTTGACTTGCAAAATGAATCTCTCTCTCTTTTAGAGGAATATTTGCACTGTGTAACTAGGGGATTTCCAATTAACTTATTTCTGAAAGGCCGACTACTCACCAAACAAAGCCACCAACTCCTTTCATGGGTAAGGCATAGCACAAGCTATAACCTGCTTTCACACTTGCCATGTTACCAAAAAAAAAAGCTCTCACGACTGGATTTCGACTATGTTCTAAACATGATCAAACTCCTTTAATCTCCAACCACCCCTGCGCTAAAGCAATGATTTTAATCAAAGAGATAACAGCATGCAGTGACACTGGAAAATGTCCCGTCGCACTTTATACATTTCCGTTGTTTCGGTTTAACATTCCTTCCGAGAGTGTCGGAGACTGTGTGTGACTGTGGATTAGTAAAGTAGAATCTAGGTTACAGACAGTAGACGGGTCCATCTGGTGTTGTCTTATTCTCTAACCTGTTAAATCCCTCCATCACCACCTGGACGAATAGACAACACAATGGGCAACAGTTTTAAAGCACACACATTAGGGTATAACAATTAACTGTCTCTCTTCTGCTATGAGTTTCTATGCGTGTGTGTTAACCGCACAGGTGTGTTGTGGTTAATCTCCAGATGTGATCTCACTATTGATGGAATCATATCTTCAGGCAGAGGAGGAAGTCTTGACAGTGAGGTTCATTAACAGCAGCTCTCTCGCTCCCTCTTCGCTCTATCACTCATTCAGACCTACAACTGCACTACTGCTCATTCATACGCTGCACTACAAACACTAGAATGACATAGATGAGATAACAAGTGTACTTTGGCAAATACATGCGCTATTACCCTTAAAAATGTAAAAAATTAACTATAGTTTTACAGTTAGACACTACTAAGTTTGTGGTTGGTGAGAGTTTTTTAATGTTTACTTTTTTTAATGTTTTAATGCAAGTATATGCTCAGCAAGGCATTTATTTGATAATAAATACACTAAAAACAGTAATATTGTGAAATGTTATTACAATTAAAATAATTTATATTTTAATTCATTTTAATGTAATGTAATTTATTCCTGTGATGGCAAACTTGAAATAAGCAGCATTTTTCAATGCGTTGATGTATTTTCCACTGAAACAGGAAGACAGAGCGGGACATTCAGCAGCTCCTCCCCTTTTTCATAATAACCAATAGTGTTTTGCTTAGCCTTTGTTTTTATTGCTGAAATAAGAGTTTTGATTAAACGCCATGAGCGTAACGAGGCGCTGAGCATGTATTTAACCCTTTCACACGTAAGTTTAAAATATTCTAACTGACCCCCCAGCGTGAGTTTTTCAAGGCGACCGCTATTTAGAACTTGTCACTTTAATGTTTCCATGGTGACGCGTCATTGCTTGTCACCTGACAGCGCAACCACAACACAGCGCTGAATGAATGATGATCTGCTTTTATGTCATTTTCCCTTTTTTATTAAAAATGTCCACAAATGTATTAGCTGTAGCATGAAACACTGATATTCCGATCGTCAAATATGTGCAAGTGGATGTTTTTTGTTGTTTAAACACCTTTATAACGATCGCGTTAGTTGAGCTGTATGCGCGATGGGCGGCGCCATGTTAGTTTTTCTCACAGTTCAGAGAATCGGATCTGTTGGATTTACACGTCAATTCCTCCACTTCTCACGAAATACATGAAATTAAGTGGCCGGTGAACTGGGAGTCGAATAGGGTCAAATGTAAAGCTACTTACACAATGTGTTTCTGATATGAATAAAACGTGTCGTCTTATTATAATGTAAAGGATTATTATTGCCGCTTCCATAGACATCAGTGTGTATTTTACAAACTCAAAATCATTGTTTTGCTAGTACTTGTGTGTATTTAAATGTCTGAAACCTAAAATAAACATTATGTTGTTGAAAACACTCAATAGTTGTGATATATGACAGCACTGAGTGCGTCCTTCTCTGGCTCAGCGCCAGCAAAGAGCGAAAGCACGTTTGAATTTAGCAGTTGATCACGTGATGCACTGACCGTTCTAATCACACCGGTGTGATCGTACGTGTGAAAGGGTTAACGCTCAAGCGCTGAGCGGCCGGCGTTTTTTACTGGTCGCCGAGAGTTGAAATATGTTCAACCAGCAGAGCTAACCGAACAAAATGGATGAAAAATATTTTTTTAGTATGAAACAAATTATCTGCGAAATCAGTTACAAGTAAACTGTGCTGTGGATATTCTGTATCATAGCAACGAATTGTCTCAAGTGAAAAAACGCAGCACTGCCAAAACGCTCTCAAGCGCCCACAGCGAGGCGTTTTCAGCAGAGCGCCTAGCGTTTTCAGCCGGCTAAAAGCGCTTTGGTGGACACAAGGCCTTAGAGCTAATAATTTAAGGCCAAGTCTCAGTCATGAAGCTCTGCAGATTGTAATCACATTAAAGATTATACATATACGATGGCACTGTTAGTTCAGCTCTTCAGTACCTTAGTGTATTAGTGCCCTGAGTTTAAAAAGGTCATGAAACAAGTGATCCAATGACGAAATACCACTAGGCTTAGAGCTGTGCTGCCCAGTACGCTGCATCTTCAGTGACTATTCAGAGAGCCAGGGACCAGGGTAATATGTTAAATGCTAATGTGGGATGCAAGGCCTTTGCTTATATTATCATCCATGTCTGTGTGTGGTCTTGAACAAATTCATGATTATCTATAAGTCACTGCAAATGAGAAGTAAAGGAAAGAGCAAGAAACAAAGAAAGAAAGAGACTTCAACCAAAAGAGGACAATAGCCTACTTGAGTGAGCCAAATGCTCCAAATTAAAACAAAGAGAAGAGAACAAAGGTAGAATGAAAAGGAAGAGCGTAAGAGAGGAGAAGACTGAAGTGTCTGACTTCAACAGCGGAAAGTCCTCTTTCTTTTCCTGGACAGCTGAGGGTCTTATTATGGGATTAAAGCTAAACATTGGCCCAAAGGAATGTTCTGTTGGTCTGGGCTGTGATGTCAGTGTGTGTGTGTGTGTGTGTGTGTGTGTGTGTGTGTGTGTGTGTGTGTGTGTGTGTGTGTGTGTGTGTGTGTGTGTGTGTGTGTGTGTGTGTGTGTGTGTGTTTTCTGAGGTGGTACTGGGGGGGGGATGGTGTTGGCTGATTGCCCAGGGTGGCAGATCAGTTTCGTTGATGTGTGAGTGTGTGTGTGCGTGTGTGTGTGTGTGTGTGTGTGTGTGTGTGTGTGTGTGTATATATATAAAGCAAAGAGGGAGATCTATAAGGAACAGCTGCTGTATAAAGCACAGAGGGGCACTTAAAGTACAAGGTGACTCTGACAGAACTCTTAAAATACAACTTGCCTCCAGTGCGTTTGCCACCTCAAGTGCCAACAGACCACACCGCAACAGCATCTATTCAAACAAGAGCGTAATCACAGCCATGCTAAAAGTCATCACAACCGCACAAATGCAAGTATGGATGCCTGTCACGGTTCTGTCACAGCTATTCTGGTTATTCTTGGTTTGGTGACAGAGCCGTGACATTCCTGGTCTTGTGTTTGTGTATGGTCTTGTTTACTGTGACTGTATGGCTGTCATGAGTTCTCTGTGTGCCATGAGCGGTTGTGGATTGTCTAGCCCTTCCCACCTTGTTACCTCGTTATTGGATTATTGGCTTCACCTAGTTTCCCTCGTTACCCTCTTTGTTTGCTTTCCTATTTAGTCTCCCTGTGTTTGCTGTCCTGTGCTCGTTCATTGTTAAAGTTATGGGTGCTGAGTTGTGTGTAGTTCTGTGCCTGTCATGTTCCTGGATTTATTATTTAGTTCTTGAGACCTAGTTTTCCTTTGTTTGTTTGTTTGTTTGACTTAATTAAACACGTCTTCACCTCTGCACTTGAGTCCTCACACTATTCTCCGCGGCCGCCCCGTGAAAGAATGAACAAGCCAATTTGAGGACTCAGCGGAGAGAGAGACTGGAAACAATGATGTCCGGTTCCAGCAGTAGGGGGATTCGTATTCCTTCCACCACTACCCAGGAGGAGAGGAGAGAATAATTGGGACCTCCTGTGACATAATTTGAGCTCTTCACTATAGGTGCTCGTGAGACTGCAGAGAGAAAGGGCTGCCACAGGTCAAGTTGGAGGAATCGGGTAAACTCTTGACAGCTTTCCGAAACCCTGTTCTAACACCACCAGGGAGACCAGGCCATCTGGTAGAGAATATTTTGAGGGAACCCGTCTTGCCAGATTTTCTGGAACCCGGGGAGGTCGGAAGAGAGGAGATGGTCGAGAGGAATCTCGACGCCATTCTCCGCTTCAACTTGGGTTGATCCCAGAACCAGTGGTCCTGAGCCCGGTGGTCCCTAGCCCGGGTGTCCAGGAGGACTCAACACCGGTCGAGAGAGAGCGGTCTACGATCTCTGGCCTGTTGCCCGTGGTGACCGACGAGACGGCTGTATCTCCACGCGGTCGGACTCCACGCGGTCGGAGCCGGCGGAGGAAGAGAGCTGTCCGGTCATCGGGTCATGTGGTTCCTGAGATCTCGTGTCCTGTGGTGTCTGAGCTTCCGGCTATGGCCAGGGAGAGAGTTCATGTCACTTCGGCAGAATTAGAGACTGTTCACGTCCCGTCTGCCGGGCCGAAGATCGTTCCAGAGCCAGTGTTTCTGAAACCGATTCTCGGGGCCTCTGAAACGTTATCGGGCTACTTCGAGCGTCTGGCCAGAATCCTGGATGTGCCTTTCGGACCCGTCATGCCCGCCGCTGTTCCTGAGCCGGAGCCAGTGTCTGCTGTTTCTGAGCCGGAGCCAGTGTCTGCTGTTTCTGAGCCGGAGCCAGTGTCTGCTGTTCCTGAGCCGGGGCCAGTGTCTGCTGTTCCTGAGCCAGCGTCTGTTCCTGAACCAATGTTTGTTTCTGTCCTTGTGTCTGTTACCGTTTTGGTGTCTGGTGTCTGTTACTGTTTTGGTGTCTGTTACTGTTTTGGTGTCTGTGGCTGTCCTTGTGTCTGTGGCTGTCCTTGTGTCTGTGGCTGTCCTTGTGTCTGTGGCTGTCCTTGTGTCTGTGGCTGTCCTTGTGTCTGTTACTGTTTTGGTGTCTGTTCCTGAGCCGGTGTCTGTTCCTGAGCCGGTGTCTGTTCCTGTCCTTGTGTCTGTTGCTGTCCTTGTGTCTGTTGCTGTCCTGGTGTCTGTTGCTGTCCTGGTGTCTGTTGCTGTCCTGGTGTCTGTTGCTGTCCTGGTGTCTGTTGCTGTCCTGGTGTCTGTTGCTGTCTTGGTGTCTGTTACTGTTTTGGTGTCTGTTCTGGTGTCTGTTACTGTTTTGGTGTCTGTTCCTGAGCCGGTGTCTGTTGCTGTCCTTGTGTCTGTTGCTGTCCTTGTGTCTGTTGCTGTCCTTGTGTCTGTTGCTGTCCTTGTGTCTGTTGCTGTCCTTGTGTCTGTTGCTGTCCTTGTGTCTGTTGCTGTCCTTGTGTCTGTTGCTGTCCTTGTGTCTGCTGCTGCTCCTGAGCCGGTGTCTGCTGCTGCTCCTGAGCCGGTGTCTGCTGCTGCTCCTGAGCCGGTGTCTGCTGCTGCTCCTGAGCCGGTGTCTGCTGCTGCTCCTGAGCCGGTGTCTGCTGCTGCTCCTGAGCCGGTGTCTGCTGCTGCTCCTGAGCCGGTGTCTGCTGCTGCTCCTGAGCCGGTGTCTGCTGCTGCTCCTGAGCCGGTGTCTGCTGCTGCTCCTGAGCCGGTGTCTGCTGCTGCTCCTGAGCCGGTGTCTGCTGCTGCTCCTGAGCCGGTGTCTGCTGCTGCTCCTGAGCCCTGGCCGGCCCGAGGGGTCGTCTCCGCCCTGGCCGGCCCGAGGGGTCGTCTCCGCCCTGGCCGGCCCGAGGGGTCGTCTCCGCCCTGGCCGGCCCGAGGGGTCGTCTCCGCCCTGGCCGGCCCGAGGGGTCGTCTCCGCCCTGGCCGGCCCGAGGGGTCGTCTCCGCCCTGGCCGGCCCGAGGGGTCGTCTCCGCCCTGGCCGGCCCGAGGGGTCGTCTCCGCCCTGGCCGGCCCGAGGGGTCGTCTCCGCCCTGGCCGGCCCGAGGGGTCGTCTCCGCCCTGGCCGGCCCGAGGGGTCGTCTCCGCCCTGGCCGGCCCGAGGGGTCGTCTCCGCCCTGGCCGGCCCGAGGGGTCGTCTCCGCCCTGGCCGGCCCGAGGGGTCGTCTCCGCCCTGGCCGGCCCGAGGGGTCGTCTCCGCCCTGGCCGGCCCGAGGGGTCGTCTCCGCCCTGGCCGGCCCGAGGGGTCGTCTCCGCCCTGGCCGGCCCGAGGGGTCGTCTCCGCCCTGGCCGGCCCGAGGGGTCGTCTCCGCCCTGGCCGCCCGAGGGGTCGGTAGTGTCACGATTCTGTCACAGCTATTCTGGTTATTCTTGGTTTGGTGACAGAGCCGTGACATTCCTGGTCTTGTGTTTGTGTATGGTCTTGTTTACTGTGAGTGTATGGCTGTCATGAGTTCTCTGTGTGCCATGTGCTATTGTGGATTGTCTAGCCCCTCCCACCTTGTTACCTCGTTATTGGATTATTGGCTTCACCTAGTTTCCCTCGTTACCCTCTTTGTTTGCTTTCCTATTTAGTCTCCCTGTGTTTGCTGTCCTGTGCTCGTTCATTGTTTAAGTTATGGGTGTTGAGTTGTGTGTAGTTCTGTGCCTGTCATGTTCCTGGATTTATTATTTAGTTCTTGAGACCTGGATTTCCTTTGTTTGTCACTTTGTTTGATTTATGTTTTACTTAATTAAACACGTCTTCACCTCTACACTTGAGTCCTCACACTATTCTCCACGGCCGCCCCGTGACAATGCCTCGATATTAAAATTAATCAATACTGATAAGCTGACCACTATTTGTTTATGTTATGGCCAATATCCTTTAAATGCAGATATTAAAATTCTATTTTGTCATATAAATAAAAAATAAAACACTAACATTATAATGTTCAGTGTGAAAAATGGATATGTTATGATTATATTATATTAAAGATTAACTTTAGGTGAGCATTAGCTGGCGGAAATCTAAATGTAAAATATGGGAATTAAGTTTAAGAAATTAATATTTTCATGGATACATTAATTAAACCTCAAAGGTAATAGTAAAAATATATATATAATGTGTTTGTAACATTTATAACACTGATTTTTTTTTGTGCACAACAAATAAACGTGGTACCGATAAACAAAAAATAAATAAATAAATTGCAAAATGTATTAAAGAAAATGTATGTTGGTGGTTTGAATTTCCTTCCATCCAAAAGTAACATGACATAACTCTGACTTGATTAAATAAACAATTACATAAACACACACTCCCACAATGAGAGTATGAGTAGTATTATGCTTTGTTTATTAATTCCTTTGTTTCTCTGTTGAGTCACAGTGCGGGCATCAGATGTGAAAGTCATACTGTGAGGGGAGTGTGTGGGGTGTGCACTGACAATTAGTTTGTGTGTGTGCTGGACTTAAGCTACAAGCCATACATACAGAAATTACTCACAACATTGTGCTACAGGTTACATAATAATAAAGCACATGCGCCCAATATCAGTCCCGTAGATACAGTAACCAGATCAGATTATTGTATGCTGAATATCACACTGCAACAATTACCAAAATGTTTCCTTAAGAACCCAGAGGAACTAACCAGCTCCTGTCAAAACGGTTCAAAAGATGCAAATGAAGCCACTCTCATCATTAGCAATAATGAATCCATTTACCATAACGAGGTCAACCTCCGGGCCTCATATGCTTCACGAACCTTGAACATCTCTACACAACTCAAATGAGGGTTTTATTTAAACACACACTTCTCCATTTCCCTCTGAAATAGCTGCGTTCAGAGCATAACTAAGTACATCTGCTCAGCTCGTGTTTGACAACATTTACTATAATCACTCAATTTGTTTTGTGTTCATACAACAGCTGACTGGAGCAGCTCGATTACTGTCTGTATGAATGAATAACTGAAGTCAAGCCCTTTTTCTATTTTTGCAATAAGATAAATAAATGGCTATAAATACAATGACTAAAGTAAATATCACAGATGACAACTTTCATAACAGAAAAGTCTTTTCACAATTGGTATGATTTTATGCAGCATATATTGATGCTATATTGTTTTTTTCGGCATATATATATATATTACAGATTTTTTTATTTATCACTATCGGACGATATTCGATAGTTAAAAGGTGCATTGTTCATTTCCCACATTTTCATATTTAAATTTTAAATAACTACCCTCTTCTCATTATATCGTGTTGCTTAAATTCACTGTAGCATTTACGATGACGGTTTTAGTCTTAAACTTTTATTTGCAATTTATTAAATACAGTTTTTTGGTACCATATCAGTTATTGGTTCATATTACAGTTATCAAATTATCATACCATATTCAGTTTTATCATATCATATTCATATTACAGTTGTTATCAGTCGGCACTGAACATATATTACTCAATATTGGATATTTAATTGTGTGCTCATTTCCCGTTTTGACATATATTATAGCTTTGCCATCATTTAACTTAATCTTAATCTTTAAAAACACCGTTAGATGTAATCTTTAGCAGATTCCAAAATTAATATCCAATTGTTCATTCTGTAATTATGTTGTGTTGCCTAAATTCACTGAAGTATTTAACAATTTATTTAAATTTTCAATTTTATTCAGACAAAAGTATTTAGACTAAATAGAATAGAATCTTAAGAGTCTTTTTATCAATTAGCCATAACATGAAAATAATCCTCAGTGAACTCAGTTTTCGCATACTGCACATAAGTGCAAAAAAAAGAAGCATGGTTTCTGTAGCTAATTTGAAAAGCTGCTTTCGATAAGGTAAAAATCTGTGCTATTACTAAAGGAGACATATGCTGAATGTTGAGGCTGAACAAAGGAGTACAAAAATACTCAAAAGAAAACTATTGCAGAACAGAGCCACATACAAAGAGATGAAAGACAAAACCCAACTGATTCATCAGATCAATTACTGTGCAGAGAATTTGCATATAGGTTTAGCGTAGCCAAGCGAATTATCGTCTAAATCTCCATCTATTCCTGGACTCCTGTGTGCCGTTAATTCTTTTATCTTCTGATAGATTGATTTGGCCGAATAGCTTTAGGCTACACACACACACCTCTCATCATGACTGAGGTGACATGAACACAAAAGATTCCTGGTGCTCACACTGTCAGCCATATGATTCATTAGTGTTCATTAGAGCACTACTATCACCTCGACACCAGGGTCAGTCCTCATTGTGATCACAGCTGAGAGACTGACACACCACACACACACCTGTATCTGAATATGTGTATGTGTGTGTGTGTGTGTGTGTGTGTGTGTGTGTGTGTGTGTGTGTGTGTGTGTGTGTGTGTGTGTGTGTGTGTGTGTGTGTGTGTGTGTGTGTGTGTGTGTGTGTGTGTGTGTGTGTGTGTGTGTGTGTGTGTCATTCATCCATCCCCATCTCCAGCATCAAAATCCAACAAAAGCGCTAGAAGGAAGAGAGAAGGAAGAAAGAAGAGGAAGAGAGGGAAGACAGGAGGTTAAAAGGATTTAAGAGCGACAGCTGCTGAAACTTTGTAATCCAACCATGTGATGATGTCACTCACACTGGCAAGACGAGTGGGAAGTGTCAAGGTCGAGCAGGACAAGGTCATTTGTACGAGACGGGACAGATGAGGGCAGTTTCTTCAGCTGTCTGTGAGAGAGAGAGACGGAGACAGAGAGATGGGCCGTGGAGCTAATGGCTTCATCAACATGTGAGTTTACTTAAGGTCAAGGGTGAACCTGACAACCCTAAAGCCAAAAGCCTGTCGGCGTGTCTGTGCGTTTACGACGTCTAAAAGTCCTCTTGTAAACTTTAATGATCCTTTACTCCTGCTTTTCTGCCTCATTTCAATAATGTGTCTAATTAGGGATTTGTTTAAATATTAACCCACAGATATTTCTCAACAGACACATTTATGTCCTTCAACCCTCAGAAACAGACGGACGGAGATAGATAGAGAAAATGTGAAAATCATATAAATCATAATCACACACATATATACACTACATTAAATGAACCACATCTCATAGTCGTGTGTGTTTGATTGTTGTGTGTGTGTGTGTGTGTGTGTGTGTGTGTGTGTGTGTGTGTGTGTGTGTGTGTGTGTGTGTGTGTGTGTGTGTGTGTGTGTGTGTGTGTGTGTGTTTTTGTGTACGAAATTATATATATATATATATATATATAATTTTATTTTGTATCGCCATGCTTTGATCCCTTAGAAAGGGCTGTTTGTGTGACAAAGTATTTTTTTCACCCTTTTATTAATGGACTGTGTTACATTGTGTGAGAGATTATTTGCTCAAAGTGTCAATGTTAGTGTGAAATTGAACACTACAGTATATATATGCCAATGTTGTTTTTGCACAAAGCAAGCCGATCCACTCTTCCATGTTGATAAGAGCATTAAAATGAGAAAAAATAATCAAGGTACATTTAGAATAGATAAAAATGTGCGATTAATTGCGACAGTTAACTATGACATTAATGTGATTAATCGCGATTAAATATTTTAACCGTTTGACAGCACCAATATATATACATATTATACACACACACTTAGTTAAAGGAGCTCAAATAAATCATAGCCTGAGATTTAAGCTTGAATCAGGTTGATGTGAGGTGATGACTTGAATCATGAACATGATTTGTAAAGCTCTTCCTCCATTTCCCCCTTTTCTCTTCCCAAGAGTGCAACAAAACATGGTTGCAGAGGTCTTAATCCATTCCCTCAGGGGGCTGCTAATTAATTATTTGTTAATGACTTCAGGGATTTCACAATGACACTTCAGTCGAGATGATGAGATGTTTGCTGGGTGTAGAGGAAGAGGCGGGGGAGTGTTTGGCAGACAGATTAGCCAGGTTTGCACTCACTGAACCAGGTGTGTGTGAGAGGCGGAGAGAACGTGTGGAGGTAATTGCAGAGCACTGGGTTCAACTAAGAGCCTTTGTGATTTCTTTACTAGGTTTTGAGGCGTGTGACGTTTATTCTTGAAAATGGATCTGTGGCCTCCTAAAGAGCGAAGGTTCCCCTTTTCCTCTCTTGATCCCTCGTTTCTTTCCTGTTTCTCTAATAAAGGCTTGAAGTGTGCAGAGGCATGAGGCTTTCTCGGACACCCCGCTGGTTTATGGGCCACCCCTGCCAGACACTTTGACAGGTCAAAATGTTGCACACCCAGGTCAAGAGGAGAAAAGGCCTCGGATCTGTGCGGAAACAACACATGTTTTAAAGGACATACACCTTCAGAACCAACTAACTCCCTCATTGCAACAGATTTAAGGGGCAAACCCACTACGCATTTCATTCTATTGACTTCCTATCTATCTATCTATCTATCTATCTTCAGTTTTCCCTTTAATTTTGAGTTATGTACTTATGCCATTTTTATTATTAGTTTTTTATACATTTCTAAATTATATGTATTTAATTTCAGTTATTTATTTATTTCAGTTCAATTAAAATAAAATAAAAAATAGTTTTTTTTAATAGTTCTAGGTTCCGTTTATGATAACAACACTGTCTCATAGATGACTGTCAATCATGTTATCACAACAATCCAGAAATGAAGAGAGAGATACACTGAAGGCATTAATATCTGGGTTACATAATTGAACCTTTAAGCTATGGGAGCAGTATGACCTTGAAACAAAGCATAAATAGACACACATCTATGCGCAGATTCACACTGATAAAGCCCTGCAGACACTGACCAGACTGATTTATTCTGCTTCTAACAATGCAGTCCACTTAACCACACCTCTTTCTCTCCGTCTCCCAGTCTTTCTCTCTCTCACATCCCTTCTCTGCAGTCTCTAGCTGTCCGTCATCATACCTCTACATCTGCGGTCCCTCCCTCTCACTCTCTGACAGAGCCTTGGTCTCCGTGTTTTGCGTGAATGTTTCTGTCCTACAAGATTGTTGCTTGTTTATTCAGACTGTAAAATTTTAGCATGGTGAGATCTTGGGTAAAAGTATGTGTAGTCATTACATGAAAGGAACATAAATGCTAAATAATAAGACTTTTATTGGTACCTCAGACAGGCATTATAGATTCATTCACACAACAGCTGATCCTGTCAAAACCAGTTTGAAGGCTAATACTTATTGCACATCATCCATTTCATCAGTTATCGGTGAGCATTCCAAACTAAGTGATGTACAATTTTGCCCTACAATCAAAGAAATATTTTATGATACCAAAATGTGTCAATTGCGGGGGGAATCACACCGTATATACACCAGAGCTTAAGGCTTAGTGGAGTGCAAGAAAGCAAGTGTGTGTATAGGGTGCGTGTGTGTGTGTGGTATACTGGTTTGATCATAGGTCTATGGCACCCCAGTGAGGCAGACTGTGGAATTACAGATCCTATATAGGGGTGTAGAGAAAGAAAGAGAGGAGAGGGATGATGAAATTCTGGCTGCTTTTCAGCAACGAACCGTACATGAGATCATCCCTTTTCACTATACATCCAGCCTCGCACACACACGCTCGCTCGTGCCATTATGCAAGCGAGAGACAGACGAGGGGGTGGGGGGGGGGACAGGGGAGACATGGTACTGCAGGGCTTTACAAGGACACATGAAACACGTACTGTCTGGAATGCTTCATTCGCTCTCACACTTATGCACATTCAGCTCATGCTATATAAATAAATATTGATTTTCCTAGCACTCATGCAGTCCGCTCAAGTTACAGACAATGGCTCTATGAAACAAAGACTATCCCGCCCAAAATTATATATAAATGTACAAAAAAAACACACATTGTCACAGTAATTTTCTTTCAAATACATATATTCCAAAAACAATGATTAAAAATTATTAAATAATAATAATAATAATAATAATAATAATAAGATTATACCCTATCCCTTAATGTTATATATATATTCATTATTATTAATTATTTTATTGAATAAAAATAAATTTGTACATATAAGAATCTAGTTGTCAAGCTGACGCAGACCATAACAAATATCTATTAACACAACAAGGGGGCTCTCTATTTTCAAAAGATTTCATTGCGTTTTATCTCTCCAGTTTATATAATCTTTAACACAAGATAACAAGATTTTTTTGGGCAGGCAGCCCACAAATTGATAAATTGATATTCAAACACAAAAATTGTGCTGTATTATAAAACTATATATATATATAATTAAATAATGATTTTTTTAAAGAAATATTAATTTAATCATGTGTTTTATAGGTTCTAGGACATATACTGAATGTGTAGAACAAAGCCTGCAGGATCCTAGGTGCAGTGAACAAAGAATCCCAGCTCTGGCTGAAAAGTGTATTACACAACCACATGCTGTACAATAAAGAGGCGCTGCAGGATTGGCTGAGATGAGCTATGTCTGACTCCAGGTAATAAACCCGTTGAACCCTCTTTTTTTTGCTCTCTCTCTCTCTCTCTCTCTCTCTCTCTCTCTCTCTCTCTAAATGTACACGCATACATTTAAGCACAGATACACACACCTTCTCTTGTGTACAGACAAAGCCAAATTCATTTTCCCTTATTCTCTTTCGCCCTCTCCTGCTTTTCCACTCTCTTCATTAACCTTGAAACACTTTCAGCCAGCACTACAGTATGGAATTCACAAAAAAAGCATGTTAGGACACACACAGTCACTGCAACAAAGAAAATATACTGTACAGGCTCACTGCTGGGCTTTTCAATGGATTCGGCACGAAAGCGCCAAGAATCATTAATCACCAGCAAGACCGGAGATATGAATTCATTGAGCACGTCACGGAGGGGTCATCACAGTCATTCAGCGGCATGAGGAGGGATGTTTCCTTAGCATTCCCACGACATCCGTCCAGGATTCCCTAACCTTACCACACACGGAGCCCGAACCGAACTCCGCGTACCTAACAAAGGTAGACGGCTCACAGCATACGGGAGGGAAGCCCACTCCTGTCCGATCCAGTCAAAGCAAACGTCCTTCCCCACACAATCACTCAGTATGGGAGAAGACACACAATCACTCAGTATGGGAGAAGACAAGAGACAAAATTACCAAGCACAACCAATTAAACAACACAATGTCTTGAAGAAAGGAGAAAGACAGAGAGGAGGAAAAGAATAGAAACGCAAAAATCCTTTCCTTTGTCACTGCCATGTTTGAAGCCTTTGTGCCCATGGAAATGTTTCAGGTTTAAGTGAATAGCCAGTGACGGGTGAGCAGAGTAGCGGGGCACATGAATTACCGCGGGTGGGGCGGCGAACGGCCAGAACAATGGCAGAGCGCCGGTTCGAGTTGGAGCTCTATTTGTGCGGCAGATGGATGCTGCTTTGCGTAATTTGTGTGCTGTACATGATAATGGGCCGAGCCAAGCTCGGGTGGTTTCACCGTCCAATCGCACATCACAACCATGGAGCCCACTGAGCCCACCGGGTTTGGACCACTGCATGCACACGTGTTAAAATAAAAACAGTCCGATCAGAAGTGGGCATGCCCGCAAAAAAAAGAATAGAGACGCATACAGAAACCCTAATGAGTTTGGACAAGTCTCCAATCACGGCACTGCCGGTAGCCGAGCTCAAGTTTTGCTGTCATTTCCATATCATTACACAATCATTGTTGTTAGATCTCTTCAGCAGTCCGGCTCCACGGCTGCTGTTGCTTATTAGGAGGCCCTGAGGTCGGCCCGCTCGCTCTGTCCTACACACGGCGCTCTGTTCAGGCGAGCATCGTAGGTGGGTGAGGCGGGGGGCCAATCACCCACGGTAGTTCCCAGGAGCGGAGCGCCATGGGCCCCCGAGATCCCCCTCAGGGGTAGAGGCATCTGGATAGGGGGGAGGAGGGGGCTCACTATTGTCAAAAGCCATCAGATCTCAATATAAAGCACAGAACTCGAGCGAAATCCTTTAGAGCGGCATTTTTCCACCATTTTTACCCTCTTTTTTAATCTTTTCTCTTTCTTTTCATTTTTCCTTCAATGGTGTTTTCTTTTGGTCCTTTTCTCCCTCACACTTTTATACTTTCCATTGGCCTGAATTTGATAGAGCATGGCTCAGGTTTGAAAGGAATAATTCACGCTCATATTATTTCAAACATAAATGACACAAAAAATTAGAAGAATATTTGGTCATCCTTTTTATAAAGTAAATGAGAATGAGGCGGTCAAGTATCATAAAAGTATCATAAAATTGGTTAATATAACTCGTGAACTATATTCAAAGTCTTCTGAAGTCATACATGGCAACTGTGTCTAAGAGAGGTAGTGATTTACAAATCATGAACAAATTCTTTTGCGCTGGATCTTTTCAGTGAATCATTTGATCCAGTTCACCAAAACGGTCTAAATGATTTATTCATAAATCGGAATGATCATGAATCTCTTCATACGCACTAGGGCTGCACGATTAAACGCAATTTACATGTAATCGCACTTAAACCGATTTGGCTTATCGAGATTATGAAATCGCAAAGGCTGCGATTATTTTTTATGCGCGGCTAAAGCGCACGGCTCTGTAATCGCGGCTTCATCAGAAAGCACTTTGAGTTTGAGTCACTTATAACGTGCAATTGGAAAATGCAACACGAGTCAAACATCTTATCGAACATAAGCATTTATGAACCTCTTGTCCAACAAAATACAACATTTAATAACATGGATGCAGCATGGAGCAGCATTTACTACCGATCAGCCGTGCTGCACTGACAAGCTGCGCGTAAAATAAATCGCAGCCTTTGCCAAATCGTGCAGCCCTAAAACGCACCCAAATAATTTGATTTTGTGAAGTGCCATTATTTTGCGGGGTTGCGTTTGCATATTTGTTTTACGTCTTACGAATATGCGCATGTTTATTTACATTTTACTAACTTGTCAGTGGAGGTGACTGAATATTTACAAAATTAATGCTAAAAAAAGATCTTGTCACAGTACCAACATTTTAGTAGTCAGTACCAGAGCAAAAACTGTTGAACTCAGTACATTAAAAATCTTTGTAAAGATGCTTTGAAACAATCTGTATTGTATAGCTAAATCACTATATAAATAAAGGTGACTTGACTTAACCAACAGATGAAACAAAATGGGATAAAATGTTTATCACTGTCATCAAATTTCAGATTCAATCGTGCATTTAAATACAGTTGTCAATCCAGAAAATTTTGCAGTGTACTTAGCAGCATAAAAAAATAAACTTGTATTCAGACTGTAAATGGGTAATAAACAGAAAGCAAGAGAAGAGTATAATCACTAAGACTGTCAATCTCTAAAGCGCAAGCTCACTGAATTCTGCACTCTCGTAAAACACCTGTTATAATAAAATAGAGCTGTCTTAACTGTACAATGAATTTACATCCTGTTTAAAGGATGAACGGATTCACGAGCATGCGGCTCGTGTTGAACAAAACAAAATGTTTTTGTGTGTTTTCAGCGGTGTTAAACTGATTCTGGCTTACTGACTAGAACCTCTGATAGGCCAATGCGTTCACAAGCTCAACAGCTATGATTGTGTTTGGTTACAATGCGCAATGCTTGTAAAAACATGCTATAAATAGAAACGAGTGCGTTTGAAATCAGCTTCTATCAGCGAGTATGGAAAATATGCACTCTGTACGACCTGTACTTCAGAAAACTTGTTTTTTTTAGTACCTACTGGTACGTTTGACAACCCTAAATGTGAGTTTTCTTTTTAGAAATGTAACACTCATGGTAGCTCTGGTGACATGATGATCGAAAAGCAGCTTTCTCCGGTTCAGAACAATGTGACTGCTGGACAAGTTTTGCTCTGCATATAGTCTACTTAATGCACATGGTAACGAATATGTGAATCAGATTGCAAAGTTTATGGTTCATATAAACAGAACTTGCATCTGATATCAGATTGAATTCATTCAGATTGAAGAAAATTAGTCCATGTAGACATAGCCTACCTAATGATCAGGTTGCAATGATTAACAGCTCACCGGAGTGAAAGTTTATCAGTCAATGATGACTTATATTTTGGATTGTTCCTTATACAAAGCTATTTTATTGATTCAGAAGACTTGGAGAATCATATGAATTACACATGGTTTTTCTTTTTTGTCATTTTGGAGATTGACGGTGTTCATTCATTTTCATTTTATCGATAAAAAAGTCGATACAGTTTTTTAACGACATAAGGATAAGTAAATGATGATGCAAATTTAATTTCTGGGTGAACTGTCAGTTAAAAATATTCTGAGCAGGCAAAGAACAGGGAAGATAAAATGACGAAACTAGACAAACAAACGCGACCTCAGTCAGCTCAGTCTCTCTCCACCACAACTATATGCGCAAATACTTTTACCATTCACAAGAATGTCACAGACGATGACATACATAATACAAATGCACACTATTTTTATTCTGATGCATTATGTATATCAGGGGTGAGTGAGTGCATGCTGACGGAGATAAGCCACTGTCACTGTTAGCTATTGACAGATCATAACTCCCTCTCAATGATGACATCATAAAGCTTATACAGTATCACTGACCTGCTCTAATAATAATAATGTAGCCTCATTTTTTTTGCGGCAGATACTCAGTGTTCAACCCATAATCATATTCCACCAGCCATAACCCACATTTTACAGGAGAGTTACTATTATTTGATTACATAAAAGTATATTTATGTAGAAGGTGAATAATTACAAAGTAGAGCTCACATATTCTGATACAATTTGATCCAAACATGTTAAATGACATTTACCATGGATTTCCCTACCATAGTTCCCACCATAATTCCAGTCACTGTTATTGCTACCCCAGTAAAATACTAACAAATTAATACTAAAATGTAATAAAGTAATTTAAAGTAAAATAAAAGAGGAAAAAAAAGTCACATAGCCAAGCCCGATGATAAAACATTTTTATTTCCATTTATATATCAAAACAAATAGTAATAATATTGTTTAACTGATGTTTTTATTAAAATATTCATAATGTACATTCTTTTTAATTGTTTTTCTCTAATAATTAAGCTATTATTTTATAAAAAATTATTAAAAATGCTTCTGAAGATCATCTGATTACAAAAACAGAAAGAGAACTAATATAGTTCTGAAAGTATAGTCGTTTTTGCCAGGCATAAGACAACTTATACCAGGCGACGTCATGATGAACAGCATCACCTCACTGACATCACAGGACATGATCTAAGTATTTCTGTGCAAGAGAAAAAAATTGGATAAAGAGAAACAAACAACAACCCATAAATCAAGCCACAAAAGACACCTCGAGAGTGTGAGACTAATGTTTGAGGCATGAGATCTGCATCAATGCTTGAGAGAGCTCTCTGTTCAAACACCCAATTAGCCAATCAGAAGCCAAAGCTCCACAGGCCTGTAGATTCTAATTGGCAGCTTCCTCCTCCATTTGCTTAACACGTTTTGTTTTTGTGCAGTCAGAGGAAGGGAAGCCTCATCTGCTTCAACACGAGTGTGAAACTCGCCGACCCTCGCACTACAATGCGGCCGCTTATCTGCATATGACAGGGCCAATTTAAATAAAGAGTACATATGTAAAACAGGGGGAGGAGTGGGCACTTTGTTAAAGCAATCCCAATTAGTGCAAGAGAGCTGTCAGCCAATTAAAGGCCGACTTATATTCTTAATGATTGATTGGTGGTGCACCACAGAAATCAAGAAGCGTTTCAGTTACATATTATTGATCATGTTAACTATAAATGATCATGCTTAAAATGGATAGAAATTCCACCTTCAAGTTCTGTTTGAGGTCTCAGAGACACCAGTGCCCTTTAAACATCTCAGAAAATGTTGAATCAGGTTGATACTTCATAGACCAACGCTACTTTTGCGTCATCGAAGGGTAACGCCCCTTTATGGTGGAAAACAAACGGATTCCTCTGAGAACAGAACTCGCTCTAGATCTGCAAAGTTTCTTGATAGCAAAAATGGCACAAACATACACTCTCTCTTTGCCGGACTATTCAGACATCTACCACTATCTCGTGGAATCACCAACCAAGTAGCCTATTTTTTTTGTCACTAACACACTCACAGTATGACAAACTAGACGATGAGGCCATGAGGGATGTTCCATTGTGGCGGTTTGTATTTTGTTTTTTGTTTTTTTATCTGACGGATATTTTCTTCATCTTCCGAGAATTCAACACCGGTAAATACAATATTATCTCAGACCAAGCCTCTGTTCGTTCAAGATAGCTTGTGAAATGATATATTAAAGATGTTAACCAAACCTAAAGTGATGGGAAAAGATGAGATGCCAGGAAAGATTAGGCTATAATAGTTTTTGCGTTTACTTGCATAACTTTTGTGTTGATATAGGCTATATATTTCCTCCCAGGTCTTTATTTCACTCTCCAAAGTTTCTCTGGGGAAATTTTTCGTAGACATTTTATGACCGAATAAAACTTTCTCAGGCAATTCAAAGTTTTGCAAGTGAACGCAGAATAGAGATATCATTTGTTAGGATCATATAGACCAACACTACATATTTTGCCATACACTGTAAACCTTTTTACAACTTTCAAAGTCCTAGCACTTTCTAGACACAAGCAGAAACCCGCCAAGTCCACTTTAGTCCTAGCCTGCCACTATTTCAACAGTAAAATCAGTTAACAGCCAAGGTAACGTTAGCGTGCCTAGTGAGAGCTATCGTTAATCACGTAGCTGCTAGCAGCTTCATCTTTCTAACTAGTATAGCTAGTCGACAACAAAACTATGTCAATAGTTTAAATCGAGTTAAATATGATCCAAGTGACATGGCCTCATCGTCTAGTTTGTCATACTGTGAGTGTGTTAATGACAAAAAAATAGGCTACTTGGTGATTCCACGAGATAGTGGTAGATGTCTGAATAGTCCATATTTGGCCACTGCGTGGGGTCATTAATCCAGTTTTCGACCATTTCAAAGGGACACCTCTGTAACCCCGTATACAGTAGCTTCTTTAAATCCTGCTCACGGTCCTCGGCCGGCAAAGAGAGAGTGTATGTTTGTGCCATTTTTGCTATCAAGAAACTTTGCAGATCTAGAGCGAGTTCTGTTCTCAGAGGAATCCGTTTGTTTTCCCCCAAAAAGGGGCGTTACCCTTCGATCACGCAAAAGTAGCGTTGGTCTATGACTTCTCCAAAAGGACTGACTATAAATAAAATTTGAAAACATGCATCAAGCTATGATATATCTAAAATTATTTTTGGGGTCTCTGAGACCCCTGATATAAAACATGGCTAACAAATGGTTAAAGCTACTTAATTCAGATAAACATATTAAAATAATTTAGAGGGTGGAACAAATACTTACATTTTGAAATTACTATTGGGTCAATTCATGTCAGAAGTCTGGTTACAGTAATTTACTGTTACATTTTTTTGTTGCAAGTAAAACAAATGTTAATACTTTAATTTAGCATGGGCATATCAAACGGATTAAAAGTGACAGGAAAGACCTTTAGATTGTTACAAAAAGATTTCTATTTAAAATGAATACTGTTCTTTTGAACGTTCATTTAACAGTTTGGCTTTAATCATCAGTTCATTCATCAGTTTGGCTATGATTATCAATTGTGTTTTGATTTGACATTTTACAAATGTCTGGAACCCCAAAGACTAACAGTAAAGTTAATCTCAACAAAACATGAGGGTTGAACTTTTCATTGTTACATTGGGTCTGTGAGGGAGAGACAAGCATGAAGACATGCAAACATACATGAGACCACCCCAACTATCATGGCTGCAGTGGAATGTAGTTACCAGAGAGAAAAAAAAAGAAAACTTTGGGGTCAACCCCACAAAAGTTCACAGAAAAAAGGTAAACCTTTTTTTTTCCTTCTTTCTCAGTCAAAACCCGAGAACACAGCGAGAAAATATCCTGCCCTGGAACCGTTTTTCAGTGCTTTTGATCACAGAAACTTCCCCCAAACATACCAAGATGGGGTCCAGGAGGAAAACCGGGCAGATTTGTCCTATTTATGCGATTCAAATTCCGGTTTTAAACAAAAAGGGGGAAAAGACAGCAAGCCTGCGGCCATTATGTCCACAATTTGCTCCTTCAGCCAGTCAGCGAAGCATCTACCCCAGGGGAAGTTTGGTGTGTAAATTACGCATTACCTCGAAAGCATGTTTCAGTTCCTCAAAAATTTTCTTCCCTGGGGCATTTTTATGATGTGAAGAACTTCCCACTACAACAATAACATGACCCCCGTGAGCATGAAGTGCACAGATGCAACACATCATCATTTCAACATAAATGATCCACTTCAAAGTCACACAAGAGTGTCTGTAACTCACTGTAAATGAAAGTATTGTGCGTAAGCTTGAATCAAACTGTCCTGGTTCTCAGTCTCTTTGGTTCTGGTCTAAACGTATCTTCATAGCGCAATATACGAGAGGTTGTGTATAGACGTATAAATCAAAAACCTGGATAACAGGATGGTATTTCCTGTGTTCCTGTAACACAGATACACATATTCACATGGCTCGGGGCAATTTAACAGAGAGCTTAAGTTATGGGCTCCAAGATGTTCCTCATTGTGAGCGCTCTGTGTGCATTTTACCCGCCGTAGCATGTGTTTCTGATGAGCAAATATAGATCTGAATTTCAAATAAAAGTAATGGCGAGCAGACGCCACGTAGGTGGGAGAACATTCCTGAACATTGAGGTAAAGGGGAAGCGGAATTAAAAATATCCTGGTCGGCTGGCTCAACTCCAGGTGTGTGAAACAGCGGGAGGCTCCCAGGAACGGTTAACGGAGCGGATGAACGGTAGCGGGCGCTGGGCACAGCGGATCCCAGTGACATTTCAAGCGGGAGGCCGTTTCAGCACGAGACACGATGATTAATGGCTAGCATTATCCCTACTGAGAGAAAACACACCACTCACAGACCCCCCCCCCCCCCCCCCCCCCCCCCCCCCAAATATAAATGTGCCTCTTCCTGCAAGAATAAAGGGATGAAAAGAACAAGTGTGGGGAGGTTCCACTCCCTCCATCCTCTCGGCTCCACGTGTACTGTGGGTAAACTCACACATATGGCACATCTGAGGGTAATCATCTCATACACTCTCCCTTTATCTCACAGATGAGATATTTATTACCTTGTCTAGAGCGGAGATTGCGTGTCACTGAGCTGTGCTACGGGGTAAAATAGACATGGGATATTGTCCGAACAAAACACTAACGTTCTCATAAATGTTTGAGAAACGGTATGCAACAATCAAAGAGTTTAAAACACATCGGGTCACTAAGCATGTTATGAAACAAATCATGATTTAATTTCTTTAGATAAAAATGATTGAAATTTTACAATTCATTCTAAAAACACTTTTCATAGAAATGTCCAGTTTATTTCTATGAGATATTCTGTAAAGTTTAGCAACAGTAACCTATGTGGCAGATCTTAAGGTAATTCACAGCTGAAACGACGGGCTTTTAATAATACATGGCTTCTATGCAGTAGAAAGGTAAAAAAAAAAAAAAGTGCTGACAGAGAAAAAGGGCTGTGGCATTCACTTTTGCCATAAAAGTGGAGTGGCGACACTTCAACACACATAATGCTCTGGGCTCAACCCAATTGTCCATGGGAGTGAATACAAAAACTCAGAAAAGTCAGATTTGTTAAAATGACTTAAGCTGACAAATAAACTGGGAAATCTGTGTACAGTTAACATGAAGAAAGAGTAGGGCTGCACAATTAAGCGAATTTCTAATTGCGATTACGGATGCCACGATTACGTAATCGTTCAAAGTAGCGATTACAAAAGAAAATCCACTCTGCGTGTGTGTGTTTCGAGCATAATTATGTTATGAGGCGAATCACGACTACTTCAGAAAACCCAGCAAAAAATGACATACCAGGCAGTGACGTAAGTGTACGCTGAAATAAAAAGTCTTTCACCTCAGTAAAAGCGGACTTTACTGTCCTGTCAGCCGTTATACTGTGCTCGTAGCGCGCACTCTTCAATTGCAGCCGCAAATGCGGCGGCGCGCGCTGTGTATGGCTTCACTGTATAAAGTGCAAAAGAAACTACGAGCAACGTCGTTACAATGTAAATTAGTAAGTCACGAATTAAAAGTAAAATACCAATAAATCACGTGTTAGGTGAGAAGGATTTGCATGCAGGTATGATTTTCATTCTATTCACCAGGAGCTGTTTCATTAACAGTTCTTGTTAGTATTGTGTATTTACCATGGTAAGTGTCGTTTCCATAACCCCAAAATGCCACTTTTTTTTTCACTTTGTGTTATTTTTTTACATTTTTAAATGACTGTGGTGGCTCATATCAACATTGTATTAACAAAAAACTAGTTTGGGACTGTGTTAATTGTAAATTGTGTTAACAATTTTTGTGTTACCTATATATATTCAATGTAAATTGTGATAATCGTAATTAATAATCGCAATTACAATTTCACGGGAATAATCGGCAATTATGATTTTTGTCATAATCGTGCAGCTCTAAGAAAGAGTACATATTGTTCATTTACAATTATTGTTTTAATTGTAACAATACAAAACTGGTAAAAAAATCTTTTCTTTCAATTGTAGTAGTAGTAGTTAAAGAAAACCAGTTAACATTTTTCTGTTCTTTCATCACTTAAAATGGAAGGTCACGATCTCATGCAGTGCACTTTGTTATACTAATGTATAGGACATCTGGACATTACATTTAAAGAAAAAATCTGCATGCTATGCATAATATACATACTACATTCTGGAGGGGGAGGGGAGGGAGATAGTATGAGTAGTAAGGTAGTATGCCATTTTGAACATTACCATGCGCTCCCACTCTACCCTTCACGCTTTTTCTCTTTAGGATGTGAATGTTCCCTTCTGTCTCTGGTACCCGAGCGAGGCAGATCCACAGCGGATTGATTTCATTAGAGCATGCTGTTGTGTGTGGATGCAACCTAATGCGTGCTCAAGTGTGGCCGATCAATGAGGATAGAGACTGCGCTAGAATTTCGCCTTCTCAGCACACCGGAGGTCGGAGCTCAGTCTGTTCTCTCTGACCTCCACAAGCCAGAGGACATCTGTCCGACCTGACGGATGACCACCTGCTACAGTTCTGCCACTGCAAAACTCACAAATACACACATTCAAACACTAATCCTAAAATGCCCTCTTCTAAAGGGATAGTTCACCCAAAAATAAAATGTCATCATTTGCTCATCCTTTATCTCATTCCAAACATGCACTTTCTTAATTCTGTGGAACACAAAAGAAGATATTTTGTCTTCCCACAACTGTTCTTGTCCATACAGTGACAGTCAATGGATCAAAAACAACATTGAGATTGGATCCTATTGACTGTTTTTGTATGGAGCCATTTTCCAAAATATTTTCTTTTGTGTTCTACAGAAGAACGGAAGTCATACGTGATTGGATCGACATAGAGCATCAGTAAATGAGAAGAATTTAACAATAGTCAAATGGCAGTTGAGTTAAATACAATGCACAATGCACAGTCAGCCGGACGTTATTGCAGAAAAACAAAACAAAATTCGAAAGGGTGTCATTCTTCTTGTATCACCTTGTCAGGGTTTTTGTTTTCCGTGTGTGACACAAGCCAGCATATCTCTATGTAATGTGACTAAACAGAACGAAACATGACTCTCAAAACTTCACACATGGCTGAGCAGACAGCATGTGGCCTCACGATCACCTCTGACCTGGATGCACCACAGCATCATTTTTGGGATTTCAACCCTGTCCTTAACGAATTGCGTTTGGACTTCATTGATCATCTGCCCAAAGCAGTCTTTTGTGGTCACTGACATTCCTGTTCCAAAATAATGCAGAGAGGTCCAATAATACCAGTGACCTCTCACCTTCAGGAATGGCTATGGAGTTTGGGTTAATCCAGTCAGTGGACTGTGCATCAGATGACAACAGTTAGTGGCGCTTATGAGAAAGCAGCTCATCACTAATCAATCGATGTTTTGATCGGATCGATCAACGCTTCATTAGTTAAAATGGCATATTTCCTGCTTTTTGTATCAGGGAACAACCAAACATTCTACATTTGGCAAAAATGTACATTATACAAAAAAAATTGGTATGCTGTATCCCAAAATGCAATGCGCTTACCCTAACGGCTCATTTTCCCTGTTATAAATGACCCAGAAGCAATATCAACTGATATGATTTATTGTAATCATAATCACACTGGTTTGTTGTGCAAATAGTTTTACTGTGTCCTGCAATTTGTTGTTAGTAATTTACTTTTACCTACAGTGGGAAATCACAAGTCTCAAACATTCACAAGAAATAGCTAACTGACTGCCAGACTGAAAAATAAGGTGGATTTGATCAGACTACTAAACGTTAAGACGTTTTAAACATAATAAATATAAAATAAAAAATTACACTTTTTGAAACTTCACTCACTGAATTAAAGTCACTCACTGATTGTGTTTCCCAACAGTATTGTTGTAATACATTCTATAAGCAAATTAGTGCCAATGGTTTCTATGGTCTAGGCTTAGGATGCTTTTGGGATATTCCTTCCAGAATAGTTAAAGAACAGTAAGTTGCATTATTTATTACAGTGCAGTTTACAGCAAGCAGTGCAGAAATAGTCCACTGAAAACAAAGACTAGGGCAGTATCCGAAACTGGTCCCTACCCTCATTTACTAATCCCTACATTAGACCACTATATTGCCTAGTCCTCTAAAAGGAATGGATAAAAACAAGTGAGCAAATCTGAAAACTGAATACACTGGAAGGGTTGCCACTTTTGAGACAGGCCATGCTTTCTATTTAATAATGATTTGACACTTAGGTAACTGGCAAGTTCCAGGACTAATGAAACGATTTATCTTATAATACATCATAGAAAAAAGCTTGTAAATCTTAATTAACAATTAAAAATCAATTAAAACCTTAATGATTCACTGTGAATGACACTGTTGAGACCATAGACTGTGAAGGTTGAGACACGGGAATTAATTCACCCCGACCCTCACAGTGCATAATGCGTATTCGCTCCCCTCTGAGTGTAGGTTACATTCGGTTGTACAATCATTCTTGCAGTGCATTGTGGGATTAAATGAGTGCACTCCTTAATGCCCACTACAGTTTCTGACACCATCTCAAATGGCTGTCCCTTAAATAGTGCGCTATATTAGGGGCAATTTATGGGCACAGCATGGGACTGATGTTTCACAGATTTTATGAACACTTGGTTTGACAGTGCAAATTATATTTTCACACTGTACTGTCCAAGCACATACATTAAATATCTAGAAATATAGAGATGAACTTCCAGACACAAACAAACACCCATCAAAATCCATTTAGTCAATGTTGTGCACAAACTTTGTGCAGCATCATCTGAAAACTGACAAAATCAGCTGGTATGATTTAGTGCAGACAGAGAGTGATGATGAAAATGCTTGCTCATTAATCTCTCATACACAGAAATGATCTGCCATGTAGGTATTTTATAGAACAGCGCTGACCCTTGTGCCCTTTGTCATGAATCTGTTAACAATCACAAGCCATATAAAAATTGGCAAAGTAGACCAAAAAGCACAAACATCGACTTCTCACACAGTAAAACGAGACTGCTTGTTGAGAACTTTGTGTATTTAGGCTAACTTTAGAGTCGGTTCCACTCAGGGGAATCAACTCTTCTGAAGGGCCTGACATGTGTGATGGGCCGTCAGGGCCATATTTTTTCATAATTTGCTATTTTTCTAAAAAGGTCCCATTGCCAAAAGAACCGTTTAAAAAAACAACGAGTGTCAGTAACTCACCGATGGCGTTATGTTCTTTCAGTATTGTAGAAAACCCATATTCCATGATGCCAATTGCCAACCAAGAGTGATAATAAATAAAAACGAATTAAACCAAACGATATCGATTCTGAGGCTCTGTTGATGAAAAGGCTGCCGTGGTTGTAATGCGTGGCAGGTAACTTAATTTGAAAATTGATTCATAAACTCTAAAGTCCATTGCCAGTGTCTGAATTCATAATATACCGATTCACGACGGCATAGGAAACGATGGAGTGGAATAACTGTGTCCATTGTTGTACCGAGTGAACTGACTGAACGGGAACTGTGTCCATTACCATTATTTTGATTCATCCCATTGAATCGAATCTTTTGTTTCACCAAAAAGATTCGCACAGCTGGTTCGCAATTAATTCAGTCTTTCTGAAGGTTACAGCGTTGCACCGTTGCACCAGTAGGTGGTGAAAAGTGTTTTTTTATGCGAGTCTTTTTATGCAAGTCTATGAATCAATCACTCTTATTTACAAAAACAATGATGATGATGTGTACGGATAAATCATTAATAATACATTTTGCAGTATTCCATAAAAAAAATAACAGTTTCCATTTTTATTCATTTCAGTGTGACTTTTAGAACCCAGAAAACTAGAGTGTAATCAATTCTGTTGATTCTAAAAACCTACTGGGATCGGAATCAGAATCGATTCCAGAAAATTCTAAATGCATTTGCTAAGCAAAACAGAAATTACTTTAAAATGGCAGAGATATATAGATCAAATATAGACCCAATATAATGTTCTCTCAACAAAAGCCTCTTGCCTATAAATTCAAAAAGTCAAAAGATGTCCACTTAGAAACAATCCCAACTTCCCACTTTTTACTGCAACTGTCACTCCCACATAGAAGGGAAAATGCACAAGAAAAGGTCTTTCATGCTGTGGCCCTATGCCTCAGGTCATAGAAGGGACTGCGATTAAACATGTTTTTGATTAGCGTGAAGTCCTAACAGAGTGAGACACATGAACTGAAGGAGACCTGCACAATGGATTTGATTGTTAGCAGTGCTCTTCCTCTGAGACCAGCACTGACCTGTTAGCCCGTGACCACCGGCGGAGACAGTAGACAATTACATTTCAACAAATCACTGATCTTCAACCAGCCATAAAATCTGTGAATATATTACTGCACCTTTAAATTCAAAACCAGCTGTTACTGTACCAATTCTGACCCAGAGAGGGTTTGTCAGAGGATCTGAATGGTGCGCAGTGATTTGTGGTCGGTGGGGAACGGCTGAGCCTCAGCTAGGGAGTGCTTCCTGTGTCATCTCGTGAAAGGCCATTTTACAATCTGAGCGGTGTAGGCTTTATGGACAGCAGGAGAGAGATCTCAATGCCCCTGATGTACTTTTACAGAGATGACTCTGTTCTCTCCCTCAACACATAAATCGACACATATTAACCTTGTTTCCGAACTTTTAAAGAAGTCATATTATTCAACCCATATGCAGATGAGAGAGAATAGTCTGCATTGTACCATAATCCATTTTAAAAGGATAGTACACCCAAAAATTTTTCTGTCATCATGACTCTTATGCCGCTTCAAACCTGTATTACTTTCTTTCCTCTGTGGAACACAAAATAAGACCATTTAAAGCCTGTTTTTGTCCATATAATCAAAGTAATTACAGGGTCCAAAACAACACTGGACCCCACTGACTTTCATTTAATGGACAAAAAAAAATGTAGACAATGATATTATCATCTTTTGTGTTCTAAAGAAGAAAGAAAGTCAAACATGTTAGGAATGACATGATTAAACAATTTTGAACAGGAAAAAGAAGTCACGCTGTCATCAAACAAAGTGATGACTTTGCAGAACCGCATACTAACATATACTCTTACTATTTTTCTCATATCTTTCTATGGCAAAAATAGTAAGAGTAGTATGTTAGTATGTGGTTCCAAATTTAGCAACGGTCTCTAAATATTTAAACAAAGATGTACTAACAAAGATATTAGAAAAAAAATTATTCCAATGAAATTTTATTGGAATTCTATAAAAAAGAAAATGCTGAAAGGCCTGGCTGTTGCCCTAAACATTTTGCTTTTCAAATAAAGATCATACATAAATGTTTATGGATATTGGAAAAGAATTTTCCCTTTGTAATACTATTAAGGAGTCTATGTTATTTGTTTATTTTTTCTTTTTCTGTAAAAACTCATTTCAAGATAACATTGAATGTCAAAGAAATTATTTGTTATTATGAAGAGCATTGACTTTTTTTATTAATGTGAATGACAAATTAGTTATTTATTTACAAATGCCCAATTCATATATATATATATATATATATATATGACAGCATACCATTTTATAGCATACAATAAAAAGTGCCAAAAAGAATTTAATAAATTGCATTAAAAATTTCCCAATGCAAACAAAGATGGTGGAGGACCTGAGCAATGTTAAGAGCCTGTTTTAAGCATCATTGTGTGTGTGTGTGTGTGTGTGTGTGTGTGTGTGTGTGTGTGTGTGTGTGTGTGTGTGTGTGTGTGTGTGTGTGTGTGTGTGTGTGTGTGTGTGTGTGTGTGTGTGTGTGTGTGTGTGTGTGTGTGTGTGTGTGTGTGTGTGTGTGTGTGTGTGTGTGTGTGTGTGTGTGTGTGTGTGTGTGTGTGTGTGTGTGTGTGTGTGTGTGTGTGTGTGTGTGTGTGTGTGTGTGTGTGTGTGTGTGTGTGTTAAGGGTTATGAGACAGATATGAGAGCACTGAGAGCAACACTGGTCTTTCATGCTGTTGTTTTTATGATGCACTCAAAGGAGCTCTTAAAATGAACAGAGGGAGAGAGAGAGAATAGATCCGTGCTTCACACACAGCAGCCTGCAAAAACACATTTTGTAGCTCTTTAACAGATGTTGATGACATTACGTACCAGTCTTAAAAAAACGTTTATTTTATGCAATTAATAAAATGTCATAAGATTTTTTTCATCCATGCCCAGAGCTAGGCTAAAAGAAGGAGCATGTGGCAATTTGTGCACATCTGTGAGTATAAATCAAACACGTGGGCTCTGACACCTCAGTTAAGGGACTTTAACATGCCGGTTTGACAGTGGCCTCTGATGTAGAAGGATTTCAAAGATACCATGTGATGGCACGCCACATGTGCTGATGAGACGAGAGAGCGCTGGTCTGGGACTTGTCACCAGACAATCCACCCACTTTCAACCCTGAAACAGTTTAAAGCGGTGGGAGAGCGAGAGAGAGCATGAAACAGAGTATCACAGTGCTAAACAGCAGTACAGTTTGACACACTTCTCTTATCTCGTGCCCAGGCTAACCGAGACCCCCAGGCTATTGACAGCGGAGAGAGAAAGAAAGATGCTGAACATCAGCTGAGACTGACATGCTTCTCTTATCTCTCGCCCAGGCAACTCAGAGAGAGACGGCAGCAGTCGCGACCCTTTAAACAGTTGCAGACTGTCATGACGGCCAACAGCTGAACACCGTACACCATCCAGATCTATGAGGAAGTTGTAAAGACCCCCAATTTAAATATATAAATAGTAAAGTCTGTAAAAGTTTAATAGTGATGTTTTAACATTAAAAATCCAATGGCGCTGCCAAAAACAGCACAGATGCACAGCTGTGTATAGGTTATATTTACCCGCTAACAAGGAATACGTGTGTGTGTGTGTGTGTGTGTCTGTGTCTGTGTCTGTGTGTGTGTGTGTGTGTGTGTGTGTGTGTGTGTGTGTGTGTGTGTGTGTGTGTGTGTGTGTGTGTGTGTGTGTGTGTGTGTGTGTGTGTGTGTGTGTGTGTGTGTCCGTCCACATGGTACAGCCATTCCCTCTTCATGCCTGCTCAAATACGTCTATTGATAGGGTAAATTTAACATGGAAGATTGTCCTGCTGTAAACCACACTGTTTAGCCCACAGAGACCAATATGTGAATTTAATAAAGCTTGTTCAAATTTCTTTTCTGTCTAATCAGAGTCCGTTTACTCTTTATGCAAGCCGGAGAAGACTGTGGGCGGATCATGAGGCTGAGGCTAGGGTTCAATCTTGACAACCATTCACTGAAGAAAACCTCACTCATGAAACCATTCATTGAACACAATGCAAAAAGCTGCGCTCAGATTCACAGAGCAAAGAAAAAAAAATGTTCAACTCTTCAAACAAAAAAAAGAGTTTTCCATGTGACAGAAATATCTTCAAATTGGCCTGATTCTGAAGAACAGTATAGGGTAAATTCATGACCTCGCCATGTTTTATTCAGTTATCTTCCTTGAAAATCAATATTTTTGTAATATTTTTTTTATAGGCTAATCCCTTTTTTTTGGTAAATCAAATAATATGGGTGGTGATGATCAATTAATACGTCAACAAAGATACCTTCTATATCATTTATCACACTGGTAATATGGTGCTGTATAGATGATGTAGGCTAGAAATCGCATACTTCCCTACTTATTGGCAAGAAAACCTTATGTAAAATAAGTAGTATATCCGAATTCATCATATTCATAAAACATTAGACGAAAACTTCCCAGATGACCTACTTCTTCCGATGAGATTCTAAAGGGCGCTTCCAATGGACACTACTAATGAGGCCACAGGAGAGGATTTGTGAACGGCTACGCATCTGGCGCTATTTATGTAATGCCTCGGACAGCCTCTGTATTCGGTCCAATTTAATCCATTGTGAGCAAGACACGTAAAAGCTTTTAAAAAAACCTGACTGGGGTATTACCGATTTAATTTATGTTGTAGAATAAAATAAATAATATCTTGAGCTTGTGTCAACCTCAGACCTTATATCAGGCATTCAACCAGTACCCATTGACTTTGGGACATTGGAACCTAAAGCTCAAAACTGCTAACTTGGGAAGTTATTAGCAAAACTGGCAACTAAAAAGCAGTATGCCAAAAGTATATTAGAATATTAAGTATTTGCGAAACAATAGGCAAACAATACCCAACTGTCTACTGAGATTCTGGGCAACCAGTGGACACTTTACTATCCCATGATGGGAGAGGAATCCACAGATTCTAACAGTTAAATAGGCTACTGCACATTTTGAGGGACGTATGTGACTGCATGTTTTGCACACACAGAAAATGTGCATAGCCTACTCTACAATACATAGCCTGCAGAAATGGTATGGCGATATGTTATTCCAAGCAGTATGATTTCCAGTATGTTAAAAGAGATAATCAACCAAGGTTCATGATGACAGCATGCAAACAGCCTAAACCCAAACTGAACAGATGTAAACACATATAGGAAGCAACCAACACTTTGGAGATGTTTATGATCATGCTACACTGAACAAAAGGCTTTAGTGAGCATTCCCAAAGATCAATCACATTTAAGACGTTTATTCAGTAATCAGCCAAACTCAAAATAAAACAAATCCCAATCATGTGAATCAGCCAGTTTCTTTAGCGCCTTAATCTCAACCATATGCGCAAACTTTTGCCCTCTGCTCTGAGCTACCGGGCACCGTTAGACACAATGACGCATAAACGGAGAGGCGCCCGTGGCTCCTCGCTCCCACCGAAACGGATACGCCGCAGTTTTACACGGTGATTAATCACACAAACAGACACGCTATGCTGAACATGCCCTCCGATCACCTCCACAGCGGCCGCCGGGCCATAAGGAGGCGGCCCGGCCGACACAGAGGCCACTTTGTGCAGCGAACACAAGCGATTGTTGGTAGGGGCGACAGGGTCCAGTTGTGCACATGAAAGTGCACATTGTGCGGCTGTTTTGACAACCTCGACGAGAGACGCTGAGGATTTCCTGTTCGGCAGACTTTACTGCCCCTAAACGATTATACAATCTGTCACAAAAGCCTCTCTTGGGGAAGAGGTGATGTTGACTTCGCCCGCCATCTACTGGTGGATTAGAGGTAGTGCACGTGACTTGAAGAAGGCCAATAAGTGGTACTCACTGCAGAGTCACGTCCAGCTCCTCCTCTCTGGACGTCTAATGGGGTTTAGGGATAGAGTCTGTATGTGAGTAGGGTTAGGGTGTGGTTGGAAATTCTAACTAGACCCATTAAACCAAAATTACATTCGCTCCTCCAGCTGGACGTCTAGCGAGGAGGAGCTATATGTAAGCTCCACCCATTTGTTCTGCAGTGAGCAGCCTCATTAAAAAAATGCAATTGATTTGCTTCAAATTTAGTTTGAACAATGCAAGTGCACATATCGTTTTTCAAGCGCAGATTTCTTGTCAAATATTTCACTCTAGTTACAATGAAGTTTTATAAGTGCAAAAAAGACAAAAAGAACTGCATTGTAGGTTGAGGCAAAGATTATCTGTAACTCAATTTCTTTAGTAACTAGGCTGCAATTATTTTATCAAATAAAACGCTAATAGTACAAACTACTATTACAATTTAAAACAACTGTTTTATTTTATTTTAATATATTTTAAAATGTAATATATTCATGTGACATCAAAGCAGCCATTACATCCAATCTTCAGTCACATGATTCTAATATGCTGTCAAGATACATTTCTTATTATTATCAATGTTGAAAACAGTCGTGCTGCTTAAAATTTTTGTGGAAATCATGATAAAAAAAATCAGAATTCTTTGAGGAATAGAAAGTAACTCAACCCCTGGTCAGAGTCTGACTCCACCCACTGGCAATATTTGAAAAATGCTGGAAAAGTGGGCAGTAGTAGGGAGGATAAGCCCAAAAAATAGGCCTTTGACTTCAAGTCATGATACAAAGGTCTCCTTTGGTATGGAAGTACCTTAGGGTCATACAAATCAATTTATCCTAAGACACAAGTGAGATCACACTTTATATCAGAAATAAACATGTTTTTTCAAAAATGGCCGCCAATACGCCAAAAATACTCTAGAGCCCATATCTTTGCTTCTGTTATCGCTATAATGACAAATTTGGTGTCAACGTGTACATTTTTGGGGTCAAGGAATCCAATAAAATTGGTTTCAAGTTTAAAAAAATAATAATTTTCCCCATACCATGACAATTGGGGGCAAATATGCACATTTCACATAAAAATTGTAATCAGAGGGACTTTACTTATCTTTTCGTTCAAAAAAATTTAATTTTGTATTTAAGCAGTGCAGCTAATTCTGTACATTACATTTGTCCTAAGTACCATGAGATTTCGACCAGTCAGGAGTAGCCTATAGCATATCAGTTCCTGCAACAACACATCCCATCTGCACCAGGAGCTGTGACAGCTGTTGAAGGTCAGAGGTGACAGGTTAACACTTTGAGGTTCGTATGACTTTCTCATTAAATAGAAAAATGTTTTTAATGTTAGATAACTAATAAATAGCTAGCTAGTTGACTATGGAAAAAAAAACCTTAGAGGGAAAACCTCTTTTCTCGAGAATACTGAAGCCAAAAAATTATCCTTATAATTTTTATTAATTTAAAACCTAGCCGAGGCAGCTCGCGCGCCCATTGGATGCTATGCGACAACTCCTGCAACCTATCAAGGCACTGCACATGACGTAAGCACCAATGAGTGGGCGTGTGGGTGAATGGGCGTGGCTTATGCCTATATAAGCCAGAGCTCGATAAGATGCTCCTTGGTTTTCATCGACTGAAGCGAAACCAGATGGTAGCACAAGCATGGCAGGGTTACGCAACACTCATTCCCTCTTCTAGAGAGAACCGAGGTTACGTTAGTAACCGTGACGTTCTCTTACGAGAGTACTCTCATGTTGCCGCAATGTTCAGTATGCGCTCTGGCGATAGTCGCGCTGTCATTGACAGCGAGTTCAGCTCTGTGCCCAGAAAGGATATTTCCTGGCTGGGGGACAGCGAGCTCTACGCCCAATTGACTGTGAGACCAAGATTCTCGAGGTGTTCGAGTAATATGGTCCTGTGATCTATGAGCTCTGAATGAGATCTAGCTAGAATCAGCCAATCAAAAGCGCGAGAGCAGCGTCCATGCACATCATAATATACAGGATGCCAGGGACAGGCCGAACGGTAGGACTGTGTATTGATATGCCTGGCCCTCTAAGGCGAATCTCAAAAATCCCCTGTGACGAGAGAATGTCAGACTCGCTGTCAGATCCACAGAGACTTGTGCTCTGAAAGGAGTGGCAAGTACTTTGGGGACATAATCATGTCTTGGTTTGAGGATGACCTTGGAGTCATTAGGCCCAAACTCAAGGCACGACGCGCTAACAGAAAGTGTGTGTAAGTCACCCACCAGCTTGACTGAGGCGATAGCCACCAGAAAGGCTGTTTTCAATGAGAGATACTTAAGGTCCACAGACTGTAGAGGTTCGAAAGGGGCACCATTCATGGCCTCCAGGACCAAGGAAAGGACCGAGGGGGGGCGAGGAGGGTTCATCCTTCTAGCTCCCCTGAGGAAGCGGACTAAAAGGTCGTTCCTACCCAGTGACTGGCCATGCGAATATTTGACAAACGCAGCAATAGCCGCCACATATACCTTGAGCATGGATGGGGATCTACCCTTATCCAAGAGCTCCTGTAGGAAGGAGAGAACCTCCGACACCCCACAATCTTGTGGATCCAGGTTGCGAGCTGAGCACCAACCTGAGAACACTGACCACTTGGAAGCACAAAGCCGTGAGGGCGCTCTAGCTTGCATAATCGTGTTTAACACTCCGTCGGGGAGACTGACGGGTACCCGTTGATAGCCCACACATGCAGAGCCCAAAGCTCAGGTCGTGGGTGCCAAATCGTACCCCCGGCCTATGAGAGGAGATCTCTCCTCAACGGGACAGGCAACGGAGGCAAGCTCTGAAGCTGCATTAGCTCCGGAAACCAAACTTGGTTCGGCCAGAACGGAGCTACTAGAAGTACACAGGAACCGTTCTCCCTTATACGCTTGATTACCTGTGGTAACAGCATGATCGCAGGGAAAGCATAGAGAGGGCGGCTGGGCCAGTGATGGGCCAGCGCGTCCTTGTTCTTTGTGAAGCATATTGGACACTGAGCGTTGTCTTGAGACGCAAAGAGGTCGACTTCTGCTGTGCCAAAGGTGTCCCACAACAGCTGAACTGAGGGTGGAGGGACCATTCCCCTGGGGGAACGTTGTCCCTGGACAGCCTGTCTGAACGCACATTAAGATGGCCTGGCACATGCGCCGCTCTCAGCGAGAGTAGGTTGCGCTGAACCCATACAAGGATGCTTTCTGCCAGTGCATGAAGGTTCCGTGATCTCAGACTGCCCTTGTGATTTATGTAGGAAACCACCGACATGTTGTCCGTGCGGACAAGGACATGGTGGCCCTTTAGAAGGGGAAGAACCGCAAGGCGTTCTCGACCGCCTTCATCTCTAGACAGTTTATGTGCAAGCTCTTTTCTTGGCTTGACCACAGGCCAAAAGTCGGTCTGCCCTTATAGAGGGCTCCCCAGCCCGAATTGGAGGCGTCTGTCGAAACCACTATCAGTTTAGAGATTACTCCGAGGTTTACACCTGTCTGATACCAGTCGACCGCCTTCCAGGGCTCCAGAGCTGTGACACAGTTCTGAGTTACCTTGAGACGTAAACGACCGGATGCCCATGCTCGACGCAGGACCCGGGTCTTCAGCCAGTGCTGTAAAGGGCGCATGCGAAGCAGACCTAAACAAAGAATTATTAAGTTGTGAATGGACTGTGTGTTTGGCATGCGTTTTTTAATAAAAAATTGCATACTTCACCTCCAATTGTAATGTTAAGGACAACATTATTGTTTTTTAGTCTTGGAACCTATTTTATTTGACTCCTTGACCACAAAAATTTACCCGTTGATACCAAATTTGTCATTATAGCTATAACAGAAGCAAAGATATGGGCCTCTCAAGTATGGTCTGCGGCCATTTTTAAAAAATGTGCGTATAAGATACAAAATGTGATCTCACTTGTGTCTTAGGATAAATTTATTTCTATGGCCCTAAGGTACTTCCATACCAAAGTGGACCTTTGCATCATGACTTGAAGTCAAAAGTCACTTAACCTCCCTACTACAGAGCCCAGCGGAGGGTTGGCATGCACCTGTCCTGAGACCTGCAGCTCTCTGTAGGTAAGGGCGTGGTGAGCTGGTGCCTGCTTACATCACGCTGTACCACAACATCCAATAGGAAAATTCAACTGCAGTAGCTACCGTTCAACCTGAAGAGGGCAGCACTCAGACGTTTTTACACCATATATTGTAGAATTAAAACACTTTATACCCAAATGTCAAAAAATTTACTCGAATCAATAAACAGCATTAATGAAGCCCCAGTCATACAGATCATTAACTATAAGTTAAGTTACCCTTAAAAGAACAGCAGTTATTTGAAATAGAAATATTGTGTAACATTGTCTTTACTGTTACTTTTGGACTTTAATACATACTTTGTGAAGGCCTATTCATTTCTCTTTTTTTAATTTTTTTATCTAAAAATACAGACCCCCTAACTTGTGCATGGTAGTATAGCTACATGTTTCATAAAGAGCAACTAATTTTAGTTATACATTGTCAAGTGTTTATGCACTAAATCCAAGAATGGAATTTGATTAACAAAACAATTGACTTACTCAGCCTTCTTAGCCATTAAGAGCAGATTACTTAACCAGGTCAGACAGATTTGAAAAGAAAGACCATGCTGGTTTTACTGGACAGCACTATACTGGTCTAAGCTGGTTTTCCAGCAGGGATAGTTGAAAACAAATTGGATAAACCATCAGCCCTTTCTTGATTTGCTGAATGATATTTCTAAAGATCCTGATCTGAATCACTCAGTAGCTGGGTGACTTCACATCAAAGGACACATCTGTAGAAACTCTCCATTGGCATCCTAACAGGCTCCATACGCACTGGCACTGCCACATGCCAATGGAAAGGACCAATAATTCTCAACAAATAAATAAAACTCGGCTTCAATGTGCACAGACCACCACACACGAAGAGGGAGACACTTCAGCTCGTGCGGTGATGTTGGCACAGTGCGTCTCCTTTGAGGAACTGCCAGTAGCTCTTGGATTTGACTGGCGTCGGATGGGGATGAGCTGAACGCTGTCTGTTTGTGTGGCTTGATTTGTCATGGTTAAATTTCAAATTAAAAGGCACTTTAGTGCCAGGACACTGGCAGGTGTATGTGAGCATGATCTCCCCAAAGATGAGGCATATTGCATTCGGCAATGATGAGAAGAGATGAAGTGAAACAACATATGGTAAAAATCATTCATGGAGAAGGGCTATATCAAATGTATTGCTTGTTAAAATAGAAAACCCAACCAGGATTGATCTGTACAAGCTGAGAATTGTTTTCTTTTGTGCAAATGAGATTTAAATCAGAATACATGTCGTAAAACTTTTACAGCACGTCATCTGGATTTCCATAGACCCTATCTTTCTTTAATAAAAAAAAAAGAAGTATACTTTTCATAAAATTCACCACCGGTCAAATGTTTGGAAGATTTTTTAAATGTTTTTGAAATAAGTCTCTTAGCAGCATTGGTCAGCCTGCATTTCTCAAATACAGTATAAACTATGTGAAATATTTCCTCTGATGATAAAGCTTTAAAGCTGATTTTCAGCATCATTACTCCAGTCTTCAGCGTCACATGATCCTTCAGAAATCATTCTGATTACATAAGAGACTTCTATTTAAAATAAATGTTTTTCCCCCATTCTATTCATCAATAAATCCCAGGAGAAAAAGCATCAGTTTTGACAAAATTTTTAAGTTTCCAACATTGATAACAAAAACAATTTATAATTTAGCACAAGTAATAATAAAGCACCAAATCAGCATATTAGAATGATTTGTGAAGGATCATGTGACACTGAAGACTGTAGTAATGATGCTGGAAATTCAAATTTGCCATCAAAGGAATAAATTACATTTTAAAATATAATAAAACCAAAAACAGTACATTAAAATTATATATATTATCAACAAAGATAAATGTATTTTTTGCAAACTTCTGACCGGTGGTGCATAAAGCCTAAAAGTTACTTTCTGGCTCCTGCTTGTTGCTCTTATTTTTGCATAAACATATCAATGAAGGTGAAGTACGCCCTCTAGTGCATTTTCACACTATTCTCAGGGTTTTCAAGTACAAAGTGAAACAAATGATATTTCAGAAAATAAAAACTGTTATCTTTAATTGTGTGCAGGTTGTTTAGAAAGCTTCCGTCATCGGAGGCAGGACTTTCCACTGACGTATTCAGATGAGCAGACAAGAGGATCATTTCAGTGACCAAATCCCATTTCAAAAGACAAAACATCAGCACAGTTGACATGATACAGGGAACCAGCACAACCGTGAGAGATCTACTACAGCAAAGATCTTTTTAATGGTCCCAAATATACTGAACAACTAAGAGTACACATGTTAAAGAAAAGAAAATGAAGATATGACAAAAATCGATCACATCTAGTTCCACTCAATCTTTAATCAAGACGGGCTTACAAATTTTCCAAAAAATCTGCAGTTTTGAAGGGCAAAAAAAGGGTAAAACTATCTCCCCCCACTGAGGTTTTAAAAACCTGTTCAAGTGCGGCTGAAAACGTCCTGAACATTTAAAGGCAGGTCTCTTTTATGTCATTTAAAAAAATGAGAGAGGAGAACAACAGAATAAGAAAAGGAGGGAACTGCTGGCTTTGAAAGAGGAAGAACTTCCGCTGAGCCACGAGAACAACGGTGACATCATAAACAATGACAACCCAGACTTCTTTGCTCCCTAGTGTCCTGTCTGGCCCTAGAAACTCACAAAAAAAAAAGAATCAAGAGGAAAAAAGGCCAACAGAAAAAAGGGCTAGAGGAAGGAGAGAAAGAAATGGAGATGATGTCAGCAAAGGTGAGTGGTGGTTGTGAATTGGCTGGCCCAGTTCGGGTCATGTGAGGTCCTTCCCTGAGAGGGGGGGCAGTGTGTCCTGGTCCAAGCCTGGGACGCTCTGTGGGGCAACAGTTTGAGTGTCTGTGAGTAACTGACTGACTGACTGTGTGTGAGGTCATTTTCTACCCCCAGTACTTTTAGGTTTGTCGAGATTCATTTCTTATTAAATCCTTTTTTATAATTCTTTGTCCAGACCAGTTTTATATTCTCTTCGATCTCTCCGTCCGTTTCACGAGTCTCTCTCTCTCTCTCTCTCCTGCAGATTGGCACTTGGACAAACTCCATGTGGAGACATTCACCTTTTCGCTCTGTGACCGAATCTTCTCCCTCTCTTGCTCTCCATTTCTCCGTTCCTCACATGGCGCCCCATGGACACCTGCGGGGGGCTGCATTCGTTCATTTATCCATTCATTTATGTATTCATTCATTGAGTTTCAGTTTTGAGTTCTAGGCTGAGCGCTGCAATAGTCTCTGGATGAAGCTCCCTTTGAGCATGACTGTGCTGATTGACGAGGGAGTGCTTTAGGAGCTCAGCTTGGACTTCTTGGACAGCGGAGGACTTTCTTCTTTACTGTCTGCATCTTCCTCATCCTCATCCTCTTCATCATCATCAGGATAGTCCACCAACCCCACTAGACCTCCCTGGAATGGGAGAAGATGCCATCAGAAACAAGTAAGCAGTAAGAAATACAATTTTTGGGCATCATTTTCAGTGTTCAGCCTGCATAATCACCTTGGTGGTGACAGCTGCCGTAGGTGGGGAGCTCCGGGCTCCTGTCCCAGGAGAGCTTGGAGAACCAGGTGAACCGGGGTGGAGGGATGCGGTTGGAGGAGAGGACAGACTAGGCTTTGGAGAGCTGGAAAAGGAGAGTTTAAAACTGGGGCTCTGCCGTCCTGAGAGGCTCGCCTTACCTGTCAACACCTCCTTCTCTTCTGAATCTTTCACTTGGGGAAAAACAGGGGAAAAAAGTAATCAATTAAAACACATCAATCAATGCGAGTTATATTAAAGCATCATGTAGTCAGATATGGAATCGTAGTAGTTGGTCAACAACATCATGCCATCTGCATGTAGCAGTAACGTAACGTACGTTTCTTCCTCTCCATGAACTTGCTGATGGGATCCATCAGGTCCTCGTCACTCTTCATTTTATCTGAGGGCGGCACCACAGCTTCACCGTCCTCCAAGTCTTCCTCATCCGTGTTAAACCACATCTCCTCCTCGTCTTCCAGTGTCCGCGCATCCCGGCGAAAACGGTGATTTCTCAGAATCGACCGCATACTGAAGACAAGCATGCAGGCACAAATAACATTCATTAAAAGCTACATCCACTTGAAAGTAGCCATTACATTCACAATGAATGCACAATACACTAAGTAACTATTACACGCACAATTTTTATTTTTTACATTTCGGCTTTAAAATGTGGATTTAAGGTCCACCGCGCAGGTAGGTCTCGGAGAATTCACCCTTGACTAGATAAAAAAATATATATATATATGTATATAAACTATTTCAATTGTCACTGTTGGTTTTATGGAACCCATTCAACAAGGCCAAAGAATAATAATAGTAATTATTACTGTTGTTACTGTTAAAATATTTTATTAAATTAAAAATAAAGAATATAGTATTTACACTTGTACTGTAAAGTTGAACATTTATTTTACAAAACAACATACTGGCTGTCTTCATTGCTTTCAAATATTAAAGCTTTTATTTTGTCTGAAAACCACAGAGAGACTTTAAAGAGTCTCTTTAGTTGAAAACAGATTTATTAACGATTCTCAATACAAATTTAAGAATTACATCCCTGATTAGTGATTCACTAAATTTGAGGATCCATATGACAATGGTTTTAAACGACTATAGACCTGTCAAGTTTAGGGTTGTCCTGTCTTTCTCTCTGCTGTTCATATCGGAGCTTCAGTCCCTTAAATGTCTGTACATAGTCTACATCCTCCAGGGCTTTCCAGTAGTTCTCTATGATATGAGCCGTCAGGGACTTCACATCCTCCTACACACACAGAACACAGCAATTATGAACAAAATAAAAAATATATCAGTCTAACGGTATGTTCAGGAGCATCAAGAGATGTCATGTTTGGATAAATGTACTCACCACTCTGACATACTCAAACATCTCTATAATGGCTGAGTTGATGAGGTTGTATCTCGATCCATTGTTGAGAAAAGCTTTGACCACTGGCTCAAACAGGAAGTTCCTCATAATATATCTGTTATAAAACTCATCCTTCAGGCCAATGATTTTCCTCATGAAACGCAAAGCACCTGAACAAGAGGAATGATTGAGAAATGTATAGAGAGATTAACAGCCAAGTTATATCTGATGCCTGTCAGTGGGTTAGCATTGAGTGTTTGGTATTTGTATAATAAATTAGTGCTTGTTAACGCTAATGGCCCAGCATGTGTTGTAATAATGTAACAGTAGTCATTATCAACAGAGCCTTTCATATTTAAAATGGATCAGCATCATTGGTGTTATTGATTATGCGGTTTGAATCTTGCCATGGTGAGTGGCGTGACTGACCCCATGTCATGTGTCTAGTACTACTTATCATTTAGAGTCTAGTTCAGAGTCTTAAAAAAAAAAAATCATACTTTCAGTATCAAACCCCACTATGTTCATCAAACCAGTGATCATTAACTAAAACCATAAAAAAACAGTTCTTAACTGAAATATTGGGATGAAAAACAAAATTGAAAGTGTTACCTTGGCATTAAAATATTTAAATTAAATTAAAAATGACAAAAAGCTGAAAACAAAATCACAAAAAAAACCTAATTTGAAAAATAAAAACTATAATAGTATAAATAACACTAAAAAAAAACCACTGTAACCACTGTTGAAAAGCAGAGGATTTGATCTGAGCACAAATGCGTGTCACAGAGACAAGACCTTAGCAGCTCAACAATAGTATGAAAATTGCAAACAAATCAATCTTCATAAATTTGTTTTAAAAGAAATTTACATTAAAAAACATTACTTATAAGAATAATAAATAAATAATTTTAAAGTAAATTTAAAATACATTAAAAAATATATTATTTGTGTTAAGGCATGCAAGAATGGTGGCACGACAATTCACAATCTGAGGTACTGGACTACCATGCAAGCAAAAATCCTTTCTGTCATTCTGATAGCACTTCAAAAACAACTGACCCCACTCTTATGACATTATGAATGTTATATGTATGTGCGTGAGTGCAAATACTCACATAAGGCTAAGAAAGCGTGTTGAGAAGCAGTGAGCACCAGTACTCTGCGGAGGATGTCTTTGTTGATGATGTAGTTCTTTATGTGATACGTGTGATGCTCCACACAGAAAGTGAGCAGCTCTACGATCAGAGCCAGCAGCTGACACGTCTGGAAATCATCTGACAAGACAAACACATGGAGTGAGAAATCTGCAGATGTTACGCCTTTAAATAGGTATGCAAATTTCAATTGAGCAATGATTCATAAAGGCTGCAAACGCATCCAGTCTGCATGCATGCATTTGCACATAAAACCCTAATTATTACCTTTGCTGGGTTTTTCTTCTGTGGTGTTGGCAAGAAGTGGAGCTGAGAGCACATGCATGCAATGCTTATAGAAGAAACTCAAGAACTCAGTCTTCTCTGTTTTCTGTAGGAACCCAGACAAATTAAAGGAGTATGTTTTTCTGACAATGAAAGTGTATATTTGATACATTGTACTAGGGCTGCAACTAACGATTATTTTAATAATCGATTAATCTGTCGATTATTTTTTCGGATAAAATAAAAATTAAAAAAAACATTCATTTCCAACCCTTTATTCAAAAACAGAACTGATAGTGCAAATTCACAGTGCAAAAAATTCAGTGCAAAAAAAAATGGACTAACACAAAAAACATACACATGTATCTGCCAAATATATAGACTTTTTAAAAATAAAGTGCACAAAAAGATGTATATTTTTGTTTAAAGGGACCTGAGCTGTCAGAACAATAAATCATTTATAAAAAATAAAGAAAAATACAAATCAGAAAACTTATCAGGATTTGTTTGAACATCAGAACTGGTTCTCTACACTACACTCGCACACACTCACAAACTTGTTTTTTGTTTATAACAAAATGTTTGACATTATTTGACAAGCAAATGCACACAAAATACAAGTCTCACACATGGATAATAGGTAATAATAATAATTATAACAGAAGATAATATCTCTAGTCTATCCTAATATCAATTACAAATACAATGTATATAAAATATAAATACGATATATGATAATATAAAAAAACAAATACAATGGATTGACCACCTCCTATGATGTGTAAGGTATTTTGCAGCTCATCCTTTCCAAGCATATAGTGAAGTTTCTCTGAGTCACTTAGAGTAAAGATTGAAAAATTCAGTGCTGCAAATTGTGGAAAAAATATTCCCCTTGTAGTGATACTTGGGACAAAGAAGAAAAGCGTTTTCATCTTCTGTCTATCTGATTCAAATCACAGTCTGCCAATTCAGTGGTAAGAAAATAATTGTTGTTTTTATTTATATTGTTGTCCATTTATCGAACTTCCATGCCTCTTCTATAGTAATTATATATTACTATGTAGTATGTACCAATTTACTAATGCTCAGACACACTCTGTCTCTCTCGCACGATCTCGGACAAACTCAGTCTCTCTCGCGGAGTTCGCTTCGCTTTTTCCAGTCCGGCGCCTCATAGATCTGCTCCGCGCTCAACTCAACTCTTTTTAATTTATACCCGCACATCTCTGCCAAGTATTGACTGGCTAAATAATCGCGCGACACAACGAAACGATAATGTAATTCGTTGCCAACTCTTTTAATAATTGATTTTTATCGATTCGTTGTTGCAGCCCTACATTGTACTACATTTATATTAAAACAGGTCTCACATTAGCAGTAGCCAGCATGTTCTCTGGGTCCACTAGCGTCCTGAGCAACCCCATTAACTGTACGGCTCCACCCAACTCTGGATCCGTGTCACAGATCATATGCTCGATGATCAGATTTATCAACAGAATGTCCTGTAAAAAGAGACAATTAGTGACTAGTAGATAGAATGATCACATGGGTCAGTGGGCATGTCTGACTTACATCATCGTTCTGTTGAGACTCCTGCATAACAAACTCTCGCACCATTGAGGGGTTGTACTCCACCAGGTAGGAGAAGATATCAGTGGCTGCTCCACGCACCTGCACATCATCCATGCCCTTTAAAAAGCACACACACGTTGATAAATACAGCAGGGAAGCAGAAGGTTATGGTTTTCATTGATAGGAAAGTTCAAGCAAGTCAGAGACCGTTTTAGATGCATAAGGACTAGATAACATACAATACAAAAGGTCATTACTTGTTAGTAAAGATGTTAACATTTTAAAAAGAAAAAAGAAACCACCAAACTGACACCTGACAATAAATCTGTTCTTTAAAATAGCAAGGATATCTTACAAGAATAACTTCCAGCGCTGGCAGGATTCCCATGTTGGAAAGAGTTTTGAAGAATGCATCTCTGTTCTGTGGTTGTAACGTTTGCGAAAATGCACAAAACTCCTTCAGGAAATTTACCTGGATGTGACACACAATATGAGTTTTGTATGTATCCATTATTTTGAGGAGGAGGCATCCATTAGTAATCCATTAGTAATGCTGCTATCATACCAGTTCATGCCGCTTGTCGTCATCCGTGGCTTCATCAGTTAGCTGTGCAAAGAGCTCAGTCAAAAACTTCTCATCGTCCTGAAAAACAACACACACGTAAGAAACAGAGCTCTGGTTATTACATTAACCTTCATATATATTTTTAAAGGTTATGTCGTTATGCTTTTATGACATGAAATTAATGTTAACAGTCAGTTATGCCTTAAGGGATGAGACTGACAGAACAAAACATCTGATGTCTCAAAACATCTGTGCATTAGTGTCTTAGTGCATAGTGTCTAGAGCTTATTAGATCTCCCGCTGTCTATGATGTCATCAGTAATAATTAAGCAGCAGAGTAAAGCTGAGAAAGAGAAAAATCCCTCAATGCTCTCGTCTTGACTGGAAAATGTTAAGATATTGAAAGCACTCTTAGGTACTGATAACACTGTTTTTTACTGGTTTCTTTGTTCCTCTTTATTATCTACTATTTGCTTGTATGTTTTGCAATATATTTAGTTATTAACATAAGCAATTTTTAGAAGCAGAGGGCGTTGTGTTCAGTGTGCACGCACAGAGAGCCGAGTCTGACGGGGGGGGGGGGGCGGCTCGCAGGGGCTGAATTGACTTCTCTTTCATGTCTTTTTGCACTTGAATGGAAAAATACACACAAAAGCATCAAAATGCCCGTCTTGGTGAGTAGGCCATTCACGTAAATCAGTCATTTATGTCTTAAATTAACATAAACAGATGGGAAAGAAAATGCATATGTAATACTATTCGTGCATTCGGTCTTAATGACAGCAGCCTAAAATTCTAGCTGCAGTCTGTGCCATTAATGTTAATCAAACAACAGAAGACAAAGTCACTCACTGATCTTAACTGAACAACTTTTGTAGCTTTAATATTAATAATAAAATTAATATTAATCCATATTTAATTTATAGAGTGAAGACTATGCAGTATGATTATTCAATTTCTGTACTTGATTACAGTCATTTGTATCTTTGTTCTGCTGTATTTATTGGAGAAGTTGCTTGTAACTTCTTTTTAAAACAAGCAATTTTATTACTGAAGACTCACTTGTCTTCAATAATGTTTGAACTTTATATTAGTTAGGCTAGTAGTAATTGCTGTGTTATCGAAATTGTAAATGTTAATCAATCGAGAGTTGTGAAATTTGACCGGTATCTCAATTTTTTTTCCATCAAGTACGTTTCATGGTGAAGCGCAGCACTGTGATCAGAGCGGATTGATCCGTTCACAGTAAATGCTACTCCGTCAATGCAAGCGCTTTGAGGTCAAGTCACTTTTAATGTGCATTAGAAAAAGCAATATACTCCAAACATCTTTCCAAAGACTTGCATGATGTTCTTACTCCAAACTTACTATATCATCACAGTTGAGTGTTTAAAATAACTTCCTTTTGTGATCTGACGTGGCTTCACGTCACAGGATGAGGCAGAAATGATATTTTATGATATGAAATGATATGCGATTAGAATTGCATTATAAATGTTTTTTGTCTTTATTTCATCCGTCAAAACGTCTCTATCTGCATTTTATTCTGCAACTGTGATAGTTGGCAAAGATCATTTCTGGGATATTGTGGCTTCATTTTCCTACAGTGGAAGGAACCAGAGACACTACACTATTTTGTGCAAAAAAAGGAAAATAATTCTCTAAATTCTCTAATTTCAAGTAAACATGCGAATAAGTTTTTCTCCAGTGTCGTGATAGAGAAGTGTACAGGAGTTTTTTTCTCTCTCAGTGGACCCATATGATTTCCTGACAAATAAAATACCGGGTTAGTTCAGCTAAAAATGAAAATTCTGTCATCATTTACTCACCCTAAACTAAAGTTGTTCCAAACCTAATGGGTTTCTTCTGTTGAACACAAAAGATGATATTTTAAAGAATGTACTATTAACATATTACCGTCAGCTGTCTGGTTACCAACATTCTTCAAAATATCTTATTTTGTGTTCAACAAGAAAGAAACTCATAGAGGTTTGGGACAACATAAGGGTGATCATTTTCATTTTGGGGTAAAATAACCTTTTAAGAAATTATCACAGATTGGGTTTCATAATAATGTAATATTTGACCTTTACCTTTCTAAGGATTTATAGTAATAGCCCTCTTGCAGTGTAATATAGTTATTACAAAAGTAATATTTATTATTTTAATAATTTTATTTAGCATTATTATAATAATAATTTTAAAAAATCACAATTAGATCCAACCCACCTCCCCTTCCCTCTAGAATGAGTAAATATTTGGATGCAATTTTATTAAAATAGCCTGTATTCACAACATTAAAATCTATATTCTGATACTCAATCACCTTTCCTTCCATTGTGTGAATTACAACCATTAATCATTTTGTTTAGCCTGATTTGCCAGATTAAACCTGGTTTTTGATAAATTTTAATTGTTTACATACATTATCCTAAATGTCATTTGAGCTCAATATAAAGTTGTAAATCACATAGAGGCTCAAATCCGTTTTGCAATATTACTTGACCTCTAGCTGAATGAGGGTGATTTGTGACGTATATTTGATCAATGCATGTCGACACCAAGGTTATACGTGACTGATACTGTATTTTACTGTATCACCTTGTCATGGACATAAAAGATTACACCTCGAAAAAAGAGGAACAAATCAAGTGAATGAAAAAACGGATCATATCGGTCATGGGAAAGTATATCTATTTGCTCAAACAAATCATAAGAAATAGCTTTTAGTATCTATGGCCAGTTTATTTAACATCTACTAGATTACATTCAGGTAGTAATGGGATATGGTAATATTAAAACAATAGTGTGCCATATAATATGCACCCTTATCTTCAAAGATGGATGAAACAACCATACAGTACTGAAGAAGCTGGCTGGAGGTTGGAGAATATTATCATCCAGCACGCCTGCCAAGCGTCTGTGACATCACACGATATGGCTCTAAAGAACATGAGGGTGCTGTTCCCATGGAAACAAGCCCCCTCCCCTAACTCCAACCAATATCAAACAATTCCACTGTAAGGTGAGAAGCATGTATAATCAACCCATTTTCATAAAATATATTTTTAACTCACTTTAGCTACAACTGCTGTAAAATCCAACTGAATGATGAAAACATCTTAAATAACAATCACTCCCACTATACTCTTGAAATCTACTATTGAGGTATACTGTTGCCGGTTTTCTACTACATGATAACATGCATCTGAAAAAACAGTTAGTGCTGTTATCCTTAATCTGTAGATCCTTTTGGTGTGGAAAACATATCTAATGACCTTTACAGCAAAGAACCACAGTACAACCCACCATGGGCATGAGATGTTCTCAGGTAATATAAACAGGGAAATATAAGCAGCAGCAACACAAACATGTAAACTTATTCACTGCAGCCTCTGCAAGCAAGGTTTTTTGCTGAGGATGCAATGAATTTGAGATGGAAGTTGCTGCTCTGAAAATCGTGGTGAGAAGGCACAATGACACATAGTGAGCCTGACAATGTACGTTACCTGTGAGATATGATGCTAGAAGCCCAAATGGAGAGTTAATCTATAAAGTTTGTTTCGCTCAGTAGAGTTAACTCGACCATAGGCTTGCTAAGATAGTCGGTGTTGACAGTGTTATCGGTGTTCAGAAGCAACCCCGGTTACTTCACTTGCCCACCGCGGTACCGCCCCCCACCATCGATTTTATTTTTTTATTTATACAATCATTTTGTTCAGTTAGAGAAGAGACATTACAATTAAAAACTGAACTTGTCTGCTTAATAAATTGTGAGCAGAACGAGTGTCGCAGCACAGATCAGCAGCAGAGTCGGATTTCATTTATAACGAGAATGAGGATCTGACTGACAAGGTGATGGCGGAATATTTGGTTTCAGCACCTATTTAAGTGAATTCGTCATTGTACTGTTTTGTTGTTGTGTTGTTGCGTTTTTCATTAAGAGTAATATACCAATGAACTCACCATTCAAGCAATCCGCCCCCGAATTGGAAAATTAACTTTAATTTGAAAGAGAAACTAAAATGCAAACGTCCGCATGGGCATTCATAATGTCGACGGGCGCGGAGCGAGCAGAACAGAGCGAGAGTTTTCAGTTCATTCCTATAGGAATTAATTGAAAATGCTCACTCTGCGGTGCACCACTATGAATGCCTATGCGAACGTGGGCATTTTAGTTTCGCTTTCAAATTAGCGATTTAAAGCCCCCGACGGTGATAGCGGTATTGTCACACGTCGATTAATCGGTGGGAAAATATCCTCACCATCACATCCCTACTCAACCACTAATGGTACAAAGTACACTACTGATCACGTACACACTACCGAGTAGGAAAACCCACCTGCAGCATGCCAACAATCTCGACTTTGTTGAAGAAGATGAAGGAGTGCAGCGTGGAGAGCATGTTTTCTTCAAAGACAGAGGGGGTAGGCAGCACCATGTCCTGAATATACTGCACCCGGTACGTCTGGTGAATCTTCTGCCGCAGCTCCAGGTCTGAGATGGGAATGACCTCTTTAAACCTTGCTGTGGTGGTCAGGAACTCTCGATGCCTCCGCGGTTGGGGTAGCGACGGATCGAACTCCAGACACCCGATCACATCCATGATGCATTCTTCTGAGAACATAACTTCGAAGAGTGCCGTGCGGTTGAGGAGGAAAATGCCTTTAATGATGTCATAGAGGTGGTGCAAGCCTTCACGGTTCTCCAAGTCCTCGCACACGCGAAACAGCTCCAGCAGCTTGCGGATGTAGCCCTCGTTCTCTAGCGCCAAGGCCAGTTTTTCCCGCCGTAACGGAGAAGGTAAGGATGAGGCCACCAGCTCGGCCACCTCCTCTAGCCGGGAGAGCTCACATGGTGGAAGTTCAAGGCCAGGAGAAGACATGTCATCAAAGCGCTCCTCTTCAGACTCATCTATCAGCTCCTGGGTGATGTCTACTGAGGGGTCCTTTCCCTGGACCTGTAAACACAAACAAAAACGCTTTCGGAATAGAGCACAACAACATGCGGTACTTAGAGAAACCTAGAGAAAATATTATTAATGTACATCATTATGATAAGCATAATCACCTGACATATTTTCTCCCAGATCTCATCACATCCAGCCTTTTCCTGGAAGCTGAGGGCCAGGTCATAGTTTTCAGCCTCAGACCAGACTATTAATGTATCCTTCAAAGAAAAATGCAAATACTATCAACAAATGCCCGAAAAACAGGTTACTGACACAAGGAAGTGATATATTCTGAGCTATTTTGCTTCCACAACAAATCTTCTTTCAGACTACTAGATAGAAAACATCCAAAGTATATTTTTAAATATTTATTTTGTTGCACGTTATCGATTTGTGGCTGTAGATTTTAACAATAAAGGCTGTTTTCTCAAAATTAAAGCGCGTAGTCAGAAATCTCAACTTCAGTAATCACTTAAATACACCAAACTTTACAGTTCTATATTATAAAGGTTTTTACAGAGGGCTTTATATACCATTTGCCCGATTTATTTAATATTTTATTAATTTAAAAAAAAATCTGTCTGTTGACTTTTTATTCATGGAGTGATTTAAAAAAGAGAATCCAAAACCCCCTCTGTGAAAACCTTTAACTCTTATATATCAAAGAAAAGTTTTGGAAGTTTATGCAAATTAGTGCATGTGAATGAGTAATTATCAAACTAAACATTTAAACCACCTATTGTATCATATTTGATACATGGATTTCTAAGGCCTCTAAAAGCTATAAGGTTTACTTTATTATCCATCTATGGTTACAATCTATGAATTAAGTATGATACAACAGGCTTTTGAGGAACATTTGTTTGTACATCTCTCAATCCTTACTTTGTTGTATTGCACTGCATTACATGTTTTGCCCCCATTAAACGTACAGAGCTTGGATCATAAACCAAAGCATTTCATTTCATCTTACTAAGAACTATTATTGCATGATTATGATCAGTTTGGACGCCTGAATAAAATTGTTGTTTTCCTTCTCGAGTGTGAGCTCCATTTTTTATTTGGGCCATAAAAAGCCTGATGCATCAAATATGATGTACAAAACAAAACACACATGCAAACTTTTTTTTTAATTGTATAATATTTCAATAAACTGTCCTTACTAGATTTGTGTTCTGAAATTGTTTCTGACTATTATTTCCTATGTCTGACTTGTGACTTTTATATCATATGCTTAACAGGGTTGTTGTACGGTGAATCCTCAACTGGGGAAGTATGGTATGTGATTTTTATTAATCTTATTCAGCTGTGCTGTCTTGCATCTTTATAAGACAAATGTATACTTGACTAGTTCTAACCAATGCATTTAAAGCACATAATCATGAATTATGTTCACAAATGCACTGATGAGTTGTCAATAAGATCATGTCATTTCAAACGCACCTGCTGTTTCTGATAGGCGGTGTTAGGGTTTATTTTTGACTCCAGCAGCAGTGATCCTGTTTTAAAGAACGGGCACATCTTAATTGCAGTCTCAATCAAAAGTGACCATGTACATCATAATTGCAGTGTTTTGAAACCTACCATCACTTTCGGCGCGCACCAGGAGAGACATGCCTTTCAGTCTCTCCACGTAGGCGGATGACACATGTCCCGTCCCCCGATCATCCCACTGGCGATCCTCATTCAGAGTGTACACTTTTACTCGTCTACGAGTGTCAGTCATCCTTGCAAGTAATTCTCAAACAGGCTTTCGCCTTTAATTCAATAAATCTCAACGTCCTTGCCTTGAAGAGGCAACAGAATCTGCTGTCAACTTCAAGCTGAAATGTATGGCTGTCAGTGGCAAGCTGTCTCGAAGCTGATGCAGTATGTTGTTGTGGGGTCTACAACAGTAAACTTGTGCTTTCCAGAAAAATTATTCTGACCAGTCTAGCAATGGCCAGCTAGCGGCTGTGTGCAGCCGAGACTCTCACCAACATACTCAATATTTTGAAATCTTTATAAACGTAACAACAAAAAACACTTCCGTTTCTAAAAGGGGGTGAAACGGTGAGAGGTTCGTTTAAAACGTATGCAGCCAGAGCACGAATACAGAATGTGTTTATTTTTCTCCGTGCCCCCTTACTTTAAGCTAGCTAGGCTAACGCTGCGACTAATTTAGTCAAACGGGGTTAGCGTAGCTAGCGCCTCAGCTAGCAGGCTATCTCCTCGCGCGAGTCATTTTTAACACATAAACGTTCGAAGCGTGCGCGAATTACCTCCAAAGACGTACCGATTACGCTATTTGATAATTATACTCGCGCGCGATCGGTGAAAATGCGGGAAGAGTCGTGTATAAAGCGGCGCATTCATAATAAGCTAAGCTATATTTTCTCCAGGTATTCCGCCATATTCTGGCTAAGGGCCGCGGATGGACCAGCCAGTCTCTTTTCACACAGAGATAAACATTCCCCTATGCAACTAATCGAATAGACTCGTTCGTTTCGCTTTCCGGGATGGCGAATGGCCAGCGGTACCGTCGAGCACAGTGAAATAGCAGCGACGTGAAGGAAAGTAATTATTAGCCCCACTGTGAAGATTCGGCCATCTTGGGTCTCCTCAGAAAGTCGCTACGGGGTTTCCTGTGCTGCAGGCGCAGGGCCGCCGCCACAGTTTAAAGGCACAGTGCGCCAAAATGACCAGCGCAAACACACGGGTGTTTCGTAACATCAAACACTCACTGCTGGTGAAAGAGAAGAAGGGACATGGAGAGGAATGTGAATGAGAGTGAAAGTAGGAACTGTTGGAGCGCGCGTAAAGATAATGAACTTCATATGTTTTGTCATTCATACAGTAAAATTGAATGCAGATGCTTACAGTTGTGCTGTTATTTTGTCTCTGAGACCGAATACATTGTAGTTTCATTTACAGCCATTATAAGTAACAGGAGAAGCCTCTGTTGGAAAAACAGGCCATCCCAGTCCAAGCTAACGTTATGCTTTGGAGCATGGCCAAGTCCCTATCATAGCCAATGTGTCCTTACAGCCATAACTAGGTTGCTCCACCAGCTTGTATATTGTATAACTGTAAAATTTGTATTGTTGCTTGTCCGTGCAAAACTCACCAACACAATGATATGGGGTTGCAAGCTGCTCATGGATTGCTAAGTTGTTTTTGATAAAAGGTCAGACTGGTTAGGGTGTTTTGGGTGGTTGCTAGGTGTTAGCATTTGAAAAAAGACCTGAAAAGGTTACAGTCAGCATTAAATTAAAATTCACCCTGGTTTATAAATGCATCTTATTCTTAATTATATTATTGTGAACAATTCATCCAAGCATGTTTATTTTTTTTATCTAAATGTCATAACTCGATCAGCCGGTGAAACGACAGACTTCTCTTGTGAGGTATGCAGGACTTCTCCTGCCCCTTTCTCACAATTCACAACTTCACATTCATATCTGCATCATCCAATCTACAACTGGTGGTTAATTTTAGGGGTGTGGACCTTCATGCTTCCCTTTTTTTTTCTTCAGAAATGTTATGTTTACATGTTAATCACATCATACTAATTCACACAAAATGGCCACCTCATAAAATAGTAAAATTTCCTCATGAAATCAGGTTGGATGGTTTCGAAAGTAAACAATTCACCATTTACTCAGAAATCACTATTGTCAGTGTCTCTCAAATCTGAATTAACTCAAAAATGTTTGAAAGCATAAACTTAATAAGAACTTTATATCAATAGTATGGTAGGCTACAACAGGACTATGGGCCCCGCTAAGAAAAAATTCTGACCCCAAAGTATATGAAAGTATATGATTTATTGAATACTGCTTAAGAAAAGTTTTTTGGTTTTGAATCAAATTAATGTAAATACAAAAGTACATAGAAGGGCCAAATTGCCCGCTATAGTGATGATAACACTACAGGTAATCTATATTTTCCCAATGCAAGAGTTGGCCTGAAACCAGAGCACATCATTACTATCATCACACAGATCAAACCAGACTGCCCAGATTTCAAATCTGTTACTAAATAGAAATTGTTGCAGCTTTATCTTATACGTTCTAGCATTACTGTGTCCCTATAGTACTTTGAAGTCTTGTACTCAGCTGTTTCCTTAGTTAACCAGTAACTGTCATAAACAAATTGTATGTGCTTCCTCAAAAGTTATTCTGGTGACTTTCCAAGAACAATGCAAATACACAGTGAATCATGTAACCAACAGACCAGAATGAAACCTTTTGGGGTTTTCAATAAAGCACCAAGCATGAACACAAATGTCACTCCAATAGGTATTGGCAACTAGTGGTCTCAGTAATTACAGCTAATGCAGTGTAATGCTTTACAGGACAAAGGTTGTTTAGATTCTTGAAAAATTAAATGAAGGCAAAAATTTGTTTTTTCATCATCAATAGAAAAGGTTGCTTATACAGGTCCTTCTCAAAAAATTAGCATATTGTGATAAAGTTCATTATTTTCCATAATGTAATGATAAAAATTAAACTTTCATATATTTTAGATTCATTGCACACCAACTGAACTATTTCAGGTCTTTTATTGTTTTAATACTGATGATTTTGGCATACAGCTCATGAAAACCCAATATTCCTATCTCAAAAAATTAGCATATCATGAAAAGGGTCTCTAAACGAGCTATCAACCTAATCATCTGAACCGACTAATTAACTCTAAACACCTGCAAAAGATTCCTGAGGCTTTTAAAAACTCCCAGCCTGTTTCATTACTCAAAACCGCAATCATGGGTAAGACTGCCGACCTGACTGCTGTCCAGAAGGCCATCATTGACACCCTCAAGCAAGAGGGTAAGACACAGAAAGAAATTTCTGAACAAATAGGCTGTTCCCAGAGTGCTGTATCAAGGCACCTCAGTGGGAAGTCTGTGGGAAGGAAAAAGTGTGGCAAAAAACGCTGCACAACGAGAAGAGGTGACCGGACCCTGAGGAAGATTGTGGAGAAGGACTGATTCCAGACCTTGAGGACCTGTGGAAGCAGTGGACTGAGTCTGGAGTAGAAACATCCAGAGCCACCGTACACAGGCGTGTGCAGGAAATGGGATACAGGTGCCGCATTCCCCAGGTCAAGCCACTTTTGAACCAGAAACAGCGGCAGAAGCGCCTGACCTGGAAAACAGAGAAGCAGCACTGGACTTCAGGCATTTCCTTCCTCCCAGTCTTCCTCCAGACTCTGACACCTTGATTTCCGAATGACATGCAAAATTTGCTTTCATCCGAAAAAAGTACTTTGGACCACTGAGCAATAGTCCAGTGCTGCTTCTCTGTATTCCAGGTCAGGCGCTTCTGCCGCTGTTTCTGGTTCAAAAGTGGCTTGACCTGGGGAATGCAGCACCTGTAGCCCATTTCCTGCAGACGCCTGTGCACGGTGGCTCTGGATGTTTCTACTCCAGACTCAGTCCACTGCTTCCGCAGGTCCACCAAGGTCTGTAATCGGTCCTTCTCCACAATCTTCCTCAGGGTCCGGTCACCTCTTCTCGTTGTGCAGCGTTTTTTGATACACTTTTTCCTTCCCACAGACTTCCCACTGAGGTGCCTTGATACAGCACTCTGGGAACAGCCTATTTGTTCAGAAATTTCTTTCTGTGTCTTACCCTCTTGCTTGAGGGTGTCAATGATGCCTTTCTGGACAGCAGTCAGGTCGGCAGTCTTACCCATGATTGCGGTTTTGAGTAATGAAACAGGCTGGGAGTTTTTAAAAGCCTCAGGAATCTTTTGCAGGTGTTTAGAGTTAATTAGTTGGTTCAGATGATTAGGTTAATAGCTCGTTTAGAGACCCTTTTCATGATATGCTAATTTTTTGAGATAGGAATTTTGGGTTTTCATGAGCTGTATGCCAAAATCATCAGTATTAAAACAATAAAAGACCTGAAATATTTCAGTTGGTGTGCAATGAATCTAAAATACATGAAAGTTTAATTTGTATCATTACATTATGGAAAATAATGAACTTTATCACAATATGCTAGTTTTTTGAGAAGGACCTGTAGACCACAAAGAACTCATTAAAGTTTGTACAACAGGTAAAGCTGGGCAGGGGTGCGGAAATTGTAGCAGAAACTTGCGGATTTCACAGAGGAATTTGTTCGGCAAGTTCTTATTTGAACAATTACCCCTGTAGCTGCATAGCAGTAAATTCATGCCACAGTTTAGCAATGTGCTGCTGAGTGTTTAAAAAAACAGGACACACGGACAAACATGCTTTTGTTCCAGAAATACATATAGCTTTGACTTTATAGCTATATAAAGATGAGCAGTCACTTATCTTTAACGTGTATTTGTTCAAAATGCAGTAAAACAGCAATATTATGTTTATTTTATTATGATTTAAAATAAAAGCTGAATTGTTCCAGTCGTCACATGATCCTTCAGAAATCATTCTATGATTTGGTGTTCAAAAAACATTACCAAAGTTGAAAACAGTTGTGCTGCTTAATATTTTTTCAAGTTCAAAAGAAGAGCATTTATTTGAAATAAAAATGTTTTGTAACATTATGTCATCACTTTTGATAAATTTAATGCATCCTTGCTGTGAAAAAAAAACAAAACAGTATTGACTTTAAGATTTTGTGTGAAATGTTTTATTATTTTCCAGTGGTGACTACTGGATACATACACAAAACAGAGAGGGTCAACAACACCTGTAACAGTACTGAGGACACATTTTGAGAAATAAGATGACTCAGAACTATCTCCATTATCTGAAGTGTAAGTTTTATACTTTACTGAATAAAAGAAAAAAATAAATCACAATAAAAAACACAAGAAAATACATCAATTGAGAGGGATTGTTTCCCCCCTTCCCAATGTTACCCTCTAGTCTGATAAATATCCCAAGTCCCTAACTCCGGTTACAAAAATTCGATTTAAAATGCAAAATATTTTCAATCTATTCTTTGACATACTGACTGAATAGACGTGCATTCAACAAAATCTGAACTAAGCGGCATCACTTCACCACTTGGTTTCCTCTATGTTTCCATTGTGATGTAGCGTAGTTCTGATACAGTTGGGGACTAGCTTTAGAAATAATTCAGCCTTTTACACTCCTTATTTTCCTGCCTGCTGGGCTTGACGCCTCAGCAGGACATAGATCTTTTCTTTGATCCAGTCTTTATTGTAGGGCTGGTAGGTTTGTGTGTCTGCCCTGTACCTGTTTAAACGACCAGAGAGTGAGAGAAATGGACATGATTGGTGAGAGCTCGTGTTAGTTATGCATTGTTGTGTAAAAAGTGTGATTACTTACACAAGACAGCTGAGGTCAGCAAGATCATCAACAAAGTCGAATAACTGGCTTATGTCATACGTGATGGAGGGACTGTTGGGATTCATCCTCTTCAGATGCTCTTCATACATCTTACAGACTCCTTTTTTTTCGAGGAGGGAGGTGGTGTTAAATATTATGAATTAAATGCATTAGAATAATTCGTGACAAATTTCTAGTCCATTAAAAATGATAGAAACATCCTACCTTCCATGCATTCGTTGACAGACTCATAGTCTGCATATGTTCTCCCTTCTGGTCTTTTGGTGGGCTGCACCAGCAGAATAGTGTGAGACTGAACATCAGGAAAAAACAAAAAGTTTAAATAAATTATACATGTTAAAGAACAAAAAATGCATAAAAAGTTATTTAGAAAGACCAAATATACCGTAAAATCACTAGAGCCCCCTACTGCTAATAACGTGTCAGATGTAAAGTAGCGGTAGCAATGAGAATAGCTAACGTTAACATTTATATTAAATGGATGAAATCTTAATCTGATATTCTCGTTTGGCATATGAACTAAGTAAAATTAGATATAGTTAACTCGCTCAAATATTCACACGGAATCTCTGGAATAAGACTGAAAACACCAGCTGTTGGACTCCAACCCTCCCCCAAAACAAAACAGTCTAACGTTAGATGCTTCTTACTAAGACAGTTACTATCACGGAAGACCTTCAAAATTAATTTGTCTGAATTCACACCTTAAACAAAGTGCTTAACTATGTAGAAAGAGAATGTAGAAATATTCCAGAGGACTTTACTTTCCTGAATATTCGACGTTGCCGTGCTACACTGCTGCTAGCTAACTTACCCGCGTTCATCTTAACGTGACAAGGCACACGATAAAAGACGGTTTCTAACAAGACAAACAACAACAATGTATACCATAATTCAAAATATAGAACTGAAATACATACCATATCTGCTCTTGGTATCTAAACGTCGCGATGAATGATGTGCTAACCGCTGACGGCTATTCACTGAGAGCAGCAACAGAAAGAGCATAAATGTGCAACGAACATTCAGTTCCGGTAGTGGCAGTGACGATTTGGCTTTTCAAAATAAAAGCGTGTGTCACGATTACACAAAAGGGAATTTATTTTAACTCCAAAATGGTCACATTCGAGAGCTATGACTGTTTAAAATTGTATTGTAATGATCAGCAAATACTGGCTTTTTTTTTGCTACGATATCGTATTGTTTTGTATTAAATGTAGCCTAATAATGTGCTTCCTTTTTATGTATGTGCTTTTGCTTAGTTTTTTGTTTGTTTGTTTGTTTGTTTTTGTGTATGTTTATACCATCATTTGAATAATTTTCTTCATTTTGACTTAACATTTGATATTTGTTTTCAGGGCGACTGAAATGTTTGTATTAGTAACATTCTGTCCAGGAACTACAGATGAAAAATAGCCTGTAGGGTAACCCTGGCACATTTACTGTAAAGTGCACTGTCCCTGTTAAATAAACTAATAAAATAAAAACAGAAATCTGCATGCAAGATCGTCAAAAATTCTGTAGGCTACAAGAGATTTATCCTGGTAAGTTCTTGGGTGGAATCATAAACAATCAGTGTTCTCAGTTTGTGTTAGCACTTTAATGGCTTAGCAAGAGTATACAATTGAAGTACAAAGTATATGGATATAGAAACATAAAGGAAAGGAAAATGATTTTAGCTTAATTCTAAACAGCAAATTTTTTTTTTCATGAAATTGATGAAACAGTTGAGATTGAAATAAAAAAATTACTTGCTGTTTTGAATGTGTTTATCTGAAACTACAATAAAAAGCTTGAGGGGGCACTCATTATTTTTTTCACCAATTAATGTCAATAAATGTTAGTATAAACCCAAGATGCCTTTCATTTTAGCCAGCGCAAAATTGCTGTGTGCACATTTGAATAAATTGTTGTTTTGTCTACATGTTTCTAAATTGGATTTATTTGTTGTGGGATTGCAATGACCCTTCTTTTAAACCTTTATGCACGGAATCTCATTCTATAGCCTCTGACCCCATTGATCCCTCTCCTGGATGTTGGTTCTCTTGGGGCAAGGCCTCTGGCAGAAGCCTTACATGTCCGCTCACATTCCTCTTTGGATACAAAGTTATTGCTATTTCCTTGGCAACCCCCAAACCAGAAATGCGAGCAAGAGCCAGAGGAATGATCAAAGTAGAAACGAGATGTCCATTCATAACAAGACCCAACATCTCGTCCCAAAGAGCACAAACTTGCAGAGGGTTGACGGACTGGACTGTAGTCCTAAAAACAAAGGAGATAATGTGTTGGAAAGAAAGTTCATACAATTAAAAAATTATATGATGATAGATGAAGCATAAAGGAAAATTGAGTGTGAAAATGAAATGAGCTATTATACCCTATCAGGACATCCTGCTCTTCCAAAACCACGAGCAACTGTTACTCCATCCAGACAGCAGCCATATCTATTATCACACAGACAAACATAACATGGTGTGAAATAGGATATAAATTGTCAGTTTAGGTTTTAAAGTCTTCATTATATTGAATGGATCAAAACTGGACCTTATTAAAATGGTAGTCTACCCAAAATAGAAAATTATTTCATAATTTACTCACCATCATGTCATCTCAAACATGTATGACTTTTTTTCTTCTTCTGTAGAACATAATAGAAGATATTTTGAAGCATATTGGTTCCCCAATCGTTTTGGTTCCCGTTGACTTCTACTTTATATACAAAAAATTCAATAGATGTCAAATTGGAGTCAACAGGAACCAAAACGGGTTGGTTCTTCTCAATCTTCTGCTTCACGGAAGAAAGAAAGTCATACAGGTTTGGAATATATAGCAATCTTAGTGGAAACAAGATTTTAAAATAATAGTACTACTATAAAATATCAGTTTTTGAAATGGTATTGATGTTTGAGCAGATTATTAGCTATGTATAATACTTTATATATGTACCTGGACCTGTGACAGTCATCGTGGGCACAGCCTTCTCCAAGAGGCCCAGAGGCAGCAGTGTGGCCATCAGGACAGCAGCCGTAATATGACTGGGCACAATGCGGACCAGTCACAGTAGGGTATGGATCGCTTGGTCTGTGAACTGTCCACAAAGCAAATGTAGAGCAAGAATCAGCACGTATAATTGAAATAAGCACATGCGTAATGGAAAAAGGAATTTAAAACTGCGTTTGAATCATCGACATATCTGTGACAGCTTTTTAACCTGATGTTGCATCATGGGTGTGAGGCACAAATCCAAGCAAGGAGCTCTCGTAAGCTCTAGGGTCCTGAAAGCTGGGCACCACTAAACCAAAGCAACACAAGTGCAGAATGAGTGCCTCATAGCACATAGCACACAGTCAATGACCATGAATGAACTCACTTTGTGCTCCAGGGCAGGCCTGTGTGTTGCAGTTCTCCATAGCATGAGGTCTGCCGAGAGAAGCACATCTATCATCTGCATATTGATTGTGATCCAAATCCATGCATACCACTCTGCGCTCGCGAGTACCAGTTCCACAGCTACGAGTACACTGAAGGAGACAGAGAGAGGAAAATACTCAAATCTGTTTGTCTTTCTCCTTTATTTCCTTCCTCCCCTTCCTTTTCTCACCAAGCTAAAATCATTGGTGTAGTATCTAAAAACTTGGTGACAAGCTGGTCTCTGACAGGATCTGATCTCATGTGGACGTGTGTAACCCCTGCAGTGGTGCTCAGGGACACGCTCTCCTCTACCACCGACGCAGAACACCTCCCGCGTCTGCTGTCCCTCACCACACGTCACTGAACACTGGAAGAAACAACAGAATAGCACTGTCATCAATGTTATAAATAAAAGAGCAACGCCTGCAAAAAATTATTCTGAGCATGTATACATAAATATTAATGGAATAATTACATACATCACCAAAAGGACCAACACTGTACTCGACACAAAGGTGCCGGTTGCAGGCCACCTGGGAGGTTGGTTTCCTTAGGCCTTGTGCTCTGCAGTGAGATTCATCTACCATTGCTGATGTTCTCTCATTAATACAGTACACAGTACGGGTCTGCACACCCCCACCACAGTGAAGAGAACACTCTGAATAGGTGCTGTATGTGTACCTACAAACACAATATATAAAGATCTATAAAGATAATCACTTGTCAGACCCTATGTATCCGAGAGACTCGCTAAAAAATCCTCACCACTAACTCACAGACTGGAACATGATACAAACAATGAAAATGACATATACAAGTCCTGCACAGTGCCAGGGGGATTTTGAGCCATTCATCCTCCAAAATAGTGGCCAGGTCAATATATGTGATGCTGGTGGAGGTAAAGGCTTTCTGACTGGCTCCTCCAAAATATCCCACAATATTTAGATCTGGTGACTGTGCAGTTTTGGTGGCAACAGAAGAGTCAAGGTGCGCATTTAATTCTGGAGTGAATTGGGTAGCTGTGGTTTTATGTTTTTTGGATACTATCTGGGTTATTACCAGGACATCCCTTTCAGACAGCTTCCTCTTGCGTCGACAGTTATTCCTGTTGGATGTTGTTCGTATGAGGTAATATGCTGACATTACTCTGGATGCCATAGCTCTCAATACACCACAAAGAATTGATTTCCTACAGATGAGCCAGTAAGATGAGCACCACAATTTGTCCTCTTTTGAACTCTGATATGTCTCCCATTGTGTTGTGGATTGCAACATCTTATGTACAGCTATTTCTCTGCGAATTAAACCTTCACACTCTGCTCTTACTGATGGAATTGTAATCAGTGAAGATTGGCCACCAGGCTGCGCATATATGTGTGTGTGTGTGTGTGTGTGTGTGTGTGTGTGTGTGTGTGTGTGTGTGTGTGTGTGTGTGTGTGTGTGTGTGTGTGTGTGTGTGTGTGTGTGTGTGTGTGTGTGTGTAATCTCCAACACTATATTGGCCAGTGTTTCAGTTTTCATTGTCCAACCCCTGTATACTTCATTATAGATGCACACACACAAATCACACATATACAAAAAAATACATAAATTACCTGTAGGTGTCCAGATGGGAAGCAGCCCCAGGGCCATGTCTAGAGGTGACAGGAAGAGAGTGATCCTCAAAACCCACAATCTCTCCATAGCTCACCTCCTTTCAGCAGAGATAAGGGTGTTAGACTGAAATGTTTGTGTGTGTGGTTTTGAGCTGTAGTCAGTGTACACGTACTCTGCAGACTCCCTCCACACAGACGTCTTTGCGGCCCACGTAGCATGGTGTGCCGTCCACCACAGTGGGTCTGTGACGGTAATAGAAGTTCTCTCCTCTGGGCACACACACCAGCTCACATGGGTTTGAAGCTAGACCAAACAGGTCATGTGAAAGAGCCACATCTTATTACACCATAACAAAATATGAAAGCATCCAGAACTTTCTGACTTTACATTACATCTAATTATATTTTTAAGACTTACTTGTGTGTAAAAGTATTTCCCTCACTGTCATTTAACAAATTAAAGCTATGTGAAAATAATATATTAGACAACAAATCATTTTCTTATTTGGGCTTATTTTTCATAAAAAGATATCTAAACATCCTTAAAAACAGATAATTTTATTGAAGGCAAATTTCATTATTTAATAGCAAAACAGTTGTTGAATAAATAACAATTTTTTATTGTTTTAAGTGTAAATCTAACCAAATTGTTTGGTTTATGCTCAAAATTAAGAAAAAAATTAACTTGGATGAGAAAATGTAGTGTTTATGTTTTTAGAAAATTGTACTTATTTATTTATTTATTTTGCACTTTATTTAATTTTATTAATTTAATTCAGCTATCTACCTTTAAAAAAACTGTATAATCAATAAAATGAATTTTTACATTTCGCCTTGTGTCTTATACCTCCATAATATGGCTGCCAGGTGTAACGTTTTCCCTGGAACTCCATTCGGTCAAACTGAGAACACTGTTCTTCACGAAAATCTCGAGCTCCAACAGGGCATTCCTTTACAGAGGACAAAAGTTATAGCGCTCTAAAACACTTTTATCAAACATAGTGCGTGTGCATTTGATTGTGTGTTAAGTTGTTTACCTGTGTGTTACAGAGTTTGTAGGACTTGGATGGTCCCAAGCAATTGTGTCCACCATCCGTCCTTAATAATAAAAGATAGAAGATGAGTTATGATATCTTATTAAAGCTATAAAGAAAAGGGTTTCAAATGTACTAAACACACAGATGTTCGCCCACCTCATGGTGTTGCAGACCCTGGTTCTCACAGCTACTCCGGTGCCACATGTGCGGCTGCAGGCTCCGTACGGACCATACTCATCCCAGTAATCATCAGACGGCTGCCTCACCTACAGCAAACACACTATCTATCATGGTGGGGACAAATTCCCATCTGATATAGACAAAACCATTTTATATGGATCGCTAACACATTCTTAGTGAAAAGAACATACATTTAGTTGATCTGATTCTCTTCTCTGATATTCCAGCCAACAGGGAACATTCCCACGAGTTTCATTAATGTTTTGTAAAAGTTATGTAAATGTTAAGATAAAACGTTCTACAAATAATATTTAAAAAATGTTCTTATAATATTATTAATTGATATGCGTTCTCACGTTGTTGAGAGAAATGTTCTTGAAATGTCTTTATGATGTTGTTTTTACCTGAATGTTCTCATAAACATTCTGAGAACAACATTTTCAGGGAAAAAAAAAAGTATTTACTTTTAAATGTACATTTCTTGGAATATTACAAATAAGCATTCAAAGAATGATGTTCAGTAGGAGAATGTACTAACATTATCATAACATCTTAAATAACGTTCTAATCACAACAAGATATTTTAACATTTTAGAAATATTGCAAATCCCTGTGTTCCCACAATGTTTTTAGAACATTTGTTAGCTGGGAAAACATTTACTTAAGAGCTAAAATCTGACTAGACAGTCATTTCTGCAATTATATGTGTTTCATGTTAATGTTGTTTTACTCACACAGAAAACTGCAGAGATCAAGCACAAGATCCCGAGAAGAGAGTGGAGCATCATCTTTAACATAAGAATTTTTGTTGACCACAAATTCACAAAACATTGAAACATCTATAATGAATAGTCACTTACCTTCTCGAAAATTCCAAGTTCACCCAGTCACAGCGAGACAGTCGTGACACTGATGTCCATTCACTCAAGACTGAATATCTCTTCCTTTGTGCACACGTACACAAACCTCAAGTTTGTATATCGAAAATATCAAGATACAATTAACCCCTCTTGGGAGACAATATCATGCCTGACTTCTCCACAAATCTGATTTAGTCTGAGATTGTGATCACACTTCATCATTCAAAACTGTTTGGTAAAAATGAAAAACATAGTTTGAGTTATACACAATATCTGTTTATTAAACTAGTTCCATTATCATTTTATAATTTTGCAGTGCTTTAGAAGTAAGGTCAGATATCAAGTGTACATTTTCACAATTCATGTTTCAAATCAGCTTTACAGAAAGATACAAGACTCGCAAGAGGCTTTTGACTTGCCACTGTCTACTAATGGGGCCAGAGCCCCAAAAAATTATTATGAAAGTAAGATACAGCATGATTATGAAAGCATAATTGTGTGATGTGACAGATCTCACAGTCAGGCTTTTTTCAATGTTCTAACCAAAGATGTTCCTTAGTGCCACTAAACATATAGTATTAAATCATGGGGTGGAAGCGCTCTGTGACACTCAATCCTCAAAGGTGCTATTTTAGTCCCTTTCACTTTTCAGCAACCAAAATGACAGACGGTGGTTGTCACTGTGAAGGAGTCATTTACCTACAGGATTGGCTTCACTTGCACCCCAACAGCTAAGATCCAGAGACCACGTATAGGCCTACTATGTGGAAGAAAACCCTCTGAATCTTGAATCACCAAAACAGCATTGCTTAGGTGCCTATAACATTTGAAGATCTGTCAATTTTATTGATGTTAAAATCTTTTCTTGTATCTAAATTTTAAAATCCAGAGACAACTATAGCAAGCCATGTTGATTACCCTGAAATCTGTAAAAAAAAAAAAAAAAGAAAAAAGAAAAAGTGTAGGTCACTGCATATCTACAGTTCCATCAGAGCTGTCGGTTGAGCTTCTCTGCCTGCCTTTCTTTGGCATCAAAAGCGTATTTGGTGTCCTGGAGGTCCTTGACGGTCTCCAAGGCCTCCTGCAGCTCCTTGTCAAGAGCGTTGTATTTCTCGGTCAGTATTCGGTTCTCCGAGCGGAGCTCCGTGATGTGGCGACTCAGCTCCAGGTTGTAATGACCACAGTGCTCACGCAGCTGCTCCACCTCTCTAAGCAGGACCTCCATACTCCTCATCAGAGTCTCCAACTTCTCCTGCTGTTGTGTCATACTGTTGTCTTGCTTCAGTCCCATACAATATTCATAAAACAAGTGAGAGGGAAATTGATACAGAAACAAGGACCAACACAGACTGCAATCCTCTCTCGCGGCTCTCTGACTAATTTGTTAAATCCAGGTTGTTTAATCCCCTCCTTGTTTAAGCTCTTTCTTTTTATGCCTGCTACTCTCTTGTTTTTTTGTTCTATATACATCTACATCCGGAGTCAGGTGGTGATGCAACTTTAGTGTTGTTATTGTTATTAACTACTATTATTAACTACTAAAACTCGTTTTGGTTGAAAAATAATTTTCGTTAGATGGAAAACTTAAATAAAAATGACAGTTGTTGACTGTAAATTGAAATAAAATAAGTTGAAGTTGTAGTACTAAAATAGCTAAAACTATAAATAAAAATAAATTAAGGTTTAATAGAAATTACTAATAAAACTTATTAATAGCACTGTCCAATAACAGCAAGTTGTGATTTACTAGACAAAAACGTAGCACTTATGCATTGGCTAAAAATTGTACTAATATGTTAGCCTTATAGAGTGACAAAAATACTTTAGAGTTTGATTGGATAAATCAAAGTTATGGAATGTGTTTTCTCCTACCTTTATTTTGGTTCCCAAACTATATGAATAGCTGCATTTTATTATTTGCATTGAGTTATGTTTTATTCCTGCTGTCTGTGACAGACCTTTTTGGTTTGTGAGATCTAAAGGCTATTCTGCTTTTTTTAGTGTGTAGTCCCCTTTCTAAGATGTTGTTAATGCATGAATGCACACACATACATCCACATTATATTGTAACTAAAGACAGATGAACTTTGATCCATGTGCATCATCAAATTGAATGATGTCTGCTCATAAAACTCTTAATGCGATCAGTCAAGCAAAGGCAAAAGTGCTGCTAAGCCATCATAATCACCAAGGTGATTACCACGCCAATACTTTAACTCTAGACGAGGTTACTGCTTATCAAACACTGTCAGTTGGTCCTCTCAGAATAGACACTATACTAAAAAGAACCCCAGTGCATAGATCTACTCTGATACAAGACATTTCTATTGTAATGAATGTGTAAAATGCACATTTGTAGAGTAAGAGAATTGTAGAGTGTGCAGCTATAAGAAGAGAAGTCAAATTAGATTACGGTAAGTCTGATGCCATAGTCTTTCAATCTGATGGCATTGACCTTATCACAGCAGCGCCTTATGAAAGGGATGTGAGAAATATATCTCTTTAGTGGGTATACTACTGTCATTTAATGTGTTTTTTGGATTGTTCTGCTCCACTACACAAATATCTTTCTAAGAAATTTTAGTAGATAAAAAACTCCAGACAACAAGAGCTGTGGATTTTTAAAAAAAAATGTGATATAGCTGCTTTATACAGCTTTTTGCAGTGAATGCAATTGAAAACACATCTAAACTATCCCTCACAGGCTCACTTTCATACCTGCGTCATGGCTCCGCTCTGAATAAGGTCTATAGTCATGGCCTAGTGTGGTGGGGAAAAAGCGACAGAAAGAGAGAAAGCCATAAAGAGAGCTGTTAGAAATGGAAATGAAATGGTCCAAACGAAAAGTGCCCCAATTCTTGGTCCTTTATTATGAACAGATAATACAATACACCAGCGCTGGTTGGAGTAGAAGCTCAACCCAATATCCTTTGTCTAGGGTTTATATAGTGAAAGTCTTAAACAAAAGAATACAAGTCTAACCAATAAAATCAAACATTACATCATAGATATCATATAGACGTTATATAACAGCTTCTTAATATGGGCAATATCCTGTTAGATTTCCACAGGATCCTTAGGATCCTAGGAGCTTTTCAAACACACAATGTATAGAAGTGGAACGAACATAGAGAGAGAAAAAGAGAGAGAAAGAGAAAGGAGGGGTGAGCAATCTTCTATTAATGAATACCAGATGTTTAACATACACACAAAAGGAAAGATGTACAGATGTGGCAGTTTTGCTGCCTAGTATAAAAATCATACATAGACTATTGTTTTGTATGCTGAAGGAGAAAGATATTTCCAACAAGAGCTTTTCTAAATTATCACCACATTCAACTTGTTACACAATCATCACTGCTGCTAAAAAAAATGCTGCTGACATGTAGTACTTTTGTCATGAGTTATGACCCTGCAATTCTTTCTGTTGGTTCTCGTCTCCCCAAATGTCAAAAAAAAGAAAAAAGTCCCGATTTGAACTAAAAACTGAAACTTATAATGCATCTTGGCCGCTCATTTACACGACAACAATGTTTTGGGTTCCTGAAAACGGGCATTGATTTATCAGTAAAAAAAGATTATCAGTAAAGAAAATTATCAGTAAAAAATATAGAATATTTAAAATACATATCATGTAGGCCTATAAATATATACAGAACTGTATATACAACATTTTAATATTAAGTTTCATAAATTATTTTAAAAAAACAATATTATATAATTATAAATATTCACAATAATAAAATTAATAATTATAAATTATGAAAAAATATCAAAAAGTAGGCATAGGGGTGTAGAGATTTATATATAATCTCACCAGATATATTTATCCCATATTTTTGGAATATAACATGTCAATTTTTACTCAACTGCACTTAATTTTTTGTTGTTCGATGACATGCTGCTAATTTTAGCATGTAAATGTGTTGCAGCCACTTCCGCAGTATCATAGCAACGCTATTGTAAACAATACTGGCCCATTCATCGCAGTCTTCTCTCTTTCACCCTCTCTTCACGTTTTAATTTCCTTACTAGTGGTTATTAAAGCAGCTGAACATGCACCAACCCGAACCTTTTGCAGGGGATGAGGCAGGCGAACCTGAGCCATCTGTTGAGTCTACAAACCAAGAGGAGAGAATAAAAGCTCGTCGCATCCGCATAGCCGCACGGAATGAGGCCAAAACACGGTAGACATTCATCTCATTATTCATTTGCTCAACCATTTTCAATAGTTAGTTATAAACATCTCTTCTCAGACATTTAAGTAACTTATTCTGGAGATTATACACCTTTAGTGACGCATTGTATTTTTTTTGCAGCCAACACCTTGGTGAAGATTCCCAGGGAAATGAGGATATTAAAGAAGAAACACGGAAAAGTCTGAAAGAAGTGGAGCAAAGGGAAAGGGTCAATATATTATTTAACATAAGGACAAAATAATGTATATCATAGTATTGCAATATTCTGTTACGATAATTGGCATTATCACACAAAAATCCTATAACGTTAGCCTCACTGGGATGATAATTAAAAAATATCACGCAAGAGAGTTTTGTGGATTTGAAATACTGCAGTAGGCTACTGAATATTGTGCACGTGCACATAGTGTAAGAGGTAGATCAGGTCTTCAGGATACTGTCCTATCCTCTTTTTTGCAGCACATGGCAAAACTAAAAAGTGATGGTCTAGAGATGGTGACCAACATTCAGGTAGCTGCAGACGCCAGAGAGTCTGACAGGAGAAAAGAACATGAGGAGGCATGTCGACTGAGGTACATGCAAGAAAACAGTTATTTATCTCCATAGACAATATCACTAAAATGATTTTACACTGGGAGAAACAAACAATATGACAATAATCCTTTGAAATTGTACCTCTCTGAAATTTGTATTCACAATAAAAATAATTTGATTCTGTGAAGGAGAGAAAATTTGGAAAAAGAGGCCAAATCCAGTCAGGAAAAATTTGAGGAGATCACTCGCAAATGGACGGATGCTAAAATGAAACAGACCCCGCTAGATCTGAGAGATGCTCTGAAAAACCAGCAACAACTCTGTGAGCAGATTATAGCGGACAAGAATAAACTGATCAGTGAGCTACAGCAGGTGAACACACACTTCAACGTGCAAGAAACATAGACTCAAAATCAAGAGTAATTGAGAGTGTTTTTGTGTGTGTTTTGTGTAGGAGCTGAAGGCAAGTGATGATCGCTATGTGAAGGACCTGAAAAGACAGGCTAATGACATAGACCTGCTGACTGAGAGGATGGAAGAACAGGTCTCAAGTCTAAAAAAGTCATACCGGGAGAACCTGCAGCTGATTGAGGTGTAGTACTGCCCCCTGCAGGCTGGAGGCCATTTTTGCAGATACAAATCTTTGTTCCATCCTTCATAATTTTCTTCTGATATGTTTGGTTTAATAATGAACGAGCAATTACAACATACATAATGAAATAAATATGAATGCATACTATTTTCATTCATATACCATTTCTTTTCTGTGAACATTAAAGAACTCTTTTGATGAGGAGAGGAGAACGTTGCTAACCAAACACAGGAAGAAATGGGAGCATCAGATGAAGGAACGTAGTGAGAAAGAGGTACAGCATGTAACATATGTAACACACACATGCACAAGGGAGTAAAATCAGGGATACATTTTATTGATTGAAACCAATATAGTGTAAATACCTTTGATTAAAACCTTTTAAACAACACATGCATCTTTCTCTGCAGCTGAGGAACATGATGAAAGGTTTAAGTCTCCATGAGGAGTATGAGGACTTGCTGCAGAAACTAAGGGTTCAGACAGCTGAAGAATACAAAATAGACAAAATCATATTGGATACAGAAGTACAGGTGAATTTGATATGGATTTAATTACAAGAATAACTACGACAATAAGAATGTTACAGTATACTGTTTAGATGTAACTATATACTAGATACAGTAATGCTATAGGTGCAAATAAAAATCTGATTTTGTGTATATCTGTGTGTGTGTGCAGAATTTAAGGGAGAAGGCACAAGAGACAGAGTTCGAGTGCCATTTGAAAGAACAAAAACGTCATTTCAAATTTGAGGAGTTAAAGAAAAGAGAGGAAGAGAACACCATTTTTAAATCCCTTTTGAAGAGGAAAATCCTTAGGTATTGAAAGTTTTACAGGTTAATCTTTGTACACTACCAATCAAAAGTTTGGGGTCAGAAAGATTTTTTTGTTCTGTTTTTTGAAATACTTCTTTTAAAGTGACAGTAAAGTCACAGCAAAGACCTTTACATCGTTGCAAAAAACAAAACAAAAAAACATTAATGCCAAATAAATGCTGTTCTATTTTTCAAAGAATCCTAAAAAGTATCATAGTTTAGGCAGCACAACTATTTTCAACATCGATAATAATAAGAAATGTTTCTTGAGCACCATATCAGCATATTAGAATGTTTTCTGAAGGATCATGTAACACTGAAGACTGGAGTAATGATGCTGAAAATTTGGCTTTGCTATCCCAGAAATAAATTACATTTTAAAATATAAAATAGTTATTTTAAATTGTAATCAAATGTCACAATAAACAAACTGATTTCACTGTATTTTTCATCAAATAAATGCATATATTTTTTTTTAGTACAGCAAAACCCAAGATAAATCCCATTATCTGCCCATTTAGGTTTCACTTTGATGCCTTAAATTCTTGTGCAATAAAATGAGCTCAGCAAGAACCATTACCAAATACTTAAAGGTAAAGTGAAATTGTAAAAAGTGAAACTTTCCTAATGTAGTAAGGTAGATTCAATCAAAAAAAATTTTTTTTTGACTTGAATAAAACATACCACCCAAATCATAGGTTACTTCAAAACACTTTACACTTTTTGATAGAATGAAAAATTAGATCCATAATAACTGTGATTATGGTAATCTGACCCTATTGCAGGAAAAGAATCAAGAATACTGATGAGTAGTATTCTTGACTATTTAGAACTTATCTGAATTTCAGAATGCAGGATGTTCTTAACAACCTAAAGTCTAAATGCGGCAATCAGGAGAAGCAGTCAAAAGCAGAAAACCAATCACTGAGCAATGACTATGCCCGCATCAAACAGCAGTACAAAGACATTCAGAAGAAAGCAAGGTGAGCAAACTTACTCACATCATGATCTAGAAACACATTCAGAGAATCCGTAGACATATTCCTTGTGTTTGTGTATGTGGACAGGCACTTTGCAGCGCTCGATGCCGAGCATTTTGAGAAGTTATGGTTAATATGTGAAGATGAGGTTAAGGCCCTGGCACACAGGGCACTGGAGACTGACCGAATTATTCACGAGCAGCGGTTGGGTCTGGCTTGGGTGTCTCCTCTGGTCCCCTTCATGGAGCGCTCTGGCCCGATCAAACAGCAGACCATCAGGACGGCCACACAGACTGCTGCAGATACCCTTCAAGACGAAACAAGAGGACATTTAGTGGAGGAATCTGAGGGCCTGGAGAACACTGGAGGTGGAGTTAACAGGAGAACAGTGAAGAGAATTCTGGAGCTGCTATGTGATGAAATGGTGAGAGTGTGTTTGTGGCTGGTTCTTTAAGTTAAGGCACTTTTGGCTTTCTTGAAATCTTGAAAAATGGCTGTGTTAAAATATATATTGCATATCCTACAATACAGGATCTTACCATGGCCTCAAAGTTGGCATGAAGCACAAGTTGTGATAGTCTTGTCTTCCCTATTGTATATATATCAGAGTGAAACAAGAAAAGCTGAACAAGAAAGAATTCAGGGTGGGACTTCATTTTGTCCATGGGGAATTGATTGGATCGTTAACACGTTATCAGATAAGAAAAGACGTGTTGTTGCAAGAGGGAGGGGAAGTTATTTTTGATTAAAGATTATGCGTCTTCCAAGCTTTATAATGGGAGTGAATGGGTGTATGTCTTTGGAAGTCCATCAGAGTACATCCATTCATGATAAAAGTGCTTCACGCAGCCCAGGGGGGTTAATAAAGGCCTTTTGAAGTTCATGTAAGAACAATATCCATATTTAAAACTTTATTGACTAAAATAGCTTTTAGCTTCCGGCAGACGGCCTACGCAAGTCGACTTACACTTACGCCAAATGAACTAGAACACATCACTTCACTTCAGAAGGCCTTTATTAACCCCTCTGGGTTAATAAAGCTCCGCATGGAGCACTTTGATCAGGGATGGATGCGCTTTGATGGACTTCCAAAGATATAAACCCATTCACTCCCATTATAAAGCTTGGAAGAGCCAGGACATTTTTTTGTTAACTCCGATTGTATTCGTCTGAAATAAGAATGTCATATAGTCCTAGCATGACTTCAGGGTGAGTAAATCATGGGCTAATTTTCATTTTTGGGGGAATATCCTTTTAAGGAAAAAAATGCAAAGTAGAAACCTAAAAAAGGTTGACCTCCTGGACCTAAAAAAGGCCTTTGACACTGTTAATCATAGTATCTTGCTACATAAATTAAATCAATTTAAAATGTCTTCAGAAGCTTTGCAGTGGTTTAGGTCTTATTTGGGCGGGAGACAGCAATGTGTCAGAGTCAATGGGGTGAAGTCACCTCTGCAAGCCAACAACATGGGAGTACCGCAAGGGTCTGTACTTGCCCCTTTGCTGTTCACAATGTATATAAATGACCTACCAAAATGCTGTCCAGGAGTAAACTGTCAGATGTATGCAGACGACACTGTAGTCTATGTTTCCACTAAAACACCCAGTCTGGCAGGTGAACACCTGACAACAGCATTAAAGAATATCTCTAACTGGCTCGAGTTATCTCATCTATCGCTAAATGTTAAGAAAACAGTCTCCATGTGTTTCTCTATACGAAATAGGCCGGTTAGCGATATATTTGAGGTACAAATAAAAAATGAAGCAATAGAAGCAGTCAATGAAGTCAAGTACCTTGGGATTATTCTGGATGAAAATGTAAAATTTGATATTCATGTTAAGTACATCTGCAAGAAGGTCAGACCAAATATAAATTGTTTCCGGTTTATAAGAAGGGATTTGTCCTGTCACACTGCAAAACTATATATTCATGCAATGATATTTTCACACCTATCATATTGCCTCACATCATGGTCACAAATCTCTCCAAATAAATTAATACCGATTCTCTCACTCTACAAACAGGCAATAAAAATCATGGACCGGAAACCCATTAGATGGCATCATTGTGATGTTCTAAGAAAGCATAAGCTTCTTGGTTTTAACAGTTTTATTGATTTTAATTATATTAAATTGGTTTTCAAATGTCTAAATAATCATGTTTCACCGCAGTTTTTTTATATTAATCAGTAGACGCCAAAGCTCTCAGGGGGCGAACACACGAGCCACTATCAGAGGTGACTGTTTAGTCCCAAAGTGTAAGACCTCCTTTGGTCAGTCTGCCTTCTCAGTAAAGGGGCCAAAACTCTGGAATGCTTTGCCTACTGATTTAAAACTAGAGACCGATGGCAAAGCTTTTAACAGAGGACTTAAACAATGGCTAAAAACTAAACATTGATGGGGCGGTGATGGCGCCGTGGATAAGACATATGCCTTTGGTGTGAGAGACACGGGTTCGAATCCACTGTGAGACACCAATGTGTCCCTGAGCAAGACACTTAACCCCTAGTTGCTCCAGAGGTGTGCTACCTCTGAAATATATAGCAATTGTAAGTCGCTTTGGATAAAGGCGTCAGATAAATATAAAAAAATAAAAATAAAATATAAAAACAGCAGTGCTCGCATGAATAACTAATGATATTCTCTGACTCTGATGCTTCTGCTTTATAATTTATATATGCAATTTGTTTTTTCTTTTCTCTGTAATTACATGGTATATGTAATAAGGAACAGGCCCAAAATAGAGAAATTATTGTTGATTTAACTTTTCAACTCTAAAAAGTTAAGAAAAATAAGTAAGGAGTTGGTTTAAAGTGATTATAATCTATCCTTTAAAACTACAACAAACATGTTTTTATTTTCAAAATCCTCTATTTCAAAAATCACCTTTTTATTGTATGTGTTTTTATTTATAAACTATTGTGATATCTTTTCCTTTCTCTTTTCCTCTCAGGGGTTTCTCGTAGAGAGTAAACTTCTAAAGCTGTTGTCTCATCTGGAGAAGAATGAACAGTCCTTTATAAAGCTAGATGCCATTTTCTCGGTAAGTACAATTATACCTGTAATAAATTATTTTAATTTAGTTATAGTAACAATCTTATTGAAAATGCACACAAAAAAAATCGCAAAATCAAAATAACACTATATTTGTGAGCAGCAGAAGTACCAGAGGTACTTCAGTTTAGATAGTAGGGCCTTCGAATGGTGGCCTTGTAGTCAAAAAAGTAGAGAACCACTCAATTAGACAAAAAACAGTCTAAGTTGATTTCTTCTGTCTTTTATGCACACAGGCAATAGGGATTGAGAGTGAGGTGGATGCGTATAAAATGGCTGAGTTCTTTATGAATTACAAACAACATGGCGGAGAGCAGAGGGAACAGATGGAGGTAAAAGTGGATCCCATCACCTCTCACTGTGCCATTCTGGAAACAAAACTAAACATGTTCCTCTTCTCTTTTGTCTTTTTGTTAGAAAGAGGAGACAACCAGTGAGCAGGGAGAATCAGTTGAAGAACCCTCTGACCTCATCCATCCTAATGACCTACTAGTGGCTCTGAAAGATTTTACCGCCCAAAACTGCAGACCATAGTCAGTGCACTTGCATCAAACCTAAAAGTTTCTGTCTTTACACATGTTCCCTGAAATCTGCTGTATGCTATTATGTGTCCAGTGATGTCCAGGCCTCGCAGAAGAGCAGTGTTTTGGGTTTGGAAATGAGAGATGACTCAGAGGATGAAGCATACTGGGAAAGCATAGCCAATGTCATGCCAGAGTCCAAACTCAAGCTCTGGAGTGCTCTAGATACAGCTCTCAACAAGTACCAGTAAGTGTGCATTTCAAAGTCAATAATTACAGCAGCGCCCAAATCAAAACCTTGAATTTGATTTAAAGGGATAGTTCACCCAAAAATGAAAATTCTGTCAGTATTTACTCACCCTCATGTTGTTCCAACCCCGTAAGACCTTCATTCATCTTCGGAACACGAATTCAGATATTTTTGATGAAATCTGAGAGTTGGATCACTCCTCCATACTAGTCCATAGGCTTCTTCAGGGATTGAAACTTGGCATCCCCGAAAAGTTATTAAAGACATCGTTAAAATAGTCCAAGTGACTACAGTGGCTCAATCTTAAGTTTATCAAACGACGAGAATACTTTTTGTGCGCAAAAACAAACAAAAATAACAACTTTATTTCAACTATTCATTTCCTTCTCTGTGGGCCTCGAGTCAGTTCACTAGAGTAATAGCGTATGCTTCTGTTGTTGTACATCACACGCATCACACACATGACCAGTGTCGGCCAATAGTGAGCCTACGTGTGACGTAGCACTATGCAATTACACTAAGTTAACTGACTAGAGGCCCAAAGAGAAGGAAATGAATAGTTGAAATAAATTCGTTATTTTTGTTTGTTTTTGCGCACAAAAAGTATTCTCGTCGCTTGGTAAACTTAAGATTGAGCCACTGTAGTCACTTGGACTATTTTAACGATGTTTTAAATAACTTTTCGGGGCTGGCAAGTGTCAATCCCTTAGAAGCCTATGGACTAGTGGAGGAGTGATCCAGCTCTCAGATTTCATCAAAAATATCTTAATTCGTGTTCCGAAGATGAATGAAGGTCTTACGGGGTTTTACGGGGTTGGAACAACATGAGGGTGAGTAAATACTGACAGAATTTAAATTTTTGGGTGAACTATCCCTTTAAACCTGTATTAGTAATAATAAGGATGTTTTTTATCCTCAGCACTGCACTGACTGAAAGGGCTGAGCTCCTGGTGGAAACACAGGATGTACAAAAACAGAATACTGAGCTCAGACAATTACTGCATCTTTATACATCCTCCAAGGTGACTGATTGTGTTACATGATGTTAAGTTTCAGTTTGGCTGTTACCTTCAAATCATCTAACTTGATTTCTCCTGATAGGCTAGTGCTGAGACAGAGACCCAGACCACCAGAATGAGGCAGTTCCCCATGTGATATAACTTGAGCTTGAACATTTAATTTGTAGTGCTGAAATGCATATTTTCCATCATATAGATGCAAGTAGTCTTTTTTTAAGTGTTTTTATTTTTCCAAGGTATGAGTAAGAAATAAATCATTTTCAACACAAGATTCTGAATATGTCTATTTTAAAACATTAATTGCTAAGTATTTAAATAGTCACGCATTACGTGGATTGCAAAGGTAACGAGAGACTTTGGCAGTTTTGTCAAGAGATACAATTTACTGCACTGCAGTTGCCACTTTTAAACACTAGATGGAGATGTTTCAGAATTAAATACAGAAAAAGCACTGTATGCGTAATCCACAATATTAGGGCAATGTCATTATATTTTATTGTAATTATTCGTTTTAATGTATGGGGCTATTATTCAATAATTCCATAAGTTAGATGTACATCTCAGACATCGTTGCTATTTATTAAAACCTATATAGGCTAATTGATTGAACTAATTCAGATTTAATTCATAGTGTTGCTATTATGGCATAATATGATCCAGTAATACTAACACTTTCTCTTCTATTCTATTCTACTATTTAAAAAAAACTGCGTTAAATTAAACTGAGAGGGGTCATAGCACTTACGTATTGTTGTCTTACTGTTAGTTTAACTACTTCTATTGTTCTCATTTGTAAGTCGCTTTGGATAAAATCGTCTGCTAAATGAATAAATGTAGCCTAAATGTAAGTATAATATTCAATTAAAAATTAGGGCAAACAGATATGTAAATATTCATAGGCCTGTGTACACTTCATAGAATAAATGTAGGCTACCTTTCAGATGGATAATTTTTTTCTGTGATTCCAGTGGAATAATTATTTTGCCTAATTTTACATTTTGTGTATAGCAACTAAATGTGCAAATGTTTTTTTTCTCTCTTTTTTCTTTTCTTTAATAATACATTGGCTGATGCATCATCATCCGGTGCATGCTAAACTTATATCATTAGGCCTAAATGAACATGGTTCTTAAAGGGTCATCTCCCCATACCTTTCTATATAATGTAATGTGTAGATTCTACACATTACCCTATGTTTTTATATGAAACTTGGATTTCAAAAGACGCGAGCGCAACGGTCTAGCGCTGTAGAACTGTTGAAAAACAGCACACTGGGATGAAAAAACTCGTTCTTTGACACTTTTCGAGACTTTCTTCACAGATAACAGAAGTAAGTTTATCTTTTGCCTTCAGTAGGCTATTGTTTTTTAATGTAATGTTGACATTAGTCAAAAGTAGCCTATTGCTCATTAATGACAGGTTCACATGGTTTTGAAACATTAGCCTATACATTTTAAAGTTTTTTTTCCCTAAACAATACCTCTGATATTTTGTTTAATGTTTTTACATTTTTGCCGAAATAATTTTGTACTTCATAATCGTTTTATGGTTTAAATTTAGCTGAGAAGCCTTTAATAAGAGGTCAAATCAAAAATACACCTAAGGTTAACGTTACGTTACCCTGAAAATATCCACAAATTTTTACTAGTCAATAGCAGGTTGCTTTTAATAACCTAACGTTACAGTTCTGTCATTTTGTTTTAACTCTGGATTATCAGTTGAAATGTGGAAGTTCCCGAGGAGGACTCGTTACGCGGACTGTAACGGCTCAGAGGCGAGCGAGGAGACGGAGATTGCTGTGAACATCGGTGGTGTCAAGCACATTCTCTACGGGGACGTGCTGAACCGATATCCCGAGACGCGTTTGGCTGAGCTGGTGAACCGAGCCACGGATTCCACACGAGAAGATCTTTCTGCTCTCTGCGATGACTACGACGACTTAAAGCGAGAGTTTTATTTCGATAGAGACCCAGAGGCTTTTAAATGCATCCTAGAGCTTTACTTTTACGGAAAGATTCATATGAAGGGAGGAATCTGTCCCATGTACCTCAAGAGAGAGCTGGACTATTGGGGAATCGACGTGGAACATCTGGGTGCATGCTGTAAAAGCCATTTAAATGAGGTGGAAACTATGCTTGCGCAAATTGCAGAGAAGGTCAAGGCCATCCAGAACACCCTGAAAGAGGATGCAATGGTCACTAGAGGCCAGAGGTGCCGAGCGTCCCTGCGGAATCTCATTGGGAAACCAAAGTCATCTTTAGCAGCGCGCGTAATCGGAATTGTGTCGGTCGCGTTTATCCTGCTCTCCACTGTGGTCATGTGTTTGAGCACCATGCCGGAGCTCCAAGTGCAAGATGCCGAGGATAACCTAATCGAACACCCGATCATTCACACGATCGAGACGGCTTGCATCAGCTGGTTTACGGTTAAATATATTTTACGATTCGTGTCCTCTTCGAACAATTTGCGTTTTATGACTTCATTCATGAATATTATAGACTTTATAACCATCATGCCTTTTTACTTAGTGTTGATTCTGGAGACTGCCATGATGGACCGGTCCAATGTTCAGCAGGCAGCGCGGGTGTTGCGCGTCATACGCATTGCTATGCGCGTCATGCGTATTGCGCGCGTTTTCAAACTTGCGCATCATTCATCGGGTCTGCGAACTCTCGCAATAGCGCTTAAAAGCAGCCTGAAAGAGATGAGTCTAGTTCTCATATACATGAGCGTAGGGGTTTTCCTGTTCTCGGCGTTGGGATACATAATAGAGGAAAGCCACCCAGAATCTATGTTCACCAGCATCCCAATGTCCTTCTGGTGGGCCGTAAATTCCATGTCCACAGTGGGTTATGGAGACATTTACCCTCAAACCACACTAGGCAAGTGTAACGCCGCTGTCAGTGTTGTGTTTGGCATGTTAGCTATTATGTTGCCACTTCAACTGATCATTAAGACTTTCGGCGCTATTTACAATAATCAGCATGAACTTGAAATCATTGCTAAGCGAGAGATCGAACTCACAGAATTACGTGCGGAGGATGAAGTGAAGGGGTGTCAGGAGGCTGGAAAAATGCCATCACAGGCTTCTAGCAAACATTCGATGTGAGATAGATAGTGGTGGTGAGACCGCTTAACGAAGTAACAGATGTATCATTGTTACTGGGTGATACAGCAACCGTGTCCAAAGACCAATCTAAACATGCAAAAACAACTAGAGAGTGATTTTTTTTATCAAGTTCAAAATAATAAACTACTTCGGAAATAAAACCGATCAATATAGACAGTTCACTGTAATTTATATTTACTATGTATGTATGTATGTATGTATGTATGTGTGTATGTGTGTGTGTGTGTATGTATCTACCAAGTTATTCAGTGGCTAAAGTGATCCATGTTTTGTTTGAAATCAGTTTGACAACAAGTGCATATTTTTCTCCAGCTGAAGAACATCACCCAGGATTTACTGTAATAACTTAAAACCTATCCTATTTGTTATCCATACTGAAAATATATATTCTCGATACTGCAGTTCACTGCATGTCGACGTTTGGGATGAAATAAAACATGTAACACTTGATAAACATGTGAGAAGCGCATCGACAGCAAATTCAGTCGTTTCCCAATGTGTAAGCAGAGTTTGACACTATAACATATTACTTGTTGGCGAATTAACATTTCTCTCAAATCAAAATAATATTAAAAAAAATTGGGTAACACTTTACAATACGGGTGCACTAATAAGCATTAATTCGTAACTAATGCACAGATAATCATGAGTTAATGTATGACTCATGAAGAACTAAACCATTAATTAATTATTACTGCATCAGCAACTAATGAGTCTATATGATTAATAGATTAAGTAATAAATTAATTGCTATTAATTAAACGTGTCATCATGTATTAATTCCTTAATAACATATTTTATTAACTAATAGTGTAAATGAATGTGTTAATTACCACAATTAGTCAACGCTATGCACTTCAACTTCCAGCTGTCTGCTTTAATTAATCATTAGCTAATGATTTGCAAATCTGTTCATTATGTTATGACTTTACTTGTTGAGGCACATGACTATTAACTAATTGTTAATATGTTATGGTTATGGGTTTTGTCATCCCCACTAAAGGTCTGTGGGGCAGTTGCACATGCAATGAGTGTAATGTCAGAGAGTGTTTGAAGGATGGGTAAGTTGGGGCGCACACAAATATCAGGACACCAGAATCTGAAATACTGTCGCTGTTACACCGTGTTTAAACTGGACGAGACCGTTGCAGCTGTCTACACTGGACGTGACAGTGTAGCTGACGCTGAGTTCAGTGTAGACGCGTTTCCATGACTACACCGGAAGTTGTTAATGCGCAACCTTGTAAGACGATAAAGTCATTTTGTAATGCAATTTATAATGTGTCTTGTTTATAGTAATTCTGAGTAATAGTGTGACTTAAAGCTGTTTTTTACCTTGCTCTTGTTAAATTTATGACCAAGAGAAAAGTTGTTTATTAATAGTCACATGTTTAACCCCGGAAGTATTGAGAGTAGCGCGTGTGAGAAGAGAGTCGCGGGTGAAAACAGCGAACTTTTAAGCTCCCGTCTATTATTCTACAGCTGGTCTACCAGGCGAACACGGTAATAATTACGAGCTATCTTATTAAGCACTGTTAAATTTTGATTACAAGAAAATGTAAGACGCATTGTATTGGTCTGTATAAGAAATAAGAGTATATGAATGTTGCTTTGGATGCTTTGTGATTGAAACTGTTTTGTGTATCTTCTAGTTTTCACGGTGTTTCATGATACTTCAGAGAAGAATAAATGTGATTGTGAACATCAGTATGAAGCGTGGACTCATTTATGACCAGTGTAGCTATAGACAGACCATTGCAAGTCCATTTGTCCTTTATAACAGAAGTAGCGCAAGAGCTCGGAGTACGTCAGAAATAGAGTAAAGGCCCGTTCACACCAAGCACGATAACTATACAGATATAACGATAAAGACATCGTTATCTGTATAGCGATAAAGATAACTATATATGCGTCCACACCAACAACCGATTACGGTCTTTTTATTCTAAGCACGACAATGCACAGGGTTTCAAAGTACTGCTAGCGAAAATGGATGACCTGCTGCTGCTTTATGTTACAAAAAAATATCAAAAGAAAAACAGGCGCTTTTGGGTAAACGATATCCTTAAAAGACGAGAGGAGTTGGGAGAATCCGAATTTTATTATAATTGTTGTTTACAACATGTCATTGAATATGTTTTTGCTGTTCTTATTGCCTTTACACGTCTTTGCCAGCAGATGTCCTCAGCCAGAATGCTATGTTCCGAGCGCATCTACGTTAAACAGTGAATCTAGCAAGTCTAGTGTACTCGACCTAATCTAACAGCGAATTTATCTGACGAAGTCAATGATGGGATAAAACATCGACTAGTCAACAACTTTATGTATAGGCAACGCCCTTTTCACTGCAACTTCAGCAATGTTGTCAAAACTCGCTGGATAGCCTACCTGAGGTAATTTTGTTATACTATGCTAAACTGCATAATATCTCATCGTTAATACTTCTCACCATTTATTCCCAGTATACGACCGATTGCTTTCCATATATCCATCTTTTTTAACGTGTCCTTGAAAAGGGGTTTTTACTTGTCAAACAGTGGAGGATTTTTCTGTACATCGACGATTAACTTCTCTGTAATGTCATCTACCATTTTAAATGCGCGAGACCTTTAAATTAGAATGGATTCTGATTGGCTGTCAGTGTTTTAGTTTACTGTTGGGGGTTTATTGTGTCGTGTAGCATTGTGTCGCATCCAGTGTTGTATCACTGATTATAATGGGTTCTAGTTTCTTTGTCTTGTCTAGGCACAGTGTTATGAAATAGCAGAGCTTGGTCGCGTGTTCTCAGTGTTCTTCCTTTAAATCCTAGAGCTCAAGCTTAACCTGACACACTCCTGTGCCATGAACTGTTGGATGCGGTGGTTCATCTGGCACAGTGGAATCCCGGTTGTAAAAGGCGGGAAATTGAAATCCATAGTGTGGATGTCAAAATCAAAATGACATATTACTTAACAATTAGTTAATAGTCATGTGCCTCAACAAGTAAATTCATAACATAATGATAGATTTGCAAATCATTAGCTAATGATTAATTAAAGCAGACAGCTGGAAGTTGAAGTGCATAGCGTTGACTAATTGTGGTAGGCTAATTAACACGTTCATTTGCACTATTAGTTAATAAAATATGTTATTAAGGAATTAATACATGATGACACGTTTAATTAATAGCAATTCATGTATTACTTAATCTATTAATCATATAGACTCTTTATTAGTTGCTGATGCAGTAATAATTAATTAATGTTTAGTTCTTCATGAGTCATAAATTAACTCATGATTATCTGTGCATTAGTTAAGTATGAATTAATGCTTATTAGTGCACCCGTATTGTAAAGTGTTACCAAAAATTGTATAAATGCAAAACGTTGAACAAATTGTAAATGTCATAAGATGTCGAAGACCTTTCAGTATTTTGGAATGTACTTATATTAGTTATAACCACTTTAAGAGTGTGTAGGCCTTTATGTTTTATGACTGCATGAGGAGTAGACTTTTCAGGTCCTTCAATCAGAGAACATAAATTATGACTCTCTCTCCACCCCTCCCATCATGCCTGCTCTATCTCTCTCCACGCGCGTGCGCGCGCGCCCACACACACACAGACACACACACGCCAAGGTTTGTTCCTCTCACTAATCATGTTGCGCTCTTTCGGATTTATTCAGCTCTCCACACGGACATGCAGCCGAAGGCAGAAGCTTTTTGAAACTTTCTTCACAGCTTTTGCCCCAAATATAAGTAAGTTTAATAACAACCGAACCTTTACGTTAGAAAATAATTTATAAAGTGGAGCGCGCTAGACCTTATGCTGTTAATGCGAAAAACACGATTTTTAAAAAAAATTACAGGCTAATTATTTAAATATATTTGAATAATGTATTGAATTATTTTATAAAACGTCCATTTTACAACATTTTTAAATAAAAACTATTTCATCTTAAAGTGCAAAATTAGTTCGTTGCTGTACTCTTTCTAGGCTATTTACATTTAGGTACAGGGAAACCGGGACCAGTTGTCACTTGTCACATGTGGAAGTTGTCGCGGCTCTAATGCTAATCGTATTTTTGACCGGATAATCAAGGAACGGGGTGAATTCAGGATGAGTGGGACTCTTCTTGCCAGTGAGATGACTTGGAAAGTGTCCCAATCAACCTGAAATACAACCCTATTTTCAAGTGAAAACAACTTCTCTCGGGTAGGCCATAATTTCCCATACTTGTCAGACCGGGCAAGTTGTCATTTGAATTTTAAATGTTATACATATACAACATATGATTTACAATAGGTCTATTTTTTTTTTTAACCATACAATGATTTGATTATTTAAGTTTCCTTTTGTTTTGTTGTCATTTTTGTTGTCTTATAAATTTGAATGGCAGGTGTCATTCTGACAACTTAAAGTAGCCTCGCTGTTGGTGAATGTCGTAACAAGGTCAATAACGGTGAAAACAGATTTTTTTTTAAATCACAAAGCTTAAAAACGTATGTGGCAGTGTCTAGCACCGGTCTCTCCTAGAATATGTTGTTAAATGCTCATGTTACTTTTTATGACCTATGGTCCTCAAAAATGGTTATTTTTTGTTTTGTTTAAAACGGGATTGTAGATGACATGTGGGAGTTCTCAAGGACTCGTTACGCGGACTGTAACGGCTCAGAGGCGAGCGAGGAGACGGAGATTGCTGTGAACATCGGTGGTGTCAAGCACATTCTCTACGGGGACGTGCTGAACCGATATCCCGAGACGCGTTTGGCTGAGCTGGTGAACCGAGCCACGGATTCCACACAAGAAGATCTTTCTGCTCTCTGCGATGACTACGACGACTTAAAGCGAGAGTTTTATTTCGATAGAGACCCAGAGGCTTTTAAATGCATCCTAGAGCTGTACTATTACGGAGAGATTCACATGAAGCGAGGAATCTGTCCCATGTGCTTCATGAGAGAGATGGACTATTGGGTGATCGACACGGAGTATCTGGATGAATGCTGCAGAAGTAGTTTAAATGAGGTGGAGAATGAGCTGGCGGAAATAGCAGAGAAGGTCAAGACTATCCTGGACGACCTGGAAGGTGATGTAACGGTCACTAGAGGCCAGAGGTGCCAAGCGTTCCTGTGGAAGCTCATGGAGAAACCAGAGTCATCTTTAGCAGCCCGCGTAATCGCTGTTGTGTCGTTCGCGTTCATCCTGCTCTCCTCAGTGATCATGTGTGTTAGCACCATCCCGGAGCTGCAAGTGCAAGATGCCGAGGGAAACCTGGTGGAACACCCCACCTTTGAGTCCATCGAGACGGCTTGCATCATCTGGTTCACCGTGGAATATATTTTGCGCCTCCTGTCCTCTTCGAACAAATTGCAGTTTGCGTTTTCCTTCATGAATATAGTAGATTTTCTAGCTATCATGCCTTTTTACGTAGTTTTGATTCTTACGCATTTGGGCACTGCTATGATGGAGCTTGCCAACATCCAGCAGGCAGTGCAGGCATTGCGCATCATGCGCATTGCGAGAATCTTCAAACTTGCGCGCCATTCATCCGGTCTGCAAACTCTCACCTGCGCGCTCAAAAGCAGCTTGAAAGAGCTGGGTCTGCTCCTCATGTACATGAGCGTGGGGATTTTCCTGTTCTCGGCACTGGGATACACAATGGAGCAGAGCCACCCAGAGACCATGTTCACCAGCATCCCACAGTCCTTCTGGTGGGCCATCATTACTATGACTACTGTGGGGTATGGAGACATCTACCCTAAAACCACTCTGGGCAGGTGTAACGCCGCTGTCAGTTTTCTGTGTGGCGTAATAGCCATCGCGTTGCCAATTCACCCGATTATTAACAACTTCGTCATTGTTTACAGTAAGCAGCGCGTACTTGAAACCGCTGCCAAACATGAGATTGAACTCATGGCGTTACGCGCGAAGGAGGAAGTGCAGGAGTGTTCGGACTCGGAGGCTGGAAAAATGGCTTCGGCTGACAACAGCTCGGTGTGTAACAGTGTTGCTGTGAGCGCCTCACAAAGTGGCACATATATGCCGTTACCTGGTACAACCTGCTCACAAACGCAAGAAAAAGTAGATCAATCAATATAACAGTTCGCTGTGATTACAGCCTGGAAACGGGCTAAGCTTGATATCTATCTATCTATCTATCTATCTATCTATCTATCTATCTATCTATCTATCTATCTATCTATCTATCTATCTATCTAGTAGGCTATAACCTCCCAACTCCAAGTCTCAACTTCAAGTCTCTGTTCAGAAAATAATAAAAAGAATAGAATAAATGACTAGTTACTAATAGTTGCTAAATACAACTTATTTATTCATTCATCCATTAACATTAAAGGAACATTAAAGTAAAACAATGCAGAAGTAAATGAAAAGGATTGGACTTAACGATTTGCCAAAAAAGAGCAAAAATCTATAATTTCAATCTTATTCACATCAAAAGATTAAAGACTCTTTATCTCTGACAATATCTTACAGTAATATCTGACTGGTCTCTTAACTGAACAAGCCTGAAGGAAGGAAAACGACTATGACTTTATAATGCAATTTGTGTACTCTGAGGCATTAAACAACAATCACATTTGTTTAAATTTTTGTAACATCGTTAACATCATACATGTTTTAATGGTCTTCAAAATAAAATCATTATCTGATTTACTTTCTTTCCACATCAAACCATTCTCCTCAGCGTGGTTGTACTCATTTCTGTAGTCTTTTGGCATTAAACAACATCAACTGATTGTTTAAATTATTATTATTATTACTATTATTAGCTTGACCAATGGCAATAGTTCAAAACTAAAGCAAAACCAGAAAACAATATGTGTTTTTACGGTGGTGACTGAATGCGCATGCTACTATGCTAGTTTATGTCTAAAACCTTATACTTGCTATTACAATTTGATGTTTCAGATACATCCATTTTTTTAAAAGTCTGGTTGATTATGATTTCACTTTTCTAACTTTAGTTAGTGTGTAATGTTTGCGTTTGAGCATAAACTACATCTGCAAATTTCTGCAACGTTCAAAGCAAAGGAAGATATTTGTTTTTAAAGAAATGTTTTTAAGGACTACAATGTTGAGAAGAGTTGTTGTTGTAGAGCACATTTTGCATCTGTCTTTTCATGTGCAATACAGTACGTAACAAATGCAATAGCATGTCATTTTAGTGCATGTCTGTGAGGTAATTGGAGCTGCTAACACACACAAGGTTTTGAAGCTCCGCCCTCGGTGCCGGGAGCAGCAGCTCATTTGCATTTAGAGGGACACACATGAAACGACACATTTTTACTGACCCTCAAAAAGGGACAATTTTAACATGCTGTAAAAAAATGATCCGGTGGGTATTTTGAGCGAAACCTTCACATACACACTCTGGGGACAACAGAGACGTATTTTACATATTGTAAAAAGGGGCATTATACCACCCCTTTAAATAGTTCACTCTGAGCCTGTCCTGCAGGTATACGTCTATGAACTTACCTGTACTTTTTCTCTCCCTAGATGTTTTTTTTATCTAACTTGCCCATTAAACAATAGTGTGAACCACCATCCAGAGTTTGAATGATGTGTCACTAGAGGGTTTGAATTTTGCCTCGGGGTGTTAGCCACTCATTTGTTGGCTCCTGGAAGAAATGGACAGACATAGATGTGGGTGTGTTATTGTGTGGGTGTTATTCATTCTGTCTGAGTGAATTAATGCGTTGCATTTGTTTTTGCCCACATGAAAAGGCTTTTGTGTTTGTGTGTGTAGGCCTACTGATGGCTGGACGCTGAGATATGGCTTAGATCTGGCATGTGGGTGGAGAAAAAAAGAGCAGCAGGTCCTAATAGCAGTAATCACAGACCCCACCAGCCCAACTAAAGCAGCATCACACAACAGGGTTGCTAAAATGAGGAATACAGGCCGCATATCAGAATCAGAATCAATCAGAAAGAGCTTTATTGCCAAGTGTGCTTGCACACACAAGGAATTTGTTTCTATACAGTCTCTATAATGTAAATAACAGCGAAATGCACCTCTATAAGTCTCAAACACTATGTTGTTGTCCCGTTGACCACAGCTAAGAAGGAAGAATATGTTCCATGCAGCTGACGGCATCCAAAATCTCAATTGCACATAGATCAGTATTGAGTTACACACTATATTGTAACCCGAGCACATAGTCAGCCCACCTCCCACATCAGGGACATTTTGGAATCTTAAAGCCCACCACTTGTCAGCTTCTAAAAATAAGTTTCCCTTTTAGAAGTTCTAGGAGGTAAAAATCAACCATTACACACAAACTACTACAACTTACACAAAAAGTAAAAATAAATTAATTGCATTGTCAATTTCTTACAAAATATATATTTTCAAAGGTCATTGTGCTTGAGCTTTAGAAAGTGTTTATTTTTAAAAGACAAACAGATGTGAGCTAATAATTATTAGTAGTTTATGCGCAGCCCCTACCTGAGGAAGATGGAATGTTAATAGCTGGAATCTAATGAAGAACTAAATATTACTGTTTAAATTTGCAGATCCACCTAGGATAAATGTACTAAAAGACATGCTGTGATTTAAATGGAGTGGATAAGTGGAAAAATGACAGGGCGGAAGAGTCTACCTTCCTTCACACCATAGCAACAATTTAAATAGAATAGATTTCAAAATGGAGAAAAAAAGCACAAATGATATTTAAAAGTACTGTAGTATTTTTCTTTTAGAATAAAGCTATTTCTTCACAAAAGGAACTTGTAGAAGTTCTCACCATTCTTTGGACTTCCGGACTGTGGTTAAATTTAGAGTAAAAGAATCACAGTGATCAAAACTGACCTTTACTGATGGTGGGAAGATAGAAAAGAAAATGAGAGAGAAACTCTGAAAATCAAAGAAGAAAGGAGGGGGGGGGAGGGGGGGAGTAGATCTACTCTCCTATCATGGGTTTAAACAACCGAGGGGCTGCAAAATGGTGCTAGGGTGTCAGCAGAAAATTTGAGAAAAAAAAAGGTTTTACATAAAGTGTTTTAGAGCAGGTTATTGCTACTATTATTGTAACTACAGGTTATTGTTATTGGAACAATATTTACTGTGAAAAGTGCTTAAGGAATAAATCTGATTTGAAAATGTTTTACTTCAGGTTTATACATGTAACAAACACTCTAAAACTGGATATAAAAGATACACTGTCAAATGAATAATAGCAGGCTATATATTTTTTCATATAATATTTTAATGATCACAGTGACAATATAAAAGTGAATTATTTCAGTTTAAAACCAACATGTTGCTTTAATAATATAAAAAATGTCTTACCACATATAAGTTTTTTTTTTTTTTTTTTGCAGATTAGTAAACAAGCTAGAGAAGAGAAGTGTGTTTATTGTGTGAGAGAGAGTGAGAGAGTGAGTGAGTGTGGTTCAGGTAAACCCTAAATTATGGGGACAAAATGTCATTGCGCAAAATGGCAATATCCCAAATCCTTGTTCTTGTGAGGAAGATTTAGGGTTAGGGTAGGGTTAAGGGGATAGAATATACAGTTTGTACAGTATAAAAATCATTGTCAACCGAATATCCACATAAAACATTAAAAAAAACCAATGTGTGTGTGGGTCACCGCCAAGTAAGGCCCCGTCCACACTACTGCGTTTTCGTTTAAAAACGGAGAATTAAAACGAAAACGATCGCCGTCCACACCAGTGTTTTAGCTGCGTATTAGAATTGATCTCCGTCCACATTAAAACGACTGAAAACTCGGATCATGTGACCATTCTCCAACACTGTGCACGCGCGTGCCGGTGTAAACAGGAAACGGATGGACTATTCCTCAGATTTGATGAGGAAGCAAGTAACGTTAGCTACCTCTGCAAAGATTAGAAAATGTCGAAGACCAGAGATTTCTTTTCATGGACCGCCGCTGCACACGGGAATTGTCATAGATCGCTCGAATAATAGTTTGCCTCCGGCGCATGTAGGCAGTTATAGCATTGTAAAATGCAGAATTTGCTTGCACAACAGCTGCTAACAAAGACATCAAAGTCAGTAACGCTTGTAATTCGTTATCCATGTTGCACTCACTAACATCAGCTACGTAGTCCAGGATGTTTTTGTTTGTTTTCTTCCGGTGACGGGACATGTGATGGGTGGCTGACGAATCAGGGAAGGATACGTCATGGGTGATGACACCCAATCATAGAGCCGAGCGTGACCTTCTACGTCATCGTTTCTAAACTCCTCCGTTTTGTCCCGTCTACACTAAAACGCCCTCCGGAGATTCAAAACGAAAAACGGAGCTGCAGCGTTTCTAAACTTCTCCGTTTTGGGTCTTCGTTTTTCCCGTTTTAGTGTGGACGGGAGGTGCAAACGTAGCAAAAGGTCTCCGTTTTTAAACGAAAACGCAGTAGTGTGGACGGGGCCTAAGACATAAACCTGGTTCAACCTATTTTGTTGGTCCTGGAACAATATTACTGCCCGAAAAAATAGTCCTAACCCTATCCCTAGTCAGAAGAAAATAATTGGTGAATATAAGCACCAACTTGACATAGATTATAAACTTGTCCCTCAAATCTGATTGATTGATTGTAATGTTGTACTTCGTGAAATCATATACACTAAAGCGAGCGATAAAGCCTTAAATTTGATTCTGGACGTGGAGCCAGTGGAGTGAGCCATGATGGGTGTGACGTGGATTCTCTTAGGCTGGTTGAAGACCAGACTTGCATTCTGGATCATCTGTAGGGACTTAGTCGCGCTGACTGGAAGACTTGCCAGTAGAGCGTTGCAGTAGTCCAGTCTTGAGATAACAATAACTTGGACAAGAAGTTGTGTTGCATACTCTGACAGAAAGGGTCTGATTTTCCTGATTTTGAAAAGAGGAAAACCTGCATGTCCTGGCCGTTGTTGAAATTTGGTTCGAAAAACTAAATTGATCGTCGAACACAACCCCCAAGTTGCTTGCTGTCCTGGTTGGTGTAGTTGTGGACCCCAGTTAAACAGTGATGTTATGGTCAACTGCAGTTATTACAACGAGCTCGATCTTTGCATGGTTGAGCTGTAGATGTAGATGTAAAATATGGTGGTCTCTCACTAGAGGATTGATATTTTAGGGGCCCATAGCATCAAAAACTCATATTTCTAGATATTTCCTTAATGAGATATTCATTTAATCACTTATACATAGAACAATTATTGGCTCAGGCTGGAATTGAATCCAGGTGCGACATACTACCTTATGTGTCATTTCTCCAACAGATTTTAACATCACACCCTAGACATAATTTTATCCTAAAACATTCCTAACTCGTGGTATTCATGTGACATTGGAATAACCACTTAAAACAACACGGATTTACCAAATAGCCTCTGACTGAAATCAATGAAAAAGTGAGTTATGTTGAGAGAGTTAAGTGTATGTTAGTGGGAAGATGGCGGAGTGCCACAACCACATTAAAGACATGTATACATGCTGCTATGCCACTCTGTTAGCTAAATAAAGATGAAAATTAGATCGTGAAGGAGAACATAAATAAACTGGATGGTAAAAATTCAACTTTCTGTTGAAGGCATCAAGCCATTTATGTGGCCACTAAATATGTGCAATGTTTAGCTGTCAGTATCTCCTAAGTGCATGAAAATATGAGATGCGTTGCTCTCAGGGAGCCATTCTTCACCACCCCATGTCATCTCAGCTGCTGTGAGGAATCTCAATCCGGTAGATCTCACTCCACATTAAAGGAAGTGACAGTCACACTATAGTCTACTCACAGCAGCAAGGTCATTCATAGAACAGCACAGACAAGCTGAGATTGGAAAGCCTAGTAAATCCCTGCTCTTAAATCTTATGGCGGCACACTCTGTCTACAACATTCCCGCCCTTCAGTCGAGCAAAACCCTACAAAAGACACAATTTTATTGAAGATTTATTCACACACTGTGCTTACATTTTCAGCGGACGACTAATTAAGGAAATTGGCCATGAGTGGCAGATCAAGCCGGGTCCAGAGCTGAGCAGGTCCATTACTCTGTATAATTAATTACTGGTATAAAGAAGAATTATGATCATATTTCTCTCAGGATATGGGAACATAGATTTTGGCACAGAGTTCTTAAAGAGTGAGTGTGACCTTTTTAAAGCTGTTTTTTTTTTTTTTACTAATGGATCAGTGTTTCAGACAGAATTCTATTTTTGTCCCCATCCACCCTTATATATATATATACACACACACACACACACACTTGGACACACACATATCATAGTATTTATTGGTCAATGACATGATGTGCATATTTTTGTGTCCAAGTGCATTATTTCCTTTTAAATTAATTAAATTAATTCATGACATATATCACTTTATTCTATAAAACCTATTTAGTTTGAATACATTTTTAGTACATTTAAATAATACACATTATTTTAAGTTATCTTACAGTTTTTTCCAAATTGCTTACACACTAAAAGTGGAACTTGAGGCCCCCTCAGTGAAACTATTCACCCATGTAATCTTCAGATCAAGTCTGCAAGCACATTTTACATTTTATACTCACAGTTAGTGTTTTATACTCTTGTGTTTCATTTAGAAAAAATGGCACACTCATTTACTGATTACCTACACTGAATGATCATGTGTGAAAACACTTATAGCTAATTTGTTCACTAAGAAATCAGAGCTTGAGCACTATATTTAGACTTTAGGATGGCTTTCTTGGTTTGGACAAAAATGGAGACCAATTTTGGAGAAAGAGTTAGAGGAAGAGGAGTGAGAGTAAGAGGGGGACGAGGAAGAGGACAAAGAGGAGGACGAGGACTAAGACGAGGAAGAGAACAGAGGAGAACAATTACTCTGGTTGACCATGGGGTCAACCATGGTTTGAGTTTCAGGGAGACTGGGCAGAGGGTCCAGCCTAACTTACTGTAACCCACTACACAATAGCCAGTGTCATCCGGACATTTTGAAATGAGAACAGGTAAGGAAACCTACCCTCTATAACATGCTACTGTACTTACAGATCTACAGAAACTTTTCATTGCATAGTGAAAGAAACCTTGCATCCTAATCCATTGCATCTTTTCATTTCATGTTTTTGTAGAAATGCTAAACGACCCTTTATCAGAGGAAGAAGACGTTTGTTCACAGCAGGGCAGGAACAACACAAATGGAAAAATGTGGTCATAGCAAAAAACAGCATACATTTACGACAACTGCAACAACACATCATCACTGACAACACAACATTCAGTAACATAAATAGGGTGAGTTTATCCACAATAAGCAATCTTCTGAAACGCAATCAGATTCGAATGAAGCAGCTCTACAGAGTACCGTTTGAATGAAATTCTGACAGAGTGAAACAACTTGGTTATGAATAAATAAAAGTAAGCTATATTGTCCTTATTGACTGCTCAATGTGTGTTTGTGCATTATCTATGTTGATGAAATCGGATTTAACCTATATGCAAAACAAGACGTAGGGGAAGAAACCTTAGGGCACCGCGCCATCGTCAATGTCCCTGTACAACGTGGTGGAAACACCACCTTCATCATCATGCCACTCTTGGTCCTTAATACTGCCCACATTATCACTTTTTATCTGATACCCTGCACAATATCCCTGTTCCCAATGACCAGAGGAATGAACCAGAGCAGTCAAGGTTTGTTGTCATTTGAGACAACGTAAGTTTTGCACTGGACTGCTCTGGTCCGCAATTGGTTCAATGACCATCTGCAACTTTTGATGCTCAACCTGCCACCATATTCTTCATTTTCAAACCCAATAGAAGAGTTATTTCCCCCCGCTGTTTAGCCAGAGAGAACATTGCATGTGATGTTGAGGTTTTGAGGCCAGACCCAAACAGGAGACAGGATGCAAACAAATTTTTCCCTTTACATTAACAAGCCTATTAGTTTACAGTATCTTCAAATCCATTTGTTTTGTCTGTTACTGTTGATCCCTTAGTGGTCAACACTGAAAATACGTTTTAAGAATGAAATATTTACTCCTCACTTGTATTTCTGTCTATATTGAACATTTATACTGAATACACATACTGCATAGGCTACAGTGTATTTGTGTACGTGAATTTATGTGTGTGTGCTATGACAAACACCTGTACACTCCACTGCACATGGAACAAGCAAAATACACAAAAGAGTAGTGTTTTACATTTTTCACGTGAATGTGGCTAATCATTTGATGTTTGTGTGTAGAGTTACGCAAAAACACAAAGTGTTTGATTTTGCAACAGATGTCTGATGTTTTTCATGTTGTGTGTGTGTGTTTGTGGTTTTGTGTGTTTCGAGAACTGGAAGCATATTATAAAAATTTGTAAGAAATTTAAAAAAAACTGTAAACCCCTAAAATGTCAGGTGGTGCAACTGTCCGAACAAATGAACAGACTAAGAAAACTATTTAAAATGGTGTCTTAATGATAAAAAAATTAAAAACTAAATACCATGGCATCATTTTAGGTTTGAAACCATTTTATAAATACCAGTAGTTTTAAAGCGGTTGAGATAATTGAATGTTTGTCCAGCAATTTGTATATTCTCAAGAAATGTCAGGGTGGCACAACTGCAAACGTGGCTCTTTTATTATGAATTGACAAGTCATATTAACAATCAACTTGTAGTGATACTGACAAAAAAAACTTGTTTCATTTCGATACAGTCAAATAATGACAATTTGCAGTTCACTAATTGAGTCAGAGTGAAGGATTCAAGAAATCAAGCATCTGAACTGTTCATTAAAAGAACCAGCTCATAAGAGTCATTCATTTTGTAAATTGGACTACAATGGTCACTATGTAGGTTGAGATGCACTAAAAAGAACCGGTTCATAAGAGTTTTCTGGCACAATCCACAAGGACAACTCAATAAAAAGATGTTTCTTCCCCTAATTCAATGGTACACACTACACAGTCCTTTTATTGCAACTAATTCAAGACTGAGAAGTCACATTCACAAAGGGTAAAATATGAAGTAAACACTAAATATATATAACAGTAGCCTACTTAATTTATGGAGTTTATGGATTCATTAAATATTGTTGTACAAAATATGTGATGCAGGTTTCATTATGGTTCTACACACACACACACATCACTGTAATAGACTAGATAGAATAGTACAGACACAACGGAATTTTTTAACAAAACCTGAAATTTACTGATGAAATAATCAAATCAGTCAAAGGAAAAATTTGGCTACAAAAAGAAAAAAGAAAGACTACAGTAAAGTAAAATGTCTACAGTAGTGTTCATCACTGCACTTCTGTTTCCATCAACCCAGGTTCTCATTTACATCACAATGGATGTTATCATTAGCTAAACATCTTGGAAAGAATCTTCTGGCATGAAAATCCAGGCCTGACACCATGATTTCATTGCATGCGTTATCCATGGCCTGGAGAAGAATGACTTGTTCGTGAGGGTTCCTGATTTACCTTCCACCTCCATGTGGAGACAAATTCCTCATTTTGAACAGATCTGTTAAATGAACAAATTATCTTTAGGTTTATGTGTAATGTATCCAATTAATTTGAAAAAAAGTTTTGAGTTTTGAAAAATGATTTTGATCATTAGTGACATGAAGCTTCTGATATTAGTGATTGTAAAAAATTGTAATTACTATTCCATTAGTGTTAATTCTTTTAGTAATGATGAAGAATGGATTACCATACTTTTCTCCTAAAAGAATACTCAAACCATTTATCATTATCTTCAGTAAACTGTTAAATATAACAACCAAATTGTTATATGATCATCGCCCCAAAACATTATTGGTCAGCCTCAGAGATCTTCAAGGTTACAGAATGTCTTTGTGAGTCTTAAAGCTGCTAAAAGGTTTATTCTGGCTATGAAAGAGCACAAGATTTGTGGCCTGGAGGAAAAGCATTTTTCATGTAATGGTCAGTCTCTCCGAGGAATTATAAAATTCATCACGCTGCATTGAACACCGAACCAATCTTCAGATCCTTAATGCAACGTAGAAGGTGAAAATGGTCAAACTCCATCCTTTAGTATTTTTGGAAGTTTAAACGAGTAAAATACATAACATTACATCTTATCTTTTCAACGGTCACATAAAATTATTCTTTTCAGTATTTCTGTATGATTTTTTCTGCTTGAATAAATACATTTTAGTGCTTTTCCAGTGATGCCATACAAAAAAGTAATGCGATATTACATTTGAAAGCGTCTGACATAATGTTGTTATAATAAAGTGAGGTTTGTTTCATAGAATACAAATTCATTAGGAACTCATATGTATTTTATACCCAAACACAGACAGGGTATATAGAGAGATACTAAGATTGGGAAATACTCTCATGATTGAGAAAATAAAGCTATTTTTTCATAGTCAAATGTACGACAATGCCTCAATTTTTGCGATTAGGAGTAAAAATATATATAAATACATATACTGTAAATATAAAATAAACAAAGAAATAAGAGGTATTTGGGGCAGAAGTTGGAACAAGGGCATGCTCTGGTCATTTCTATCCTCTTATACCCTCCATGAAAAGCTTTCATTATCATAAGTACCCTCCCCTGGAGACAGCCCTTGTTTACTTGAGTTATAAATCTCTAATGCACAAAGGCACATTTTATTAAGATAAACTATGGATTTCTAAGGACATAAACATCAGAGACTGAGAGAGACATGTAGACAGAGAGAAATGGGAAGGAAATCTAAGAGACAAATCAAGAACTAGAGACAGATAATGTGATAACAGTTTTGTAATGGATTAATAAAAGCAACAGACAGAACTGTTATAAGAGACATGTGCACACATTTTGTTGGAGAATGTCAAATGTGTAAAATAATAGCTATAATCTAAAAACTGAAATTACTTTTTATAAAACCACATTTCCCACAGGACATACTGCATAGGCTATGTGCCTCTAAATGACTTTGATTAGAGTCTGCTGACCAAAATCAGCTTCTTTCTCTAAAAATAGCCCCAATCCTGGGGTGCGTTTCCCAAAAGCAGCATCGTGGCATCTATGGTCGCAAGTTCCGTCGTTATATCAGCATATTCAACGAGTCGGTGTTTCCCGAAACCATCGTCCCAACGAACATTTTCAAACTGCAAACCAAGTTGTGTGGTTGGAATGACTCGAGCTGTGGTTAGATAGTTTCTTGTTTGCATGACATGTGGACTCAATAATGACTCGAGTTTTGTCGTTGTACGGAAAACGCACCGCTGGATTGTAAAAAGCGCTATATAAATAAAGGTGACTTGACTGACTTAGGAAGAGTCCGGTAGCAGGCAGGCTCGCCAAACGATTGCCACTCAAGAACATCTGCCGAATGTTTGGGTTACTTACCACTGAAGGCTGAGGGATATATAAGGACTTCAGTCTGTTGTTTTTTAGAGAAAGTATAGAGATGCAGGAGTCAGTTCCCAGCTGGTTATTTTTGAAGTCTCAAGATTGCTGAGTGAGTCTAGGGCACAGCTAACTTGGTGAATCTGTTAGAGAAGACAAGTCCAACCTCTGGAGGGAGCTGTTTACAGGCAGACATCAGCTACTAAAAATTTAAACTGATTCTGGTTCAGCTCTATCCACACACAGAAAACAATCAGGATCTGTTTAGCCACCACATCAACATCTCTCATCGATGAGTTGAGGAACAGTTTCCGACTGCTAGATTGTTTGCTGTCGGAATCTGTTCCCCCCATGTTTCTTACAGAATGAGGTTCTAATATTAACAAAACTGAGTTTGCTAGTTGACACTGATAGCCTCATGGGCAGCACACTGTCATTTAGTGCCATTGTGCTTCGGGTGACCCAAGTTCGAGTCCTGACTTGTGGACTTTTCTTGATCCGGTCCCCCTCTCTCTTCCACTTTGCTTCCTGTCCACACTGTCCTATCATAATAAAAGGCAAAAATGCCAATAAATAAATATTTGAACTGATGCTGGTTAAGCTCAATGCACGCAGGATAGAATCAGTATCTTTTAAGCCACTACATTAACATTTCTCATCATGGGGGTGGGGGAATGGATTTCGACAGCTGGATTGTTTGCAATCAGATTCTGTTCTCCCCATGCTTTATAGGAGGTTTTAATAAAACTGATGCTGGCTATAGTGCCGGTATCCTCGTGGGCTGCGCATTGCAGTTGCATTTTGGGCAACCTGGTTCGAATCCAGGCTTTTGGATTTTTCTTGATTCCGTCAAAACTTATTTGTCATGCAGAATTCGTTCTACTTTTATAACCTGAATGACCACATTTTACATGACTGGTTTACAACAATAAAAAGCATTCTTTTTTTACCCCTTAGTAAATTACCTGTATAAATAAATTAATGTATAATTGTTTTAAGAGGTCATTGGATGCCCATTTTCCATAAGTTGGTATGATTCTGTAGGGTCATGCAAAGTTTGTAACATACTTTGGTTAAAATTCATCAATGGTTGTGTAAAACAACACCCTTTTTACCTCCTCAAAAACTGCTCTGTTCACAGCGACCTGTTTTGTGCATGTCTCTTTAAATGATAATGAGCAACGGTTTACCCCATCCCTCTCTTCCATGGGGCATGTTGACACAAGACACATAAAGTGCTGCCTTGGTGGACAGTGTACAAATGGCTGAGGGTGGAAATATGCTAATACGGGACAGTCCGTTAGTGGTCTTGGGCGGTGCAGGAGAAATGACATCATATTCCTCAGAAAATCCAAACGGCTTAATTATTGAGTGTGTTTAGGCTTTTTGAGGATTAAAAAAAAGGAGTAAATGGATTTTTTTCATTGTATGGTGGTTGTGTTCACACACTGCAAATAGATTTAAATTTAAACACCATATAAAAGTGAATTTTGCATCCGATGACCCCTTTAAGTTCTTATGAACAAGTAATGACAATTATGATAAAAATTTATCTTAACTTAGTTAATCCTTTATCTTAACTTTTAACATTTCTGTGGGAACATGCACAGCCTAGTCAACTCCAGTGGTGATGTCTGCATCATTTTGTATCCTAGAAACATGTATATAAATATTACAGACGAGTTTGGATCATCACACACAGAGAGTCAGAGGTTTTCCATCAAATGAAGCTTTTTTATTAACAATTTCTCAACAGTTTGTCAGTGGCAACATGACAAAAAATACAGAAAATGTTTGGACCAGAGGTCATCATGTTCCACTATGCATAGAGTTGTGTATCATTTTTGTTACAGCATTTAATAAAATGTGCTACAAATAGCATCTTTGCATCATGTCTTCAATAATGGATACATTTTGAGCAGATAGTTCTGACAATAAGTAATGCACCTTGAAAAGCAGTGTCCTTTGATATAATGCCTGATAAAAAATATAATCTGTTCCACTAAATGTCTTTTTCCTAACAAAAAATAGATATAATACTTGAGTATATAAATTCAGATGATCATATAACTGCAGAACCTAAGTACATATTCTGTTTCAAACACACACAGTTAAACAGACACACTTACTGACAACCTTGTAAGGAAAAAGATAAAAATAACCTCTGAAATTTAAATGCTTTTACTTAAACTTTTTTTTTTTAAAGAATTGTATAATCTACAAAGACATGAAACACTCTTAAATTGACTTAAAATTGAAACTACACCCTCTAGAGAATTTATGGTTTGACCTATTAATATTAGACCTACCCAGTCATTTATACTTGTGGAGTTTGGCACTTGGAGGTCCTGCGATTTGCAAAAAAAAAAAAAAAAACACACACAATGACATTCTCTGCTTTCAAAGTTCCCAGACTGATCATCATCTATCCAGCCATCACCAATGTTAGCTGAAATTAAGAGAAAGGAGAGAGAAAGCATTGAGTAAAAAAGAATTAAAAAAATCCAAAAATCAAATATGGCAGACATACAGTATTGCATCCAATTTTCTTTTCAAAAACAAGCAACAGTTGACATCGCCACAACACTATCCACCTTGTTCAAAGTAAGCAAGATGTTTTTAATTGAGCCAAGCATGTACACACAAACATGCCCACGCAGATAAGTACATCAAACACATTGGCAATATCGAAAAACTTGCCCTAGTTATAGTCCCTCAAAAGGGAACAAAACACACTATTGATACCATACTTTAAAAAAAGCTTTTAAACAATAGCATGAACAACACACACAGACACAAATACATGCTAAGGCTTCACAGTGGTTACCCCACAAACTCAACTCCTCAGAAGTCTAATACATCGTCATCATCCATTTCAACATCAAAAGACCAACCCCAGTCCTTCAGGCCCAACTCAAGCAATCTGGAACAAAGAGGAGTCATTCGGCCTCATGTACAAATGTCATTAAATGATGGCCACCCATGTTTAACTGGAAGTATATCGTAAGTATTTTAAGTGTTTTTTTAAGCTCTAAAAAGGCGTAGGGGTGACAGATGCTGTCCTTCATATACACATTATTGTAATATAAAATCTAATTTTACCATGGCATTATTTGGCAGATCCCTGACCCCCCCCCCCCCCCCCCTCATGATATTAGTTTATTTCTTATTGGAAAAGTAAAAGGATATTGGGTTGAAAATGTCACAGTTCAGTTAGAATTAGATTCCAATATTATTGAATTAAAAGTGAGATTGCATCATTAGTGGATGTTTTTTTTATGTGTTGACACTCAAGCAAAGAGGATTTCTGTTTCAGATAAATACAGAGAAGAGTACAGACAGCCACACATCTGAAGGCTAGGTTTTAGAGCTGCACAGGCAAGCAGAAAACCTGGTCGATAAGCAGTGATGCAGTTTACTTACTGTCCACACATATGCACAAGTGGGGAAGGTGAAATGTCAAATGTGAGCAGGTCAGTGAAGAATGATACGGAGCATGGGACCAGGGCTATAAAAGTTTAGCAGTATAATGTAAGCAATTGAGAACCTGCACAACTTCATAGCCAAGTCTAAACCAGGTCAACATATAACAGCACTAAAAACAACAGAATCTACATTTACCTTGATTAAAGCAGTAGTTCACCCAAAAATGAAAATGCTGCCATTATTTACTCACTCTCTTTTTATTCCAAAACTGGTATGTTATTTTGTCCCCATTGTAACAAATAGATTTTTTTTAAAGAATTTTACGCTGCTTTGTTTCAAAGTGACCACAACTGCCAAGCTCTATAGGCCTGTTCACACCAAGAACAAGACTATAAAGATAACAATAATTAAATTAGTGTCCACTCCAGTAGACTGTTCTGTTTATTCTAAGCACGCGCCGCAGGTTTGCTGTCTGACACTTTAAATGCTTAAGCTCTGAAAGCAGGGTGGATTCTGACTGGCTGTCAATGTTCTTATCGTTCATCAGCTGGAAAAAATACTTGAAAAATTTTGATAATTGTTTTTCTGTTCCATTATCTTTATAGCTGTATATGGACTCTGCTATTATTTTTCCTTTAGAACAATTTTTAGAACTACATATTTATCGGTATCATTATAGTTACCGTCCTTAGAGGATAACTATAACGATAGAAATTGACAAAAAACACCATAAGATTACTGCAAGTAGTCTATTCATTCATTTTTGGGTGAACTTTTTCAGCAAATGCTGATATATAAAGCAAACATAAGGAACTATACAAATATAAGTGATTAATTATAAGACGCAACATCATTAGCAATGCTGGAATACACATTTTGAAAAGATGAGCAGAAGAGTTCAAGCTAATACAGAAGTGTAAGTAGGAAACAGTAAAGCAGATTTTAAAGATTATAGGAAAAGCCTTTGTATAAATGGTTATGAATTATGCATTCAGATGTTCATGGAAGAGCTGTGTCATCAAACAGTGATAAAAGATCCGCCTCTTCAGACAAAATTGTTGTTTAACAAATGTCATGAATTTGGCCCCTACATAATATCATATTAACAGAACTGTATCATATGTTACATGATAGTGTACCCCTCCACGTAACAGAACTCTGCCTCAAGCTCGTTTTAATGAACCTGTTGATCTGTCAAGTGGTTCTCACCTAGTCTTGGTTGAGGGCTGCTGTCTGGTGGAATGCACTTTGATGGCTCCTCTGTGCGAAAGCCTGGGAGATGAATGGGTGGACAGATGAGGAGAGGGCACAGGGGGGGACAGGCCAGTTGGTGACGCATCAGAGGCGGGAGAGGCTATAGCTATGCTTGAGGAGTGGGCTATAGATTTACGCGGGACCCGCTTGAGTAATCGGCTGACCCATTTCTGCTGCTCTTCTGTGGAGTTGGCCAGCAGCAGCAGCTCTTTCGCAGTGGACATATCATAGTTCACTGGAGAGAAAAAAAGGCCAAACAAAACAGGTTAGTTTCAAACCAAAATACACAATGGGGATGTACAAAAGTCCATGTTTAAATAAATAAACAAACTTTCTACAAAATTAATAAGCAGCACAATTTTTTTCAACATTGACAATAATGAGAAATTCTGTGACACTGAAGACTGGAGTAATGATGCAGAATTTTTTTTGCCATTTTAGAAATAAATTACATTTATAACAACAAAATGAAAAAATAGTAAACAACAATTGTAGTGTATTTGAAATGAAATTTTCAGTGAATATTACAGTTTTTACTGTATTATTGATCAAATAAATGCAGCCTCTATCCCTGCATAATAGACTTCTACTCTTCTACTAAATCTTACTTTTGAATGATAAATAAATAAATACATAAACAATAAGAATAAAAAAAGAATAAAATATTGAATAAATAGTATAAAAAATATTTTATAGCTATAATCATTATCTATAATGCAGTTATAAATATTCGAATGCGTTTAACCCTTCGGAGTCTTGGGCTATTTTGGCCGTTTTTGAGTACTTTTATTTTTTTTTAAATTTTGCAACATAAAAAAATGTTTACCATACCAATGTTTGGTATAATTTTTTTCAGCACAACATCACCTATATGATCAGACAATTAGTTTTTCACTTTGATGTACTCTATCAACATACTGGACCCAAAATCACACAAAAAACACAAAATCCGAATAGAAAAATTATAGCTTTTCTACTACAAAAAACACAAACATGCTCAATGAAGCATTTTAAAAGGTTTAAAATGTAAACACAAGTTGTAAATGTCAACATATACAGGTACAATTCAGATATAATCAACCTATATACAAAAAAAATATGATTTACAAAAAAAAGCGTGTGTAGCCATAGGCTTTTTTTCTTTCTTTTTAGCTCAGCCACTTTTTAAAAAATGTTGTGCACACAATTATTCAGAGAGCTATATTTAAGGCCTTGCATTCCCAGAGTATGAGGGGTCGCAAATAGTGCAAATACAACATAAAAAATTTAAAATTGAGATAAAATTAAACTATATGCAGCAAAAAGCAGGTGTGGCAATAGGCGTTTTTTCTTTTCTTTTTTGCTTAGAAACTCTACAAAACACTTCATGTACAATTACACAGATATCTACATTACAGGGATTTCATTCCTTGAGTAAGAGGGGTTCCTCAATAGTGCAAATATACCATACAATATGTAAAATGAACACAAAATCAAATTATACATACAACTATTTACAGCAAATATCAGGTGTTTTTTATTTTTATTTTTTATCTGTGCCTCTCCTCAAAACAGTTTAGCTAAATCTACTCCTAAACTACCTAAACTACTCCTAAACTACCTAAACTATCTACACTACTCCTAAACTACTCTCAAAATCTACTCAAACTCTTCCAAAAACTAGCAATAATCTCTCTATATATATATAACGTATATATGTCTATCTTTATCAACTCCGTAAATCCTCTGCCTTTCAATTTTGCATCTTAGCTCAGTTGGCTCCTCCTCCATTCCCTAAAATGTACAGCCTGAATAGCAGAGTCAGCAGATTCACACATTTTTCTCCGTTTTGTTTTATGACAAAAACCGACGAAGTTATTAGAATAAATGCAACGCCTGTCGCATCCCATCTTGCGTTCTTTTACGAACGCGTCAGTATTTTTTTATATAAAGTTTAAATGATCATATCTCCGTTTTTACTTGGTCTATCAACACAAAACAAAAAGTAAAATAGAATTTCAAGCCAGCACTTTCGACAGAAGTGGACGGCAGCGCTCAACGTGACTTTGTTTTTATGCTTCGACGTCTTAAACTGGTCATGTAACTTGATCACGCCGGCGTGATCGGCGACCCCGAAGAGTTAAAAAGCTACAGTAATATACATTTGAATTTGCAGTGCTTTGTGAGTGTGACCTCCTGACCTCTGCAAGGAGCAAGGACCTCTTCCTTGTGATCTATGTGGTCCTTATGGCATTTAACTCGGCAGCGCCTGCACTCCAGGGCTGGTGGGGGTTTGAAGACGTGCCACAGAGGCCTTGGACATGCTTCACAGCTAGAGGGGAAGTGGTAAAGCGTGAGCACGAACTCGTGACCTTTGTGTGGGATATAGGACGACCTTTCAGCTGCTAATAAGGGTTCCACAGCAAACTCCTCTTTCTTGCTCTCCCCCTCGTTAGCATATAATACCTACAGACAGAACGGAAGATGAAAAATGAGGTTTATTAAGGTTCATATCAAAGCATGCTAAAACATTCCCTGTAGGACAAAATAATCACGTTACCTGGAAGATGCGTGGGATTTCTCTGGGATCTGCACGGTACACGTCTGTCTGAGTGACAGGTCTCACATGGAAGAGTTTGCTAAGAGGACACATTAAAAATAAAGGCTTATGGTGTGCAAGAGAGCAGTTAATGTGTGTACTCAAAAATATTTAGGCCTAAATTTAATATTTATGAAATTGAATCACGTATAAAATTTTCCATCCATGTGGATTACACAGTTTTAACTAACAAATTTTTGTAGGCCAAAACCTGGAAACTTCATCCTGAAGTCAATAGGTTTTTTACATGGTTTTTTGGTTAAATGCTTTAAATAAGGACAGAGTAGAACACAAGCTCAAGATATTTTCACGTTTTATTCTACAATATGACATACATCAGTAATACCCTCTTGTGATTTTTTTAAATTCTTTACTTGTCTTGTAAAAGGCAGTTGCTAACAAGTGGCTAAATGGGACAACAGAGATTGTCGGGGATGTTAAACATCATCCCTCCAAACAGGTCAACTCATTTATGCACAATTAAGCCTTGTTGTGTTTATAATCACGCTCTTGCAAACTATCATAACTCAAACTTTCAGGGAAAATGTTTTTAAACAAAGACTGAAAGAGTTGTCTGAAGCTTAGTGCTGGTGACGTTTAAGTCACGCAACTGTGGTGTAGTTCGTTTATGTAGCTTTTGACTTCTGCCGATTGTATTTATGCTTCAAAATTCATTAAAAAGTTGTGTTTATTTGACTATCACAATGAACAAAACGTGCATATTTTTCAGTCATACATTATGAAACAGGCAAGATTTCTAGTACTAATAAACTGAACTTGATTTAAAATACACAATAACTAAGTTTATATATTTATCATTAAATCAATTCAATTACTTTCAATCTCACACATTTTTACTAACTGAATATTAATTGTTCCACAGCTAGCCATATTTTAACCATGTTCATACTTTTTAACTCAATTAATGTAATTGTTTTAAACAATTATATGCTGATTCGTTTGAACAAATGCAGTTTGAAAATACGATTAAAATATCAATATATCCATTAAATATCATCAAATAGATGCAAATTGTTATTTATCCAAATATGCCTTTTTTTGAGTGCAGATATCTTGCTCGTTTCATTGAGTGATAAATATGCTACACATTAAGTTTATTAGTTTATGAGTAAACTGTGTAATGCAAATGAATGGACATTTTATATGCAATTTAAATAATTAAATCGTAAATTACGATATTAAAGATAAAGATATTTTTTAATTGCGAGTAGCATTTTCCAAACTCACTCTATGTCCAGAATCATGAATGGGCTGGCCTGCTCTCTCTCTTGCTCTGAGTCATAAAACAGGATCTTCTTGCTGCTGACCACCACATACTGCAATTTACACAGAGATACATGCAAAGATGATCAGACAGGGTTTGTTGATGTGATGTGAGTGTGTATGTTTAAACCTTTACCTTCTTTTCCCATCCAAACCGTTTGGTGTTTTTGGTAGGCATTGAGAGCCATCCCTCAAGACTAGAATCTGTGGTTAAAACAACAACAACAGAAGAGTATTTTATACATTACAGAACCACACAGGTTTGAATATGACAAGCAGAGCAAATTTCAGAGCCTTCAGAAACATCTTTCCCAGGTGCAGAATGCAACCTGTACTAGAAGTCTCTTGGAATAAAAAGGTTTTGCTTTCCGGAGTGTTAAAAGTGCAGTAAGTGATTTCTGAGAAATGCTGTTGAAAGTGGATCAGACCGAGCACCACAACACACTTATGATGGGGGAGGCAAGAGAGCGAGCAAGAGGGAGATTTGAAGAAAGACTGTAAAAAAAGAGATGGCTGAGAGACATTACCAAAGAGAAAGGGTCAGAGGAATATCACTGGGCTATGATCAGGCATAAGCCTTAATATTAGAAAAGCTTTCCAACGCTGGAGAGACCTAAGCGGCAAGACCTGAAAACGGATGCAGAGATTGCGTTGTTTCTGCTCCATACCTGAGTAACATTGGTCTTACTGTGTTTCACAGAATCAAGATATGTTGTTGTAATTTTAGCTGTAGTAACAGGACAGTTTTAAGTCTCATTGTCTGGAGCTGGTGTGCCGCTGGCGACTAACAACAACTCTTACTTGTATATACTCTTGTATTACTGTATGTTGCATTTTTGTTCGTTCTTTGTAGTTCGTTAGTCATCTTCGCTGTATTTTTCGAAGCATTATTTGCTTCAATTCAGCTATGATAGAGACATCCACTATTGCATTGTGTGTTCATGCATTTTGGGGGTGGAGCAATGAAGGAAGCGGTGTACAGTCATGGTCAGAATTAATGGCACCCCTGGTAAATATGATCAAAACTGGCTGTAAAAAATAAACGTGCATCATTTTTCCTTTTGATCTTTCATTCAAAAAATTGCCAAAAATCGAACCTTTCATTGAAGTAAAAGAATCGAAAGTGGGGGGGAAATCACATTATGAAATAAATGTTTTTCTCCAAAACACGTTGGCCACAATTATTGGTACCCCTAGAATTTTTTACGAGTAAAATATCTCTGAAGTATATTCCCATTAATGTTTACCTTTTTTTAGCACACCAGGCTGACTAGGAACATGAAACTGTCTAGCTATGACTTCTTGTTTCACAGGAGTTTAAATATGAGGAAACACAAAGGCCAAATTCCCTTATTCATCCATCACAATGAGTAAAACCAAAGAATATAGTTCTGATGTGCATCAAAAGATTGTTGAGCATCACAAAATAGAAAGTGTCTGTAAGAAAATAGCTAAAGAATTCGAAATCCCCATTTTGACCATCAGTGCAATAACTAAGAAGTTACAATCAACTAAAGATATTATGAATCTGCCAGGGAGAGGACGTGTGTCTATATTGCCTTAATGCACGGTGAGGAGGAGAGTTTGAGTGGCCAGAGACTCTTCAAAGATCACAGATGGAGAATTGCAGAGATTACTTGAGTCTTGGGGTCAGAAAGCCTATTTAAAAAAAAATCAAACAACCCCTACAATCACCACATGTTGTTTGGGAGGGTTTCAAGAAAAATCCTCCTCGCTCGTCCAAAAACAAACTCCAGCAAATTCAGTTGTCAGAATGACTGGAACTTTAAACGGCACAGGGTTCTGTGTTCAGATGAAACTAAAAAAAGAGCTTTTTGGCAGCAAACACACTAGATGGGTTTGGTGCACACAAGGATAAAAATTGTACCCCCTGTGTACAATTTAATGTACGGTTGGATCTTTAATGTTGTGGGCATATTTTTCTGCTGGAGGTCCTGGACTTCTTGTTCAGATACATGGCATCGTGGATCTGTTGATCAAATATCAACAGATAAAAAATCAAAACCTGATGGCTTCTGCTAGAAATCTTATAACGGGCCATGTTTGGATCTTCCATCAGGACAACGATCCAAAACAAATATCAAAATCAACACAAAAATGTGTTACAGAGCACAAAATGAAGCTTCTGCCATGACCGTCCCAGTTCCCTGACCTGAAGAGTGCAGTGAACTGAAGAGGATCTGGGAATCTACAGGATCTGGAGAGATTCTGTATGGAGGAATAGTCTCTGATCTCCTGTCAGGTGTTCTCCAAACTCATCAGACATTATAGGAGAAAACTCAGATCTGTTATCTTAAAAAAAGGAGATTGCAAAAAGTATTTAATAAAAGGGTTCCAATAATTGTGGCAAACGTGTTTTGGAGAAAAACATTTATTTCATAATGTGATTTCCCCTCCACTTTCAATTCTTTTACTTCAATGAAAGGTTCGATTTTTGGCAATTTTTTGAATGAAAGATCAAAAGGATAAACTATGCAGATTTATTTTTTATGATCATATTTACCAGGGGTGCTATTAATTCTGACCATGACTGTATTTGTTTGGGATGATTTTAGATATCAACAGTGTTTCTCAGAAAGACTGCACCTTTAATGGACTGTTTTAAAACACACAAGGTGAGTAGTGTGAAAGAAAATGTGGCTGTGGTTCAAAACATAGTGCAGTGGTTCCCAACCTTTGTTTTAAGCCGCGTTTCCACAGCAGGAACTTTCCCTAGAAACTAGGTACTTTGGGGTGGCCTCTGAAAAAGTACTACCACGCAAGCAGGGACTTTCTAAGTTCAGAAACTTTCAGGGGTGGGACTTGGGCGCTGAACCTGCTGATTGGTTGAGTTCATGCCGCATTTTGATTGGTTGACTCCGCGCAGCATTTCATTTCAACCACCATTGTATAAAATCTGTTGCGGTGGACTAATGCGGGGTCACCGGGCTAATTTGCCTAATCTTCACGGTACTTTAGACCGCGGTGGGAATACAGAAAGCAACAGGTCTGGGGGAAAAAAGTTCCTGGGACAAATTGTTCTGGGTAATTTCGGTGGAAACGCGGCTTTACATACTCCAACAGCCCCATTAGGGCTTCATCATCATCATCAAAACAGAACTGTTATAGAGAGGATATATTCTGCTACGAGCGTCATCTACACAATTAACTCAACTTAATATCTAAACTATTTTTGGTAACACTATTTTACAGTGTTCTTGTTTCATATGTTACATGTTCTTACTGTAGAAACAACAGTAAATTATGCTAATGCTAAACTAAACCCTTTTCCAAACCCTAACCTTATAGAAAGACCTATTATGCCCTTTTTCAAAGACCTAAATTTGTTTTGTGGGGTCTACTAGAATAAGTAATAATGTTTAATTGTTCAAAAGACACATTATTTTTGACACATTTTACAGCAAGCTCTTTTAATTTGCAGCCTGTCAGTAACGCTCGGCTAGTCGGCTGGACCAGTGTGTTGTGACTGGCCACGCCCCTTACATAAAAGCAAGTCTCAACACACTACCGATGTGTCAACCAGGCCTTGCCCCTTTTATTTTGTATACCTTGGGTGGGAACTATTTAAATGAGGAATATTGTGACATGTTCGTTTCCAGAAGAAAACTCAAGACTACAATTGAGGAGATTCAGGGAGTTCAGGAACAGTGCTTTCTGATATAGAGAATAACTCTAAAGAATAACTCTAGAGAGTAACTTTGCAGACCTTTTTCATGTTTAAACGGCAACATTACACACTAAAGAAAGTCGAAAATGCAAAAAAGCATAATAGGTCCTCTTTAAATATCTCAGCATGTTATGCCATTAAATACCTAAATTAATCAAATAAATATTGTTTTAAAGTATTTGCATTTTTTGACATCCCTAATAATTTTAAATAGGTAGAACAAAGCAATTATAGGTTATAGGTTAAATAAAGCAAAAGAGAAATATTTCCAAGTACTTCTAAAACCCGGCTTGAGGTATGTGTATACCTGGTTGGAAATCACTGACCTAGTGAGCTGCCTACCAAGTCAGCATTTTTTGGCATCATAGGCTCATTTGAACATTCACTACACCCAAAAATGCTGTCTAAGCGTTTAGTATTCAAACTCCACACTGCATAAAAGTGAACGAGAGCAAGGGGCAGTATGCATGCTAATTTGTTTCCATGCAGGGTCACCTGCAGTCTCTTGCTCAATAGGCTTCTCATATGTCAGAGCAGGCCTTTGCCTCCACTCGTCTTCCTCATCCTCCTCTTCCTCTGAGTCGGAGGGGAAGCGGCATGGCCGGGTATCAATACACACTGACTTGGAGCTCCGTTGGTACATGAAGGACATAGATTCTGAGGTGTGTGAGTGTGTGATACGTACTACACCGGCACCACGGTGAGTGGGAAGGAGTAAAAGAAGAATGAGGTAAATAAGCAAAAGGATGCATAAATTAGAAGTGAAACAGAGTGAAAAGGAAAACAGGAAAAAGAAGAAAACCAAGTAGGAGTTATGTGTATTGATTATGTTATGTGTTCTAGGTTCAGTGGATATTTGTGGATATGAAACCAGACCTGTGTTAATTTGTATGGGGACAACCTTAATAAGACATTAAATTAAATTTAAATGAAGTTAATTAATGAAATAGGAAAAGAAAGGATATATATATATAAATATAAACAAATAGATAGATAGATAGATAAAGTTTGTTTTGAAGTAAATAAAGTTGTTTAATGAAATTAAGTAACTTTACCTCTGTAAATGTGTATAGGAACAGAATAATAAAACATTCAAATAAGCTTAAATAAAGTTAATGAAAGAATGTATAAATAGATAAATAAAATAAATGAATTTTTTTTTGTAATTGATTCGCCAAGTATTTTAAAGTTTGTTTAGAATGAAATCGTTAATTAAATCAAGTGCAGCGTCAGTTCTGGCGGGTCATTTTAGTCAAGCTCGCATCATCTGACTCTCAGCTGATCCACGTCTACCTATAGGAATACAACGCCTATCATTGCATCCATATACAGTTTCTTACTTCCAGTGTTATCAACAGCTATCGCGTTTCTCAAGAGCTAATTACCCTCCTCCATCCCCAGCTCCTCTCGGCATTCTGATTCCTCTTTGAATAAGACTAAATTATGTTGTACATTAAAATATTGAATTAATTATATATCTGGAATACATTCATGTTGGTTCTGTTCTGTTTACCCTAAGGGGGGTTATTGCTGCTCTCTCTGCTCCTATCTATGCTAGGCTGCATGTATGCGCAGGGAGTTCTTGCCCCAGAACAGAACCATACTGAAATGAAAGGATGAATATATAAATGACAATTGATTTTCCGGGTGTTTTTAGTTTGTTTTGAAGTTACAGTGGGTGCTTCTAAAAAAAAAAACAATTAAGTTTTGAGTCATTATATACTATAATTATTCATTTATATTGTCTGGTTTGTAATAACAGAATATATTTTATGATTCTAAATGGATTACATGGTGACAAAAATTACTATTCAGGGCTTTACTACAAGCATTTGGGTCTTAAGCTCACCATAGCACCAATTATGGCACATGAATGATAATAAACACATTAGTCAGTCCTGTGCTTGATGGGACGTAACCTGGATAGATACCTGGATAAGCATCTTCACCCTCCATGTCGTTTCCCGTGCTACTGATGCTGGTGGTATCCAAAGAATGGATGCTCAGTGAAGTTATCTGACAGCGCAGACGCTCAATATCACTGTCTTTACTGTCCAGGGCCATCTGCATCTCCAGTCGGACCTGAGACTCTTCTGCTATCGTCTGCAAACAGAACAACACTTCTTCTGTGCTTTGTTTATTTAAGTATTGTACGTAGACCGCTGAATAGGTTTTCTAGTGGTTACGTTTCTTTTGCATTTATATTTAATGTCACTTACAGCCTGCATATCATTCATTTCTTTCTGGTATTTGAAAATGGTGTTGTTGAGTTTTTCTTTCTCGGTGCGGAGCTGTAACTGGAGCTGTCTGTTCTCCTTCTCCTTCCTGCGGATGTCACTGTTGTTACCTTGCTGTGGCCTGACATCTGTTTTCTTCATAACCTCTGCCAGCTTGTTTATAGCCTACAATACAGACATCTGATGCTATAATTTACCAGAGACATGCTAGTAACAGCTATTTTAAACTATGAAAATAATGGAGTAACATGTATAGTTACAAACCCTTGATTCAAAACACACCTGAATCTTGAGAGTTTTCTCAGACTGTATCTGCTTCTCTAGGGACTGTGTCAAAGATTTCATCTGTTTCTCTTCTTCTTTGACCGTCTCCAGCTCTGTGTATATACATTTATAAATGTTAAAGCACATATATTAACATATATGGACATTATAACATCAATCCATTCATATTTTATATTAACTTCTGCAACATACTCACTTTGCAGTAGGTGTTTGAGCTTATTGTTGAGCTCCTCTTTCTCACTAGCCAAGTTGGCCACATCCGCAGTGAGTGTGCGGTTTGATTCCTCCAGCTTATATTATGTAGAAGATTAAATTAAAATGAATTAATGTTTATGTTGTGTGGACACACGCACACATTCACACACATATATATCCATTCTCATACTCTCTAGTATTCTCACCGAGCTGATGGTATTGTCCTTTTCGCAGAGTTCCTGCCGATGTCTGGCGATCATATCTTTGATCTCCAGCTCCTTCATGATCTTTTCTTTCTCCAGGTCTGAGTACTGCTCCTCGGCGATGGAGCGCGCCAACTGTTCAGAATCTGCCTTCGTAAGGCTTGCCTCTAGCTGCGTTGCTAATGAGTCCCTATATAAACACACCAAAACAGTTTTATTGAGCGAGAGTTCAGCATATTGTAAAAATTATTTTAATTCATCCATAAACAATTGCATATATTTACCTTACTTTTAATCTAACCATGCTCTAATTGATAAGGTTTCACCTTTAAAAAAAGAATAAGCCCTTTGATATGTCCCGACATCCTTTTTTAAAAGCAAAGACACACACACACACACACACACACACACACACACACACACACACACACACACACACACACACACACACACACACACACACACACACACACACACACACCTCTCTTCCAGCAGATCCACTAGTCTCTGCTGAGCATCTTTGTAGAGTTTAGCCTTTTCATCATTCTCCTCTTTCAGCTCTCGAATCTGAGTTTTATACAGTTTCTGGAATCAGAGAAAAATGTTTCATTTAAAAACAAATATGAGCACACACATACACAAACCAATCCAAATACATCTCTCCACATATTCACTGGCAAAACATGATAAAGCTGGCAGACGTACCGTGAAGTACTGCTCTGACTCCAACTGGTCCTTCAGCTCTTTCAACTGTATGTCAGCTTCTTCTCTATCCCTGGTTGGACACAGAGAAAAGAGACCTTTATAGCATGCTGATCCTCAGTGAATAATATTTGTGTTTACTATGAATTATGCTTATTAGTGTAAGTTTGTTTGCTGAACTTATTAGTTGTAAGTTCAGCAAACAGGCTAAAGGCTTGTTCAGACAAAGAACGATAACTATAATGATAAATATAACTATACATTTATAATAATCATTCTAATTCTATGAGTATAGGGACATCCACACAACAACTATAATGATAACACAGATGAACAATATCATTGGAATCACTTTCAGAACGATTTTGTTTCCAACTGATGAATGATAAAAACACTGACAGCCAATTAGAAACCACCCGACTTAAAAGAACTTGAGCAACAGTTATGACATAACGGCAAAAAATTATATAGAAAGAATGTTATCATATGGTGTAGACGCTAATATATTTACTGTTATAAGTGTGAATATGCATTAACATGCAACTCTATTGGAACTTTGCTATAGGGATAATGCACAGTGATGGAGTATTCCACAATGTTCATTTAATATCAAAATTTTGCTGTACATTTTATCTATCAATAGATAGATATCACTACTCACTAAACACTGGTATCAGCATTGAAAAACTGTGGATCACTAAGTCACTCACCTGCGCAGTTCCTGATTTAGTTTTTCCAGGTTGAGTTTGAGCTCCAGCAGATGATTGAGTTCTTGTTTGAGCTGTTTCTCCGAGGAGCGAAGGGTGCTGATCTCCTCCCTCTGCACTTTGAGATCATTCTGACACAGAGTCTTCCTCTGAGTCTCCTGATGCACACGCACATTTAGCACCTCCACCTGACACACACACACACACACACACACACACACACACACACACACACACACACACACACACACACACACACACACACACACACACACACACACACACACACACACACACACACACACACACACACACACACACACACACACACACACAGTATTCAATCAAATATCTTGGACTTCCCATGAACTATGTGCTGCATAAATGTAATTTTGTAAAATAAACGTATTGTGTTATAAAATACTTTTTTTATTTAAAATTATGTAAAATAGTGCTGAAAATATGGACACAAGACACTACTTTAACATCCCAGAGAAGTAAGTTTGATACAATTAAAATCATCAGGCAGACAGACAGCTACAGCCAAGCAAGAAAAACAGACAGACAGGTATACCTCCTCAGTGAGTTTTTCTTTGAGTGAGCGGAGCTCCTGAAGCTCGTGTTTGGCTTGTTTGTAATCACAGTCTAATCCTGAGTTTTCCTTCTCCAGCTGCATAAGTCTGTTTTCCAACTGTTGCTTCGCAGATCGTTCTTCCAGCAGCTTCTGTTCCATAACTGTCACAAAAACACACACAACATCACCAAACTCCTTGTACTTGTACTACAGACTTCAGAAAGATTTACTCATCTAGAACAAAATGCAGAAAGGATATTTTCGTTTTTACACAGAGCCAGATATCAGAAATGCAAGGCATGTCTAGAAGAATCAAGTAAATCTTGACGAGAAAGTTTCTAATGTCCAAGTCAAGCCTTATTTTATATTTTGTTTTGAGTCCAAATTATGTCTCAAATACCTTTAGGGAAGTAGTACTAAGGTAACCAGAATTTGTTTACCCCAATCTAAACTATGCACCCCTAAACAACATTTTAAAAATTTGTAGTGAAAATCTGAACATATATTCACATTTTAAGAGTTTTTAAATTAGAGGCTACAGTTACCTTTCAGGGTCTCAGACTTGGCCTCTTCGATGGATTGGTTGATTTTGTTGTGGTCGGCCAATCTGGCTTTAGTGGCTTTATGCTCCGCCTCCTCCTGCTCCAGACTCTGTTGAACTGCTTTGAGTTTAAAGGAGTGATCGATCTCTTGCTTGTTCTTCTCCTGTGGGTGAAGGGACAACATTAATGGGGTTTCACAAAAATACACATAACCACACAAACATCATGTGCTGAAAATGTAAATCATTCGATCACTTTCAAAAACACACAAGCACCTTTTCCAGGGCAGTAAGATCCTCCTGTAACTGTCTTTTCTCTACTTCAGCCTTTGATAGAGAACTCTTTATGTGTTTTAACTCGTCCTCCAGTCCGGAGACATGACCTGAGAATGAAAGAAAGATAGAAATGCATATAAAAAACAGAAGACCGAAGTTAAAGTCAAAGGTCAGGAATTCAGGTTAACATTAATGTTAAACCTGAAACCATAAAACCATAAATGGGTGTTTTTTTCAATTATGGACACTTTTGGGCCTGAGTGTGGACCTTTAGAAAATAAAATCTCTTCCAACACACTTTACACTCTGACTAGTTTATTTATTTTATTAAACTAAAAATGTCTATCTCAGGGTTTTTTTTTGCGGAAATTATATTTTAAACACTATCAGAATAAAAATGGATAAAATTAATTCAATATTTTGACAATAATACTAAAATATATATATTTTTTAAATGAATACTTTAACAAAATTACATATTGATCAGAAATGACTCTTATGAATATGTCTGATCAAACTTAGAAGTGATTTTGCATTGTTTTCTTCACATATCAAATCTCATATTTTACATCAAACATAATCCTAATCTAATTTTTGATAAAACTTGTGGCAAAATCATTGGCCATGGTGGAAAAGACCACCATTGATTTCACAATTTGTTTAGATAGATATAATGTGATTACAGTATATTTTTATAATGAATTTTCATATTTTAAAATTAAAGTCTTGGTCTGGGGTAAAATTCAATGAAATCTAAACGCAAAAGTCATCGGAAAAGTATAAAAAATTAATAAAGGCAAGGTCAAAAGTTTTAAAGTGACCTTCCTTACTTGGAATCTGTTTATTTAAACCACGTAACAATCTACCTGGACATTAAAGAGCCTGCAGAAACAAATCCTTTAAATTTAATAGACAGAATTGAAAATATGACCGAAAATAAGAGATATTTCTTGTTTGCCCATTTTTCCCTGTCTAGCGACATAATATCAGCTACCTGCCTCTGACCTTAAAATAACACACTACTGAAGTTTACATTCGCTGCGAGCAGCTCCACCCCAACACAACAACACTGCCCAGCAGACAAGAGCCCAGTGTGTCTTTCAGCAAGAGCTGACCACTACACGCTCAAACATAAAATCAGCTTTCACTCGCTCACATAGACCGGCACACAAGTGTGATCCCTAGAATGTAACGCAATCTCCTTCTAGGAAGCTCGGTAGATGTTGATTCACAGAAAAGACGAACACAAACTGGCACAGACACACATGCACCCACCCTGTAGTTCATTGATGGTCTCTGAGCCAAGGCTTCTCTCTCGCTTCTCCTCCTGCAGTGAGGTTTGCAGACTCAGTTTCTCCTGTTCCAGACCCAGCCTGCCGCTCTCCAGCTGGGCCAGACGCTCCTGGAGCTCCCTGAGAGAGACCTCCAGCTGCTGGGACTGTCTCAACATCTCGCCCTGGGACTTCTTCAGCCTCGCAGACTCCTCCACCTCAGCCTGAAGCTTAGCATTCACCTCCTCCAACTAAGGACAAATTCATTTACTATTAGAATCCCTTTTATTCCATAATACTGACAATCTATATATCCTTAAAACAAAATCTAATTTACACTACAGTTCAAAAGTTTAGGGGATTTTGAAAGAAATATCATGCTCAATAAGGCTGATTTTATTTGATCAATTAAAAACAGTAATATTGCGAAATATTATTATAATTTAAAGAGATCATTTCTATTTTTATATATTTTACAGGTAATTTATTCTGGTGATGGCAAAGCTGAATTTTCAGTAGCCATTACTCCAGTCTTCAGCGTCACATGATCCTTCAGAAAACATTATAATATGCTAATCTGGTGCGCAAAAAACAGTTCTCCTTAATATTTTTGTGGAAACTGTGCAATATTTTTTTTTTACCAGGATTCTTTGATGTAAGTTCAAAAGAACAACATTAATCCAACATATAAATATTTTTTAACATTAGAAATGTCTTTACTATCACTTTTGCTATAATATCTTACTGACCCCAAACTTTTATTTATAAGAAGCTAAACTGATATGTATAAGGCTTCACAAATGTATAAGAAAGAATATAAGCACATTTGAATATAACAGTATTTTGTTCCATTAGAAATTCATTTATTTTAAGAACAAACCTCAAAACATTTATTTATTTTATTTTTAAAAAGGTTAATTTTCAATATATTCAAATATTTTAGCTGGGATAGGATACATTATTTTAACATTGGCAAATTACGTTAGCATCAAGCACAAACCTCAGTAGGTTTACTATTTTATTTGTAGCCATTTTTTGCTGTTTTCTTAATGTTTAAAAACTTTTTAAATGTCCTTGTCTCTGGCTATTTGTTAATTAGTAGTTATTGTTCTGAGGTTAAAGGTTTGGTTAAGTTTTGCTGAGGGACCAACCTGTCTCTCCAGGTGAATGTTCTTCTCAGCGGAGAGATGAGAGTTCTGGTTCTTCTTCTTCAGTTCGGCTAGCTGATCTCTCAGGCTGACCACTGCAGGAGTGAGAAATGCCAAATATGTTAGCATCATTACATCAGCAAAGCTGAACTAATGGTTTCTAGATGGGATAATATCAGAGATTAGTACAGAGCAAATTGTATAGAAACTTTGACCAGTGCTTAAGGGAATCAAGAATGAGCGTCAATATTAAACATGCAAAAGCGGCAGAGAAGCTGAAGCAGCATATTCAGTAATGTTGTAGGTTAAGATGGATAAAGATGCACCAGTTAAAAAGTATGTATGGTCATGAGTTTTTTGTAGATTGATCCAGTATTATTGCATCTGTGAATAGATTTTTTCCCACTCCTAGTAAATACTGAGTGTAGTCACTGTTCAAATGAATCAGCATTCATTGTCAATGTTGAGGGTCAATGGAGTTTGTTTCTGTCTGCTGTTCTCACCCTCATTCTCAAGAAGACGCTTTCTGTCTGTCTCTTGGCCAGCCTTTCTTATGCTTTCAGAACGCTGGTGCTTCAGTAAAGCTTTCTCTCTCTCCAGTGCCCTCAGAGAGTCTTCTACAATTTGTCTCGCATTCACCTACAACAAGAAACAAACAGTTAGAGGAACTTGTAGAAAGTTGCATATTGTTCTGAATGGTTTCGTAACAAGTGCCTTTGTTGGGTGAATGCAATTTAAAGATGTGTCTTACTTCTTCTTCAAGCTCTTTGGACAACTTCTCCAGCCGCTGATTTGCCGTACTGTTGAGATACAACATAGTTTACATCTGTTGTAAGTGAAGATAGAGAATGTTTTGATTTTGCCATATGTGACAGAACTCTGGATCTCAAAGGAATTTAAACATGCATTATTCACTATACAACTTATATATATATATATATATATACATGTACATACACACACACACTCTATGTATACATGTGTGTATATATATACATATATAGTATACTCTGTGTGTGTGTGTGTGTGTGTGTATTATATATAAATTATATATATATATATATATATATATATAGAGAGAGAGAGAGAGCGAGAGAGAGAGAGAGAGAGAGAGAGAGAGAGAAAATTCAAATTCACACTTAAATTGTTATGCTGATAATATTCTTTTTAAAAAAGTTATTCATAAAGTATTACATTTTTGCCAAAAATATGTATTTCGACATTTTACATTTCCACATTATGTTTAAAAGTATTTGTACCGGCATTTATTTTCCAGTTCATCCTTTGCTTGCATCTCATGTTTGACTTTATCCTCTAACTTCTTCAGCCTCTTCTGCAGGTCACTGGACTAAGGGACATGCAAAAAACACATTTGAAGAATCAACAAACAACTGATGCAAAGTTGTTTTTTTCAATTCTATTAAAAGCAGCACTTATTTAAAGAATGTGGAGAAACACTCCAATTATGTTGAGTAACGGCACCAGACAAAATGGTTGTGGAAAATTCTGCTGCAGAATAAGTCGCATGAGCTAAATTTATAATCAGTAAGGCTCAAGTATCCCTTTGTTGACATAAAACAAAAAGATTATAGTGGCTGTCATTTAAAATAAATCATTAATATAATAATATTATTATTAAAAATATTATTAAGAAAAATGAAAAAATATATATGCACCTCTGCATGGTTTAAACCATGATCCTCAATGAGACTATTAGCACTTGAATCCTCATCTGAACACTTATTTTTTTGGGTTAACAACCTGAAAGAAAGAGAAAGAGAGAGAGCGAGAGAGATAGTTAGTGTTATGGAAAATGTTCCACTCATCACCAGCTAACGTCGTCCTTGTTTACTCTGCAGCAACACACTTTAAGGTTTCATAAATCAATTCAAGATGAAAAAGACTAAGTCAGAAGAATAAAAAAGAGAGAGGAAATAAAAGAAAGAAAATCTTAAAGCAACTTTTCAGTCTCCTCAGCTTTGCCAGCGGCCCATGTGGCTTCACTCAGCCACACTGGAGAAAGTGAGAGAACCAGGGAGGAAACAGTGAAAGGATAAGGGAAAAAGGAGGGAATTCTGATGGAACAAATGCATCACTCATTCACAGCTACCATAACCGTGCAAAAATACTTTACATCCTGTCTCTATCAATCCATAACAAGAGCTCATTTTACAGCTTTTTAGTGTTCATCTGTGAGTGAGCGAGAACAAGATACCTGTGTAAAAGTCAAACAGCGCTAGTGTTTAAAATGTGGGATTTAAACTTTTTCTGTCACCGATTTCATCATTTTTGTCATTTATTTATCTCTTTTTACAGTATGTGTTCATTTTTTAAATTCAGATTTTTTAAATGGAAAACATCTTTTCACAGTCACTGAAACTCTTGTTTTTTTATATATGCAAGCCTGGCATAATCAGATTTTTTTATGCTGAATATATTACTGTCTAGTTATGCTCAGCTCAAAAATAATTCACAGGCTAGAAACTGTTCTTTGTAAGAGCAAATCTCTAAAATCTTTATCCAGTAATCAGAAACAGCAGGAAAAGTCATGGAAAATCATTGGCCAAAAAGAGTGGGAACCCTTTTGGGACTCTTTGAATCCTTTTTCCACAAGCATTAGGTATTTTACATGACTATAGTATGCAACAAACAAATGATGTAATATATATACATTTAAAGAATCCATCAGAATCCATCTTGGCACAAACAAACACAAAATGCACACATTTTCACACTTACTGGTCCTCCCTGAAATAGGTGAAGCCCACAAACGGTAGCTGATTTCCTGCAAAGGCACGGGGAGGGGGGAAGGTCTCGGTTCCTCCAGGATCATCCTTTATATCATCATCAAAGTTACTGGTGTCAATATCGCTCCTCAGCTCCGGCACCACTGGAGCCATGGCTGAGAGACAGAGAGAGACAGGGGGGAGGGGGGGGTTGGAGTGTGTGAGAGAATATTGTAAAAGATTTGAGCAAAAATAGTGTCTCCTGTTTGAGTTTGAGTGTATGTGTGTGTGAGCGAGTGAGTGAGTCGCACAGTGAAAGGCTCAGTGTGTGTAGCACACAAAGCAGACACTGTACTGAAGGGAGGAGTGGCACGTATGATTTGCCAAGCTGGCCGGTGCTCACTCACTACCTACTGTGCATACACACGCTCACTTACACATCCAAAACACTCCCTGGTTCTGGAACTAACACACCGAGCACGCTGAGAGAACATGTGTCAAACATCTAGTTGGGATGAGGCTGAATGAACTACTGTAATTCCATTGTAGTACAGAGTAGCCTTTCTCTTTTTTTTACTTTACAACCCCTTTAGACAACTTATCAAAGATATAGCAAAGAAGAAGATTCAAAAAAGCATGTCAGAATGAGCCTTCTTTGAATGGGAAGAAAAACAGTCTTGCAGTAAAAATATAATTGGTTTCTATCCAACAACACAATTTGTTGTATTTTATTCCGAAAAGCAAGAAAAGTATATGTTGCCATATGGCAACACCGCACCATGCAGATATATGGATGCAGTTGCTCAGATTCCCAGAATGCTCATTGCATTAATAACAGACTACTGTGTAGGCAGAGAGTAAGCTAGATATAAAGGAAATGTGTGCATTTGGGCATCACAGGAGCAAGGGACAGAGAGAAGAGGAAAAAACGAGTTTAACTCTGTGGTTTTGAGGCTCATCTCTCATTAGTAACTGTGTCCGGGCCACATGTTGGGTTCCACCCTTACTAAAACCAAACCAATACCTCTTTAACTCTGTCCCGAGCACCATGCCAACTCCCCCCCACCCCCCGACAGGAGCAAACTTCATTTAGCTTTCTCCCCCCTTAAATACTTTGGTCAGTTCAAGAATAATTAATGCAATGCAGGCTTTAGTAATTAATTACTTTTTTTAAATAACTCAACACTGGTATGCATGACTGAAATTACTTTCCCTGAGGTGAATGTTAACATGTGCGTGGAGAAAATTAAAAAGGAGGAATTTCAGGAAATAAAAAAAAAACTCAAACTCGCATATCTATAATTTGAACAGATATTGTATGATTGACTCAGTTCAAAACTCCTCACTTACAAATGAAATAACCAATCCAACACTTGAGTATATTCTAGATTTCTTTGATTTTTATCAACCAGCACATGCGTAATGTTATAGTAAGTAAATAACACTGAGTCAGTCATAAATAGTGATTAGTTGTAATTTTAATGAATAAATGTGACTTTCAAGTTATGATCACAGATCAGCCACACTCACGCTCAGAGGCTTACTGTCTCGTATGGTGTCGAAGGTCCACTGATCGTTCTTGAAGAAGGGGTGACATTTTATATCATCCACTCCAGTCCGGCCAAGCCTCACCTCCCTGAACATATCAAAACACTGGTCAGCAAACCAAACAGAGAACCACAACCACACTCACTAATCCGCTAAGTGATGTGTGTGTGTGTGTGTGTGAGAGACTGGAACATCCAACAGCGACTGGCTGATGGGAAATGGCAAAACATGGATGAGATGAGGAACGAAAGCGACACAAACTGCAACATCCAAAAATAAGGAACAGTCATTCCCCTCCCTTTCCTTGCATCTGGATTCAAAGGGGTGCAGCAGTTTGGACTGCCACGTGTGGGACATTCCTGCAGCCCAAAATGCAAAGGGAGGGGTGTGTGTTGTGCTTTAAATGAACACATGGAGAAGAAATCATAAAGCCCCTCTTTGGATATTTGATCATGAATACTCATATGTGTGCGCATGTGAGAGGGAGGGGAAAGAGAGAGGAAAAATGGAGTTATAGGAAAACAGTTTGAAGTTGTCAGGCTGAAAGAGTGACCAGGTATAAAGATGAAGACATTAAGTTGATGTTTTACCAGTGATTGGCTCTTAAATGCACAAAATGAAACGGTAGACCGTTATATCATCTTTAAAAAAAGTCAAGACTTGATTTGATGTTATTTTATATATTATATAATTTTGTTTTTTGTAAGAATCTTTTTTATACATTTATCTTATGCTCTTTTATATATCTTTTAAAATGTAATTTATTCCTGTGATGGCAGAGCTGAGTTCTCAGGATCTTTACTCCAGTGTCACATGATCCTTCAGAAATCATTCTAATATGCTGATTTGCTTCTCAAGAAACATTTCTTATTATTATCAATGTGGAAAACAGTTATGCTGCTTAATATTTTTGTGGAAACTGTGATACATTTACTCCCTCAGGATACTTTGATGAATAAAAAGTTCAAAAGAAAATCATTTATTTGAAAAAAATCTTTAGCAAAATTATAAATGTCTTTGTTGTCACTTTTAAGGTTTCCTTGCTGAGTATTAATTTCTTCAACAACAAAAAAGACTTACCCCACGGTAAGATTTCATATGACAATAAAACATTTATTTACTTAATTACAAAGCATCTTGGTCAAGTCATTATTTTCCATTTTAAGTTCAGCCCTATTTTAAATTTAATAGAAAGTTTTTATTCATATTACTGATGTTCACAATGTATTTATCATTATCAAAATCCACTATCAGCCAAGCTCTTGAAATGAATTAATATTTTTCCATGCTTATTTTGACATTACAGCTAAGGATAATAAGGGACTAATGTTTAATAAATAATGTGACTCCATCCAAACTCTATCTCTCACCTGTCAGTCAGAAAGGCACAGATGAGGTCCTTGGCTTCCTTTGACAATTCCATATCATCTGGGAAAGTTAAGCGGTTTTTATGATCCATGATCTTTCCATAGGTTCCCACTAGGGACTCAGCATAAAATGGTGTGTCACCTGGTCAAATCAACAGAAGAATGAAAATGTAGGATGGTAAGAATAGTGAGATGAGATTAAACGAGACAGGAAGATACAGATGAAGTTAGTGCTACTCACCCACTAGCAGCTCATAAATGAAAACGCCAACAGACCACCAGTCACACTCGCGGCCATAGTAACCCGTCCCTCCTTGTGACATCAAAACTTCTGGTGAAATGTAATCAGGAGTCCCGACAGCAGTGTCACAGCGGACCATACCAGTCTAAACACACATACAGATACATATATAATAATTACATTATATAGATTGGTTAAGATAAAGTTTCTGTGTTGTCTGTGCATATGAAGCTGAAATATAATAAGTATTTTGACACTAAAAAAAATATACATTTCCGCTTTAAAACCACCTTATAAACAGTGCTGGAAAGATTGCTAACATATCGTATTCTGTTACTAAAAACAAATGACAGAATCGCTTACATTACACCTTTTAGGTAATATAATCGGCCTACTTTTGACCAAAATTGTTTTTCACATCGATTTGAATATGATATCTTGTATCATATTAATATAAAAATACAGAAAGAAAGAAAATATATATTTTTTTTGTAATCAACAACGAATGAATTAAATATTACACCAGAGATTCCCAAACAATAATTAAAATGTGTTTGTCGGAAGTTGATTACATATGCAGTGTTGCAAAGTTGAGAAAACACGCCATAGAAGTGAATATTATCTGAAAATCCAGTAGTCAAATGCTGTGGCCTCACAAATTACCATGTAATTATAGCCACGCAACTAGTGACTGGTATGTGTGTGCAATTCCCTAAAAGCGGAAACTTCCCAAACATATATATGCAATAAGCTTTTTAGAAAGATGAAAAATAAAAACAAAGGAGAATCAATAAATTAGAAAAAGGTTTTGAGATTCGTGAATCATGTAACCAATAAAAAAGTAACTGTAGTCTGATTATTAGTATTTTCAAATGTAACATAATCTAATTACAAGCATTTCATTTTTGGAATCTGATTACAAAATCCAAATTACATATAAATAGTTACTCCCCAACACTGCTAGTCTACTGACAATGTTATCATTATTCAGGCTGCACTATATGATCTCTCCACAAGATGGCAGCACTGACATAATTCTAACAGCATGGAAGATTTCTGTAGCCTGGTTAAAACCTTCTCAGTCATAACCCACTGAGTTAGGGTCTGGGGAAGGCTCATTCACAGCTCATTTCCAAAGGGGCGTCACCAACGAACGACGCTCAAATGCCTCTGTAAGCAATTGGATAGACCTTAAAACCAATCAGATCGATCGTCATCTTGTAAAGCCCGCCTCAACGCTGGTGATTGGTGCCTCGATTTGGAAAGATTGGAAATGGACTTGAATGGGCTCTTCGCCAGACTTACTTGCAGAGCAAATCTAAATTTGCCGGAAATTCGTCTGGGTTTTCCCAGGCTAGGATTTCTGCAGAGTAAATGCAAGATCGTTTTAAACAGGTTTCCTAAACAGCTTTGTCTTAAAATTGTCAATGCACACTACAATCCTGCATACTAGACAATTTGAAACGTGCACCCTCTCTTTCTCTCTCCTGCACACTCAATGAAATACACACACATCAGATACACTTAGCCTATCACAAGCCAGAACGCACCTTGTCCATCTTCATGCATGTTCCAAAGTCAGCGAGTTTAAGGTGTCCGTTACGGTCCAGCAGCATGTTGTCTGGTTTAATGTCTCTGTGGATAAAGCCCAGAGAATGAATAGCGTCTAGTGCCAGCACCACTTCTGCTGTGTAGAACCGAGCCCACTCCTCTGGGATGTCATAGTTACTGGTCAGAGTCACCAGGTCTCCACCGGGCATGAACTCCATCACCAAATAGAGGTACTTCTCATCTTGGAACGCACAGCACAGCTATGTGGACAGAAAGAGTGAGGTGTCATAATACCAACATTTTAAAAGTTGGTACCAATTGTGAAATATATACGACAGCGATATTAAATAGCAACTAATAAGCTACTGAACACAGTCCTTTATTTAATAATAATTTTGTTAATAATAATATAATAAGTAATCACAATTGGGAAAAATATATTTTAATGTTAATATTAACTACATTTAAATAAATATTTAAATGTATACACGATCAAATAAATATTAAATGTATGCATGATCAAATAAATATAATAAATATAAAATAAAATAAAAAGAGTTTTTTTTATAAAAGATTCTTGATAAACAGTCCATAATAAAGAACACATTTTGTTTATTAATATGACCAGCATATTAACATAACAGCAGCTATTCTATAAGGCTTCAATGTCTAATGAACACATCTTACATTTATCTTTCTTCGTTTCTTACGTTTCTCTTGCCTATTTATATTAGGACATAACTGACCGTCTTTATAGGACTACAACATACACAGGTGTATCTTGTGAGGGTCAAGCATTCAAAAACAGCCTCCTGTCAGTCACTTGCTTTGCTTTTTGCAGTTTATTATGAAGTAAGCTTTGAAGTGCTGGTAATTTTGACATCCCTAGAGGTGATTATTTACTTGAATATTTTAGTGTTCTTATATGCACTCATGGTATGCACTATTGTTTTTCAGTTTGTTGAGTTTTCAGTTAAAAACAACCTAACCATCCATCCTCAATTACACAATACAAAAAATGTGCCCACCATGCATATATATAAATCCCACCTGAACTATCCAAGGACTCTTGGAGAATGCCATGATGTCACGCTCCTCCCAGAAGAAGGCGGAGTCAGAGCGCTTGACCATTTCAAACTTGCTGAGCTGCTTCATGGCATACACTTGTTGAGAAGCCTTGTGTCGTACCTACAGGCACATATGTTCATTATCAACATAAACATTTATATAAACCTTGAAGCAATGTGCATTCTGCAATATGCTGTTTAACACATATTTAAAAAGTCTTATGCATCTCACTGTGATGTGTAACTGAACTGAACACTTAATTTTTTTACAATGAATGGGTAAGCAACACATAATGCTCTATCACTGATAAATATTTAAAAAGACTGACATCTACATTTTTCACTGACAAGTGTGAAACTATCAGCTTCCTAAAAGAATAAAATATTTTGTGCCTATGCCAAGGACACAAAAGCATGCATGCAAGTAGGATCAGGCAGAACATGTGCGTACAAGCCTTAGAGGCATTAACATACACACACAGACAAAAGGCTATGCCTGAATACAAACAGCAGATAACAGGGGCAGACTCTCACATAAACACACACCCACACAACTTTCTGAAACACACTCACTAACCAGCTGCACTGCGCCAAACGCTCCACGACCAATCAGTTTGACTCTTTCGAAATCATCCAGCTTCACCTGTAGTTCCCTAAGGCAGCACACAGCCTTTTCATCTAGAGATATTAGACAACACATGTTACATGAATGATGTTTCTCATTTAATTATAGAAAAACATTATACCAGGGTCAAAAAAAATTAATTCCCCAATTATTTAATTAAAATGTTTTCATTTATCAATTAAATTTAAATTAAAAAAATTTATTTGATTAAAATAATTATTTCAAAACATTCATGATAGTTTTATCATAATATAATTTTATAATGTACTTTTAGGCATTAAGAAAATTTCTCTCAAACTAATTTCCAGGGGTCAAATTATGCCCCTTGGTAGTGAATTTAATATATGTTGTTTTTTATGGTAAAAAGCACAGTGGGCGAAGGCTGATAAAAGTTGATATATTATTTTACTTGTAATATAATAAATATATATATATTCTATACATACTAATATATACTATTTTATATGTACTGTACATATATAAATTTATACATATACACGGTAATAATGATGCATATTGCTTTCTGAAATTAAGTGAACTAAAAAACAATTAAAGAACTAATTTTATACAATATTTACTCAATAACTAAATACAAATGAAAGGCATCTATTACGTGTTAACCAGACTATCAGTAGCGTTTGGATATGTATTGACAGATCCATCTATTGCTATACCAATATATATAGATGCACAGGCTGATCTATAAAAAAATACGCCAGAAAAAATATTAAGCAATAAGTTATTTTTTTATATAAAAATAAATTCATAATTAAAGAGACTTACATCTGTTTAAGAAGGCATCTATGTTTTTGTTCTTTCTCAGTGCGGGATGGTTCAGATCAAGTGCCAGGGCAGTTACTGAATCCTGCAGAAGACAAGAGGAAGAAAAAGTTTAAAAACAAACACTTAAGATATATAGTTCTTATTTAACTCAAATACACACCAATTTCTGTTGCTACTATGGGCTTTCCTCTTTATTCACAGAGCTAAGAATACACTCTTCAGAGGGAGTTCTCTCCTTTAATCCCTATACTAAGCTCACACTGACAGACAGTTCTTGTGTCATTTATCTTTCGATAGAAGTTTTAGGCCTGTATAGCCACCTTTACAGTTAGAATTAAGTAACTATTTTCTTGTAAATTACTTCAGGAAATGAATGATGTGAATGATATATGATCCTGGAAATGACCTTACATACCCCTCCAAACACACAAAATGACACTGCAGAGCTAAAAATACAAAGACAAACACAAACCATCATCCCCCAAACATTCCCCAACCAAACACTTCCATTTGCTCGAGCCAGCATCATAAACCAGTTGGCCCAACATAAAAGGTTAATAATGGTGTATTGCTGCAGCTGGAAAAAAGAAAACAGCTAATCCATGGCTCAACAGAGAGAATAGGGACTAATGTGAGAGAGTTTCAGGCCAGTCGATGGAACTGCGTTATATCACTGCATCTTACATTCGCTCACCATGTACATACACAAGCTTTCAAAGTCTGGGGTCAGTAAGACTTTATTTTTTGAAAGAAATTAATACTTTTTTTTAACTAGGATACATTAAATTGATCAAAAGTGAGAGTAAACACATTTATTATTTCATTTCATATAATTAAATATTTATATTATCTATTAATTATTCATTCATTATTATTGCTGCCTCTGTAAGTGCAAGAGACTTTTTTCAAAAGCATTAAAAAATCGTACCGCCCCCAAACCTTTGAACGGTAGTGTACGTTATATACCTTGAAAACATTATTATATTAATTATGTATTACATGAATTCTGCTTCTTTTTCTTTTTAAAATTAGCACACTCACATACAAACCAAAAACACACACACAAACAATTAACAATGACAGAATCCTGTTTTCCCTGTACCAAGAGTCAGTCCACAATACAGTGTCCAAAAGTGCAAACACACACTCAAAGGAAGCTGGAGCCAGCTATCTCTCTTCTCAATTGAAGGATGTGACCTCAGCTTCCTGTATGACATTTCCCCTGGTAGCAACACAGCAGGACAATGAGTCTGTATCCACTTTAGATCATTATTAGTCATTATAAAAAGAGTGCCCATAGTTCAGTTGCATCACAAATATTACGATGAAACTAGAACACATAGTGTTAAATGACTTTAGCGACTTCAGTGTCAGAATGAGTAAGTGATGTTGACATAATAAACTAAAATGGAGCTGCTTTGTCTGACAACCATGACTTGGTAGGGCATAGGATGGAAGATAGGATATAATAAGCAGATGAGGTGGTGAGGGGATGCATTGAAGTAAACGTGCTGTACAACGAACCAGCTGGGATTTAGTTAGGTCTTTCCCTGGGCCTCCCATAGCCAGAGTATGATGTATGACACACGATCACCCAATACCTCAAATGCTTGTTCATAGATAGCTATCATTTCACTATCACTGGAACAGTTAAGCACAGAACGCTACCTAACCAGAGATTTAAAAGGGTTTGTGTGTGTATAAAAAAGTATGCATGTGTGAGCGCAAAGTTTATTTTCATTAATAATTTGAATTAGTTTGCATTCACACAGGCTGATACAGTAAGTTGTTTTGAACTCATACTGACACCTAGTGGTCTGGAGTGGACGCAGGATTAGTCAACAAAAGGTTTTAGGTACTGATGGCATTGAACAAATGTGCTTCAGTGAGATGAAGTGTCCAATAACAGGGGACAAAGACAGCTTGTAATAAATGCATGGTAAGATTGATAGTGCTGCACTGTAAAGAATCGTCTTGTGAAAGCAGGGCGTGACAACTTTCAGTCTTGCTCAAAAATGCAGTGCTTGTCTGGAATGAGGGTTTTCTTCTGCAGAGGAGAATGCTGGGTAATAAGGTGAGATAATTCACTATTTGAAGGGAATTGACAATAGGAGCACACATTCTAGTCATTTTCACCCTGTAAATCTTGCTCGACAAGTCCTCACATTTTACCCTAACCCAGTCATTGATTACACTTGCATGGTGTCTTCACACTTTGTAAAGTTTCTTCCTGCTCTCTAATGACATGTGTGTATAATTGAAAACAAGTGAAGCCTGATACTTTAGCTGCTGTATTTGGAGAAAATATAATAATCAAAACACAGCAACATTACTGTGGGTGTGTTGATAACACTGATCAGAGATAAGACACAGGAACATTACCACAATCCTCTGGGACAAACATTCACTCATTTGTTGTGCACTTTTGTTTTGTGTTGTACAACCTATGTGTATGAAGAGCTTTCCAGGATCTTCCATATATTGCCCTGTGGTATAAGAATTATAGAGTATATAATGTTAACATTGTTTTGTAATAAAAAACATTATTTGCAACAGCCAATGTGGCCCACGAATGTAATTTTAATACCAACAATATAATATTTGGTGTTTCCATGTGGTTGTATTATTCTGTTTTATGTATAGACCTGATTCCAACCATCTGCTACCCCTTGATTTGTGACAGCAGAATCACATGATTTAGATATCTCTAAATTTAGATATCTCTGTTGATTTACATGTGCACCAATTAAGCTTGATATTCTAGTTAAGTCTTTATTCTAAAATTAAGATTCTGCTCCACGGCTCTTTTAAAAATTCCTGTAGCCTACTACACTACACATGTAATCATCATATTCTGAACAAACATGCAATTGCATTCTGGAAATACTGGAGATACCAGGTCTTGCTATTACTGTACATTTTAGTAATTTTGGATTGAATTGAATCAACTCATTTTGATTGACAAAAATGTCATGAGAAAAATGTAGGCCAAGATGTTTCTTACAATGTTTGTAACATTCTAATAAAAAATAGAATAAAAAAAAAACTTTCCTTCTCACAGCAAAGGTGTTTTTCTTCAAAAGCTTGACTATTTATCTAATATTATCCAAGAATTACTATGTTAGACGGTTATTATATTCAGTCAAGAATGGAGAAAGGTGGTGATGATTCCCTGCTATCGGCCGAAGGGGAAACCGGGACGTGTTTTCAACACGGATACACAGCTACGGCCTGTGAATGCTTATTCTAAATAAGGTGTTAACATGATCCAAATGTCAGCAGCAGTCTCATTTAGCTTTTAGGGTTTTTTTGTCTGTTTTAGAAACAACAATAGCCCATATGTTATGGCAATCTAAATGTGTTTGTAGAATCAGAATATGACCAAATTAAGATTAATATCACAGCTTGTAAACGCAATGTCATCATGTCACTTCCACAGAACAGCAAAACCTCCCATGTCCTAGATGTAGGCTATGTTAGGCTACAATGTGTACAAAAACACTTTTGCTTTTGTATAGCATCCCATTATTCTATAACCTTACCAGCAAACTCTCCAAATTCAACGCTGATCGTTGGTCCTTGATGATTGACTCCAGTTGTCTCACCCGAGTTTCTAGTATCTTCCCTGCTCCGGTCGACATTGCGGCAGTTTGGTGTAATGAAGGTCCCGGTAGACATCAGATTGCGGACTTCAAACGTCCGAGTCAAACTTGTCAGTACCTGCCGTACCTCAACGCGACGCTTTATGAAAGCTCACCGGTTCTGGATGAATGAGTTATTCAGCCAAAGACTTCAATACATTGCATAACTATATTGAATTCAGTTGTCGTGTGTCCTTTCCTAGGATCCTAAATGACAGTGGCGTTCCGCGTGCTACTGCCAGTTTATGAAATCAAAGGTTAGACCCACGCGTTCAGGAAGAAAAGTGTTTCTCCCGCTCCGCTTCAGGGGTAAAAACCCTTCCGTGTAGCCTACGGTCCGTGTTTTTTACAGTATATGGTTGAAAATCACACGCATATTCCTGACTCTATTATTAGTAGTAGTAGTAAATTACTGAGAACATAGCCTATGTAAAACTGAATGGCTTGTTTCTTTGTTGCAGCGCGTGTCCCTCCGCTGCGGCTACTGGAATTCTTTGGATCTTATCTCAGCCATCGCTTTTACCAGCCAAACGTCACTCTCTAAATACGACCCGATATACTAGGCTACACTAGATATATTTAGACGGTTACATGTATTTTTGACGCCATGCGTAAGAGTGAGCTTATAGACTTCTTTCATGTAAGTATCGTAAATGTACTGTGGTGTAGGCTAATTCAGCACTGAAATCTAGTGTAGCCTATACTGATGTCAAACATAAACAGCAGTGACCCATCATGGGCAATTTAAATATGTTTTATGTAAAAAATATTTTTTTTTATACATCCTCTTTGTTAACTATTATATTTAGGGAAACTATTACCCGATCAAATTCGTTTTAGAGGCATTATTTAAAACCATATAAAAAAATTATCCACTGAAATAGCCTACTTAAACTGAATCCATTCTCAATAGTTTCTCACTCATAACTGTTAAAACCATAAGTGAAAGTAGGCAGTTACTGGCCGTCCTAAATAAAATGACACGGACTTACACAGTAGAAGATCATGGACACATAACGTCTCTTATCAGCCAACAGACGTTTCCTACTGGTAAAAAAAACAAAACAAAAAAAATCAGATTCAAAATATATCAGTCGGAGACTGAAGCTGAAGGCTAATTTTGTCATGCAGGTAACTATCTAGGTCTATATAGTAACCTAAATATGTGGTAAAATGTAACTTGTTTTGTTCATGTAAATAATTAATTATGACTGAATATGATAGGTAGCCTGATGATATTCCTCTGGGAACTCCCACCTCTGGCACAGAGTTAATGTGAGGAATGAGGAAAGAGATTGTTGGGTAGCCTGTCTCAGAAAAGTGCCCCTGGGTTTAGCTTGCTTAATTAATTTATATGGATTAGATTTAGAGAGCACTGCCATAATCAAGCATTAACTGACCTTAAAAATCAGCTAAAGGAATTTTTTTTTTACTGCTCCTAAAATCTGTTTTACAATCATCTGCATTTGTAGTTATTGCTTTGCAACTATTAGTTGGCGGTGTGATGGATATGTTTAAGTATATCCCATTCAAATTATGAATAACATATCTATATATCTAACGTATGTGCCATGTGGTTAGAGTGTTAGGGCTTTTAACTATCACTTTTTTAAAGAAAAATTAATAAATTACCAGTCAGCCGCGAACGCTCAACACTGGCATCTGGTGGTTATATTGAGAGAGTTCACATTTAAGCAAATATGAAAACGCTACTGGCAAATTTATTGTTAAAACGTTAACACGTATCAGTCATCATATAATTTCTGGAGAAATTTTACAGTTCTTGGTAAGCCCATGTCCAATTAATAAAAAGCTCGTCAAATCTCGTTTCTCTGTTTTGTTGTGGGCTGGTTGTCATGACACCGTTCAACACATGAAGTGCGGGAAGAGATGGAGGTTACATTCTGTTGCTTCAGTCACTATTATAAAGTGAGTAAAATCATTAAACAAAGAGGATATGATGTTTATTTAACATATCGAAGCATATAGGATTACAGAAGCACGAATTAGTTTTTTTTTATTGAAATTTTTAATCGATGGTCAAAACATAAAATCCAAATGTCTGATGATAATTAACGATAATTTGATACTGAAGTTGACAGTTTGACCCAACTGAAACAAATTCATAGTTCTGTATTTCTGCTTTACAGTAACATACCATGTCACCCACTGTCTCGAATGCGTCTAACTACCCGTTAGTGGATAAACTCATCGAGGATGAAGCAGAGATAGAGATTCTACTCTCTAAACCAACATGTTTTATCATCATTGGAAAACCAGTGAGTTTCCAACATGCAAAATTATTTCTCAATCATGAAAGTAAATATTTCTCAGTCAGTGTTTAAACATATGACATAGCAGTATTTAATTTAAATGATTTGTGTTACATTGTGTGATTTTTATTTATTTATTATTTTCAGGGTGTTGGGAAATCTACTCTAGCCAGAAAATTAGCCAAGACTTGGAATTGTATCCTCATTGATGGTAAATGATCAAGTGCCTCATTTAATTCATCAGTGCCATTACTACAAATGGAGTTTCTGAATATTTATATTATTTCTTTACTCTTTTAGATACAGATCTTCTCAACAGCCACATCAGTAATGAGACTGAGCAAGGTATACAGGTGTGTATCACTATTGTTTATTTATTTATTTGATCATACTAGAAATAACAATTGCATAGATTCCCTGCAAACAATTCTAGCGGTGTCAAAAAAAAACAAACAAATGTGTTTCAGCTCTTTAAGATTCTGGCTGAAGGGAAAGCTGTTCCAGAAGAGATGATGGTCCAGGTAATTGTTGACCGGCTAAAGTCACCTGATGTAGAACACTACGGTAAGGATAAGAAAAAACTAAAATAACATAATTTAATAAATAATTGTTTTAAAATCTGTTAATATATATTTGTAATGACTTGTTTGAATGATGGTTGAGCAGGTTATGTCCTGGCCTGTTTGCCATCAATTTCAGAGGATTATCTAAAGATACAGGAGCAAATAGACCTGATTAAAAGCCTCAGAATGCCACCAGACTTCATCATCAACATCAAGGTTTTTCATAATCTTAATAGGCCTACTATCTATACTACTCTGAATTTTAAGCTAAACAAACACTCTATATTTCTACTTTAGCAGCCATACAATTTAATTATATTGTTTTTGTTGTGCTGTTTTGCCATGTTTTTGCAATGCTGACATTGTGCGGTTATATTCACTTCTTTATAAACACATACATGTGAAGTGATTGACATTGAATGTATGTGTGCAGTGTGCAGACAAAGACCTGATCCACAGGCTATCAGGTGAGCGTCAACATCCGGAGACAGGCCGTGTGTTCCAGAAGGAGAAGTGGGACCCTGTGAAGAAAGAGTCAATCATAAAAAGCAGCAGCATAGAGGAGGAGGAGGAGGAGGAAGAAATCGAGGATCTGGAGGAAGAGGTAATACTTACTGTAAGCAGTGTCATAAATGACGTACTGTACACTATGCACTTACCATTGTGTATGGATTTTATATGGTTATTTTGTCATTCAACTTCGGAGTCTGATGAAGTATGCATAAGGAAAGATGTGACAGTTGTCCATGAAGTCATGCACAGCAGTGTTAGAAGTGTCCAACATTCAATGCTTTTTTCTTTCTTTTCTTTTTTTGGTTAATTAGGTGCATCCAGGTATTTGAAATGCACTTTTTGTTTTTGGAATTTTCAGGGTGAGCACACTACTCACACTATTTAAATGCTAAAAATGGCATAGAATAGTGCATAAGTATGTAAACTGGGATGCACCTGTAAGGCCGTCTAACTCGATCCAATGGCGGTAATCGAATTAGCGTTGAAGGTCTTTGCGTGTTACTGTCTTTTCTCGCGGCAAAGTATTTTTGGTTAAATGCATTACATTTTATCTTATGTATTAACTCGTTTCATCTGACTCCATAAAATGAAAAGGTTTTTCAATGATATCTGTGCATCATTAAATGTGAGCGAATGTTTTACTATTCTTTTAAACTCTTGAATGAAAATAATGTCAAAGTCAATTAGAATAATCAAATGTCATAATTTAATATGTCAGGTAAATATATCATTATAATTTCATAATCAATTCAAGGATAATCAATGCAAAACATCAAATGCTCTAGAACAAAGAGGAAAAAGTTTACCCGACAAGAAATGCGTGAGGCTAAGAGTCTCGCAACTCTCAGCCTCACGGGCCGATCTCAAATATAAAAAAGGCCCTGAGCTCTCGCTGCGTTTCATTATATACCCAGACCTCATTTCAAATCTAAACATCATTCACAGTGGAATTTTACCTGTAAGTCACCCTTTGCTCGCAGTGGAAAATTAGCATTCAGTCAAATGGTCGAAGGTGTTAACTCAAAGACACACCCTCCAGTATTGGAGGGTGTGGAAGATATTTCTAAACTTCCTAAGAACTTTATTACCTTTTGGGTTTACTTCTTTGGGAATGAGACATTTGTACCAGTCGTACCGAAACATTTCAAATAATACCAAATATGTATAAAACTAGATGATAATCATTCACATTAAACCATTTATATTCTTGTGTGAGTTTGGGAGACCTCTGCCAGGATGAAGAATGGGGGAGAGAAATGTAGATTAGGATGAGGGAGGTGAGACCTTCGTCTCAATAGTGCATGAGGGGGAGTTCAAATGTTAATTTTCTTTGTTTTCTCAGAGAGTGGCCCTCTCTTAAAGTCCTTCAAGTTTTTCCAGTTTTACACACCTTTAGAGCACCTTAAATTATTTTATGTTATCGGGCAGCCCTATTTGTTTTTGTAAGTTGGCTACGGCCCCCTGATTGAGAATCACTGACAAAAGTGCCAGGAATGACAAAAGTGGAAATTGAGATCAGTATATTATTGCTGTTATTTATTTCCTAGACACTTTACCAAAACGCTGTTTAAATTGTATTTACAGTACGTTGTTTCAAAAGTTACTACTTCAAGTTTCATGGATGCATTCAGAATTGACCAGTTTTGAAAGTCTGTGCACAAATGGCTAAATGCAATTAGAAAATCTGTGTTTAAGATGGAAGAGATAGAGCTACAGAAAGACATGATCACACAACTAGTAAGAGTGATCGAGAATTACCCAGAGAATGCCAAGAGCAGGATCCTGAGCTATAAGGACACCGTCCTCAGGCCTCTAGAGGTAATGGCACCTATTACACGCACCTGAATACACACTATTATTGAAACAAAGAGAAGTTATACTTATGCTTGATGTGTAGGATTACATGGCAGACCATAATCCCCCATATTTATTTGAGCTGGATGGAAACAAGGATACAGAGGAGCTCTTTGAGGTGCGTGCCCTCCAACAAGCTGTAATGCCGAAAGGCCTGTTCACACCAGGGATAATAACTATAATGATAATTATAAGGTTTTAATAACTGCTTTAATTTTATTAGAATAATGTAATCCACCCACCGCTATAACGATAATAATGCAGGGCAACAATATCGTTTGAATAATTTTTTTCCAGCTGATGAATGCTAAAAACATTGACAGCCAATCAGAATTTATCCTTCTTTAAAGACCTTGAGCATCTAAAAGCGACAGCGACGAAATAATTGCTGCTTATAATATACAGATCGTTATAGTGAAATGATATACCTGTATAATGTGACTGACCTTTTCAATTGCCTGTGCACAGTCAGTAATGTCTCGTTTGGAGTCCATGGCTGTGAGGTGTCCAGCTGTGCCTGTGCGTTTGATGCCGACAGAGGACCCAGAGCTTGCTGATCAGATGGACGTGGTCAGATACTGCAAACACACACCTCTATAAAGTGACCTACATTTTACATGCTTCTTCACCATGCCTGTTTTTGTAGGAGGAGCTGTTTCGGACTCTGTCTTCCTGTAGGAATGTCGCACCAGGGTTTCATTGGCGAAGGAGTCGATGGTCCTGCAATTGCCCGGTAGCACTCAAAGAGGGCAGGATGGTCAAGGGCATACCAGAGTTCGCCGTTGGGTTAGTGAAAACGAATTTATTATACATTAAAATTCTTAAATTTGAGGGGCCACATTTTCTCTCTTTTCTCCCCATCAGCTTCATGGATAAGATCTACATCCTGTCGTCTCAAAATGCTCTGCAGAAGTTCACGGCGAACCCTCGTCGCTACCTGCTGCCACCCACACCACACTTGCCTTGCAGGGTGTCCGTGATCGGCCCACGATGCACAGGAAAGAGCACAGTTTGTGCACTGCTAGCAGAGTATTATGGGGCTGTAGTGGTAGATGTTGAGGCACTGATGGAGAGTACACGGAGTATGTTCACACAAGACATGTTGGACAAAGTCCGTCACGACGCCACCCTCGCAGGCCTGGAGAAGATCAGAGCCAAGATGCAGCATGAGGCTACAGATGCATCAGGTTTGAAAGGTTATGAGGATGCCAACTTGGTAAACATACCAAACAATAAGCTCCATGGGATGATAGAATTAACTTTTAAGGCATTCTGGGACACATTTGAGATGGTTTTTCTCCATTTTTGTAGGTAATGTAACAACCAATGAGGGAGAGTCTGATGAAACTTACTCAGGTGAGGTCAATCCACAAACATGGACTTTAAACCCCTCTCAGTTTCACTGATAACAATGTATGTTCTATGCTTATCATTTCGTTAACTGTTATCGTTCACATCATTTTTAAAATACACACATGATATAAATGAAAATGGTACAAAGTTAAATAGTAATTCAGTGGTTACAGAGAGTGCTAAAGGGTATGGAGGGATATGGTGAAGGGGAAAAAATTTGTCAAGTTTATTTACTGTATATAGCACATTTCATACACTATGGTAATTGCTTTAAACAAAAAGGAAAGAAAATAATCAAAAAATAAAAGCAAGGAAAATTAAAACATTTATAAAAGGAATTAAAAGAGATATCATGAGATGGAGGAAATTTAGTTGTCAATGCTTTTGCCTTCTCTCGCAACAATTTTGCGTTCATCTGGGAAACTTTGCTTTCCCTCCTATTTTTTTTACAGTCTATGGTTCCCTCACAAAAACTTTTGAATTCCGCAAAACGTTTTGCAAGTGTTTGCAAAGTTTCTGAGAGAAATGCAAAACATTTGCAAGAGAACGCGAAAGCATTGACTTGTTATTTTTCTTCCCATCTCAAATTTTTTTCCTCCACCATGTCCCTTTAGGGGCTCCATAAAAGGGTTATTAGTTCACCAAAAAATGAAAATTCTGTCATCATTTACTTACAGTACTTCCATGTCATTCCAGTCCCGTAAGACTTTTGTTCATCTTCGGAACACATATGAAGATATTTTTACTGAAATCGGAGAGATTTCTGTCCCTCCATTGACAGTCTACGTAAAAAAAGTTGCCATTGCAACTAACAGAAATAAATTAATTTTAAGCTGAAGTACAAATTATTCAAACGGAAATAAAATAAAGCTAAATAGAAATATTAAAATACAATCAAAAACTAATAAAAATAACAAAAGCAATAATAGCAAAACTATTGAAATGGAAACTGAAAATATAAAAACAAAAGCCAATCCAAAATATTAATAAATACTTTAATAGTATATAAATAATACTAAAATAACACTGAATGTGTAATGTGTCATTTTACAGCAATAGAGGTGACAGAAGATCATCCAGATGTTCAAGCTTTTGTGGAGGAAGCTATGAAGGAAGCAGCAGAGTCTCCAGTCACAGCTTCACGGGAGCTTTATTTGGAGGCCCTGGAGAAGCACATAAGACAGGTAGACTGCTGTGCTGCCACCCTCAGCTCTCATACTTACATAGAACAACATTATTTGAGTTTTAAGAGTGCCTGTGGGTTGTCAGATTGTGGCTGAAGATGTGGATGCTGAATATAAAAGAGGATGGATACTGGACAACATTCCCAGCAGTAGATCACAGCTGATCACCATTGAGGAACTACATGGTGCTATAACACCTGAAGTCCTATTCTGTCTGCAAGACAGTGGTGGAGAGGGTGAGAGAAAGACTTGGCATGTATTGGCATGTTTACTAAATAACCAAACATTTTTGGTTATTTTTTAGTCCTGATTTTGACATCAAATGATACAGCCTATGCTTGTTTAGGCCATGAAGTCCACTTGATTGTAATGGTCACTGGTCACTTGTTGTTTATTGAAGGAAGGACTGTACTAACCAGGATTTATGAACAGAATAAAGAAGAGGTGGATCGAGCTGTGCTGGCTCGCCTAAAGAAAGATAGAAAACTGCATAAGACACAAGACAATCATGAGACACTGTAAGTGCAGCTAATATAAGGGCCCAGTTTCAGAAAATATAAAGTGGGGATTCAAAGTTGGAAACCACTGGAGAAAATGTTTCTATTTTGTTTTTAATTAAAAATTATATTATCAGCATACTTTGAATCTTACTGACCCTAAAATTTTGAACATTAGAGTACATGAAATTGAGAATTTAGACTCCCAAATGTCAGATATTTGGATCTTGCCTCTAAAAAGATCTCAAAAACCTGTCAAGAAAAATCAAACATATGGTTGATTTTCATGGTTTCATGTTGGAAAGTGGTGGTTTCAAATTGTGTTCATTTTGTGTGATTTTATTCTTCCTTTTTTTTTAAGTAGGAAACCGACTGAAGCCTCAAAGAAAGATTCACAGCCTATTGACACCCAGCCAAAACTCGAGACATTGATTGAGGAGTCAGGTGGTACTCTTTCACATCATTGCATTGCTGTGCATTTACATAATGTTGAACTCTGCTCAACCTTACAGTATTTCCAGTGGTCTTAGGTCTTAAAGGTATGAATAGTATGTGTTAAAATATGTTTTGATAAATAATTGATATGTATTTACAGAGAGCTCTGATAAGTCTGATGATGAAGTCAAAAGTTTAAATTATGAAGGTGTGTAGTCTTATTATAAATCTGTATATTTTTCCTTCAACTCTTACTTTTCCTTTACTTGAGTGTCAGTAATGGATTCATGACTTCTTCTACAAGGTAAATATTTTTGCATATCTGCATATGTCTGGATGTACAGAGGTGGTACTTCCAACGGTGTGGGAAAATGGTTATCCTGACGGCCCAGAGATGGATGCCTTTAGTGTTCAGCTGAAGCAGTTTGTGGCAGATTGGGAAAGCATGGAGCATACCATCACCTGCAGCTATGTAACACTGGATATCACCAACAAAACACCTCAGGACATCCTCCAAGAGATGATTTACCATATGGAGAGTACGTGGAGTGGACTGTCTGTCTTTTTCATGCTCTCTAAATTAGCGGTCACACCCTCTCATTCACTATATCATTTCTGTTCTCTTTCCCTCTCTAAATTTCTCTCTTAGAGCCATTTAAGTACACAGCTTGGAGGATATCTAGTGCAGACCTGGAGGAGGAGGAAGAGGCTATGTATGCGCTGGCACAGGTTGAGAAACAAGATGATGTTGATGAAGAGGAGGAACAAGAATCAGAGGTTACACATCAATAGTCCAGCACTGAACACGAATGAAGCATGAAATCAAAACTGAACCCATTTACTTTCTTAATGCACATTTCTGGTTTTATTGTAAATGTATTTATGCATTCATTTTTTTATCATTGAATATCCTGTTACACTTGGAAATACAGTCATGGTCAGAATTAATGGCACCCCTGGTAAATATGATAAAAAATGGCTGTAAAAAATAAATCTGCATTGTTTATCCTTTTGATCTTTCATTCAAAAAATTTCCAAAAATCGAACCTTTCATTGAAGTAAAATAATTGAAAGTGGGGGGGGGGGGGGGGGGGGTGTTTGGGAGGGTTTCAAGAAATATCCTCCTCGCTCATTGTTGTGAGATTGTCTTTTGTCCATGTTAAGCTACCGTAGTTCGGGGTCCTGGACTTCTTGTTCAGATACATGGCATCGTGGATTCTATCATATATCAACAGATAAAAAAATCAAAACCTGACGGCTTCTGCTAGAAATCTTATAATGGGCCACGTTTGGATCTTCCATCTGGACAACGATCCAAAAAAAACATCAAAATCAACACAAAAATGTGTTACAGAGCACAAAATGAAGCTTCTGCCATGACCGTCCCAGTTCCCTGACCTGAAGAGTGCAGTGAACTGAAGAGAAGAAGCACCAACATGGATCTGTGAATCTGAAGGATCTGGAGAGATTCTGTATGGAGGAATGGTCTCTGATCTCTGGTCAGTTGTTCTCCAAACTCATCAGGCATTATAGGAGAAAACTCAGAGCTGTTATCTTAAAAAAAGGAGGTTGCAAAAAGTATTTAATAAAAGGGTTCCAATAATTGTGGCCAACGTGTTTTGGAGAAAAACATTTATTTCATAATGTGATTTCCCCCCCACTTTCAATTCTTTTACTTCAATGAAAGGTTCGATTTTTGCACATTTTTTTAATGAAATATCAAAAGGATAAACAATGCAGATTTCATTTTTACAGCCATTTTTGATCATATTTACCAGGGGTGCCATTAATTCTGCCCACAACTGTACATATTACAGCAGTAAAATGGTTTGTGAATATCATTTCATTCTGTTTACAGCATTAGGAGCTGTTCACACAGCACACGTTTGTGCATTCAAAAACAACTAGATGCAGCAGTGCTGAATTTAATGGAATAAAATAGAAAACAGGTGTCTCAAACATGGACAAATTGCAGCAGTCATAGACATCCATACAGAGCATATTTACTTCCGAAACATCATTAGCTGCTTCTCCACCGTTGGGCCAAACCGTTCTCGTTGCTTAACCATCCCATTCCGTGCCGATCCGGCCCAGTCGGTACGGATATGGTTTCATTTTCAACTGTGGGGCTGATAACAGAGCTCTTTGGAATGTAATACAAATTCGTCTGTCATTGTCTTGACAACTCTTGGTAACTTGAACCGTTGGCCCGACGGTGGTACCCCCTAATATATTAAGTTAATATTTCAATAATGTGACACATTTGCATGTTCATGGTTCTCTGATGTTGATTAATGATTGCAAGACATGCGTGTAAATAAATATTTATTATGGTATTATATTATTATTTTTTTAAATTGTTTTTAAAAAATAATTATTTCAATTTAATTAAATATTATCTTTTCATCAATTCACAAACCCCAGTTTGGGTAACCCTGACTTATAAAAATAGAGCAGACCGATGTAAAAACACTTTTTATATTTTTATATACCACTTTTTTGTTTATGATGGTCTCAGGAGGAAGTCAGCTTTAAGAGGCAGCTGGGAGACACCAAGCATTTTTGTCCAGTGGTGCTGAAGGAGAGGGGTACGCTACAACCATGTCTGGACGAATATGCTGCCAAGTACAGAGACAAAGTCTATTATTTCTCCAGCACAGAGGCACAAGAAAAGTTCCTGCAGAACCCTGAACTCTACATATCTAACACACAACCATTAAAGGTATTTTTTGTATTTTATCAGGATAAACCCTAACCCTAATCTTGCACAATGGCTTTAATACACATTAATTCAGTCAACAGACCTTACTCAGGTGTCATATATTTTTACAGGATAAATTCATCACATATATTTCTACATCAGGATAAATTATAAAAACACACGTTGGAAAGTGACAACAAAACGTCTTCTGCATCTGTGAAAACAAATAGAAAATGAAAAATATGTACAATATGTGGCCAACAAAGTACATATAACACAAAGCTCTGCTTGTTTGCAACCAGCCACCTGCGCTGCGTGTCTTCATGCTTGGAGTGAGGGGCTCTGGAAAGACCACCCATGGGAAGTGGCTTGCAGAGCAGCTGGGAGTTTTCCACATCCAGTTCCGAGAGCGGCTACAGGAGCTGATCCTACGGAAGACCCAGAAACAAGTGTCATATGCAGATGATTCTGAACCGCCTGAGGAACCTCCAGAGGAGCTGCAGGGCCTGCTGGAGGCTCAGGCCCAGGGTCAGAGCGCTGAATCCCCTCCAGACCAGGAGGACAAGACCAGTCATGAGTATACTGCATCTGATAATCCTGACACAAATGTAAGGGGGCTGTAAAGGCAAGACTTTACTTTTTGCTTGAATTTGGTTTGAATTTAATGTATTGGTGTGTTTGTAGGAAGAACCAGCATTGACTGATGATGAGGAGGCCATAAAGGCATACCTCCAGGATGGTGATCCTCTCCCTCTGGAGATATTGGAAATGGTTTTATTACAGTGGTGGGACCAGGAACCCTACAAGTAAATGTTCATTCATTGAACACTCACTAATTCACTCACTAATTCACACATGCTAACATAAAACAATCCAAAAAACAACAACAACACTTGCAGATTTGGTCATTATTTATTCACCCTCACATCATTCCAAACCTGCACAAAAAAAAAGAGAAGAAAACCTCTTTCACACAATGGCAGTTAAGGTTTGACGGCTAGATAATGATAATGATAATGAACTCATTATCAGTTTGAGCGACACTCAAATTTTTAATCGGATATCATTCTTTGATATCTATTTATAACTTTTTAAAGTGTAGCTTAATTACACAGCCAAAAACAGATAAAAATGTATTCGAGTTATTTTAATATTATTTATTTACTATTATAGTATTTATTAATATTTTGAATTAAATTTCATTTTTATATTTTATGTGCTTTTGACAAAAAATTTTTTGTAAAATGTTTTTTAAATAGCTTAAATTTATTAAATATCAGTTTTGTTTTAGTAATTCTAGCACTTATTTATTTCAGTTTGTGGATTTAGTTTTTATTATCTAATATTTATATTCTACTCTTAACAATAACAACACTGATTTGAGACCATTTAGAACACAAAACTTTGCATAAATATAATGGCACAAATAAAAATAATAGTAATATAATAATTTATTATTATAAATAATTATTATTAGTAGTAAAATAATCATAATGCATGTTTTTATGTAAAAAATGTACAAATAATAAAACATAATTAAAAATTGATTCTGAATTATTATTATTTTATATTTTTATTATCAGACATCTGTATTGTATCGGCCATAAAAAGGCAGTAATAGTCGATCTCTAATATTAAAGACAAGTAGTCCATATGACTCGCATGGTATTTTCCATAGGGAAAAATAAGCATATGTGTTTGAATGTAGGAGGGTGAATATATAGTGTATGAAAGGCACAATAGTCTTTTCTTTTTCTTTTTTTTGCAATATTCCTTAACTTTTCTCTCAGATCCACAGGGTTTATTTTGGAGGGATTTCCCCAAAGCCAAGAGGAGGTGTCCTTCATGGTGGAGCGTCACTTGTTTCCAGATGTGGTGGCAGTGATGTCGGTAGAGGTGTCTGAGGTGGTGCGGCGTAACCTGCCTTCGCGGCTCACGCGTTGGAGAGAGAGACAAGAGCGCAGGCAAGAACAAAAGCGGCTGGTCATTAAGCTACGGAGTGAACTCAGGGTTAGTGTTTAAGCGAAAATTTCAGCACTGATGAAAGGATGTAAAAATCCAAATAAGCAAAATAAACACCTGGCATTTACCGTAAAGCAGAGTAGAGTTTTGGAGTAAATATGCATTGGTCTGTGTCAAACTGCAGGAGCGGGCCATCACCCAGAGAAGAGCTGAGCTTATGGCTGAACGGGAAACCAAAACACCAAGCCCACTCACTCTGAAGCCCCTCAAAGAACAGGTCATTGATCGCTGTCGTTGTGTCTTGCATTGGTGAGTGACTGACAGATTCTGACTGCACATTCTGTTTCTTCATCAGGAGGATGAGGTTGAGGATGACGAAGAGGTGCAAGAAAAAGTAGAGGCGATGGACGAAGAAGAGCAGGAATGGGAGGAAATGGAGGCCATACTGCTGGAGGAGTTTCCTCCTGTGGAGGAGGAGGAGGCAGAGGATGATGAAACAGAAACTAGTGCAGAAGAGAGGCTGGAGACGGAGATCAGTCAGAGGTTTGAGAGGGATGAAAACAACCTCACCAGTATGACAGTAAGGAGAAGCAGAAAGCTTATATTATTAACAAATGTATAATGCAATTTAAGTCTTACGGAAATGTAACCCTTGTTTAACATTATAACTTCATTTAACATTATAACTCTTGTTCAATTCTAGAAATTCTGCTGATAATACATTGTTCTTTTCATAGGACTTTCTAACAGACAACCAAATCCCCCGTCTGGTTATAAGCGCAGGCAGTTTGCCTCGGATTGTGAGGTATCAGCTCCTACAGGGAATCAAACCTCTGATGGTAAACAGAGACTCACTCTTTCAGATGTGTCAGCCAACCAGCTACAGTCTCGCCAGAAGACTCCTTTACTGCTCCTTTAAATATCCCAGTGCCTTCGGGTGCTGGGATCCTATTAAGGTAAGAGCAGATATACAACATATAAGCCTAAAAAGAGCCTTAACAGAATATAAAATAGAAACAAAATGACAAAAAAGTCTGTTTGCCGTTATGTTCTGTAGTACACAGAAGGAGATTTGATCCAGCCTCCACAAGGCCCTTTCAACACCACGTTCCCTGTCATCCTACATCAGTTCATCTACTTCTTTGCCTCCAGGGAGACACGCAACACCTTCATCCTCAACCCAATCAAATATATCCGTCAACCAAAGCCCAACCCTTCCCTTCCAATCAAACTGGTTATCATTGGCCCACCAAAAGCAGGCAAAACCACAGGTCAGAGTTCTGGAAGTAAAATACACGTCATTATAGATGCTCATAAAAATATTGATTTCACATAAGAGGCTAGTCCCAGACTAAAATGCATGTTTAATCTGCCTAAACTGAAAGCAATTTGTACTGACATATCTTAAAATAGGCTATGTCAGTGCTATTGTTTGGTCTCAATATAATCACCAGTAATGTTTTTTCTAAGGCACATTTATAAAAGCTATCTAAATTGCCTAATTTAACTAAGGTCTAATCCTGGGTTAATCTAAGCCCTGTTTTTCGAAATCAGACCATAATAACTTAAAAGCAAGTGTTTTTATAGATTTCGGAATAAGTGGCTTTTAACTGTGTGCACTCAGTGGCCCGGGTGTTTGCACGAGAGTACGGTCTCGCTCGACTCTCAATTGGGGATGCAATACGTATGGTGCTCAACAACCAGTCCACAACTGAATTGGCTTATCAGGTGCAGAAGCATTTGAACCAGGGCCTGACCGTTCCTGATGAATTAGCCATCCAGTGCCTGGAGGTGGCAGTAATGAGCCTGGTCTGCAGCACTCGTGGGTGAGGGGGACCAACATTTTTCCATTCAAAGAAATGTACTTCTGCCAGAAAAAATAACAGTTATACAGTACATGTGTTTGATCCTCAGGTTTGTGTTGGATGGCTTCCCTGTGACCAAGCATCAGGCTGAATTACTGCAATCCTGCAGCATTATTCCTATGCTAGTGATTGAACTGCAACTGGACATGGCGGAAGTGCTGAGGAGAGGCCTGAGAGACAGGGAAAAAAACAAAAGGTCAGACCAGCACAAACACTCACACACCTCCGGTGTTTTTATTAGGTGTTCAAGCACGAAGTGCTGAAAACCTATTGTAATTGCTATTTGAAAAAAAAATTCCCCTAAAACGCATCGCGCAGCCCAAACCATAAGGCCAAGAGACTTGAAACTCAGCCAGATGGTAGGGCTCAATTTGGGGACAACCTATCAGAGTATGACCCCGATTGGCCCATAGGTGGCGCTACAGCAACCAAAAGTAATAAATTGCTCATAACTCATTGACCGTTGGTTCTAGCCTCAAGCTTTTTACACCACTGTGATCCAATGTATATCTCCAATTTCGATTTAGGCAAGAACAATGTTCCGCTATGTCTAATTTTGTCAAAAACCTACTTTTGCGAACTAGTCCCTGGTTTTTCGCCCGATCGGAACCAAACCAGTCTAGGCCTATTCTCTGGACTCTCTAGATCAATAAAAATCGAAAAAGTTGAAATTTTGCATTTGGGTGGCTGTAACAGGGTCATTTAGAAAAGGGGCGGGGCAAAATACAGTCAAAAGCCTATAAATCCTAAACGAAAACTCAAAACTTCACAAAAATTGATGAGCATATGTGTCATAACATGGTGAAGAAGCATGCAAAGTTTCATGGAGTTCGGACCATAGTTGGCACTATAACTGTTAAAAAACTTTAAAACCATATATTTCCAATGTTAAATTGCCTGTTTAAAACCAGTGCAGTACAATTCTCTGGACTCTCTAGTTCAATAATTGTCAGAAAAGGTATAACTTCTTCATTTGGATGGCTATAATAGGGTGTAATTTGGATGGTTATAACAGCTATAACAGCTTTGATGACTATAACAGCCAATAAGTGGTATTTTACTGCCCCCTGCTGTCATTTCATCATACTACTCTCTACTATTGTTATATATAATACATATTTAGACTTTATAAAATCATTATTTTAACATTTACAATCACATTTAGTTTAAAATTCATGTATTATTCACAATTGTGTCACAGGAAGGCTGAAAACGAAAGTATAACATTAGGCCACGCCCTCTCAGTACAAATTCACTCATAACTCGAAAACGAAAACTCCCTGCGCGCTCAAATTTTGATGCTAAGGTCCTCTATTGGGCCTTGATCGAAATATATCGTTGCGGGCCTCGGGAGTTAAAGCTATTTTTTTTATTATTATGATGGACTGGTAATATACTTTAATATTATTAAACTATATTACCTAAATATTCAACTAAACTAAATTAGATTTTATCAACTATATTACACTAAATTAGATTTTCACAATAACATCCCAAAAGTGTGTGTGTGTGTGTTAGCATGCATTATTGAGTAAACATGAAAATGTGAGAAATTTTTTTCAATAAAATTATATGATTAAAATGAAAACTAAAAATTGCGTTTTAAATCGGAAACCTGTAATAAGCATTTTTTTTTACCTACCATTGATTTCAAACATCTATAGCTATAACAAAATATGTTTAAGCATTTTTATTAGAGTTAATATGAAAAACGTGCCATTAAAAAATACATGGAATCAAACCAAGTCATAGAAAACAAAACTGTATTTTATTGCCAGAATAATACAATTTTTTTTTCAAAACAATGCATATGAAAATACGTAACATTAACAATCAATTAATTTAATCAAGTTCAATCGTTTGCATATTGAAGAATGTCTCTGTGGTATCATTTCATTCATTTCAATTTTCTGCATATATGAAAGAAGAAAAGTATTTGCATTAATATATGTATAAAACTATATTGCACATAGATATATATAATCCGTGAGACCTCCGGCTTGGAAAAGCTGTAACTATTTTCATAATGATACATCCCAATAGAATTGAAAAAAACAACAACAAAATTTGTGTGTGTGTGTGTGTGTGTGTGTGTGTGTGTGTGTGTGTGTGTGTGTGTGTGTGTGTGTGTGTGTGTAAGCATATGTCTACAAATGAGTGCAAAAGCACCTGTGAAAACTCTTTATTAATAAGTATAATGGCCAGCAGAGGGCAGTAGAAGACCACTTATTGGCTCATTTTCATTGTGTCAGACCTGATTTTTACCAGTATTCTGCACTAAAGCAAACCTGTTTTTCCATGTTAACTATTATAAGACAATAATTTTTTTATCAAAGTGTATCACGTCATTGCTATTGACACTTCACATCAATGTAAGCAATGTGGTAAATCATGGTAAATCACGATAGAAACGTGGTAAATCATAGTAAATAATACTATTACATGGTGTATCATGGCAAATCATGCTAGCAATGTGATGAATCATGGTAAATCATGCTACAATCCTGGTAAATCATTCTGGAATGTGGTATATCATGATAAATCATCCTATAACATGGTAAATCATGGTAAACTGGTAAATCATGCTAGAATCATATTAAATCATACTGGAATGTGTTCAATTGTGGTAAACCATGCTAGAACAGGGTAAATCATGGTGAATCATACTGGAACTTGGTATATCATGGTAAACTATGGTAAATCATGCTAGATTCATAGTAATTCATACTGGAGCATGGTAAATCATGCTAAAACATTGTCTATTCCATCTATGATGTCAGTGGTTAAATGCTTGCTACATAAAACTTAATGTCTTTTGATGCTTGTGTGGTTAAAAATCTTAAATGCCTTAACTGCTTGAACACCGCTAAATGCTGCTTGCAGCTTTAATTTATTTTATTATTTATATACTATTATTGTATTTATTCATATTTTGAATTAGCTTTTATGTTTATATTTTCAGTTAACATTTTAACTTTAAAAATGTAAACCTAAATTTGAGTCATTTTGTTATGTGCCTTTGCCATTTTTATCAGTTTTTAAAAATATATATATATATTTCTGATTTCGATGACAAAACTCTGAATCAACATGCACCAATGCTAAAATTTTTGTGTAATCATTATGTTCACAACTTGTAATAATAATTACTTCAATACCTAAAATGTATACATGACGTTAGCTAACAGCGTAATTTATGTACATTGTGAAATACATTGCTTGGACAGTCACCTCTGATAACAGATCACTCTGAATTCGTAAATTGTAATGTAGACATGTATTTTCTGTAAAGCTGATTTGAAACAATATCTATCGAGAAAAGTGATATACAAATAAATGTGAATTGAATTAATTCAGGTTTCATTTATATTGATTTCATTTTTAGTCATTTTATTAGTTAGTTGCCAAGGCAGCTGTTCTAATTTTAGTGTATGTTTTTTTTTAAAGATTAAGTTGTTTCATCTAATATTTATATTTTGTTTTATTTCAGCTTTCAATTAAGGAAAACAATTGAAATAGTTTTTTAACGATAACTCTGACCTAAACATAAATCAATGTCACTGCTAAAAACTATACTATTTTAATGCTTTAATATATATATATATATTGATTTAATACTAGTCATAAAATTAGGACAATAAAGTCATATGGTTTCGAGAATAATGTCATAATAGACCTTTTACGAAAATAAAGTCAGAATAAAAATGATAAGATGCAATGTTATGAGAATAAAGTTCAATATTGAAGAATAAAGCTAAATAATGCTTGTATCAAGTAGATTTTTCATTTTATTTTAACGTTGACAGTGTTACAAATGTTGTGGTAATATGGTCTGGCATAATATGTATATAGATGCAAATAATCACAATTTGAGATTATGATTATGGCAACTCTCTCCAACAGGCCTTACCCAATGAATGACAGCCCCCAGGTCCTAAACATTCGAAACTCTTGCTTCAGACGGGAAGCTAAAGCTCTTAGACAACATTTCCACCAGCAGTATCACAACTGGACTCCCATTGATGCTCACAAGAGCAAGTGGTGGGTATGGGAGCGAGTTTTAGATGAAGTTCGCATAAGCATAAGACTCATTCATGCTTACCTGGAAAGAATTCACAAAGGTGAGAGCATGCAAATGATGCACAGTTGTCAAACAAGAAGCACTAGTAATATCCATCCATGTATTAAGCAGTACATTTGCATTAAAGCATCAATATGTGTAGTTTTGTGACAGCTTTCTGTCATCCTCGCAGGCCAGGCAGCCTGTATAAACAGATTGTGCATTACCCCAAGAGAGCTGCAGTCTCGGCTGGGCGAGTTTGGCCAGTACTGCCCAGTTAGCTTAGCTCTCCATCGTCATCTGGTGGACTGTTCACATAACACCTCACTTGAATTGGCTGCAGAGTTCAGGGGCCACTTCTACAAAATGGCCAGCAAGGAGTCTCTAGAGGTAAAGTGTCAGATGGTCCAGAAACATGTTCACAGAAAGTTTTGTTTAACTCACTACTTCTCTTTATATGCTTCTTAAAAGAGATTTTTAGATTCCCCGGAGCAGTTTGTGGTTCCAGGTTGCCCTTACCCATTACCCCCTCCTCCACTCCTGCCTCATAAGCTCAATGCAGGCCAGGTGAAGAGCAGGTTCCCTCAACAGGTGGAGATGAAGGGATTCTGCCCCGTCACTTATCTCGATGGTCAACAGAGGTACAGCCAAGAAAACTCTATAATACTTTTATAATACTTGCTCATTTTTACTACAGACTTCATCATTAATAAGCTTCATTTTCACACACGTTCTATTTAAAGTAAAAGACACATTGTCATTTAAAAGTATTAGGCCTTAAGTGAATGTAAATGATTCACAGTGCAATTCTACCATGTTTTTCTCTTCATCTGTAGGTATGAGGCCTTGGTGCGTGGGAATATGGAGTATTCTGTTGAGTATCGAAATAGGATCTATATATTTGAGAGTGAGAAGAAACAAGAGCAATTTCTCCAGTGAGTAGTAATTTGGCTTGATTTGATTTTTTTTTAAATAAATTAATTTGTTCATACAGAATTACATTACATTTTAAAAAATATTATTTTAGAAAACAGGCATTTTATTTTTTTTTATAATTTTTCAAATATTGATCAAGTATTTTTTATCAAATAAATTCAGCTATATGCATTAATAATTAATTAACATAACTGGCATTTATATATATATATTATCTTAATTAAAGATCATGTTAATAATAGCCATAGCAACAGGCTATTTGTAATACAGCAACATGAAGCACAGATAATTCACAACAGAACTGTCCTCAGGTCACCTGAGATTTACTGGGACCAGAAACTTCCACATAAACTACCTCCGTTGGAAGATCCGGTCTTACTAACCTCTTTACCGATCATGGGCTATTTGGAACAAGTAAGAAAACACTGAAACACAGACACTCACTTCAGTCTGTTGATCTGCTGCAAAATGGTCTGTGTAATCATCAATAAACTATGCTTTTAACAAGTAGTAAAATAATTTTCTTAACCACTGCTGGGATTGTAATTATTGTACATGTATATTTTTTATTTTATTTTTTTGTAGAGTGTGGCAGTACCCATAATCAAAGCCATGACTGCTGTTGGTCAACTCAAGCCAAAGTTCCCCTTTCTCAGTGTGAAGAGATCTGCTTTATTGTACCTGGCCTTTCATCTGAAAGGTGGCCTTGATTTTCTTATCTTGGCTTACTTATGAATAGCTAGGGATGAGAACGGTCTGGATAATATATTTTTATAACTTTCTACCCCTGCACCCTCACAGCATTCAACACCAGGAACCCAGACTATATTCGACAGAAGTACAAAAAGAAACTTCAAAAGTTTGAAGAAGGCTGTGAGCTCATCTCATACCTGGGTACCGACATGAAGACATACAGATCCCCTCATAACCTGCCCCCAGATTTTGCACAGAAGCTGGACAGGTTTCTGGCCCTTGAGAAGTCCACCAAAACAGCCTCAGGGCTGATACAGCTCGGGGGCAGTTGAAACAACTTCAAATAATAAAAACCTTGAGTCAGCACATTTGATCAGTGTTGGTTGACATATGCACGAATGCATTTTGCAAGCACTTTGTTAATGTGTTCTGTTCAATTGAAAATTAAATGAATGAGCCTAATAAATATGCTTTAATCTATTTTGTTAAGTGTTATTAATTGTTTTCAACATATATCCCTGGTTTCACAGAAGAGGCTTAAACCTAGTCCCAGACTAAAATGCATGTTTAAGCTATTTCAACTGAAAGTAACTTGCACTGACACATCTTAAAATGTCTGTGCCATTGTTTTGTCTCAACATGAACACCAGTAATGTTTTTTTTTCCTACGGTACATTTATAAAAGATACTTAAATGTCCTGTGAAACCTCTTCAGGCCTTGGTATATTTTTAAATACATATTCCAATTGATATATAAACATTAAGAAATATAAAATGTATGAATAAATAAAAACGGTAGATAGACAGTTGTACGGAAAGGTTCGTCATCGTTGTGCGCCACTCACATCGGTTACCCTGGCAACGAGACTCTAACTTTACTCAACATGGCATCCCCTGTACAGTTAGAGATCGTCGGTCTGTTAAGCAAACAAAATTTTCAAATAGCCAAAAGCATTGCGGAGGTAAAGTTTTTTTAAATGCTGACCACTTTTGGCGTGGCTAACGCTAATAACGATGCTGACAGCACACCTGTTCACCAAACGTATAACGTCTGCTGCACTTAATTTACAGGGTTTGAAAAATAAATTCCCGGAGTCATTTAATGATCCAACAATTCGCCCGCTTCTTGAATGTGACTGGCATGACTATTTAGTTGACAAAAAGAAGGTATGGCGATTGTTATTTTACTGCTCGCTTGTTTTCAACACTACAGATCGAATAGCCTAACGTTACGTTTTCTTCTCAAGGAGCTGAGAGGAGAGGTTTGGCAGTACAATGGATGTCTAATGTCCTTCGCAAACGGCCAGTTGCTCGGTGATGAGAGGAAACTGTCCACCTGGGCAGAGAAAGAGTGGAAGTTTTCTTTTCATCGACCACATGCGCTTTATATGGCCCTGGCTGAGGAGTATTACACCAGCTATCTGCGAAGCACAGCTGTAAATAAACACGACAAACAACGGAGCAAGACATAACTAATAATAAAAACCCAGAGAAATACATAAATAAAAATACTTCATTTGTATGCGACTACAACCATTTAACATTTCTCATAATACCTCCAAGGTGAGCAACACATCTGCTCTCTCTTTCTCACAGCACATTTTTGTTTATATGGATATTGAAAGCGGTGGAGAGGCATTTGGCAGGCTGTTGTTTGAGGTAAGGAAATCTTCTGCTTTTTGATGAGGTAACTTATAGTGAAAATGTATTTCCGTGCCATTCTTCTCTACTCTGAAAGTTTAAAATGTAACCTGCCAGCTGTTCTCAGACGTGTGTCCAAAGACGTGCAGGAACTTCAAGGCCCTGTGCACTGGAGAGGCAGGTTTGTCCAAGAGTAACCTTGAGTTGAGCTACAAGGCCTCGATTTTCCACAGAGTTGTGCCAAATGGCTGGCTGCAGGGTGGAGGTAAGAAGCAGTAAACATTTACACATGAATGATAATTTAATACATTTAATCACAAATGTGAAAGTTTTAATTATACATCCATTTTATACAGTTATACATTTATGTACACACACACACACACACACACACACACACACACACACACACACACACACAATACCAGTAAGTACAGTTATGACTCTATTAAAATGTGTATATTTTCAATAACAGATATTTCACCTGAAAGGAAAGGCACTGGGGGAGAATCTATCTATGGTCCAACATTTGAGGGTATATGCTTATTAACACATTTATGTGGCACACAAATTCTGTAATTCATACTTTAACACAATACTTGCTTAAATGTGTAATATAGGCTATATATTGATTCATGCATATAAAAAGCACTAGGCTGTTCTCTCCTCTAGATGAGAGTTTTGTCATATCCCACAACAAGCGTGGCATCCTGGGAATGGCTAACCAAGGTGCTCATAGCAACGGCTCTCAGTTCTACATCACACTACAGCCAGCGTCCTGGATGGACTACAAATATGTGGCTTTTGGGTAATGGCCCTAATAAATTGCATAAGTATGTAAGAAAGCCAAAGTTATGAACCTTTGTTTTGATATTTGGCTTTGCATTATTAATGCAGACATCCTACAGAGTTAAATACCTTTGCTATTTAACACTTACAAAATCCAAAGTCTTCATCACAGCTTTTTCCCTCTCTCCCAGGCAACTCATTGAAGGAAATGCGGTTCTAAAGAGACTAGAGGCAGTGCCCACCTACAACGAACGGCCCAAACAGGACTGCAAAATAGCAGCATGTGGAATATTTGAGCCCTGAGTTTTCACATGTGGCCTATAGATCAAGAAAGCAATACAAAAGGAGAAGCATTTTTAATAACCATTTGTAATGTATGTGGACAGGTGTGCACCATGTGTTTTTTTAATGGTCGACCCAATATTTTTGCCATATTGCCAAAATTTCAGCATACACATTCAACAAATAAATTGACCTAAAATTAAAAACCTCTCTTTATATGATTTAAATATTCAGTTTGACTTATTTCTATGGTGCTTTTCTTCCTTTGCCCATGGCAACTAACCGCTGTTGTTCTAAAAAGCAGTGACGTGCACACTATCGTGTGCTTGGCGAAAGAGTCTGTTGAAATGCTGAGAAACAACCGCATTGAGTGTGCTGTAAAACAGATTTTTTTACTTGAGAGAGAGAGGCCATCAGTCTTGGGCCCTGTCACTTAAACTAAAAAATAATGATATATTACGAAAAAGATCCAGCCACCAAGACCAACATCATTGCTTTAAATTAGACAGCATGCTCCTCGAACACACGCAGAACTACACTTACTGTGGCAAAAAATATTAAGACTAGTACGCTAGTATGTGGTTCCGAACTCATCAAGGCTGCTCGAAATTGCATACTCTCTTGAGTAGGTACTTATTTTGAATATTAATTAATTAATTACTTCATGACCACTAAAAAAAGTGTTCTATATTATGAATGTGTGTAAAATGACTGTAAATGGGCAGTTTCTTCGGATGAACACCGAACCCGCAACACCACCTTGTGCTTCTCATCACTGAGATTTAAAGCAACAGTGTTGAAACAATACACAATATCACATCACATGACAATGTGTAGTATAAATATAGGCTTGTTTGAGATTCACCTTGCCTGGCCTCGCCTGAAATATAGGCGAGAGTGGGCGGCTGCAGTGAGAGGAGTGAAAAAAAGTGTTTCTTCACTGCCATTCATAAATTAAAGTGTCCACCAGGCTGTGTCCGAAATCGCATACTACCTTTAGTAGGTGGTTATTTTGAATAAGTAATTACTTTACGACTGCTAAAAAAGTACGTTCTAGTATGAATATAATCCGAACGTACTACATTCGCCTGCATGTTGTCATTATCATGTGACCTACCAGCATCAGTTGCATCGCTTTACTGCCTTTCTTTTACTGTCTATGTTTACTGCCACAACAAATCCTCTTCCTCTGTCCATCGTATGCACACTTCAGAATCACGCCGGAAGAAGAAGGTCATCCGGGTACTTTTTGCCTACTCTTATATAAGTAATTCGGACCTGAGTCACCGGACGCGATATTTTTTTCACAGGATGGTAGGGGAAGACTCATGAATATTCATTAGGGAACTCATGCCTGACTAAGTACATATATTTTACAGTCTATGATTCGGACATACTTCTTTTGTCACATACCGTTTTCGCCTGCTATATAGGGAAGAATGCGATTTCGGATGCATCCCAATTTCATCTAGTTGTCATCTCACACCAACGCATACAAAGTTGGCTAATACGCCATTTTGCGACTCAAAACACAAATAACAACTGAATACGAAATGTAACTTTGCAGATTAATAGCAGGCCAATTAATAATAATAATAATAAGAAGAAGAAGAATAAATTAAAACCATAATATTGTTGCAATGTTCCTTGATGCTAGGCCGATTATTTTTTGTACGTTGTAATGGACTATTTTTCTTAGCGGAAGCTTAAGTGGGCATTTTATCCCTGACAAATGAGGATGAAATTATTATGAAATACAGTTTCGATTGGGAAACGGACGGTTCATTGGACCACACGATTGTAGTTTAACGGCCTCGTTCATGAAATACAATGGTCCATTTAAAAAAATGCATTTGTTTTAATGAACGTTAGTTGAGATTAAGTGTTTGGGTAAAGCACTAAAAGCATTCAGACTGCTGAGCTGAAGTGTCACCGACAGCGTCCTCATCGAGCATGTGTTTTAATGAGGACTGACAACCGAGCAGACTGACTGACTGACCTAGACACTCACTATGACCACACCGTTTTCTCCCCCGCTGTACATGCAGCGATACCAGTTTGTTATCGATTACGTGCAAACCTACCGACCTAGAAAGGTAAATACATTTCAAACTTGCATTTTAAAGTTAAGTTGCGATGGCCTTTGACGCTTCGTTTGAACTTGCGTGCTAATCAGTAGTCTTTTAAACATCTTCCTACATGGATATGATCATTTCTCCGTCCGCAGGTCATCGATTTCGGATGCGCTGAATGTCGCTTACTGAAAAAACTGAAGTTTCATCGCAACAGTATACAGTTACTAGTGGGAATTGATATCAACAGTGTCGTCCTCCTAAAAAAAATGTAAGTTTGGCATTTTGCCTGCGACCTACACATGTTTGTGTAGTATACGGGATTAAAATGGAAGAACAATCTCATAAAGCCAACGTTTATACTACATAAGTGGAATTAGGGGTCTCTATGTACTTTGGGAGATCTAAATAAAATCTGTCTTCCTGTGTTCATCCATCTTTTTTCTTGCCAGGCATACATTGGCTCCACTTGTGAGTGACTACCTTCAACCAAGCGAAGGGCCTTTTACCATTGAGTTGTACCAAGGGTCTGTCACGGAGAGGGAGCCGTGCACCAGAGGATTTGATCTTGTGACATGTGTTGAGCTGTAAGTGTGCCACACATTATTTTAAAATTGTATGTTCTACTTGAGTTTTTCAACTTGTCATCATCTCTTACCCCTTTAAGAATTGAACATCTGGAGCTTGAGAAGGTGGAGAGCTTTTCAGAGGTCGTGTTTGGGTACATGGCGCCAGGTGCCGTGATTGTCAGCACACCCAATGCAGAGTTCAACCCTCTGTTGCCGGGCCTAAAAGGCTTCAGAGACTACGATCACAAATTCGAATGGACTAGGGATGAGTTTCAGACTTGGTAAGGAAATGTTCAGTATTTAGTGTAAACATTTTCCAGTGCTGATCCGATTTAAGGATCAATTTAAAAAAAAAAAATGGTTTAAAGGGTTAGTTCACCCAAAATGAAAATTATCCCATCATTTACTCACCGTCAAGCCATCCTAGGTGTATATGGCTTTCTTCTTTAGGCCAAACAAAATCGGAGTAATAATAAAAAAAATATCCTGGCTCTTCCAAGCTTTATAATGGGAGTGAATGGTACCATAGTTTTTGAAGCTCCAAAAAGCACACCCATGCATCATAAAAGTAATCCATACTGCTCCAGGGGGTTAGTAAGCCTTGTGAAGCGAAGCAATGCGTTTTTGTAAGAAAAATATCCATATTTATAGCTTTATAAACTAATCACTGGTTTACGGTAACGGCCGTACTCGAGTCTACTGTAGTTCCGGCGGAAGAGTGATCAGACCGACGCAGGGTAAGTAAATTGTGAGATCATTTTCATTTTTGGGTCAACTAACTCTTTAAAAAATGTCCCAATTCTGTCTCTCCCTCAGGGCTCACAGAGTTTGTAGAGAATATGGTTACTCCGTGCAGTTCACTGGAGTTGGAGAAGCTCTTGGCCACTGGAGAGATGTGGGATTCTGCACACAGATCGGTGTGTTCCAGAGGAATTTTGATGGGATAAATTCATCCATGAGAAATGCTGAACGCTTGGAACCCTCAGTGTACAGACTGGTGAGAAATTTGTATTTTTTCTTAAGAGGTGTTGCACTTGCATTTTCTTAATTGTTTAAATGAATCAAGTTGTACTTTCTAAATCATCATTGTATCACTTGCACTAAAGCAGTCAGAGTTTAGTTTAAGTGCTGAAATGCATTTGATTTTTTTATCACAATTAGGCAAACAACATATTGATCACACATTTTTAATCAAAATAACAACTAGATCTTCTGGTGGGACAACAGACTTCTCTCTGGTGACTTGCCAGACATCTCCAATTATTTAGTCAGTTTAAACCCCGCCCCTTTTGGACTGCAAGCTCGCATTCAGATCTTCCTCCATCCAATCAACAACTCATGCATTTTTAGATAATCTGTTTCACTCTGATGTATGTCACAATACAGAAGAAGAGATCTGCCTCTAGTTATGTTAACTTGCATCCCGACTTTGATATTTGCAATCTTCGGGTTTAGAAGGATGTGGAGAGCGGTAGGTGCTACACACGGTCATAAACAGCATAAGGTTTGGCAAATTCTCTTAGTAGTTTCATTTTATAGTAATATTTTTGACGAAGAGGTTCTGAATGTTCTGTATGTTTTCATAGTAAAAATGTCTCTCATCCCAGACTTGCAATGGAAGTTGGGGTGTAAAATAAATTATTAAAGAAGTCCGGCATATGTCATAGAAGATCGAGTTATGACATTTGATTAAAAATTAAACATGCACGAATTAATAGTTCGCAAGAAGATCAATAACATTGCATTTCAAGGCAACTTTAAAGCTAAAAAAGTTATTTCTTGTCTGAAAACTGCTTATTGCACTCACAACTCCTCTTTTTGTTGTTGTTCCTTATTAAGTTGTACAAGGTGGTGTATCCGAGCCTGTCTGATAACAACATATACCAGAAGACTTTGGTTAATGAGGTCCTGTATGAGGCACAACACCTAAAACAGGAATGGCTTAGTAGGCTGAACATGGACTCCAACAACAATGCACATTTTTATGGTCCTCCATTTATGGAAGCTTTGCAACATGAGGATGCATGTGAGTGGCAGCCTGTCTACCAGCAGGACCGCAGCATTTGTGTGCCCTTGACGCGTGTGTGGTTCAGCCCAAAAGTGAGAGCGCTGTGCGGGAGCGTGCAGCGTCTCAGGGAGGAACTGCTGGAGGAGGAGCAGGTGAGGATGAGCGCTGATGGAACAGTGGTAAACCTGCCTGCCAATGATGAGGAAGAGGTAGAGGAAGAAAAAGAAGAAGAGGAGGAGGATGTGAAAACAGTATCAGGTGTATCAAACTGTGTGGAGGAGGACTGGGATAGGGAGCTTGGGGGTTACGAAGGTGTATAACAGATCTGGAAAGCTCTGTAACCAGAATGTAAAAAAGGAAGCTGCACTTGATTGTTTTTCTGTCAAAAAAATATTTGAAGGACATATTTAGATAATATGGCCAAAACTGTAATCGATTGGAAACGTTCTTGAAAAGACAACCATTAAACATGCAATTAAAAATGCAAATATGTGACACCTTCTTTGGAATGTGGTTTTATTTAACAGTGTGTGGTACATACCTTATCAGCATCATAACAGAACACATGGCATGGAAGCCACTATTGGTCAAAAGTTGAAACACAAGATTGCGAGACATTTAAAAAGTAATGTCACCTTTAAACATCAGACACAGTACAATTACGAGGACCAAAACTTCACAGAAGAGATAAAGCCACCATGTTTTTACAACATGTAAAGTACCAGGACCTACTTACAGGTTATGTAAGAGAATTAGGGAAGAGAAATTATAGTAAAATCTTACCATATCAGTGTCACTAAAGCTCAAATACATAAAAATAGACTTCATTTTGGCAGTAGATCAATTAAGAAATTAAAAATCAAGTTCAAAGTAACTCCTATTACTGAGTGTCTGCTGAAAAGTAATGAGGCTAACATATCGCAGATAACCTCTAAATAAACGGATATTTGCAAACATTCACCACAGAACCCTTAAAGGGACACCTTGATGGAACATGTATGAGATTCTTTTGCACTCCGAGAAGAAACGATCCATTTGCTCACACATTTTTTTGCGTTCCTGTGAGAAACTTTGCTTTCCCTCATAAAACTTTTGAGTTCTTTGCAAGTGGCCGCAAAATTTCTTTATGCGAAAGAACACAAAAGCACTGAAATCGAATTTTCTCTCCCATCTCATAATTTTTCCATCACAGCCTCTCTTTAGGGGCTCCATTCAACATTCGCTGTGTGTTCCTTTTATATTTGTGCCGTAAGTGAAAGGAAATAATAAACCTGAGATGTGTGGCCGAGTTAATTCCAAGCTTCCTGTCAGTATTGTTTTAGTGTTTGGATCTCAGCGGGCCTAGCAAAGACTAAAAAAACTAAACAAAAAACGCTTAGGACACGTTGAGTTGGTGTGACAACCATGCATTTCTACACTATAACTCTAGACAATATGATATAATCAAGTGCTACAAATAGATTGTGCACACTCTCTCAGCTGATAATCCCCACACACACTTAAATTGCAGAGGCAAGTGAGTTTACATTTATAAAACAGTAAATGGCTTTTGAGAAGATATGGGAATACGGTCACGTAAAACTAGAGAAGCACTAACATATGCTTCTGATATGCTCTATGGCTGATCTTACAGACAGATGAAAAGTAGTCATTAAAATACCTTAATTTTAATGATACATCAAGTAACTACAAAAACATGGATAAAAAGGTGTTTTTGTAGTGTTATAGATAGGATTAGAAGAGCTACACGCCGCTTGAGAGCCTTGTGCTAAACATTTCAAGCATTGCTGACATGGTTAAATGCTTCATTCTGTGGTGCTATGTTACTAAGTGTAGCTTGAGAACAGCTTGGCTCATTTTGTCCTTGTGTGAAAGCGTAATATAGTTAGGTGATATCATTAATTATGTCATAGACTGCTGCCAGAGAAGTACTTATCAGAAATTCACCTGTCCAGATTTGAAGCAGCTAATGTGTCTATAAACTGAACTGCAAAATGACTTAGTCCCATTTAACAAATAATGGAGCCGTAGGAGTTTAATCTACATTTAAATTCTCAAAACGAATGAGTATGAGTTAACTTGATCAAAAGCTCAGCCTCAAATCTCCCTATAATGTTGGCGATACATAAAAAGTTTATGTAAAGTCCTTCAATTTAAAGTGCTATTCAATCACACGTTTTTTCAAGTCTGAAAACGGCTCCATCTGTCAAGCGCATCACGACTTCTCACACACAAAAAGTGAGATGCGGGTGGGTGAGGACGGTTTGATTTCCATTTGTACAGTAATGAAATGACAAAACATGCGTAAAGAGGTCACCTTCTTCTGCAGACATATAGATGTATATTCAATGATGTATATAATCCACCAAATGTTACTGACAGACCCCTTAAAATGGCTCAAACATGTAAACATTGTAAAAATAAACATATCGCACTAAAATAACAATATGAAATATAATTATTTTTTTTAAATCAGCGAGGAATTTATAGGGAAAAGCTCTCTGATTTGCAATTGCAGACATATAAGACAAACTTTACCTCACAGTGAAACACAAGACACCAAATGGCGGCCTCTTAAAGAATTCTTCATGTATCCAGCAGAGGACACTGTTTCATCGAAAGGCTGAAACAAGTTTGTGACTAACACTGCTAATGTGAGAGGAGACAAACATGTCTGAATCTCTTCTTCCCTCTCTCCTCCCACGAAACAGACTTTGGTTTTTGACGCTTCTCCTTCTGGCATCTCCCAACTCTAGCGTTTAATCACCACCTGTTCGTAGGCACCAGCTCCAACCCTGAAAAGAGAAGAAATCAGCATTTACATACAACTCGGTAAATGTACTGATTTACACTTTTTTAAAAGCATGGGGGAATACCACTGCTTACTATTTGATTTTGCTGTGTTATTTAAAGAGACAGTAACCCGAAAATAAAATTGTCATCATTTACTCACCCTCATGTTGTTTCAAACCTACATGACTTACTTCATCAGAACATCCAAGCCCTTTTTGTTTTCAAATGAAATTGAATGGTGACTGGAGATGTCAAGCTCCAGAAATTACCATAAAAGTAATCCATATAAATCTATGTATTATATTTCACATCTTCATCATACAGGCTATTGTATGGCTTCCGAAGACTTAGAAGATGGCACACAAATACATTTATGTTTCTTTTAGGTATTTTTTAAAGCTTGGTAGACCCAGTCTCCATTCACTTTCATTGTGTGGAAAAGAGCTGCTAGGACATTATGCTAAACATTTGTTTTCGTGTTCCAAGGAAGAAAGAAAGTAATTGGAGTTTGGAACAGCATGAGGGCAAGTACATGATGACAACATTTTCCTTCAAACTTACCTGGCAGGAAGGTGGTGGCTACCAAGTGCTGTGCTCCCACCAGGACCCACAAACAAGCGCAGACCTTCCTCTGAAACACACACACACACACACACACACTTAAAAAAGATATCGCCTCCACAGACACAAAGTCACGACTTCTCTGGGGATACAAAAACCAAATCGGTCCAACTCTAATGAGAACCTGTCGCCAGGTCATCTAAAAAATATTACGAAAACTAATACAGTAGGACACGCATATAAAGACGGGCTCTGGCACAGATACACCTACTGAGTAGCAGCAGCAGCTACCGGTAAACATCGCTACCAATTAAACATCCTGTTTCTAGCTCTGCATTTTCTATTTCTGTTTGCACTTGATCCAAGTTTGCTCTGATACCATTCCATCTCAAGCATTACAAATAAATAGGCCAAAATGCGATTTCATGTCAGCAAGAATTCGCCATGTTGCACACAGTGTTAATAGACTATTAGCAATCAGAATGAAATAAAGATGTAATTTATGCAATATTATTGGGCAGACAACAATCGAAAATATGAACGTTAAGTAACAATTAATGAGATGAACTTGAATCCCATGAAACAAATGATGTAAACAAATAATGGTACAATATAAAATTAGATTTATAATAATAATACGTTTTATTTATACACCGCATTTCCAGTGCTCCAAGAAGCTTAAAGGAGAACTCCGGGCAATTTTTAAGTTAATCTTGATCGTTAGACCTTTGTGAGTACTGACTATAGAAAAAAAAACGAACCGGATTGGTGCTTGCTACTCGGAGCTGCGACCGCGAATGCCCAGAGCTCCCCCTCAGCTAAAACGGCAGCTATGGGGGCATCGACATAAAGAGCGTTTTTGAGCCTCTTAACAGACACAAAATGCAATTAAAATGTCTGTCCAACATGAACAGGGACCCTACATGAGGACAAGAAGCGTTTAGCAACTCAGCCATTGTTTCAACTCACCTAAATAGTCTTTTAGACGGCAAGCTGTAGTCTCGCGCTGCAGTCCCGTGCGGTAGCCGGGAAAAGGTAAACAATGTCCAGGTGGGAGGAGCGTTGATCATGTGCGACGAGTCTTCGTACATGGAATGGCATTTTTCTTCAAACGGCCCCGCTGTGTTGAGTGTTTGTAGTCATCCTTGTCAGAGTGTTCGCTGCAAATGCGGTAATCTTTAGCGCGTAGTACTTCTACGGGAGTTTGCACATCAAGTTGAAGTACAACTATAGCCACAACTGCAGAATCTCGAGGTCATGGAAAGGAAGACGGTGAAAATTTAAGCTCTTATATTTTCGCATTCTGTTACCACAATTCGGAAAGGCACAAACACGAACCATTTCTTCTTCACTTGTAAGCAACTCTGATCATAACTCGTCGCACATGATCAACGCTCCTCCCACCTGGACATTGTTTACCTTTTCCGGCTACAGCAAGGGACTGCAGCGCGAGACTACAGCTAGCCGTCTAAAAGACTATTTAGGTGAGTTGAAACAATGGCTAAGTTGCTAAACGCTTCTTGTTCACATGTTCATGTTGGACAGACATTTTAATTGCATTTTGTGTCTGTTAAGAGGTTCAAAAACGCTCTTTATGTCCATGCCCCCATAGCTGCCGTTTTAGCTAGGTGGGAGCTCTGGGCATTCGCGGTCGCAGCTCCGAGTAGCAAGCACCAATCCGGTTCGTTTTTTTTTCTATAGTCAGTACTCACAAAGATATAACGATCAAGATTAACTTAAAAATTGCCCGGAGTTCTCCTTTAAGCAGTCAGAATAAAATAAAGATGGAATTTATTAACCAAAAATATGAGAAAAACTAATGAGAGAATGAACTTCCATGAAACATTGCAAATTATATAAACACACAAAAAAACAATGATACAATATAAAACAATGCAATATAATCAAAGTTTATTGTAAAACAGTAATATAATAGTGATGTATAAGTGGTTTGAGATTGTAGGGAGATTGATTAGATACTCTGATGGAAATGTCTTTTTTTTCTTCAGCAAAATGATCAGTGAAAGGAGGTGCTTAACCTTCGTAAATTTAAACTCAAGAGGTCACTAAATATTATCTGAGCTTTTTTTTTTCATATTAGGTATACTATTTACAAAAGTTTTTTTAAAATCATTTAAAAGTATCTTATGCTCACCCAAGCTGCATTATATGATATCAAAAATACAGTAATAACAATAATATTGTGAAAAATTATTACAATTTAAAATTAAATTGTATTTATTCCATTGATGGCAAAGCTGATTTTTCAGCATCGTTACTCTTAGTCTTCAGTGTCACTTCAGAAATCTTATACGATCTAATATGATGATTTGGTGCTCAAGAAAAATTATTATCAACATAGATCAACATTGGTTTAACTGCTTATTATGCATGTGAAGATTTCAGGATTCTTTAATGAATAAAAAAGCATTTATTTGTAATATAAACATTATAAATGTTTTTTACATTACAAAATGTCATTTAGTGCCTCTCACATACTCTGATGGAAATTTGCTAGTAGTACCAATACCTTTAGGGATGTCTTTAATAAACATGAAGAAGCCATTTTTACCTTCAGCGCTGGAGTCCAGCATGCTGTGGGTGAAATCCTGACTTTGCAGGATCTTCTCTACTACATCATCAGCATCCACCCGTGTGGCATCCACCCTTTTCAGCTGAGACTCCATGGAGTCCTGTTTCACTGGATACCTTTGTATATATGAGAAAATGAACCTATATTGATTTAATATCCTGCATCTAAAGCTTGATGAACATTGAGCAGGCAGTGGTAGCAGTGTCTGTCTGACCTGCTGGCAGCCCTGTCAGGGGTTGATGGGTGTTCAGGCACAGCAGCACAGACTGTAGGTGGCGCTGTAGTTTGGTCACTCTCCTCACTGGGCTCAGGGATGCTGGCAATGCCAGTGGAAGCACTGCCGATCGAAGTGTTTCTCCTGTGGGAGAACTCCGACAGACTGGAGGAACGCGAGTGACTCGTACTATAGCCTAAGAAAACATGACACAACATTGTTTTAAAATTAAAATTCAGTTTTAAAATTCAGCCTATATACAATTTAAAAAACCTTCACAGATGAATCAATCATTTTGTATTGAATCCCGGGGAGCTTCAGAAAATGAAAACACTAGTATGGGCCACAAGTGGAGTGCCTATGCACACACCAACTCCCATGTTTCCAGACAGATATGCGATTACTAGGGTTAGGTATCCTTTCAATTTTAGCGATTTCGATTACAATTCAGATTCTGATTCCCAGTTTCGAATCCAATATGTTAAAAAAAGGTCAAACATTTAGATATCAAACATTTATTGTGTCTTTTTGCAAAACATTCTGTTGCAGCTGAAATACATGAACAAAAATCATCAGCCCAAAGAACAACTAACTAATAAACTAGACTAACTAATCTGAATTTCAAACATTATTAAAGACAAGTATACAGGCAGTAATAAAATAAGAACAAATAAGCAAATTAGCAAATAAAAATACAACTGAACAAAGTTCAGAAATTGAAATCAAATGTAAAATAACACTGCATAGTTTTTATAAATAAAACATAGATTAATCCTTTTTAAGTTACAAAAGTTATTCAGTCAAGATCAGTGAGTTTATTAGCCCTGCTGTCACTAAGACCTAATGCACAGATCCAATATACTGTTACACGTTTTCTTTCTCAACTGTTTTATGTTCACTTAAAACATAACCGACTGTGTTTACGAGGATATTTTGACATAATTTTGTGTGTATTTGTCCATTCAAGTGCAAGAAGATGCGAAAGAGAGCTCAATTCAGTATTTGTACACAATATGGAAGGCGGCTTTTTGTGTGTTCGTTCTGGATGTGCCCAGCACAGAAAACAGCGCTCTTCGCGTCTTCTTGCGCTTTAATGGTTTAAAACCACATTAAAATGCACACACAGAAATCAATAAGCAGAATCAGGATTTTTAAATCACAATTCCAGAATTGGAAACAATTTTAGATTTCCAACGGTAGTGATGACTTCTGTTTGCTTTGTGGGACTTCAAAACTAACTTTACACTTTGAGATGATCTAATGCAAAAGGTCAAAGAGAGGAATGTGTAACTGAATCTAAGAGAATAGCTTAATGAAATAAGGACTGAGTGCTGTCTCCTCTCTGGAAGTACTAGAGGAAGTAGTGTTATCAAATTAGATCTGGGACATTTAATCCAGCCATTTTGTGATGGCACAGAATCTTTCTAAGAGCCCAGTTTCATATTATGTAATTAAGTAAATAGCACTTTCCACAAACTGAAAACAAAACAGGGCCTTAAAATGTCTTGTTTAGCAAAATGGTCAGTGAAAGGAGGTGCTTAAATTGTTAATTGTTCAAACTCAAAAGGTCAAAATAATGGGACACCAAAAAGTACCCTATATGTGGAAAGTGCAACCTAACTAAATATAATGTGAGCTAATGAATTTGCGCACACATTCTTTCTTTCTCATATGTGCACACACATATATTCACTCCATCACACAGAACAGAGTCACATGACATGCAGCCTACGAGCAAAATACCGTAGAAAAATGATTGCATCTTGCAATACAACGGCATGGTGTTGATTGACAGCCTGATGTTACAGCCATTTCAAGTCATTCAAGTCGAGCAAGACAGCAGTTACATCGACACATCGCCAATTAGTGATCAGAGAGAAAACAGTGGAAAAGGAAAGCCTACCTGATACTTTGGACTGCTGACTAGCATAACTGGACGTTCGAGAGTGTCCGCACAGCCCCAGTTCATCAGGCAGAGAGCCACACTTCCCTGATGTCTCTGTGGACATAAGGGATTCAGTTCAGTCCTAATTAATACTGCTCAATCGCTTTACTGGATTCAATGCCAATTTAACCTGTTCTTCTCCTATTTTTTAACCTTATAGTAGATTATATATCTGATGTAGCCATGCACTTGTCCATTGAGAGTTTTCAGGCATTTAATATGATTTGGCTATTTAAATTAGGGCTGTTGATTAGAAAATCAACATTCTCAAAATAAAACTTATTTAGTCAGTGGAAATCCAATATAATTAGACTGGTTTAGGGTCATGTCCACCAAATACTGATCATATATATATATATATATATATATATATATATATATATATATATATATATATATAGATACATGGCTTAATTTCAATAAATATATTTTTATTTAATACATACTGTACATATACACTAAATACCTACAACCTTTTTGCCACTATAAACTTTAGTGTGCACAAAGAGAAAAAAGTATTATGGAAATTTATTGCTCAGCAAAATTAAAAATTTGTTGAATTGGTTACAAACCTTTATGATGATTGTAGCCTTTAAAATTGCAGGCACAAGGTTGTATTTCCTGTGTTAGCATATTTCCTATTAAAACAGGAAGTTGAGGCATGACCATTAAATGATCCTTCTCTTTACATCATACCTATGAATCATGATTTGTTACTTACTACTTCTAGTCGAGAGCCGGTGGTGTATTAGAATGAGGGAATTTCTTATTCTATCAAGTATTTTATTGGCTAGAAATTTGCATATGCACATAAAAATCATATTTTTCATCAATCATTTTTTGCTATTAATATTTTGGTCCAGGATATTTATTTATTTTTTGTCAATTTTAAGTACGCTAGCATCAGTGTCATAAACTATTAGATTTTTTTTTAAATAAATATTAAATAAAATAAATTATAAATATTAGATGGAAAACTTACACTTAAAAACAAAAATTTTAAATGTTGCCTTTGAGAATTAAGTTTTACTTGAACTTAAACTAATAAAATAACTTTAAGTTCAAGTACTAAAATTACTAAAACTGTTGACAAATTTGACAAATGACAAAAACAATTTTTTTTAAAAACAACCTAAAATTTAAATATAAAATAAGAGAAAATCCAAATAAAAGCTAATTCAAAATATGAATAAATACAAGGATAGTATATAAAAAAATGCTAAAATAACACTGGCTAACAAATGCACAGCCTTTAAGGTAACAGATTAAGCAATGCTTTTATCGCTTGTTTCAATGCCTAATAGTTCCCCCAACCGTATAACAGTGAAAACACCGAAAGCTGTAAAATTCTGTCAATGGCAGGAAAGAGTTAATAGCTACAAAACTCTAAAATATTAAAGCTGAAAAACCATTTTAAAATATCTACATTAAATCTTTGCTCTCACAGACTTGGGTGTTCGAAGACTAGAGACCATCCTGACCAATCTCTAAATGAGTCTTCTCCACAAACTCCTTTCAAAAGAGTAGCATTTCTCTGCCAAAAGATTCCCAGGCCAAATAATATTTAATTCTTCAACATGTTCCTCTGAACAAATGGTGATACTGATTTATTCATCAATCGCCTCGGACAGCAAGCCACTTTTGGCAAACTTGTCTTCTATTCCATTAAAATTTCAGATTAAATACTATGAATATTAATACAGCTTTAATATTGTTCAGTGATCACAACTCAAAATCACTACAGAAGAGACACTTGGAAGTTAATCATGTTCTATGAATTGTAAGCCTGCTCTTCATCATAAGCAGTGAGTCATAGTGAATCACTATGAAAACCGAGTTAAGAGTCAACAGAGGCACATGGCTAAATTATACATTAAAGACTAAAGCTTTCGCCAGCCTCTGGACGGAAAAAGCACACAGCATGTATGAGGGAAAAGAAAGGATAAAAGAGAGAGTGGGAGAGAGAGAGAGAGAGAGAGAGAGAGAGCACTCTTTCAAGCTCCTGTTAGTTCAGCCGCATCAAATCAAACATACAGTCCTGTTCTTTACTACAGGACTGGATGCAGAATTAATGAGAAGCTTTTCAAAGGGTGTTTGATTTGAACAGTTGATTAGAGCAACCAACATAATCCAAACATAAAAATATAAGAAATGCATACACATTTAAGCACACGTAAAGGACAAATGTAACAAAAAAAAACCAAGGTCTGTGTATGGAGCTGCTGTATTTGTGTCTCATTCCGATTCATTGCAAACAGTGACCAGTGCATTTTGTGTTAAGTTTACCTGAGAGGCTCAAAAAAGGTTTCTGTGTGTCTCCTCCTCTCCTGTCTTCCAGCAGGCTCTCGGCATCACCTTGAATGCCTATCACCATGGCGGTGGACGGAGGCCTAATACATGGAGAACCCACATTTAACAATATGGTTTAAATGGATTTGAATGAACAGATTGAAAAAAAATGCTGAATTAAAGAACTAAACCATTTCAGTCCGCCTACTGACGGTGGTCCAAAAGCAACCCCCAGAATCCCCCAACTCCATACTCTCTCCACGCTTTAACCCCCACAAATGTTTTCAGCAGCTTTTTGCCTTCACGCACAGTGTGAGCTACAGTGTGTGTGTACATGTGTGGGTGGACAGTGTTGGTTTTCCCAGTATGCAAATCTGTGTTCAAAACTCTGACTTTCCCAGAGCACATATTAACACTTCCTCTCAACACACGGGCCATTTCTGAGAAAATACCTGTCCTATTATAGCAACTTCAAATGTTTAACAGGAAAAGGTCTCCGTGGGTCTTTAGCTAAATCTAAATTTAAAAATGCATAAAGGATGGCATAGAAATAGAAATAGGCCCTTTTCACAACCAAACTTCAATTCTTTATCACTTCAATACTGAATTATAACACATTCGCAACGCAGTCAAAAGTAACACTCACGTTTTGAAGCAGGGGTCGCCAGACATCAGCTGTGTGCTAATAATCACCTGCAGCAAAGACAAATGACAAAAAATAAGAAACCGGATGTGTATGACATTTAACATTTTATTTTTGGCCCTTATAGAAACTAACTAAATACATAATGTTTCGATGGTTTCCAGGATGTTGCAAGTCAGTTGCTCAAGCGTGTTTATAAGAGCATTGCAATGCGCTTAAAGAGGTCATATGATGCTGTTTTAAAAGTTCATTATTTTGATAATTGAGTTTAACAGGTTAACATGCATTGATGTTTAAAAAACACATACTGTCCATTTCAGGGGTGTTTAATCAAAGGAGGTAAGGGAGGTACTGCCTCCTCAAAAAAACGGATTTGAAAATAATCCATATTATTCAATGTGCTCAACGGGACCCCGTGAACAAAATTATGGAATTAATGGGAAGACTAATTAAAGCGCAAGTAAACAACTCACCCGCATAGATATCATCGCTTTGTCGCATCAAAATCAAACTTGAAATGGTCTGAAAATTTGATGACTGGGTTTTTTTAGTGAGCAATCAGCTTGGTGAAATTAAAGGTACACTTTCTGTACATTTTCATCCTATGTCTGTGATCATGCAAAATTACTGAAAATCAGTAATTAGCCTATAAAGAAATCCGGAACTTTAGTTCACAAATAAAATATATTGTTTAAATTAATACTGCCGTTAGATATTATTTTGGAATATATGTAAAACTGCTTAAAATCACTCATTTGATGAGATGTATACTTGGTTTTAATAAAAAATACAGAATTGTATTTAGTTTCTTATTTTATGTAATGTAATGTTTATTTAACCAGGAAAATGTGACAACATCAAGTGTAACATGGGACATGAATTTACATTTGATTTATTTAAAAAAAAACTGTGAGGAAAACATTGCCTCCTCATTTTAGCACATCACTGCACACCACTGGCACATTTATTACAGCTCCTCTATTCCCAGTCTTTCTGAAAACACGCTGATTTCTACAAAGCCCCTCCTTTCGAGAAGCTTCGAGTGCTCTGATTGGCCAGCTGATCCAGTGATTGGCCAAACACCTAAAGCATGTGTCGTAAATGTAACGCCTCATGCCATAATCGTGAGCTTCAGCTTCCAAGGCTTCTACAGCAATTTTTGTAAACACAGTTAATTATAATTTTGTCTGTTTTACGGTATCAGTTCAAGCCCGAGTCAGATTCTGAAAATGCGGATGGTTCAAGCCTATCGACCAGACCAACTTTGCAAACACAACTTGAGCAGAATGTTTCACTGTAGAAAGTAGTCTTTGTATATAACCTGCATTGTACTCTCCTAGGTTCGGAAAGCTGTCCTCTGTAAAACAAGCAAACTTTTGGGTTGTACTGCTCAGAAACAGCTTTATAAATAAACCTCAACCTCTAAAAGCAAAAGCGATTTTGCTTTCTCATCCAAACACACAGCGTCTCCATGACATGACGACAACAATTTAATTAACTGAAACCTGTCCTACTTTCTTTGCACATTCCTTTGGGGCAGTAGTATCTGGACTTTGATCAAGGCTTTTTAGGCAGGTCTGAATCAGTGTTCTCTGTTAGACAGAATAAATCCCTTTGTGGGAGACAATGAGCTTTGTAACTTCGCAGAACGTATACATGCACAAAGAAAGACAATACACACTAAAAGAAAAAGAAAATATTAAAAAGCATATGACCCCTTTAAGATAGTATGATTGAAGATATACTCATCTAAGTTGAGGAGATTGTAATACTAATTAGTGACTAATAGCACCACTAAGAACCACTAACTAATTATAACTTAATAGCCACAACAAGTTACATAAATCAAGACTCAAAGCATCAATGGAGTTTAGCTGAGAAGAAAGAGCTTGAGAGGAAGTCTGAGCCTTTCTATACCTTAAGGATGGAGTTGTCTTGTCTAGTGTTTTTGGTGTCATAACCCTCCAGGAGACACCTGCGTGTGGTACTACCCGATCCCGCAAACTCCGCCAGGTTGAGATCAGCAAAACCCAGCTATACAGAGAGATAAAGCAGTACACATTCAGGAAAGAAATTCAGTTTAATATTGCTTTTGCCAGTTGAAAAACTATTAAAAATAAAAGGCAATGGAGCTTTTGAATAAAAAGCTAAATAAAAAGGTGAACGCCTTTATGAACAGAAGTGCTCTGCTCATACACAAATAGAAGCGCATACAAACACAATGTTCCAGGGTGATCTATTTTTAGCTGCTACTTTGCTATCAATATTTTATAATCCTCTCAGAACTGTCTACTTGATGAATTACCAATGCCCTGTGTTGGTGTCCATTCATGAAAGGTAAATTGGTACAATTTTTTGTTTTTAACATGAAGATTTTAGCTATATGAAACATATATGAATTTATAAGGAAATATTTATATTTTAGATTTATTTTCTTCACCATTTAGAATCACATTTTAGCTTTTTTTGTAGTTGATTTAAATAGTCCTGCAGTTTGACTACTATTTTAAGTTTTAAAACTATTCCACATACCTTCTCAACTAACATCATGGTATAAAAAGTAAATGTGTAATAATTACAAAATAATTTGAAAATGCTTAAATCGTTCTAGATGACTTACAGCATGTCAAACATTGCACATCATGTCACTACCCAAACATATTGAATAGTGTTGGTATGTTTAATAAAAAAAGTTTTTTAAATTACCTTTGCATAAGTCTTTCCACCTTTTAGTTCCTGTTACATAAAAAACAAATTAAATCAATCTCAGTATTTGAACTCCAAACTGTTTATTGCAAACCAACAGAGTGTACAAGAGTGTGTTTGTACCTTTCTGACTGAAACTCGACACACACAGGGGTCAAGGACTCCGGTTCCAGCATTTGCGCTCATTTTACAGGGAAAGGATAATCTTTTTCTCCAGCGTACACAGTTTGCCTGGACCGTCTCCCTGTAAATGCAAACACACATCGGGTTGTTAATGCAAGGTGTCATTGTAAAGAACACAGCATTGGCTCAAGGCTTTAAAATAAACACGCGTACTCATCCAAAATAGCGTGAACCCTCTCTCACACCATCTGATCTGCATTTGCAAAATCCAACAGGGGTGGACAGTTCCTGCAGCATTGCTCCTCAGGGATATTTTGAAATTATTTCACAATCATGAGTCACATAATCCAGCCCCAATTTAATAGAATGATTTTAATATTCACTTCAACTCCACTGCATTAAAAGAGTCTGACTCACATTCTGTGATTAATTAGAGCCTGGAGTCAGAAGGCCGTACTGACAACAAGAAGTTGAATTAATTTCCCATCTGAAAATGGACCTCCCTGTGCAGGAGTGTTCCTAATTAGACAGATGTTTGCAGACAGGACAGAAAAGCAAGACCCAGAGGGCTTTTGGAGAGATATGAGTCGATGAAATTAACTTCAGGGAAATTGTGATGCTATTATACACACGTAAGAGAGTGGTGTGAATTTAAGGATGAAGTTGTAGTCAAAGGACAGGGCTGCTAAGTCAAAGATGCAAGGTTGTGCCCTTGTATGCACTCTAGGGGGACGTCCCTGATGAATTTGGTCAAGCAGCATTGCTTGTAAAACCTGGATTTTCACATCTGACTAAAATCTCAGTGGTATTGAGGGAAAGTGTACCATATTACTAAATAAATATTTCATTAAAAGCATATATAGACTACTGTTTGGGGTAAAATAAGTCTCTTATGCTCACCAAGGCTGCATTTATTTGATCATAAATATAGAAAATATTATTACAACTTAAAGCAACTATTCTATTCTAATATTCTTTTAAATTTACTTTATTCCTGTGATGGCAAAGCTGAATCTTCATCATCATTACTCCAGACTTCAGTGTCACATGATCCTTCAGAAATAATTATAATATGATGATATATATATATATATATATTAGAGTTTATTGAGAGAAAACTTAGTTAATAGTGAATGTGTGTACCCTAATATAAAGTGTGACCACTTTTTTTTTTTAGAAAACAAAAAACAATTCCACACCACATACTAAACTTGCATTAACATCCTCATATTCTAAAATTTCATAACGGTCCACAATGACACCTATGGGAAACACAGCAAAAATAACACATAATCGCGCACCTCCCATCCAGCTGGAGAGATTCCCTACCATAAGGCTCAAGCTTAGTTCCGATTGAGTCATTGGGTGAAACCACAGCTGCATGAAACCCTAAACTCTGATTCTCTCACCAAGGCAGTAGAGGCCAATGACATCCCTAAACAAATGTCAATATATGTATCCTCCCAAAAATAAATGATTTTCCTTCTACTAAACATGGGCAGTTTCTAAGGAAATAAACAGTGTGAGAGTTCCTTACTAACAACACAATGACACATGTAGAAATGATTCATAATGGCCGTAATTCTCAAAATATCACACTTTTTATTCACAAAAGATGTGCAGAGGGAAATGATCCTGCTGTTTTAAGAAAAACCTTAAGAGGACTTAGCCAGCACTGAAAACCCTGGACGAAGAGTACGTATACACGACAACGATGTACAGCAAACGGAAATGTTTTCCCAGTTTACGGTTTTTTGGTGTCTGTATGCATGACATCAGTTTTCACAAATTCTCGTTTTTGTAGTTTACGCGGAAACAATGAATCCCGTTTTCAAAAGTTCAGTGTATATTCAGGCCCCCAAAATGCCGTTGTTGTGTAAATGAACAACAGTCAAAATGCATAAAAAGTATCCCATTTTTAGTCATTGTGTAAACGGCCCCTAAGGCTCTACAGATCTTTACTCACTGTAAACAACAACCTGCATTTCACTTTATAAATTGAGCTCTTGACATGCACAAAAAAAACATTGACAAGTTAAAATCAATGCAAATTCAATTTAGCAGGCCATTTTCCTCTGTAGTAAGACATATTTCTGAGCGAAACAGGATACTAGGCTGATATGCCATCAAATTATATTAGGTACATTTAGATTTCATGTTTATTTTAACTGTTATTACGCTCCATTACCAGTCCAAAGTGCTGCTTTGCTGCCTCTTCTCACCAACATAAAAGGTGGCACTGCAAACTTGTAATAAAAGGAGGACATGATAATGTCACGTAATATGACTCCTTTTCTAACCAATATGATTATAGGCAAATTACTGGCAGTGAGACTATAAAAGAAAAACTGCAGACTCATAAATCAGACATACAACCCGGCCAAGGCCAGAGCTCTAATCGATACAGGATGCTCCATATTTGTAATAACTGCACCGCAGGTCAAACTTAGACTTTTCCTTTTCAGCCATCACATAATGGATCATGTTTAGCCTCTGACACTCTGATATAATATAATAACCTTCACTACAAAGCACTAATGATGAATTTAGTAGCATTAGGTGCTAATGAAGAAGGCACAACAACGCCTGCACTTCCTACGTAGAGTGAAGAGAGCCAGGCTCCCGCCATCCATCCTCACCACCTTCTACAGAGGAACTGTGCAATCCTGACCAGCTGTATCACTGTGTGGTTAGGGAATTGCAAAGTATTTGAACGCAAGTTTCTCCAGCGCATAGTGAGGACAGCTGAAAAGATCATATGGGTCTCCCTCCCACCCATCCAAGACATCTTCAGGACATGCTGTGTGCGCAGAGCCTCTGCCATTGTCAAGGACCCCTCACACAGTCTGCGAGGAAAGGAAACGAGGATGCACAAATAAGAAATGAGAAGCACCCAGTCTGTTTGTCCCTCTACCATCAGGCAGGAGGGTCTGTACTCTGCAGCTTTAGCACCCGCACTGCAAGGTTCTGTAATAGCTTTTTCCCCCAAGCTGTCAGAGCCCTGGTTGATGGGTTACTGGTGCCACTCAACATTTCATCCCCATAATTCATCTGCCCCCCAATGACAAAGGACTCAAGAACACACAAATGACTGTGTACTGTCACTTTAAATGGACAATGGGCATTAAAATGCACCACTGTGCACCGACACTTTATTGGCTTCTGCTCTGGTTGAATTGCACTACTTACTGTCTATTGCAATTATTTACTGTGTATTGTTTACTATTGCTACGTATTGCATTGTGTGTCATGTGAATGGTTGAGGGCTGTGTTGCACTGTCTATTGTAAGATGTTGTGATCTGTTGTTGTTTATTCTATCATTGGTTATGCACCTCGGTCTGTACGAAACGAAATTTCGTTCAGCTGTATACATGTACGGAAGAATGACGATAAAGCTTGACTTGACTAATGCCATGCATTAATAGCACAAATGAAAACAAGTCTTCCTGGAAATACTTTATGGTACAATACTTTTTTCCCATTGGTCCATTAGACACAATTATGCATGTGCTAGAGTCATTAGCATCACTCCTCTCATGGAAAAAACAAGCAATTAATCTCATTGATAGGCTTGATTATGCCAAATTGTGCAACAGAAGGCCTAATGTAATACAGAACCATAACCATGACAAGCCACCGGTCTGATTTCCGTATTTAGAATATATGCCGTTGCCATGGCAAAGTCCGTTGAACGAATGAGAGCAGGAGTGCGTTGGCTCTGTGTGCTTCTTCCTTGGATTCTCCCAAAGGATGTCTGTAATGAAACAGGAGTTCTTCAAAAGGATCATCATGTGCAGATGGAGGCACACTCAAGCCTAGAAGGAGAAAAAACTCACGAACCTCAAGACACTCCCCGCAAACTGCAGTTGAAAAGAGAAGCACTGGTGCAGCCCAGAAGCCCAGAGAAGCTGCTGCAGTGTTATTCTACAACTCTCTTTCTGTATGGATGAATAAGCTATTTACTTGTGTATGGTGGGAGAGATGCTTTGAGGAAAATTTGTCATGGTGAGGTTTGACAGCCCACTGTCACTGCCTGACACGTTAATATTTAACTGTGGGAAGCCTTTGTATTGCGGAGCTCCAAAAGCGAGTGAATGACAAACGTTGCAGCAGAACACAGACAAACTGAGAGGGAAAAGACAGCTGATGTTGTACAAATAGTTTTTTAAGAGATAAATTAATTTGATCCATTTTACTGATTAATTGGATATTGCACATCTTGATCAGTGCACAAGTCTATATAATAAATCTAACACATTCTGTGCGAAAATAGTTTCAAATATGAAACTTAACATAATATAAATATTAACTAAATAAATAAATAATTTTAAAAACTACCAAACCACAAACCCGACCAATCAACAATAAAATTACCTGTCAAATACTTTTTATTATTAATTGTATTATTATTAATTAGTTATTGCAGTCCTCTTTTCCTCTCTGCTGGATGCTAATGTAGTACTATTCAATGTCACCGAGACATTTTAAAAAAATCTGTCTGTTTTAGACTGAAACATGTCATAAAGAAGTAACAGGGACAGAAACATGAGTGACACAATATTCCTAAAGCTCAAACAGTAGAACATGGTGCTAGCAACACCAAGATCATGGGTTTGATTATCAGGGAACGAGTGAACTGATCAAATGTATACCTTAAATGTACAATTTTCAAGCACAGTAGGCACAGCAAAAGAGGTTTAAACCTCTTTTGGGCTTCTCCACACCAGTGAAGGTGAACTCAAAGAACAATACATGTTTCACATTGTCCACAGCCCAGAACAAATTAATCCAACATCTGGCATTGGTAAGAGTGACCAAAGGTTTTGCTATAGCAGCCAGACCATGAATATTGACACTGTGGATGTGGAGCTCCCGACAAACAGTTTTGGTGAACAGGAGAGTCGAGGAGCTCATCTAGTTCTGCAGTGAGTTGGGTTTATATTTTTTTTGGATACAATCCGGGTTAGTGCCTGGGCATCCCTTTCAGACAGCTTCCTATTGTGTCGACAGTTATCCCTGTTGGATGTAGTTTGTCACGTAGTGGTATGCTGACATTACTCAGGATGCCATGGCTCTCGATACACCACAAAGACTTGCTGTCCTGGTCACAGATGAGCCAGTAAGACGAGCACCAACAATTTGTCCTCTTTTGAAACCTCCAACACTATATGGCCAGTGTTTCAGTTTCATTGTCCAACCCCTGTATAACCCTTGGATAAAATAATATTTATGCCAAATGCATGAATAAATTAAACATAACACTGGAGGATCCAGCACTTGACTGTCACATTTACAAGACATTCATCGTGCAGAAATAATCTGTAACACTGAACAGTTCTCTTTGCTGCTTTACATTTAAACCTGTGATGCATTAACATACTGTATGGAGGTCAACCTGTGTGCAGGTCTGGGAACAGAGCAGCTCGTTCACGCATCAAACACACACACAAACACACACACACACATAGTTTTAAAGCATGGCCTGAAGTGACTCAGCTCAAGAACTGCTTAAAGAAATAAAGCACAAACAGCATACAGGATGTGGTTAATTGATAAAAATTAAAATTTAAAAACAGCAAGTAAACTCAGACCAAATTTTGTTGGTTCTCCTGAGAAAAATTCATTTTGCCAGTGGGTTAAAGTTACTTTTTAGCTTAGGTAGTATTATTTTTCAACTGTCAATGTCAGTGACATCTTCATATTCACATTGATCAAATTCAAGAGCAGTCCACTTTCTCATGATTATTTTTATCCATGCCCTCTGCCATACTATAATTACTAATATTTAGATTTTGATGTCAGCTTCCTAGAACACCAGGCCACTTCCTCTTGAGTAAAACTTAAGTCCTGTAGCCTAGGTCATGCATGCATGGTGTAATTATTCATAAGCTATGACGGTTTAAACTTCATTTGTATAAAAATACGATTTACATGCTGACATTTGAGTAGTTTGGACAAGGGTTTTGACATCTAAACTTTAGGTTTTTGACAAGCTAAAGTTGGCTAAAAATCTACATTAAATTAATTTAATTTCGAGTAAATTCCACATAATATGGACATTATATGTAAAATAATCCTACATTACTAATCTAACATGACAATATGAAGTCACCATTAAACTTGCTTTGAAATGATCAGACCTAAAAAATTACAAAAGTGTTGACTTCAGTCTTACAAAAAGTAACTTGTACATGATATCTTACACACGAACGTAAACAACTTACAATCTTTAGACCCTTCGTCCCCCAGCTCTGAATATATACGTACTATATGTGCACTAATTTCTAATTCTCAACATGAATGTAAGGTTATAGCCTATGTGTTTTGGTTAGCAGCTATGCTTTATTAGAAAGCAATAAATGAATGTAGCCCAATATCCCCTATTCCCGTAATAATACCCATCTTCATTCCTCCACATTTAACAGCGTCCTTACCGCGATGATTCCTCCGAGAATCCGCCGTCGAGCAGGCGGACTTTACAGAACAGAACTCCGTTCACGAACGGAACCGAAGACAGCTCGTCAAGCTCAAAATCCACTCTGAACTTAAACTTCTTTTTCTTCATCATCTTGACGTCGATTGCTACCAGTCCTGTTGCGCTCGATAGTACCTTTGGTCATAGGCGGTGGAGGGGCATCACTTTTATTTGCACATCTTTGCTTAACCTCTGTTGTTGAAGCTGATAGCCGTTAGCAGCCAACGTTACTAGAAGCTCTCTTTGCTGATGATGTAACGTTAAGAAAGCGAAGCTAACGATAATATTATAGTCTTAACGAATTATTCTGTCTTCTACTACATCGTTACAGTTAACGGATATGCTCGTCATTGGATATGCAGCCTGTGGATGATGGACTGTTTCGCTCGGTAGAGGCTTGTGTTGTGCTGCTGTATTGTCGTGTAGTAACAGTGGGAAACACAGGCGACGCTTCTTAAAGGGCAAGTCAACTCATAAGGCTAGAGTGAAGCAGGGGCAGGGGGACAAAGAACAAATCATAGTTCAACCAGGTCACATCTAAAAAAAAAAATAGTGTTTTTTTTTATTGTATAAAATATTGATAGAACAACACAAACGGATAAATTGAGAAATAAGTGCCCCTATTATGGATTTTTGAAAATTACCGTTCATGTATTGTGTGTATAGCTCTAATGCCTGCCTCACACTACAAGAGTTTAAAGGCCGATTAATGCCCGATTTCCCCCTCCCGAGAATCGCAGAAAATATCTTGTCGAGGACCTCGATCGGTTCCTATGTTCGGTGCAGATTATCTGGTAATGTGAGGCGTTTACAGATCGAAACTGCCCCGATCTGCTCTCACACAAATCGAGCTCACCCCGATCATATCAAACATGTTTGATGCAAGATTGTGATTAGGTCAGTACTGACACAATAGCCAAAAAACAAGTAGGGCTGTCGTGGTGAAGGAATTTCCATTGAGGTCATTTGAGTGACTCAACAGCGTGATATGCGGTATTATCTTTATTTATTTATTTGTTCATTGCTAAATAAATAGGTGTTACGCTGTTGCCAGTAGGCAAGAAGACTACTACATGTTCAGTAATGAAACCGAAACTAAAAAAAGTGGAGTAAACAGAAGACACAATGTCAAAATAAGGGTCCATATAATATAATAACAGAACACAAACCTGACAATAAGCTTGTTAGATCATTTTCATATAACAGTTAGTCTGATATTCCACCAGTATCGTCATTGCTCGTCAATGGGTGTTATACAGTCACTCAGTCCAGTTACATTGTTACAACACTAGGTGGCGGCAAAGGACTGCCTTTGAGTGAGTCATTAAACTGGAGTAGCATCTGCCTGCAAAAACGGAGGCTGCATTTTCAGGACCCCACTTCTAGGACCGCATTTCTAGGACCCTAGGTTTTAGTGACAACGCCACCTACCGAATTAGAGGACCAGCGAAGATGGATGACATTCAGATTGTGAGTATCAAATGCGAATCAATTTTTATTTGTTTAACTTTAAAAACAATTGTGATGCATTTCATTGGAAAGTTAACTTGCCAACGTGCTGGTGATTTGCTAAGCAGTCTTGAATGCATACCCATCATATATTAGCCTCTAATGCTGGAAAATGAATTGTTCGTACGTTCATTTAACGTAACTGTTGCATGATAAGCCTGTGTTGACTTATTTACAGCACAATAAACTTGTTGAGTTTGTAATTGGAAATTTGAATGTCTTTTAAGGATCTTTTAAGGACTGTAGGATAAGCAACACTCGCCCTGGATGGGCCTGTCAGAACCAAGCGTGCCGCACAAGCCCTGAAAAGTGAAGCCAAAGCGTCTCGATCGCCCCCGGTGGCGATATTTTTTTTCACAGGATGGTAGGGGAAGACTCATGAATATTCATTAGGGAACTCATGCCTGATTGGTCTTAACCCCAGTGACTGGTAGGTTTAGGGGCGGGGTTAGGGGTAGGTCATCAGACCCCCAGTGACGGGTAGGTTTAGGGGCGGGGTTAGGGGGTAGGTCATCAGACCAATCAGACATGAGTTCCCTAATGAATATTCATGAGTCTTCCCCTACCATCCTGTGAAAAAAAATATCGCCCCCCGGTGACCGGTCCTAGTATAGGTCATAAACCACGCCTCCCCATGTTATTCAACGGGACGTGAGACCAACTAAACAATTAAATTACACTTCACATATCTTTTTTCCAAAGATAGTTTCTGTCATTTACTGTAGTTTTTATCACGCTGATGTAATTTCAATTGTTGGTTTTAAAAATAAGTTTGTTTTTAGATAGTTATTTGATGCTATAAAAACGGCGCGGTGGCGTCATGATTGACAGCTGTGATTGACAGGTTCTCTGAGCAAAGTAATCAATGAAGCAACAACGGACTTTTATTCGGGATCTTTGGAGGACTGAGGAGATTGGAGCTTTAAATTTAATATCTAAATTTCTATAATTAATTATTTCACACTGACATAATGGGTTGTTTTGCAGCAGAGGCGTGTGGTTGTGATTGATTCAGCGAGTGTGAGGGCGGGATGTTGATTTCGCGGCTTTACTTCCTGCTCACTACTGCGCATGTCTGGTCCCGAAATCGCAACTGCGCAGACTCAAGTCCCAAGATGTCAGCGCCATATCGGGACAATGGCGGCTTCACTTCTCGCCAATGGAAGAGAGCGAAGGGGCGTCGTCCATCTTTTTTTTACAGTCTATGATCAGAACCCAGGAACTCAGTCAACCACAGTTGTTTCCTTTGATGTCAATAGTACAATCTGTGTGGAATATTACTTGCAATAAGAGTGAAATACAATAGCTACATGATTAGCCATATTAGCATCCGAATAGGCCATTTAACAGCTTAAGAGGTTGTCCACCATCGCTTTCCATATCTTCTGGAAGGAGTTTTCTGACAGCTCCGGACTGAACCAATTTCTGGATTTCTGAGGAATAAGCTTCAGCTTGTTGTGGGTCTCTGGCGAATTTCCCAGGCCTGATAGCGCTCCGGCGCCACGCCGGATTTCCGGCGTACAGACGTGTCTGCGAAAAAAGAAAAAAAAAGCAACAGCAAAAGAAGCGGAGTTCGACCAATCATAGCGCTGGGTTCATTCCCCAAATAGCAAGCGGGTATGATTGACAGATGCGTAAGGCCTATCATTAAAAAGAGACAGCAATAAAGAATCCCGCTCGATCCCGCTTCCACTCCCGCGGCCGCCTCTGACTGAGTTCATGAGCGAGGACAGTAGGCTACAGTAGTCACGGTACTTCTGACTCCTGAAGGTAAACGGGCTGGGGTGGATGTGGAAAGTTGAAGTATTGTATTGAGTTAACTTAATCTGGATTCTATTATCACACGGAGTGGTCGCAATCGCAAGGATTATCTTAAAATACTCCGTCATTCATGTCACTCAGATAAGATGAAAAATCATACAGCCATGCAAATTATAAAAAGCTTAAGTATTGATGAACAATAAATCTAAATAAAATTAAAATCGCTATGGCTTACTGAGTATGAAAGTACTGTGATTTGTGGATTAATTTACTGATAACAGTCTGCAAACAGGCGTTTATTTATTCATTCTCAGTGTTGAGAAACGTAGCCTGCATGTGTTACGTTATTGTGTTATAATAAAGTACCTAATTATGTTACATAATAATTTTGTATGAAAACTAGCGCGTTACTTGTGGATAAGAAACCGTTGTATCAGTGCTGCGCGAGCTCTCTCTCTCACAAACACAGACCGCGCGCACAGAGAGAGATGATAATTGTAAAATGAAAATTGACGAACTGTTTTGTTCTTGGTTGTGGGTTTTTTCCTGTCAAAATCCCAGAAAGCATTTTTTATTATCCATCCCGTGTTTTTAAAATTCGTTAAATGACGGACGTTTTACTATTAACACAGCCCAATGTCAGATTCTTCTAACATATAGGCTACTTGATATTCTTTTTAGAATAAGTGATTCGTTTTGCTATTATTGGTCCTGTGACAGGACTCCTGTCATTCATTGTCAACTATTTTCTATAATTATGTTTGTATTGGCTAACGTTTATTCAGCTAATGCGTCCTGTTTAAAATGTGCAATGTTCAAATGCAAAGACAGCACGGCTCAAATAAAAGCCCTTTTTTCTTTTCTTTTTTGTCAAGTAGGCATCATATTTGGATATTGGAATAACAAATTAAGTAGAACTATCTTAAATGTACAAATGTTTTTTTACTGTTTTCTAGGGGTTTCTTAATTTTAGACTAGTTGACCAGCACACATTATTTTGCAATGCAATATTAATCATGAAAAAAATACATTGCAGTGCAGTGCAAGTAAAATTTAGGATTTGGGTCGAATTCAAAACACTTTAGAAGTCAAGAATTATGAAGATAGGCATGTGTTTGTGTGTCTCTTGCATTCTCAAAAAATAATGACAAAAATATATGACAACAATATAAGAAGTCTAGAAGAACAATCGCTCATCACTTTGTGTCAGAAATTAGCGGAGGATAAACTCGCCCTTACGCATCAAGTTCAGGCTCAGGATTTTTTTCTACTATCACCCCTGATTTCCTCTCAGTACTTCGTAGGCGTGGCATGACATCTTCCATAGTGGCATGAAGATAGGGCATGTCACACTTGCGTAACAAGGGTGTTGCATAGCGACGTATTCCATCCACCTCTACACGAACTGTCTTGGTTTCCAGTAACTCAATGGCCTTTTGGTCCTGCTTGGATCTTGTGTACTCTCTTTCATTCTGAAATGGCAAAACATCCACTTGACACAGCCTTTCAACATGCTTGAATAGTTCTGTGTTGCTGAGAGGAATGGATATGTGGAGGCACTGTTTTGGCTCAAGTCTCTGCTCCAACAAGCTGGTAGGGCCCTGGAGTGTCCATCCTAGTTTGGTTCTTATCGCAGCTGGACCCCCAGGTGGACCAAGTCTTACTGGCTCAATTGGTGAGATTATGTGAGTTTGATCTGAACCAACAAGGACAAGAAGTTTTGCCCTTTCAAAATACTGCAGTGGTAATCCAACCAAGTGTTTGTATTGCTTCTGCAGCTTAGGAATTGGGTAAGAGTGATCAACGAGATGAAGCTGTGGGGCAGTAAAGGCTCTGGATATGAGATATCGGTTCTTTGGATTGGAGTATGGAGAAATGGAGAATGAGACTGAAGCTCCATCAAGGGTTTGCGAATCATGACGGATTGTTCTCAGAGATAAGCTTTCATGTGTCCCTCTTAAGCCAAGCTTCTGTGCTGCCTCTGGCAGGAGCATTGTACGCTCAGAGCCATCATCAAGGATTGCAAATGTGTCCAGTGTGCAATTGCCATGGTGTAAGAGCACTCTGACAACTTTGAGTAAAACCTTATTACTGCTGACTGGTTTGTTCAGGTACAACGTTTGGGTCGCTGAGCTGACTAGACAAGCCTCTGTTTTGGATAACTTTATGTCAGGCCTCTCATTTACCTCATGGAGGATTCGTAGATGCTTTCTCTGACAAAGCGGACATGGTTTCTTTAGACCACAGTGGATAGCCTGATGAGCAAGGCCACAACGCCAGCATCTCCTATTGGCGCGAATCCACTCTGAGAGCTGATCTTTGGTGAGGGTTGGAATTTTGGGGCATTGACTGAATGCATGATCAGAGTTCTGACAGTAATCACAATATACTGAGGGCCTACTCTTAGCTTTCTCATCAACCTTGGCAGAAGAATTTGTAGCGTTTGTTACCTCAGCACTGTTCCCAGACCCAGGCAGTACAGTGGCAGTAGTTCGGCGTGACCATGGAGCTACCCGAGACTCTCGTTTGGGCCGGCTTTCTCCTCTTGCTGACTGATCATCATAGCTTTGGCACCCAGATTCATATTTCAGCCAGTCGGCCAGATCCATCAATGAGTATGTCACCCCAGGCCAATGTAACATGTGGCAGTGAAAATCAGCCTGTCTTTCCGGTGGCAGCTTACTGAGGAGGCGTGCAACATGCGACCCACACAGCAACTCAATGCTACCTGCCTGGGCCAATGACTTCAGCAGACCAACTAGAGACTGCACTTGAAGGGAGAACTTTTCAAAGGCTGATGGTGTCTTTGCGGCTTATATCAGGAGAATCAAGAATAGTAGCAATCCTTTTTAATGCTACCTTGTGGGGCTGACTGAACCGTTCATTGAGGGCCATCATGGTGTCTCTGTAAGGTGTATTGGAGTGCAAGAAGGAGTCTGCTATTAGACAAGCATCGTCCAATTTCAGATGGTCAACCAGGACCTGATATTTGAACATTTCAGTACTGTCAGGTGGCAAGAGGTTGTCTAAGGCCATTTTTAATCGAGCGAACTCACTTGGATCTTTGTTGCGGAAAAATGGAATGGTGGGGCATGGTCCTTTGTAATATTTCTCAGTCAGATCCATAGATGCCCTGGGAGGTGCCATATTATAGGATGCCATTCTGTGATGTCCAGAATTTGGACGTGTGGATGATTCCCATGGGTGGTCATAAACATACTGAGGACTTATCGTTTGGGCAGGGTATGGATCATACCTCAGCTGCTCATCATACTGACTTGGATGGCAGAAATCCATAGTCTTCTCCACTGAAGTGAGTCGGGGACTGAAAGTTGGTGTGGCCCTTGTACTGCTGTAAAGCCTTTGCTTGTCATGCTTATTCATAATTACTGGCTCTTCGTATGCGATAGGTGGAGGAGGCTCTGGCCAGTCTTCATCACTCACATGCTCTGCATGGTGGAATTTAACTGATGGACTATTAGACTGGATCTTACGAGTAGATAAAGGCCTTTGGAGACTACAGGCTCTGTCTAAAAGCTGAATCAACTCGTCTTTGGCTGTCTCGATTCGTTTAAGGTCAGCTTTAATGGCCTGCTATGTTTCAAGGAGTCTGGCATTCTCCTCTGAGATCCTTTGGAACTTTATAGAGATAGCATCTGACCGATCGCTCTGGTATCCATCACCAAGGGGAAGGGACTCTGCATTGGATTCAAACTGTAGTCGATTCGGATATTGTGGTGATGACTGGCGGAAAGAGTTGGAAATGCGCTGCTGTAGAGGGTTTGGTAGGTCATGATGCTCATCCCTGACAGTCAGCCTTGAAGGTGAATAAAAGGCAGGTGAACTGTGTGCTCTTTGAGGTTTTGCTGCAGATACTCTATTGCATAATGAAGAGTAATCGTCATCAGAAGACTCCACTGCTGCTTCTCTCGTACTGATTGGTGAAGCTGATTTATGAAGATTTGGTAAATCCACCTCATAATCTTGTAAATAGGCTGGACGGCGCTTTGGGCGAACCCAAGGGTTTACTGGTGCAGAATTGGCTGACATCTTAATCCAGGGAGTGTAATCCGGCTCGAAGGACCATTTGTTGAGTTTGGAATTGGAAATCTGAATGTTATCATTTAAGGACTGTAGGATAAGCAACACTCGCCCTGGATGGGCCTATCAGAACCCAGGAACTCAGTCAACCACAGTTGTTTCCTTTGATGTCTTTACTGGAGTATATGTTTATGTGTGGTCTGTACAAAGATAAATAACAATTACAATAAGTAAATAATACAGATTTCAGATCCAATTATTTAACAATCCAATATAGTAAACAATAGTACAATCCGTGTGGAATATTACTTGCAATAAGAGTGAAATACAATAGCTCCATGATTAGCCATATTAGCATCCGAATAGGCCATTTAACTATATGTAACCAAATCAAGTAGGCTATCGATATCTACTCCCTTCCTATAGAGGGATTTGGGGAGTTCTCAAAGCTGGGGTGGATGTAAGTAGGTCAAGTAGGCTATTGATATCTACTCCCTTCCTATAGAGGGAGTTTGTTGCAGGCTAACTTCCCTGCATAGTTTCCACGCAGGTGTGATGGGGGTGTTTGGAACTAGGAAGTAGATAAAAGCAGCGCACCGCGTTGATGAGTTGTTTGTGGACTGGTTGAGTGTGAACAGTGAGCACAGCACAACATCATCAGACGACGCCCGCGACGGATGACGGTTTGGAGGGCGATTTAAATTACTTTGTGACACATTAATCCTATAAGGTGACAAGTATTTGATATCTCAATTGGCATCTCCTGTGAGAGCTTGGTTCGTGAGCTGAAGCAGCAGACAGGCCTCCCCGACGAGGGATGGGCTATGCCCATGGAAGCATGCACTGGTGGTTCCAATATTGAAACCAGGGAAAGACGCTTCAAAGGCAGGATCATACAGGCCTATTGCACTGACATCAGTCCTCTTTAAAATAATGGAAAGGATAGTCACAGACAGATTGGTTTATAAGTTAGAGAAGGAGGGATGGTTTACACCAGTACAAAGTGGATTCCGTAGAGGGAGAAGTACTATGGATGCTGTTACGTCCATTGATAGTGATATAAAGAAAGCAATGGTGAATAAAGAATTATTAATGGTGCTGTTTGTTGATATTGAAAAGGCTTATGACATGCTGGAGTCTGGAGTCAGAGGGAGAATGATTAACTGGATACAAGACTTCTTGAAGGACAGGAGCATTCAAGTTAGGGTTGCAAATGCTTTTTCAGCTGGTACAGGAATTGATAATGGAACTCCACAGGGTAGTGTGATAAGCCCAGTCCTTTTTAACATTATGATAAATTATATATTTGAAGAAATTGGAAATAGTTTTGGAAAATCTCTTTTTGCAGATGAAGGGGCCATTTGGAAAAGGGGCAGGAATGTCAAACAAATAATTGAGCAACTGCAGGGAGCTCTGAAAAAAGTAACTAGCTGGGGTGAAAAGTGGGGGTGTAGGATATCAGTGGAGAAGTCAAAGTATATAATATTTGGTAATAAGAAAACTGAATGTGGTGGTTTATTTTTGTATGAACAAGCAATTGAGAGGGTTAAAGAGTTAAAATTTTTGGGTGTACATTTGGATGAGAAGCTAACATGGAAAAAGCAGATAGATAATGTAGTAAATAAGTGTGAAAAAGTAATAAATGTAATACGTTCTCTCTCGGGTAGCACATGGGGTGCAGGCAGAGATACTCAACTAATGATCTACAGGGCAATGATAAGATCTAGACTGGATTATGGTTGTGTGTGTTATGGGACAGCCGCTGATACACATTTAAAAAGGCTGGAAGTAATACAAGCGAAGGTGCTGAGACTATGTTGTGGGGCCCTTCGTACAACTCCAGTCCCAGCTTTGCTGGAAGAGATGGGGGAAATGCCATTATTAATTTGACGGGAGAAATTGGCAATGCAGTATATTGTTAAATTATGGGCACATAAAGGAGAACACCCTACAAAAACAGTTCTAATTAATGCGTGGGAGTGGGGATCAGGAAAAAAAGAGGAAGGAATGTTTTATGTTTAACATCAGTAAAAAAATTGAGGAGTTGGGACTGAAGGAGGTAGGGGTGGCCCCGCAAGTGTACTGGTCAGTTGTACCACCGTGGTTGATGTCCACACCAGAAATAGATCTCAGTATAATGGAAAACATCAAACATCATGGAGGCACAGAATATCCCGATATGGTAAAGCAAAGACTAGAAAATCAGTGGGGAACTTATCTTCAGATTTATACAGATAGATCCCAAGATCCACAAACTGGGAAGTCGGGTTTTGCTTTTTATATCCCACAATATGAATATGTAAAGCTTAAGCGATTGTCTGAGGGGGTATCGGTGTATACAACAGAAATTCTAGCTATTATATGGGCACTAAAGTGGGTAGAGGAAGTTCAACCAAGGAGAGCAGTATTATGCTCAGATTCGGCTTCAGTGTTAAAAACTCTGAGAGGAAGTAATTTGGGAGCTCGGCCAAATCTGTTTATGGAGCTGATGGTTCTGTTGTATAGAATTGAACAGGCTGGAGGGTCAGTGGGATTTCTCTGGGTGCCTGCACATGTTGGGGTAGAAGGGAATGAGGTGGCAGATAAGGCTGCAAGAATGACTTTAAAAAGAGACCTTGATTTAGCAGTTTGTATTGGGGTTGCTGAATGTAGATCTGTCATTAAAGGAAATACTATGGTAGTATGGCAGAGGCAGTGGGAAAAGGAAACAAAGGGCCGTCATTACTATGCAATACAAAACAAAGTAAAGACAGAGCAATGTTATTTGGGTAAATCTAGAAGACAATCTGTAATTATGACAAGACTAAGGCTGGGACACTGTGGACTTGCATGGGATCTAGTGAAGATGGGCAAACATGAGGATGGACTCTGTAGAACCTGCAATCAACAACAGACTGATAATCATGTGTTTATGGTATGTCAACAGTATAAAGGGCAAAGAGAACAACTTTATTCTGTGGTATCAGGAGATGGAATACAGGCAGTGACACTGAGAGATATTTTGAATCCTCATGAGAACCAATCGAGGATAGTGGAAGCAGTCATGGATTTTATATCTGCAACAGGATTAGCCCTCTGAGAATGATGGAGTCATAAAATGATAACCGAGATTGAACTGTGGTAAGGCATCTAGTCTGCCGGAAAGCTAGAAGAAGAAGAAGAAGAAGAAGAAGAAGAAGATGAGTTGTTTGTTTGGTTGGCCTAGTCAGCGCGCATCAAGTGCGGCATTTAAAAGTGGGACGAGAGAAATTTATTTATCCGGCGGGCTCATTGCCCTTTGTTCTCAGCTGAGACGCAGGGACGCGGTGAGCGGAAGCAACGAGAGCTTTTCATTTGCACTGGCGACATATTCCTGTCCGTCGTGGTATTAAACAGGAACGTCTCGTTGGTCACAAATGGAAACCTAGTAGCCGAGAAGCGGAGGTGTGTAATTGCCGCTTTCTCCCCCTTTGTGTAATTTTAAGAATTATATGGTACCTCCAAGGTTTATTGTACATGCTTTTTATTTGTTTTGTTTGTTCTTTCTTTCTTTTGAAGGGATGGTTGTTGGTCTGTTTGTTTTGTCTGGCAAATTTATTGTAAACGGTTGGCTATTATAACACTGTGCAGCACTTGCCCAGAGCTAGCTTTTAGTGTAGAGTTGGTGTGGTTTCATATGCACTATCCAGTTCAGAGCTTGCTGTGTACAGAGTTGATTCTATTTGTGGTGCTATGCTAACTGAGATTGAGGTGTTCGTTGCACTACGTTTCTGTGTGATAGCGGGGCATTACTGTGGGCCATTTCTGTACCGCTGGAACAAGTCTTAAAGGGGCGACACTCGCAAAGGCGTTTGTACAAAACTGTAGCATGTTCGTTCTGAAAGCTTGTTAATTACTCATTGTTTTTCCATTTTCTCTCTCTCATTTATTTTTTTCTCAGTTCAAATGGGCTTCATTGACATGAGTGTTTCTAGAACCTTTGTTCCCACAACATCGAAATAATTTTCAGTAGGGGTTCAATCTTCAGCTGGCTGGCAGGAGCCGCCACTGGCATGTCACATGACCTGTCAGTGTCTGGCTGGCAGGTGCCAGTCTGATTCTAGCATGTCACGTGACCTGTCAGTGGCTGGCTGGCAGCTGCCAGTCTGAATCTAGCATGTCACGTGACCTGTCAGTGGCTGGCTGCCAGCTGCCAGTCTGATTCTAGCATGTCACGTGACCTGTCAGTGGCTGGCTAGTTGCCTTGCAGTCTGCTTTTGGCAAGTTTCAGAAACCATTGATTTTTGACAGTTTTTGTGCTTTGTGTTCCTCCCTTTCTAGCTCATTTATTAAGCATCTGTTGATAAGATTATGTTCTTTAGTATGATTGATGTTTTGGGGACTGTTATCCCAGTATAACCAGTCAAATGGCCGTGATCAGACTAGCATCTTACAGAGCTTGCTGGACAATCATCCAGTCAGCCGCCGATGATACTGCGAGTATAACGCATTGCCTAACACTCTCGCTACAAGGAAATAAATTGTTTTCTTATTATGAATATAATGTCATGCCTTTATTCTTGTGTATGATTGATGTTTTCGGGACTGTTATCCCAATATAACCAGTCAAATGGCCGTGATCAGACTGGCAGCTTACAGACGCTTGCTAGGACGCTCATCCAGTCAGGCGCGGCTGATACTGTGAGTATAACGCGTTGCCTGACACTCTCGCTGCAAGGAAATAAATTGTTTTCTTATTATGAATATAATGTCATGCCTTTATTCTTGTGTATGATTGATGTTTTGGGGACTGTTATCCCTATTAAACCAGTCAAATGTGCCATGATCAGACTGGCAGCTTGCTTTGCTCGAGTCGCTCGAGGCTCATGAGTCAGCCGCGGCTGATCAGCGAGTCTAACGCGTTGCCTGACACTCTCGCTGCACGTAAATTAATTGTTTACTTATTAAGCATATAATGTCATGTATCTATTCTTTAGTATAATTGATGTTTTGGGGACTGTTATCCCTATTAAACCAGTCAAATGTGCCATGATCCGACTGGCAGCTACTGACGATTTGCTCGAGTCGCTCGAGGCTCATGAGTCAGCCGCGGCTGATCAGCGAGTGTAACGCGTTGCCTGACACTCTCGCTGCACGTAAATTAATTGTTTTCATATTAAGCATATAATGTCATGCATCTATTCTTTAGTATAATTGATGTTTTGGGGACTGTTATCCCTATTAAACCAGTCAAATGTGCCATGATCCGACTGGCAGCTACTGACGCTTTGCTCGAGTCGCTCGAGGCTCATGAGTCAGCCGCGGCTGATCAGCGAGTGTAACGCGTTGCCTAACACTCTCGCTGCACGTAAATTAATTGTTTTCTTATTAAGCATATAATGTCATGCATCTATTCTTTAGTATAATTGATGTTTTGGGGACTGTTATCCCTATTAAACCAGTCAAATGTGCCATGATCAGACTGGCAGCTACTGACGCTTTGCTCGAGTCGCTCGAGGCTCATGAGTCAGCCGCGGCTGATCAGCGAGTATAACGCGTTGCCTGACACTTGCTGCAATGAAATAATTTGTTTTCTTATTATGAATATAATCTCATGCATTTATCATTTTGTATGATTGGTGTTTTGGGAACTGTTACCCCTGTTAAACCAGTCAAATGTGCCATGATCAGACCGGCAGCTTACTGACACTTTGTTGGACGCATGGAGTCAGCCGCGGCTTAATTGGGATAACAGTCCCCAAAACATAAATTCTACTTATAGATGCATGAGATTATTCTTAGTAAGAAAACAATTAATTTTTCCGTGCAGCGAGAATGTCAGGCAACGCGTTATACCAACGCGTTCTCATCCCAATGCGTCATATACGACGCTTTTGCCAAAGCGTACATATCCTACGCACATGGCACCCTTTAGCGTAAATATAACACGCACAGAGTATGGGTAGGTTTAGGTCTGGGGTAGGTTAGGGTTAGACCACTAGGAGGCGCCTTCTGCCCCATATATATCTGCGTCTCATATTTACGCTAAAGGGTGCCATATGCATAGGATATGTACGCTTTGGCAAAAGCGTCGTATATGACGCCTTGGGATGGTTATACTCGCTGATCAGCCGCGGCTGACTCATGAGCCTCGAGCGACTCAGGCAAGTAGCTGCCAGTCTGATCATGGCACATTTGACTGGTTTAATAGGGATAACAGTCCCCAAAACATCAATTATACTAAAGAATAGATGCATTACATTATATGCTTAATAAGAAAACAATTAATTTCCGTGCAGCGAGAGTGTCAGGCAACGCGTTATAGCCTACTCGCTGATCAGCCGCAGCTGACTCGTGAGCGTCGAGCAAAGCGTCAGCAAGCTGCCAGTCTGATCATGGCCATTTGACTGGTTTAATTGGGATAACAGTCCACAAAACATCAATCATACTAAAGAACATAATCATATCAACAGTTGTATAATAAATGAGCTAGAAAGGGAGGAACACAAAACACAAAAACTGCTAACAACCGATGGATTTGAAACTTGGCAAATTCTTTGAACAGTAGTGCAATAATTGTATTATGAACATTAATTGGTATGAAGATTGATATCATTATTTTTATCATTATCATTACTCTGTGGTAACTAAGATCTTTTAAATATGAAATTTAAAATTAGAGAGTAGAACATGTTCAACTAAATGTTCCTTATTTAATTCACTTCTCTTTCTCTCTCTTAGGAGTAGGTGATGATGTTGTCGTGCTTGTCCATCCATTGAAGTTCTGTCTATGTGGTTCACATCATGATCAAATTTGTTTTTGTGTGTGTTCAAGTTCAGTTGTTATATATTAATTTGTAAAATATTTTGTGTTCAATTTCAGTTGTTATATATTATTTTGTGTGTTCTTCAAGTTCAGGTGTTATATATTATTTTGTAAAATACACAATCTCGAATCTACCCCCAGAGTCATCCTTGTCTTCCCTCTGTACTTGAAAATGTGGTCCATCTAGTGATTGAAAAGACTATAACATGATTCCTTGTTTATTTTACTCACGCACCTGCCCCTTTTGTCTCAAAATGTATTGTGCCCTTTTCTGATAATTGTAAATAATAATAATTATAATTATAAATATTATAATAAATGAAACACACACACACCCTTGCCACTAACAATAATAATACAAACAAATATTATATTTTTTTAAAAATGTGGCGGAGAAGTGGTAGGCGGAGTTTCCTTTTGCAGCGCCTCCATACGCATTTAACGGTTCTTCTCTAAAAGTTGCTGCAGGATGCGAGTTATTCTTAACTACAATAAAAGTATAAATCGATTTCAGACGCATTCTTAGTGACAATGTCATTTGTTTTTATCCAAGGAATAAAAGTGCAAGGGGAAATGCATCTAACAGTTAGTTTAATGAAATCTTAAGTCCATGTCCAACTCTAAATTGTGAGGAACTTATATCTTTGATTTCATAGTAACGCTTTACAATAAGGTTCATTTGTTCATTACTCATGTATGAACTAACATGAACTAACCATGAGCAACACATTTGTTACTGTAGGCTATATCTTAGTTAATACTACAACTGTTAATTGTTTATTCATGTTGTCACAGTCAGTTCATTAACTAATGATAACAAATACAACTTTTGATTTTAATGTTTTAGTAAATCCGGAAATTAATTAAGATTAATAAATGCTGTAGAAGTGCAGTTCATTATCAGCTAATGTTAACTAAAGAAACCTTATTGTAAAGTGTTACTGATTCATGATAATTAACACTGTCTTTCATACATATAATACATACATTAAATTTACAACATCAACAAAACTAAAAATTAATTTTCCATAATTACCTTCTTGATTCTCACTGTTTTGTTTGGTAAAGTAAATAATATTTAGTAATATTATCATAATTTCCCTATTTTCATTTGATGTGTTATGTATTCTAATAATTGTAAAAACATATTTTCTTAGAATGCCAAGGAAAGAAAGAATAAAAACAAAAAAAAATCAAGAAGTAATCATATTTTTTATTTAGTGCCCTTTTTGGTCCCTCCGCCCCCGCCCCTGAGGATGTCTGTGCACGCCACTGAGAAAGGTTGTAGGCCCTATTATAATTATGTTAAGTACTATTATTAGTATGTTAACTAATAATAAGTAAAGCAGAGCCGAGATCCTTGCCGCCCTGTTCAATAAGACCATAGCCGAGAACAGGGCACCGCAGGCCTGGACGACCAGCACCACGATACCCATCTAGAAAGGCAAGGGTGACGTCTTTGAATGTAAAAACTACCGCCCAATCCGACTCCTGTGTCCTGCTATGAAGATCTTTGAACGCGTCCCGGACAGCCGCTTACGTGACATTATCAACATCAGCCCTAACCAATGCGGCTTCGTCAAGGGACAAGGAACCACGGACGCTATCCACGCTGCCCGCCTGCTGATGGAAAGCACCGGGAAAAGAACAAGCCCATGCGCGTGGTCTTCCTGGACCTAGAGAAGGCTTTCGATCGTGTACCCCACAAACTCATCTGGGCCTCTGTCCGAACCCACTCTGGCCTATATCAGCTGGGTCCAAATACTCTACCAAAACATTACGAGTGTTGTCCACTGCCCTGCTGGGATATCACCACCGTTTGCCATCAACGTTGGAGAAGTACACCAAGGATCACCCCTTTCGCCCCTGCTCTTCATCACCTGCATGGACGTGGCGACGGCAGATCTGCAGGCACCCCATCCCTGGACACTACTTTACACGGACGATGTACACCTCCAAGACCACACACAATGATGAAAAGACCGCCTGGACCAGAATGGCCTACGGCTCAACATCGACAAGACGGAGTACATGGAAAGTGACCGGTGACCCCCCCGACCGATGATACCATCAGTATCGATGGCATAGATCTGAAGAAGGCCACCCAATTCAGATACCTCGGCTGCACCCTCTCAGCCGATGGCGACAGCCTACCGGATGTAAGGTCCCGAGTCAACGCTGCCTGATTGAAATGGCGCCAAGTCACTGGCGTCCTCTGCAATAAACACATGCCCAAAGATCTATAAGACAGTCGTCCGTCCAGTCAACCTACATGGTGTGGAGTGTTGGCCCACGACCAACAGACACGAACAGGCCCTTCGTGTAATGGAGATGCGGATGCTCAGGTGGACACTTGGGCTGACCCGATGGGACCATGTGATGAATGAGGATGTCAGAAAGACCATGGGAGTAGCACCGATTATGGAGAGATGAGGGAAGCGCGACTTCGATGGTATGGCCACGTAGTCAGGAGCGAGGAAGAGTCAATAGCGAAGAGGGCCCTGCGTCTCAACCCTGAAGGAAAGCGACCCTGAGGTGATGGATGGACCGGATAAAGGAAGATATGAAACATGACAATGCCGCCCCCGAAGATGCCCTCGATCGGAAGAAATGGAGAGCAACCTGCTGAAAAGTGGACCCCGCATTACGACGGGACAAACGCTGGGAGAGACTATTATTAGTATGTTTATAATAAATAATACATATTTGGGGAGTAAATTAATATATTCTTTTTAATAAGTGGTTGCATGGTATACAATTGTGCACTTATATATACAAAATAAGATATTCGTTTTCAGAAATGTATTTATTATTAACAACAATAATAATAATAACAATAATAATAGATTATTATTGTTATTAAATGTTTAGAAAATCTATATAAATAATATAGCTGCTATTATTGATTCTTGGCTTTTTGTTGTTGTTATTGGTGGTGGTGTTGGTGTTATACATACAGTAAGCAGGTAGTGGTCCTACCGTTTGTAAATAATAAAAATAAAGAATAACATGAGATAAATAATAAGATAAATAAAAAATTACACCAGTGCCATCCTTCTCGTACTTTAGTCTGGAGCTTGTTCTTTCATATTGGAGCTGGAGCTTTTGGTGCAGACCTTATAAGTGTTTGGTTCATTTGATCAATGATTTTCAGTTTTCATTTCAGCTACTTGTGTGAGTTCTGTGGAAATGAAAGGGTAAACTTCACCACTAAAAACTTCAGAGTGGGATGATTCTGAGTCTACACAGTCACGCAATAATATGGCGCAACACTGACTACTAGTGTTTCATAGTAGTCTAACACCTGCCATTAGCAGAAAAGAACGGACTTTGTACTGCGTCTTCTGTCTGTATGACTTAACACACACTAGGTGGCGCTGCAACTCTTCGATTGTGATGTTTCTAAACTAAACTTTTAGGAACAGAAAAAAGTGAAACTTCTATTGAACGCAACAATGTTAAAATATTTGATTCGCACTTGCGAAAAAAGAAACAGCCTATTTACTAAAACAAAACAAATAATTTTGGGGTTATTATTAGATATAGGCCTAACGGTAATTTTCACTGTAGAAGCTGCGTGCATGATGTCATTTCACAGGTGCGCTCCATTCTACCGTCACTGTAAATGTTTATTCTATTCCTCATAAATAATTTATGTAACTCTAATAAAGTTCACATACATTTTGATTGAAGTTTACTCTCTAACAACAAATATTAAGGGTGAAAGGGGGTAAAATATTTTTTATGACAGGTCTACTCTCCAGAGACAAAAAAAATGTTGTTTTTTGTGTTTTCTTGTTGTTGGCTACTGTCCTCCAAAAAAAGGTTTGGAGGATAGTAGTAGCCTACTATAGTTATGATGACGATTAGAAACAGAAGTCACGCGCAACGTTCAGCGTGCTCAGTGCGTCTCTCCTCCATCCAGCCCCCTCATTTCAGCTCAAATGTCACGTCACTGTTGCTTCTTCTCAATCCAGTTTCATGCTGAGGACCAGCACCTGCCCTCATCTGGAATTTACCTTCTGGACTTTTTGCAAAACCTCATCCCGCTTCAGTTAGTATTTCATCTGGAAGGCAGTGCAAATGGAGATGTGTTTGGCGGTTTATCGTTTTTGAAGAGGAAAAGCCCAATTTGAACGCACAATCTAAATTGCCATATGTTTGAAGGGATTATATCAAACACCTTGCATTATGACCGAGATGGGAATTTGGTGGGTTTTATGGCTCATAGCATTCGCTCCCACTTCAGCCGCCCCGAAATCACACCAGCGACTTCTGGACAAGACAAAGGAACAAAATGACACAATGCAAGTTGAAAGAGATAATCATGAAACTATATTAAGTCAGGTAAGATACTTTTCACCTGCGCTCGAAATGATATTCCACTGCAGTTTCTTTAGCCTATAATCTGCAATTAGTTATACGTCATAACTTTCATTAATAAGTTATTAACAATCTCTGCACAATGCCTAGCACATCGGGTTCGATGTAAATTCAAGTAAGACTTTACTAAAAAAAAAAATTAGCCTACAATCAAATAATTGTATGAATCAACTATGCCTAGCCTAGAAGTTATGATATTTCTAACTATTGGAATGCAGGGTGCGAATGGGGGCAACTGAAAAGCATTCAGTTTTTGGCTCGTCTCAACAGCATTCTCGAAGAAAAGTACAATTTGCAGTCCATACTAAAGGCTTGTAGACTATATCAGGCGTTGGGTTCTCCAGGGAATTGGTTCTCCTGAGGAAGTAACCATAGCAACAGTAGGCTGCAGGATCAATCGTATCGGACGGTAGGCTACACACAAAATAAGTAGCTAGCCTATTGACATTGTTTATCGTAAAATTTTGATTTGTTTAAAAATTTAACTATTGTGCCATCGGTGACAATCGGTTCCAGGAGACGAATCGAAAATTAGGCTGCTTACGAAAAAAACTTTTTTCATTCTTTTTTTTTAACTGCACACACTGTTTTCAATAGGAAGAAGTCTGTTAATGCTATTAATGAAAGTTATTATAAATGTTCCAGTTAAATAAATAGACAACGTGGTAATTGAAAAAAAAATCCATATAACGACAGTCAGATACTATGTTATCAACAAAGTGCGGTGATTTTGCTTGCTGGAAAATGCATCCGTCCTCTTTTCTTTGTAGCTGCTGGGTGATTATGACAAAGTGAAAGCGCTTTCGGAAGGCTCTGACTGTGGCTGTAAATGTGTTGTCAGACCTCTGAGCGCAAGCGCGTGTCAGCGGATCCGGGACGGTCACGCGACGCCTCAGGATTTCTATACGGTGGAGACCATCACATCAGGACCCCACTGCAAATGTCAATGCATTGCACCTCCGTCGGCTCTAAACCCCTGTGAGGGGGACTTCCGTTTGAAGAAGTTGCAACAGGCTGGGAAAGATAATCTCAAGGTGACCATATCTGAAATTGGATCTTATATATGGCAGGATAGCAATGCATAACGTTTCCTATTCTAAACTAAAACCAGCTCTCTTGCCATGATGGAATTTACTTCATCGTTACAGCTGTCAACTATACTGGAATTGCTGGAGGGTTCCCTCTATGGCATGGACCTATTGAAATTGCACTCAGTCACCACCAAGCTTCTTGATCGCATGGACAAAATAGAAAAAGTAAGTGTTGTTTCCTTTGTTTTTCTATCTTATACTTTTTAAACACAGTATTGGTGTGTTTTATTATTGACAGATGGTCTTAAACAACCAGACCGAGGAGAAGTCGAACACAAGGAGCACCTCTCCGAGTCCACAGTCACCCACATCCTCACCTACAAATCTTTCCTCAGAACAACAGCAGAAGAGGACGAGTTTGAGGGAGCAGAATGACGAAGCAGCTGCTTTTCGACACATAGAGGTGGGAGGTGCTATTTAAAACAAATGTTGCACTACATAATTATCATGTTCAATACGTAACAGTTGAACAGTCCAAATATTATGCTAGCCACAAAGTGAAATGGTCCACCTGCTGCGGACGTTTATATATTTACTTAGGATCTGTCTCAGAGTTAAAAGTGACCTCATGTTGTGTTTTGAAACTCTTACTAATTTATCCTGCTGTCAACTCTTACATAATTTAGCATGAAAAGAGCCAAATGACTTGGACTATCAAAGATCCAAAATAGATGATGGTCTATATATTAATCTGTTAAAGGGATAGTTCAACCCAAAATGAAAATTCTGTCAACATTCACCCTCATGTCGTTTCAAACCCATCAGTCTTTGGTTAATCTTCAAAACACAAATAAAGATATTTATTTAATTAACCCTTAATGGCTCTTTTAAGTTTTGTTCATCTGCACTTTCAATGGAGGGACAGAAACCTGTCAGGTTTCATCAAAAATATCTTGATTTGTGTTTCAAAGATTAACCAAAGTTATGGATTTGGAATGACATGAGAGTGAATACTGTAAATTTTGGGGTGAAGTATTCCTTTAAGAGTCTTAAAGGTAGGGTAGGCAAATTCGGAGAGACTAGCGAAAAAAGACATGAAAAAAGACTCCTCCAAAAGACATGAACGCGCATGCACAGCAGAGTCTGCAAAGCAACACGAGAGATGCCGTTAAATTACCTCATGTCTCAAAGCACATAACATTACATATAACATTACGGAAAATGTAAAAAATTGTAATACTTAAGACCACTTCTATCATTGATTGCTATCAGGAGGTGAAGAGTGTTTCAACCAGAATAACAAAAAGTGTTTATAAAAACAACTGCCTACCTTTAATGGCTGCAGTATCACAGTGTCCTCTGATGTACTGAACAGAGTAAATACGAGGAAAAGTTTGTGGGAGATCTTCTGAAGAGCAGTGGATCAGACTTAAACAAGGCCGTCGCAGCTTTGCAAGAACAAGAGCGCCAAGGAAGGGAGAAGCAACCCAAAATAATTGTTAGGGGCATCACATACTATAAATCTGACCCGATGGATGAGACAGACACAGAGGAGAACTGTAAGTATAACTGTGGTTTCAAAATATACATTAAAATTAGGACTGCACCATATTGGAAAAAAATGACTTGAATGAATTGAATAGCTCTATTTGGAAATAATCAATTATTCAAACTAATTAAACCAAGCTGATCTGAGACTGTGAAACTGTATCACCTATGATGAGCTACACTTTCAGTCTAGTAGCATACTAAATATGTTTATCATAGGTTTGTCAATCGCACTAAGCCATATTGCAATATCAATTTCATTTTGATATAATATATAAAATATATGATTCAGCCTAATTGAAAGTTCTCAGAAAGAGAAGTTTGATATATTTTTTTCTAGGCTACTATATAAAATGATTTGTTCTTCATTGCAGTAGATGATAGTCAGAGTGGTGACAGCCCAATTGATCTTTTTGCCGACGAGCAGCTCCTTCATCACAAAGCACGCCACTTTAGGCCGGTTATCAAGGCATGGTCTGTCCGACCAAAACCCAAGAGTGAAGTTTCAAAAGGAGATGCACGAAATGGCCTTCAAACTCAAACCAGTCGTTCCACCAAAGACAACTCTACAGGAGATGAGAGAACCACACCGACACCTTCTGTGATAGATAATTTGAAGCTCACCGTCGAGGCAAGCAATGTGAAGCCCACAACTCCATCTGTAAGACAAGCTCAAAACATGTTGGTCAGGTCATCCAATCTGGGCCACATAAAAACAAATGAGTCATTCACAGCAGCTGCTGCTAAAGTGGTGGCTACAGAGCCAACCCTGACAGAACAGGCCAACGGGACTGCTGAAATGGAAACATCTGTATTTTCTGTATACGAAAGGGGGACTGTTACCAAAGAAAATCTGAATGAAGATGCCTTTCACACTGGGAAACCTTTTTTTTACTCTGAAAGCACACTTGGAAGATTAACACCATCACCAACTCCTCATTCAAACACTTTAACAGTCACAGAAAGCTCATTGAGAATAGCTGCTCACATAAGCACAGCTGCCACCATTGTGACAACGCCACATGTCACTGAAAGCAAGACAGTTACCTACTTACCTGAGAAGAGTCCTAAACAGACATTAACCTCAGTGGCGTCTTTGATGACAACTACTACCACAACAACAATAACAGGCAAACCTGGCAAACGCAAGTATAGTATAAGCTGGGATGAAGAAGAAGAGGTAGTGGGAGGGGAGCAGATGGACCGAGAGAAGGCTGTAAAAACTGTGGTGGAACAGAACGTTGGAGAGGAACCTCAAAAGAAGCCAGGTATAGCTTTATGATGTTCTTGTATGTATGTATACAGGTATATATTCAAAACATTTTCCATTATTACTTAAATCAGAGTTATGTTAATGTCAAAGTTAAATTCAGAATGGGGTCTCTGCACTGAATGTGCATAGTTTAGCATAACAAAGATTCAAACCAACGTAATTGTGAATGGTTTGGTTTTGTTTGCAGGAATATGTAAGGACACCTTGGCCACAATTTCAGAGCCCGTCACACACAACACATATGGTCGTAATGAGGGCGCTTGGATGAAGGATCCGTTGGCTCAAGATGACAAGATCTACATCACAAATTATTACTATGGCAACAACCTACTGGAATTCCGCAACATGGATGTCTTCAAACAAGGTATCTCTCTTTAATTCAAATGAACACACACATTGCAAAAAAAATCAATTTTACTTGATTCATTTTCTTATTTTTATTCAAGGCCGCTTCACTAACGTCTACAAGCTGCCTTATAACTGGATCGGCACCGGCCACGTTGTCTACAAAGGAGCTTTCTATTACAACCGAGCATTCTCTCGAGACATTATTAAGTACGACCTGCGGTTGCGTTACGTGGCTGCTTGGACCATGCTGCACGATGCAGTGTTTGATAATGACGACGTGTCTGCGTGGAGATGGAGAGGAAACTCGGACATGGATCTGGCCATCGATGAGAGCGGACTTTGGGTGATCTACCCAGCCCTGGACGACGAAGGGTTCTTGCAGGAAGTGATCGTCTTGAGCCGCCTGAACCCTAGTGATCTGAGCATGAAGCGTGAAACCACCTGGAGGACCGGGCTCCGGCGCAATCGCTATGGTAACTGCTTCATCGTGTGCGGCGTTCTTTACGCGACGGAGAGCTATAATCAGTACGACACCAATTTGTCCTATGCCTTCGACACCCACACCAACACTCAGGTGATTCCTCACCTGCCTTTTAGCAACAACTATACTTACATCACTCAGATCGATTACAACCCCAAGGAGAGGGTGCTATACGCCTGGGATAACGGACATCAGGTCACTTATAATGTTCAGTTTGCTTATGTAGACCCACTGTAGACCCTGACGGCAGAGCAAATACGTTCTTTGCACAGAATAGGAGAAACCATTAATGTTTTCGTGGATTGTGGATCAGTTCACTCAGCTTTTATTAACTCCATGTAGTTTAATATACTTATTAATATACTGTTATGTTTTCGAAGTGTAAAAAATGGACCCATATCTTTACATATATGGCGAAAACTAAGAATAACATGCATATAATGCAGTTTTATGCAGTTTGCATTGATTCTTTAGATATTGCAGCTTGCTTTTGCACTATGAAAACTGACATCTTTATGTTTATAGCTGTACCTGAATGACAGAATTATGACGTTTTGAGGTGTTGTATTCTTAAATCCTGTAGAATACATTGTAAATACTGTAATATAAAAGCTAAAACCATGGGATTAATGAATGTAAAAAATACCATTTGTATTTTCATAAATATATCTCAAAGTTTGCTTGTTTTTTATCCCATGCATATAAAAAATAAAGTTTACAACTCTATAAATTCAGTAAAAGCAAGAGTAGACAGTGTTCAGGGCACATTTTAATTGTTTTATTTCATCAGTCCGTTTGATACATTTGATCAAATTACAGTACTGTTTGTAATCTTTTTATGCATATTTTATTGCAATTTCATTTGAAACTCTTCTAGCACCAAATAAATTCAAATCTGTCAAACTCAGAAAAAATGGAAAAGATTTATGGAATTGGTCGTCGTTTCATATTGATGATGGTGAGCGAGTGTATTCTCAGCACAAACCTTCTCATTGGACACTTAGATAAGAGCAAAATGCTACACTGTAAACCCCTTGATCCACAGAGCTAAATCTAGACAAACAAAACACATCTACCATAGTTGAACCCAAAAACATTGTTTACCCCAGCCTTTGAAATGACCTACAATTAACATGTTACAGTGCTTCAGACCCCACATTTACACAAACCTTCAATTTCAGAGAGCAAATTCAGACCTAAGACGCTTGTCTGGGCCCTGACGACAGACACACACAATTCAGCCACAACCTTGAGTCCAGTGTTTATTATTTGTTACAAAATTCCTTTCACTGCATGAACAAACAAACAAAAAGTATTTCCAAAAATGCAGAAATAAAATATATTAAACACAAAAAAATATTGCTCAAAGGGGAAATGGGACTGGATGAAATTAAAGAGTATTAACTCATGTTTAAAACCAATTATGAACACAACAGATACATTTCTACTGAAATGTGATATTTTCTCTCACTAAATACTCTAATCATCATTCAGATTTTGAAAACAAAGCTCCACCTGAGTTTTTATAATCTGTGAAATTCAAATAATGAAGAATCCTACAACCCTCTAGGAGTTCTAATGGTGATTGGTCGGCGCAGGCAAGTTTGTCTTTGATGGGGAATGGTTCTTTGAAAGTGACAACAGGTTGGACAGGATGATTACACTGCTTTCAAAATGATAACTGACTACGGCATCCTAAACAATACGAGAATAGAGCGAACATCTAAATAGGCAAGAATAATAGAGACGAATACATAGTATACAAGGACAGATGAGGTAAAATATTAGCATTAATAATGTCTCTTCTACAACTTCAAATTAACCAGTGTTATGTTAACAACTGAATTTGTGTCTTGTACACCTCATTAAAAGTGCGATCAAGCCAATAAGATAAACATGAGGTCTTAAAATATATGAAAGAACTGACAGATGTTGCCTAATCTCTAATCCCCGAACTGCTATTCCGAATTAGCGGTAAATCTAAATTAGTCTAAAAGGATTAAGCTAAGCTTCACAGACTAAACAAAAGATAGAAGTATTATCTAAAGACTATCTTCTTTACACCTTTTTGAGGGATTTATTTACATCACTGTCTGGAATCAGAAGAATGGAAAATGCAAGAAAATTATATATAAAATGCCTCTATTCAAAGACACAAAAGGGAAATGATCAATTTTCTCACTTTTCTATTAAACGGTTATGTGAGAACAAAACAAAAAACTTAACAAAAAACACAAAATTCAAAGCCAAGGTGGGTTGTTTGAGGATAGTATTGAAGAATAGTTAGCTGAATATGACCATTAAAGGTGCATTAAACAAGCTTAGTACAAAACTTCAGAAATATTTCAATACATTTTATAAACAAAGAAAGCTCAGTCCAAACTGAATCAAAGACAGATCCCTGACAGCTACCACATAGCAGAGAAGAGTTCAATAATTGAGCCCAATTGCACTCTGGTGTAGGAGATTTGGTAGATGAATGCTCCTGTTGGCAGAGCATGGCACCAACAACATTTAGGTTGTCAGATTCATTTCTAGGGCGCACAAACTGAAAAGACATGCATATCTAAAATGCGCTTTAAGCCAAATACATAAATGTAAATGTAGATGCCTTTGATGATAGATGTGTAACAGTAGTCTCTGGAAACAATAGCCTGGAATAAAGACTGTAATTTGATTAGTATTAAATGGCTCACTTGATGCATTTTGAAGAGGTGACTTTAAGATAAATTGTCGATCAATTATCTTGGGGATCTTCGTAGTAGATTACCAAGATCTTGGTTTGACACTCGAATAGGAAAAACAGAAAAGAAAAGGTGAGGCTTATTATGAAACCAAATAAGATGATAGTGGGAAAACTGGCTAATTCACAAAAAAAGGGTGGATTAGTGCATTGCTGGGACTAAGAAGAACCCACGAGGACTCCAACTGGAGCGGCGGGCTGGTTGCTGCTGGGAGCCGCGTGATAGAAAGAGCCTGTGTCCGTCTGATTGACCCGCAATATGGGCGGAATACTAGACGACTTGATGTGGAGGATCCTGGTGTCCATGACCTCACAGTCGATCTGCATCATCACCTCAAACTCTTTGTCTTTTATGACACTCTCTGCAGTGAGATAGAGAAGTAAATTGTATTAGCAAAGGAAAAATACAAATAGTTGCATGAAACAGAAATTTGTGCTCAGTTCTGTGTGAAAAGAAATGCAGGTGATGTGCTGGGTGGCCCGGAGAGGTTAAGGGGCACTTTAGGGGCTCCTTTCACACAGAGTTCTTAGAGGTTAGTCACACGCGGGCATTTATTTTAACATGGCAGTAAACACAAGAGATGACGACTCCCACATGAAAAAAAAAAATGAGAGCTACACTTACTGCCATCCTAAAGTAAAAAAAATAAATTAATAAAAATAAGACTTTTTTCCATTTAACAAGATAGCATTATTTATCTGAAGTGACAGTAAATACATTTATAATGATATAACAGATTTATATTCTTCTGTTCTTTGGAACATTCTATTCATCAAAGAATAAGAAATGTTTTTTGAGCACTAAATCAGCATATTAGAATGATTTCTGAAGAATCATGTGACACTGAAGACTGCAGTAATGATGCTGAAAATTCAGCTTTGCCATCACAGAAATAAATAATATTTTAAAATATATTAAAATAGAAGAGTTATTTTTCAAATTGTAATAATATTTCACAATATTACTGTTTTACTGCATTTTTGTTTAAGTAAATAAAAAAGCCTTGGTGAACATTAAGAAATCGCACTAACCACAAATGGTAGTGTATGTGAGCAAAACATCAACAAATCATGGGAAGGATTGTATTTTCCTTAAGATCTTTGTGCAAAATAGTAGTACAATTTCAGGACTGAAAATACAATTGCCAGCATTGGATTTCCAACACAATGGATTAAAAAAGTTAAATGTTGGATTCAACATTTTTGGATTTTTTTAAATTCATTTTTTCATTGACACTTAACAAAAGTCTCAGACAATTGCATTATCTAGCAAATTAAATGTTTTAGAGTCGAGCAAAAATATAAACTATTATTTACTATAGAAACTTTTTAAGACTTTACTCATTTCTATGACTTTTCCGGGCCTGGAGATCACAATTTTAAAATTCCTTTTAGATTTTATATTTCCAATTTCCCTCATCGTGGAAAGTCAAGTCAAATGTCAAAATATTAACAAAGTTCTATTACATAGCAAATTTAAAAACAACAGAATTCAACCCCAATGTACAGCATAATTCAGAAACCCAAACAATGCTTTATCATACATAAGGAAATGCCTTTAAAATGTATCAAAGTCTACTTGTAATTAAGTACAGATTTAACACTCCTATTAGATTCATCCATTGAGACAGTTCAAAAATATGTAGTAAGCAATACTGATCAAGCTTTGGTTTAACTAACACTAAGGTCAGGTTGTGACTTCTTTCGACGTGTTTTGACAGACTCATAAAAGTACTCGTCAAACACAAGCAGTGATTATTTTGTAAGGAAGCATTAAAAGCATGATGCTTTACACTCACTACAGATGTTCTATAGCCTATCGTCTATAAGGACATCTCTCTATACCAAAAAAAGATGAGAGAGCTTCACATGTATGCACAGCATATGGGCGGCAGGAAAGTAACTTTTACAGCAGACTCAAGCACTGATAAAAACTTTATAGGCTGGAGAGTATCCCGGTAGGTCAATCTAAAGCACTTTTCCAGCCATTGCTGGTGAATACATTTACACATCCTACACTTAGTTGTTCCTGATGAGCGCTTCAGCCGCATACCCACAATGATTATCTCAGAAGCGGTGATTTACAGTAAACTTAACTTTCAGGGTATTTCTGAAACCAAAATATTCCCATCTATCTCTGATACTACCACAATGTAACGGAATAAAGTCTAAAAATCTCACAGAATGTGTATTTTCACAGGTGCTTTTCAAAAAAACCTCAGCAGTGCTGCAGAAATCATCATAGATGATGGGTTATAGCAATCGTCTCACTGTATTTCACTGCAAGCACTAAAATGACACTGGACTGCTGAGCTGTACACATCATCACATATTTAAAAAATGATCTTTTCCATCCTATATATAAGTTTCCAATATGTCAGAAATGTCATTTTCCATTATTACAAAAGGCTTTTCGTTAGGTGAATTCCCTTTGGATATGTCTGGTTCTAGGCCTGACTTTCCAAACACCATTTAAAATACTGATTAAGGTAACATGTGGACTCAAGGGTAAATTCCTGATGAGAATGTGGTTGTGAACCTTTTAGGTTCCAGCTAAACTCACTTTCCCCCATAACAGCAGTGGATTGCCCCAAAATGGTTGATATTTAATGCCTAAAAGGGATAGTTCGGCCAAAAAAACTCTGATTTGTTAGGAATTATATTGTTATGAATATACTGATTTGTGACCAGTTCCTTAATAAAAAAGAACCACCTCAAAAGAATGAATCAATTCAACTGACTGACTAAATGATCCAGTCACAGTGATTTGTAAGTTGACAGTTCACTGGAGGAAAAGATTATATGTAAATGTATTGTCAGATGTTTCTGCACAAAGACCAAATAGTATGGTTCCAAAAGACTTTGAATATATTGCATAAATGCATGTCGTCACTCACTATGAACTGTCTACGAATTGGACAAAAATTATTTTTGTGTCCATTTGAAACAAGAAGGTGAGTAAATTGCAAACTTTTCATTTTTGGGTGAACTATTCTTTTCCGAATTAGGCTTTTAAACTAGGCTTTTAACAATAAAGCAATGCCTTTCGCTGATATGACTTCTTCGGAAACGTATGCAGTGCACAAACAAACAAAGAAAGGGCAATGTTATGATGATCATCATCTTCAACATTCACAAACGATTATAATGCTGACTCACTTCCCCCACAGGGAAGAGGAGTGAAAGAGAACAGATTATAAATGTACTGACTCTGCCAGGCACTGCAAAAACAGTCAACAGTCATGTTTCAAACCAAACATGAAATAATTGAAATTGATGGAGAAAAAAAAAAAAACACGTTTTTTTGTTTTCAAGACAGAAATCAACAACCTTGAAAACGGAAAGATTTTTACTCCATCCCCGTTGTGAAAACACCCCGGCCCAAACACAATCTTGAGCATGTAGAACAGAACGGAATCAGCTGGGGGCGATTTCAAAAACTAAACTTTTGTTCTGAGTTGTCCAAAAGTTGTTCTTGAAATAAAACCATGTGAAAGTCAACTTTGAACATGCATTTCTAAATCAAAACAGGATGGAGCCAGAAAAAACTGATTCAGAGTACACAATACTCAACTGTCTTCTCAAGAGGGAATACTTCGATTTGGGTTACATAAACAATTCAAGGCTATGATCTTTAAGATATGGTTTCCAGGTTTCTTGTTTTCTGGTGAGCCTCACTAATCGAAGACTATGTGCGTCAATAATCATGCTCTTCGAGACATCACATTCTCACACAAACTCACGCACATAGCAACGCAACAGTAATGTTTTTTCTTCTTTTCATTAACAATTTGGATCAAATGCCCTCGTTTTTGGAGAGATTCTTTTAAACTCTGCTTTTCAGTGCATTTCTTTCTCACAATTTTATCAGCTGTGGCTAGCTCGTTGGCACAGTGCGCACATCTGATGACTAGTCGGAAAGATTTCAAACAGATTTAAAAACAGGTTTGAAATCTATCCTAATGTCTGCGAGTCAAAATGTGTCTCATGGTTGCATATACAAGGAACTATGAAATGACTACTAAAAAGTAGGGGCATTTGTGGCGACCTTTTGGCAAGGTTGTCATACAAAGAAAATTATGAACATGCAAAAACAAGAGAGAACTTTGGTTCTCAAAGAACTAAATATTAATAACTGATTACATTGTCGTCAAAATATGCTTTTTCCTGAGCTTTTTGTTTCTCTATGCATTTTTTTGTATAGTAAAATAAAACCTGTGGCTGTAGTATGCATTTGTAAATATACATCATGTGAATTTATGCATGTATGAAATATTAATAGAATAATGCTACATGCTATAATATATATATATATATATATATATATATATATATATATATATATACACACAGTATATATATATATATATAAAATTATTTATAATGTAATTTTTTAAATATTTCTATTGTATCATTTTAATATTTATATTGAAGTAATATTGCTTTAAGATAAAATGAAATACATTTTACATATTTTTAATGTATATACAAAATTCACACACACACATACGTGCACACACACACACGCGCACAACATAAATCAATCCCTGAAGTCAAATCAAATGTCAAGTCAAATGTTCTTTGTGCTAAAAAGCAGTGAGACAAGGACCAATTCATTCATTAGATAATAAGATGATTCACAACTCTTTTCTCTTACCATTGTAATTCATAGCTGGCAGGACCAAAGACATCTTGGGGCGGCTGCCTTTGTTGTGATTGTTGGCAGGAAGGAGGAGGTGATCCTATAAGCAAAGGAAGAACAGCCATAAAAACACATGAAAGAAGAGAGTTTATTACTTTGATGAGAACACAAATTACACTGGTCACTGTTGAAGACATTTGAAGCACCAATCCGGTTGCAGTAAAAGTCTGATTGTGTTGAACAGTAAGAGTGAAACAACCTGACGATGAAGGCCTTGATATCCAGATCACACAAGATCACTTGTGTATAGCAGTATACACTACAGTTCAAAAGTTTGGGGTCGGTAAGATTGGAGAGTAAATGTTTTGCTATGCTCATCAAGGTTGCATTTATTTCATCAAAAATGCAGTAAAATTTAGTGAAACATTAGTACAATTTACTACTCTTTAATATAATTTATAAAAGCTGAATTTTCAGCAGTCATTACTTCAGTGTCATATGATCCTCTGATGAGAAATCATACTGGTTTGGTTCTCAAGAAACATTTCTTATTATTAATAATTATGAAAACAGTTGCTTCTTTATATTTTTGTGGAAAGCATTATGCATTTTTTTTCTTTAGAAAAGAAAATCATACTGACCCAAACGGTAATGTATATGCAAATAACATTTGCTGAAGCCAGTTTATTTCAGTGCAAGCAAGTTCAAACTTGAAGCGCTAGAGAGTGTCATATAACAATTCTATAATCGGGTCATAAATGTATGTACATTATGTACATTTAGTCCAACTCAACTGTAACATTCGGAGACATGAACCTGTCAGGACACACACCTGTTGAAGACAGAAACCATATGGACAGGAAAGCCATGGAGCTGGAGATTGTAATAACACTCATGTCTGTGTGATGGATGGGAAAAGGGTCATGGATTTGTGACGTCTTGTGTCATGTAGACTTCAGTAAATGTGTTAGCGTTTAATACCATCTGTTGTCACTGTAGTAAAGATGTGCAGAAAACTGAATTCACAATGAGACACAAATAGTTCACCCAAAAATAAAAAATCCTGTCATTTATTATTTATCTTCATATCAATCCAAATCTGTATTACTTTTATTCTTCAATGGATTCCAATTGTAATTGCCTTTTTTAAAGTAAAACAAGACAATTTTTTCACTTTTGGATGAAATATCCATTTAATGTTCAATTCTCGTTCTGATTAAAAAGAGACAAAAAACATCAAATACATCATAATATTTCCCAAAGATTATTAAATTTGTGTAACATCATTCTGGCTTTTTCCCTCTTCCCCAGCCCACTGTGGTTCCCTAGACTAGATTATGACAATGAGGTCTTTTGGGAAGAGCACAGAAGTTGCCAAGTTCTCTCTTTGTGTACTCTAGTCTAGCAGGTGACCTGAAACCTGTGGGTGCGATCCTCCGATTCAACTGCCTTCATGACTAGTGCCAATGAGAGGGAAGGTGGAAGAGAGAAATAAAGATTGAAAGGGCCAGTTACTAACCATCTCATTAAATAAACATGAACTTCTCATCAATCTGAAGTGTGACTGGCTCAGAGGGAGCAGCAAACTGAGGATATTATGATCGGCTTACAATGAGGATAACAATTAACAAGAAACATCCCTAGCACAGTTTGAACGTTTGTAGTGCAACTCTGGGAGATCAGACCGCTTGATGCAATGGGACAAATTAGCGCTATTGAGTTACAAACACAGTCCAGACAAGGATGCTGGGCTCACTGCATAAAAGCAAATCTAAATAGGACACGCAAATTCTCAGAGACACATGCCTAGAAACCTAGAAAACAAAATGAAAAACAAAAACTACTAAAGTGTATGAAAATAAAAAACTTCAAAGTTTTCATTTCTAATTGAAACAATTATCAAACACTTTCATCCTTTATTTGAACTGATTGTCTCTCCTCTCTAAGCTACACATTCTTGAAAACAAATCAGAAGAGGGCTGATCTAACAAGTCAAAGGACACCAGTGTTGTTTAGCAGTAGTTCAGGGATTCATGGCTGACAGACTAAAAATGCTGTAATTAGGGTTGTTAAATGGTCAACTAAAGACTAGTTCACCCAAAATAGTTGGAAAAGTTTAATTTACTCACTCATGTTTTCAAACTCATTACTATTTTTCTTTTTCTTTTATATCAAAAATCCATTTTGGATGAACTATCCATATTTCCTCTTCATAATATTTGTTTTGTGAAAAACCATAAACAACCCTTTTGAGGTTTTCTACAAAAACATTTTTTGTCTTTAAAAGAAAAAATTGTGGACAAACTTTAAAACCCTTTAAAATCTCCATCTTTCACTGATTATCTGTCTACTATTAAACAAAAAGTCACACATTAGAATCGTAGACAGACAGCATTTCAAATCTGACGGATTAGGCTTTGACCTTTTTACGTTCATAAATGGAGGTCACAATCTGAGGATGTTTTGGAGGAGCTGAATCAAAATTTTTAAAGTCTGACTTCCTAAAAGATTGAACAAACCTAGATACATAACGAAACACAGAAAACAGGGCAGTGACTGACTATGACTAAACCAGTCAAACATCTTCTGGCTCAACTCACCTAGATGGGGCTGATTTTCGGGGCTGATGTTAATGAACACAAAAAAAGACAACTTTGATTTTTAAAGTCGTTAATTCAAGTCGTTTAAAAAAAGCTGGCAGATCAAGATGTAGCGTCCACAAAAACATCTTTATTTTTTAACTATGAGTCATTGACATTGAGTCATTTCTTTGTTTTAGTTTCACAAAAAGAGACGTGAAGACCTGTTTGCCATTAAAAAAATAAATCACCAGGATGAACTGTTGAGTGATAACCATATACTGTCATATCCCCTGCAAATTGGTTAAATATATAACACAAATTTTCCTTTGAGCCATTGCAGTTTGTCTCAATTTTGGGTGTGTTGTTTCGTAACAAAAGAGATTTAAGATGACTTTTTTCAAATATGTCTGGCAACATTATTCAAATCTTCTGAGTGAATAATCAAAAGCAGGTACTGAGTGTATGGAAAAAAAACAACTTCAAACATAGTTAAGGAATAAAAACTTATTAGAGTAACTAAACTTACAAGGAATAAAGAACGAACTGATGAAAGATGACGTGCTGAAACAAAAAATTTTGAGGATTACTACAAACGCAGTCTGACTCTAAATAAATAACGCCCAGCTTGAGATCATATACATGTGTGCAAAAAAAATTAGGCCTGACTCATTTGGATAACTCTTAGGCCTCATCCACACTACTACGGTTTAGTTTAGAAACGGAGACCTTTTGCTAGGTTTGCACCTCCCGTCCAGACTACAAGGGCAAAAACGAAGACCTAAAACGGAGAAGTTTAAAAACGCTGCCGACCCCCTTTTGCGTTTTGAATCTTCGGAGGGCATTTTAGTGAAGACGGGACAAAACAGAGGACTTTAGAAACGATGACGCAGAGGCTCACGCTCGGCTCTCTGATTGGGTGTCATACAATGGAAGAAAACATACAACAACAGCCTGGATTACCAGTTACGTTAGTGCAAGTAAATTCTGCATTTTACAATGCTATAACTGCCTACATGCGCCGGAGGCAAGCTATTATTCCAGCGATCTGTGACAGTTCCCGTGTGCAGCGGCGGTATCGACCGTACATGGAGCGTCGGTTTTGGGTTAAGCCGGGAAGTAACAGCGCATGTGGACGGAGATCAATTCTAATACGCAGCTAAAAGGCTGGTGTGGACGGAGATCGTATTCGTTTTAATTCTCCATTTCTAAACTAAAACACAGTAGTGTGGATGTGGCCTTAGTCGTTTCAGTTTTTCCCCTTACAAAGCTGAAAGTACCTGCAAAAAAATATTATAAAAATACAATCTATAAATGTCCCTGCTTTCTTTTTTGATCAATTTAATGCATCCTTGTTGAATAAAAGTATTCATTTGTTTAAATCTTATTAACCAAATTTTGTTGAAATTTTGTACAGCATAATTACTGTGATATAATCTAATTTAATTTACATTAAAAAAAAAACTTACAGATTAGCTTACTGCCTTGTACATTGTACCTTGAGACATGCGGTCAAGGTGGCAATACAAGACCGACTGTGGGTTTTATTTCAAACAAGAACGATAGTTTACAAACTGAAAAAACAGGAGTTTATAAAAGACCTCCCAGGATATAACACATGCTAGAAGATTCTCTAACAGGCCATGTGCTCTATTGTGGTGGAACCATCTCAAGTGTCCCTTTATGATGCTGTGTGGGCTCTAAAATCAATGAACCATGTTCATGTGTGGCCACAGGCCGATAGAAAGCAGATAGACAGATGCAAAGACAGATAGATGGGGTGGTCAACTTACCCGGCGGAAAGAGATCACGTAGAATGTGTCCCCTCTTCTGTTGAGTTCATCAAAGAAGTCATTGTAGGTGCGGCGAGGGGCGTAATACACCTGCAGCTCGCTGCTGGGAACCCTACATACAGGATACAAACACTTCAAACACTGATTTACATTTTTATCATGGATAAGAACTGCATGTGGCAGTTATGATGTTTACTGCAGGTAAAGCCTTTGACTTGTACTGAAGAGGGAATTTTATATATATATATATATATACATACACACACACACACTGATTATTTCATAATAAAAAGTTCCAGCTGTATCAGGTTTACTTTGCATATGTTATAATAAAAATACTAATTATCTAATCTAATTCTCACAAATCTCTTGATAAAACTCTTTCCTGTGTGAATGTGGCCTTTCCCCTGTTGTCAGTGTGATGCAATGGAATGACAGCCATGCTGATTTTTGGCCCAATGTACTACTGAGGTCAGCCAAAAATATGATTTACCCTGAGGGAGAGCAAGTGAGCCAAGCAAAAACACAAAAAAATAAATAAATAAATAACCGGCTGATACCTATTTAAGGTAAAATATTCAAGAGTTCCAAAATGGAGTTTGCAGTGGAGGTCTACTCCCCTCTTAAAACACACCAGCACCCACTTGTGAGGTGGCTTTGTGATTGGGACACGACAGCTCAGGGTCAATTTCACCCTTGAGACTGAGAGCATCTCGTAATTACTGGGTTAACTACTAGAAAAAAATTATATTAAAGGCTCAATGGCCTGCAATAACAGCCTAAAACGATGCTTATATAGCAATTTGGCTGTTGGTTATTACAGAGGTATTATAACTTCATGAAGGATTACGAACAAATAATGTTTTCTTGGAATAACATGATGGATGATTACGGATTATGGATGGATAACGGATGATTGTGCACAAAAAGATTAAAGAATTTTTTTTATGGCATTGTTTGAAAAAAATTTCCTTGAGCATTAATACTGGATTTAAGAATTCCACACCTCTACACTCTCCAAATTTTTGCCAAATCTACCACCGACTTTGGCTGATGACTAATTGGGCGTCAAACTTCAGTGTCTTGTAAAACATAAATTCAAATTGTCCTCAGACCATTTCTCACAATAAATATTAGTAAACATTACAACATTTGTACAAAAGTTTACATTACAAATAAAGGGACTGTTTTTTACCGTTTTGCTCACATAAGCAATATCCCATTAAAAAGCCTGTACAGCATTGGTACAACACTGCAGAATCGAGAATTGATGACCGACTCTCACACACAGACCATGATGACAAATATGCTGATAAACGAATATGCTGTTTAATGTTGCAGGAACTTCCTCGCACATCTAGTGAAACTTACTTTTCAGAGGAATCCGTGTACTGGATCTGTGTCATTATCTGTGGTACCTCAGCCCGTTTATCTGCTGCTTTCTGTCAGACAAAGAAAAGAAAAATGTCACTTTCTGTTACCAAATTATAAAAAATTAATTAGAGCACAAGCACATTCCCATGTGTGTCACTGTACGTGCTTTAACATCTATATGCTTAAGGTCCTGTCATCGAGTGTTAGGCTGATGAAGTGCATCTCTCTCACACTTTGTTTAGTTCTGTGCAGTGTCGACAGTACAGAGAGTCTGGGAAATAGCCATCTGTTAGTATACCCATACATCTCCAATCACCCAACCTCTCAGCACTCTGCATGACAGTATTTACTTAGTGCCTCAGGCCTGGTGACGGAAAGCAAACATTGCTGCAACTGGCGGTACCGGAGTACACAGCTTTGTGATTATAATGGGAGCGAACTAGATTTGTTTAGAGTTGCCGTTGGTGAGGATATTATTTCTCTGCCGTTAGCGGTTCCTGTTTAAGACCACCAGTTTTCTGGGCTAGAAGGCCTTAAATGTAGTAGAAACGCATGGAATGACTTCAGATTGGGTGATGGGAACCTATTAGTGGAAAATGCTTATCAGTGAATATATGTGTGTGTTTGTGTCTGTCAGGGCAGTTTCCACACATAAGGCAGACCCTTCGAACACAGGACAGCCTTTCAAACAATCAACCTGCTGCACACTATGCTTCTCTAAATCATAACAAGCTGTCCATCCAACTGCTCTCGCTTTTAGTTATCTGAAAAAATAAATGATAAGGAACTAAAGAAAACAAGTACAGTCTGTATAAACCGTTCAGCTTCACATTAAGCTAAAATGAGGCTCAAGGGAAGGTTTCTGGAACTAGAATTGTGAAGCTTTTTTGCCACAGGATTATTCATGTTAATTATTTCAATACAGATTTGAGTAGAGATTCTGCTACCAAAGATGGTAAAATATGTTTCTTGAACATTTATGCAATGCCACAGAATACGGTCCATTATTTGAACCAATAACCTTTTTAGCTTCCAGCCTAGTTTTTCAAACTTTTAGGCTACACAATCCTGTGGCTAATCTCTGATCTTATATCATTGATTTGTGGCTGTCGTATAACCATTTCAGGAGTCAATATGTTGTATGACTATTAAATAAAGTAAATGTAAAATGCGTGTATGCATTTCAAGACAATTCTTTGTGACTAAGTTGGTAGCCATAATTTGTTGCCATATTTTGTCCCCTGCACAACAGACAAGCAGTAAATAAGGTTTTATAACTGATTCATATTTTCCCACCATTTTGATTTCAGTGTTAATACATTTATGCTGCTTCTGTGTAATAAATAGAAATGTAGTGTTTTGAATGGGATACACTACCATTCAAAAGTTTGGGATTAGTAAGTTGTTGTAATTTTTTGGGGGGGGGAAATGTATACTTTTATTCAGCAAGAACACATTCAATTAATCAAAATTAAAAGTAAAGACATTTATAATGTTACAAAAGATATCTGACCCCAAATTTTTTAAACGTGGTGAAATATTAACATTCATTTATTAAATGAATTGTGGAAACTGTTAACTGCATATAGGGATTTTAAAGCTTAAACGGAACAGCAAGGGTTTTTACACACATTCAAATCAAGTAAAGCTACAGACAGTGGTTTTGAAGCGAACCAGACTTAGTGCGGCAGAGACTGTAAAGGAAGAAAAGGAGATTAGTCAGAGAGAGAAGTCAGATTGGGGTAGGTAGGGGGGTGTTTACTTTCCCAAGACTACTGGATTATACTAAAAGTGGGTTAAAAAGGAATGAAAGAGACAAGCAGTGTGAGAGGAGAGAGAGAGAGCAAAGAAAGGGGTCTCATCCCTAATGTAAACATTTAGAAAGATCTATTTAAAGAAAATAAACAGTGTTATATCCTGGTGGTTCTCAGCTGCCTGTATCCGGGTTGGAGGTATGCAACAAAGAGTCTGCACTTTAGTCGCACCAACAAATACAGATGTCATGCTGAAGGTCAAAGAGAAAGAAACAAGACTCTTCAATGACTAATACTGGACAATGTCAAGGCCCTTAGGTGTCTCTCTCTGGCTTTGTTCACACAAATCTGATTTGGATTTCAAATCCAAACTTCAGGACAGATTTTTAACAATGTCAAAAAGCAAGCAAAAAATAAAGAGTGTTGTTAGTTCATACCGGGATGGTTCTGCCTCTGTGTTGAGTGTTGCTCAAGCGGCGGGTTTTGGTCCGCTCAACCTCATGACGATGTACCCAGCCTCTCAGCTCATGCGCTATCCTATAGTTATGCAGAGCAGAAACATCATCTCAATTTTATAAGATAACAGGCAGTAAAATGAAAAATGATGTCATTAAAAAACATATGGTCAACAAAGGACATATCTTTGTGGACTTATTCATTTTTGAACCTAGAATACTGTCTAACAATTGATTGCTCTGTCAAGTCTTCGCCGTCGGTTAGGAACCTAGGTTTGCTCTTTGATACCAATATTTCATTTGAAAGCCACGTTTCTAGCATCTGTAAAACCGCATTCTTCCATCTTAAAAATATATATAAATTACAACATATGCTTTCAGTGAAAAACGCGGAACAGTTAGTTCATGCGTTCATGACCTCAAGGCTAGATTATTGTAATGTTCTAATGGGTCAAAAATGCAGCAGCTAAAGTTCTTACCAGAACCATTCAGGATGTATGATCATATTAGCCCGGTTCTGTCAACACTGCATTGGCTCCCTATTAAACATTGTATACATTTTAAAAAATTGCTGACTACTTACAAAGCACTTAATGGTTTAGCTCCCCAGTACTTGAGCGGGCTCTTAACGTATTATAGTCCTTCACGTCTACTGCGATCTCAAAACTCTGGCCAGTTGATAATACCTAGAATATCAAAATCAACTGCAGGCGGTTTATCATTTTCCTATTTAGCAGCTAAACTTTGGAACAGTCTCCCTAACATTGTCCGGGAAGCAGACACACTCTGTCAGTTTAAATCAAGACTAAAAATGCATCTCTTTTACCTGGCATTCACATAGAACATTATACATTTATATTATTCAAATCAGTTAAATGATTATTAGGCTGCATAGATTAGGTCAGCCGGAACCGGGAACACTTTCTATAACACCCGATTTACTCGTTACATCATAAGAAGAATTAGCCTAGATGCCAGCCCGAACCCCGCCCACAAAATTTTTAGGTCGGGAAGTTCGGTCTTGACTAGCTCTATTCAATTGAGTGCAGAAGCCTTTTATTTCCTGGTTCGGTTGACACACGCCCCATAATCACTGCCCAATGGAGCAGTATCAGACTCACATTCTGACTAGAATCTGAGTATGACGACGTCAGGCTAAAGAAGAATGGCATCTACGCTAATGTTAGTTTTTCCGTTTATTCCGAGGTTTACTGAAGTCAGTTCCGACACTGCTCTGCAATTCGACACTCCAGTAAAGTCATGTCACATTTATTTATAAACCAATTTATACAATAGATTGTTTAAAAGCAAGCAACTTTTCAGTATTAAACATAAAAAGATTTCTTTGTCTCTTTCAATTAGAATTAAAACTTAAATTTCTACTATAAAGCGGCACTCCAGTGTATTCATGTTTTTACTTGTAGGCGTCGGACCTCGACAGAATAAACAGAAGAAATGAACCGGAGAACGTCAAAGGCAAAGCCTCAGAGTCACACTATAGCCTATTGCATACTCGCCACAGACAAATGGTAGTTTGAAGGTGTTTACCAGCCAGAGACAAGCGGTTTCAAACTCCCAAAACAAACAACAAACTTTATTTTGGCCTGATTTTGTTTAAAAAGACGTCACAAAGATGTTTGTTCTTCGATTTGTCTTCAATCAAGAATATTGTGGCCATAAAACCACTGTAAACAATGTTTTTTTTTTTTTTTTTAAATTTATATTAATTGTAAAATGATTACTATACATAAAACAGGCAAAAACAATTGATCATTTATTAATAAAATTATAATTCCATTATAATTTAAAGCATTGCTGCAGTAATACTGATGTAATGAGTGTGTTTATAGAGGATTATTAGGTTAAGCCATATTTGAATCCATTGTAAAATAAAGGGCTGGAACTATTTTTTTTAAAGCTGGTCTAACAGTTGTTGGAGCACTAATCGAAAGACTGCTACAATTATCTTTTACAGTCATAACAACAGAACTCAGGTGGTTACGTACTAGAGCTATTGTTCAGGGCTATTGTGCCTTTCGGTTCAGATCAGATCAGCGGGGCAAATTTAGGGTACTGCAGAACAGATGCTCTACACTCAAAATTTTAAGAGAACTGGCTTGTCCCAGAACTGCCAGGTACTAGTAACACTATTAAATGTATAATAAAAGAGCATTTGAATGTAAAAGGGGGTGGGGTAATGTCAACATTGAAGTTCAGCAAGCTCAGTACTGACTTTATGCACTTGGTCCTGTTGACAGGTGGCTGGCAGGGTGGTGGAGTTCTGAAATACAGAGGATCCTTGACCACCATAAGAGCCTTCTGCTCTGATAGCACATCCTCCAACCTATGAGAAAGAGAGAAAAAAAACCCATTAAAGACAGGAAAGTGTAACAAGGAAAGAATGGAGAAGGGGGTTTAGAGTCTTTATAAGGACGTTTTAATTCCAAAACAATGTACGGAATTTTATAAGGCTCTTGTTTTAATCATCTCTAGGTATTGGCTTAATTTCTGAAAGAATACCATGTGCAAGTGTGCAAGCCAAGATGGTTCTTTCTTATCTTGTCTACGGGGAAAAAGAGCATCTCTAAAAGCTATAAATGAACACTGCCAACAACCAATGCCAAGTTCATGTTTAGCACAGTTCTGACTTACAGTGAACCTGTACTTAAAATAAATCCAAGACATCATGAACAACAAAATCCTAAACCATCTCCCTGCAAGAAACTGGTGTAGACATTTACAACTTAACACAATAGCTCCAGAAAACCATGAAAACGTGGCCTCTGAAACAACATGTCACACACTTCGGGCTGGGGATGAGGGACGGTGAAGCTCTGGGAAGCAATCTTTGCTGACATAGAGAAGCTCATCTCACAGTAGAAATAGTGAGTGGGAAGTCTGGATTACTGTGGGCTTAAATTAAAAAAAGAAAGAAATTAAGACAGAAGACTAAACTTCTTAATATATTTAACCCTCAACAATAAAAATTCTTTACATAGGAAAAACCGTGGAAACACAATCTCTGAGCAGATCCTAACTCAGACTGGTTAGCAGGCAGAAAGTTGAGGATAAACCCTTTAGAAATGTCAAATACAGGAGCAAGAGCTCCGAGATCTGTGGAAATGTTCTATAAACTAGAGATTTCAAAAAAGATTTCTAAATTCTTGCAGGGGTAAATTAACTCCCTATGGAAAAACAACATCTGGATCTCAGTCTATATCCTTTCTCCAGTGCTAAATTACATAATTTAATTTCCTGCTTTGCTCCCTGGATAGCCAAAAAACTAACCAGCTCAAACAATAAAACCCTACGATGCCTTTCAAAGAACCTATTACAAAGTTTGAGCTGGATAAGAAAACTTTAGTCAAGAGTAGGAATGGCTGTTAGTGGAAAAAACAGCAGAAATGGAGACGCCAGAGAGTAAATGAGGGTGAAATAAAAACGGACCTAAAATTGAGCCTTGTGGAACACCACCTGTTTTGGCCAAAAAATAAAAACAAAAAGACTCACAGTCTTACTAAAGCTGGTGATCTTGTCAAACTCAGGCTCCAGGAAGTTTGAAACATGACCCCTGGGAGTGAAGTAACTCAAAATTCACTAGACCCTGCTTGATGAATGTCTTAGGGAAAACATAGAGACAAGTTTTCAAAGTAATCATGTCTTCAAATATCTGTGTTTTCCTGTGGGGGTATTTGAAGTCCTCTGAGCTTCATGTTTTTGTAGCAATTTATTTGGACATGAGAAGCCAGTATTGCCTTTCAAAACATCATCATGGGTAGATAAAGTAACAAACTTTAGTTTCAGTATGAAAATGTGTGTGGGGGGCAGATGTGAGAACAGAGCCTTGTTCTCTTATGCAGGCATTTGGTCAGTCACTCAACACCTGTGCTGACGTGTTTTATAAAACAAAAATGGACTCTAAAAGCTTTGGCAGGAAAGGGTCTCTGGTGTTTCCGGTCCCACACAGAGGGGTGAGAATGACTAGGTGTTCATGCAACCGTAGAAGACTACAGAATAGTATTACCTGTTCACAGGGTTAAATGTATCAGTCTGAGGCCTGTCTGAATCGAGGATTCTCTCTGAGTCAGGGGAAAAGCCCAGCAGGTGTCTACCATTGAATGCAGGGGCAGCAGGAAACGTAGACCCTGTGTATCCTCCAAGCAGACTTGTTTGGACATAAAAGGAAATAAAACTGGATATTATAAACCTTTATATAACACATTCCTACTGATTCCTTAAGAAGAGTCCACCAAGTTTTTCTTTTGCCAAATTTCATATGAGACAGATTTATTCATTTACCAATCTGAAAGTGCAATCTGTAACAAATTAAAATACTGAAATGGTATGATTAATTTAAATTATTTACCTCATTGGACCCAAGTTGAAGACCATGAAGACCAGAACAGCCATAAGACACACAGCCCTCCGTTTTGGAGCTGTTGCTTTTAGCACAGAGTTCTTAAGAGATGAATAATGATAAGGTATTAGGCAAGGCAAGCCAAGTTTATTTATATAGAATATTTCATACACAATGGTAATTCAAAGTGCTTTACAGAAAAGGAATTAAAATAATCATAACATAAATCACAGCACAAGCATAAGAAATAAAAATATTATGTATACGAAAATAAGAAAAAAAAAATCCTATTCAACCCCTAATCTTGAGTGGAAGAAATGGAGATTCAGGTTTATGATTTTACATTAGACATGCCCTTTCTAGTGTCTCTTCTTCACTCTCGTGAGAAGAGACACTAACATATTATAGAGCAACAGCACACCCCATTTATATTTAAATTATTGATATACTGTAGAAGACAAAAATCAACCCTGAAAGCTCCATTAAAGACAAAAATTACATCAACAGTACTACTTTAAGTTGGTCTGCTAATAAATCAAAGATCCATGCAATTACGGCCTTCAATTAGATCAAGGTAAACTACTGTTTAAACGTTTTGGGTCATTATTTCTATTTATTATTGTTTTTAAATACATTTTTAAATACATTTCGTTTCAGCAAGGATGCATTAATTTGATCAAACAAGTCAGCAAAGATATTTTTAATGTTACAAGAAATTACTATTTCAAATTAATTCTATTCTTTTGAATATTCTATTCATCAATGCATTCTGAAAAAAAATTATCATCATGATTTCCACAAAAACAAGCAGGACAATGATTTTCAACTGTTATAAGATTTTTTACTGTTATGCATGTTACTGTGTTAATCAAACTAATGCAGCCTTGGTGAGCATAAGAGGATTCTTTCAAAAGGATTTTAAAAATCTCAAACGTTGGAATGCTAGTGTAGAAAGCATGGATACCCACCTCACTCATCAGGCCTTCCACTTGTCTTTTCAATGTGCCGTTTTCATTCTTCAGCTTCTCGTTCTCAGTAAGCGCCACCATCAGACGGGCCTCCAGCGTCAGCAAATACTCTTTTTTCTTCTTCCGGGAGAGAGAGGCAGACTCTCTGTTCTTTATCATGCGCTGCTGTCTCCGAGACGCACTTGACTGGAAGGAAAAAGAGAGAAATCAGGACAATACTGCTTGACAAAACTAGCAATTACACTAGTATTTGTTCACGGGCTGTGACACACAGTCAAGGTACTTGGTGGTTGAACTTGCCCCCCGCCACACAAAATAGATCTTTGTCTCATTTATTTGTACCAGTTATAGCATACAGGTCCTGCAGGAAAATTGCATCATTACGATCATTTGCAACATGGTTGAGTCATACTAAAGGTTGTTTATAGTGCAAGAAAATTAGAAAAGTTATTGCAGCTAGGATCTCAGATTTTTGCATTAGCTGCACCTTTGATCAAGACAAATTACGTGTGGCTGGATATAAATGTGTCCGTGGCCCCTCTCCACACACAAGATAGAACACACACACACACACACACGAGAACACTAAAGATAATAGCAGACAGGACCATCTGGCATACTGTCCAGTATAGAGGAATGTGAAAAGAGAGAAAGACCTATTGTACTATTTTCTATTCAAAGCAATGAGATTGTTTCCGTTGCTCGTTACAGGTTGAAATTATAAGTAAAAAATTGAAGAGGAAAAATTATAAGAAATGAAAATTAATTAATCCTTTACTTTTTTTATACAAGGACACAGATCAAAAGTAACATTTAAAACCGAAATTATAAATGTCTTGACTAAGTGCTGAAAGAATCCTGAAAAAACAATGCCACAGGGTCATTGTTAATAATATGAAAAGTTTCTTGAGCATCAAATCAGAATATTCAAATGATTTCTAAAGGATCATGTGACTGAGTAATGATGCTGAAAATTCAGCATTGCCATCACAGGAATAAATAACATCTTAAAATATATTGAAATATTTATTTTAAAAATTGGAATATCTCACAATATTACTATTTTTACCAAATAAATGCAGCCGTGGTCAGCATAAGGGACAAAAACGTTTACAGGGATAAACGGGACAAAAAAATAAGAAAATAAATTTAAAAAAATGTCACCGCCCCAAACTTTTGAACAGTAATGTATACATTTTATTTGTGATTGGAAATGCTATTAAAATACATGATTTTGTTTGGGCAATATGAGCTTTCTTCATTCAAATATATAGCAGTTGTACTTGTATGGCTGGACAAAAGAAACACAAAATGAACACTTCAAAATCAACTACGCTTTCTAATCAGATTCTTATTCTTACATGAAAGCTTTAAACAAAGCGCTGAATTTATGTATGCTCCACTTTGACAATGTTCTGGAATATGATTAAAACGCCAACCTAATTAAACATAGTTAATTAAGCTTATATAAACAGGGCCTGTTCATAATTAAACCACCACCCAGTCCTGACGATACTCAGGGGTCAGATGCTTGCAGCAGACATGTTTGAGAACATACCTCACCCTAAAGAGAGGAGAAAGACAAAGGTGAACAAAAGAATTGTACTGAAATGGACTAAAGAGAAACCGAGACCATTGGTAGGGTGGGGTGGTCTGTTCTCACAGCCAGACCATTTTAAGACTGTGGCCTAATAGTCCTGGTGATTAAATTGCTTGGATCTCCATGTGCCTGTTTGCGCTCCCATCTCATGAGAAAACTCTCCTAAAACCGGGAACCGGGCCATGGCCAGGGCCTGGGAATGAATAACATGTTTGGTTATAAGAGCACGGGGTGCCATCACCATGGCGATCGAATCGGGTGGGAGGGGAGTGATTGGTGGATGCTGGCACAGCTCACCAAAATTCAGCATTACTGAAGACTTGTGCTGAAACAATGAAAGATGTTCATGACATTTCAATCCCTTATGTAATTTAACCAAAACTCCAGTATATTCAAACCAAATGTCTATCACCCAACACTCAGATTGATGGCAGCCACTTGATAAATTTACAAGTACGACAGTACGACTCAATCAAACCAATCTACCAGAGCCAAGTAGGCTCAAAACACCAACCACTGGATCTTCTAACCAACCAATTCAGTATCTCTCTGACACGTTCATGCTGAATTTATTTGTTAGCTCATGGTTATTACTCAAATTCACAAAGCTGAACCAGCAGTTTTCTAACATGATTGCTGAGAGCTAAATTACTGAGTTTGAAAGCTGCTTTATTTGGCATCGCCTTCAGAGATCTGACAGTTTATTTTACCCTAAGGAATCTGCTTTAGAAAAGATGTGCTTAAGTGAGTTATTCATAATGCTGAGTGGAGTGTAATGATAAAAAGGGAAAAAAATAATAATCTACTACTGCCTAGAAAAGTTTAGAGAATTATTTTTTTACATTTGCCTGTTTTGTTTATCTCACAAGAATGGTTTGCACCTCATCTATATATAAAAATCGATATACATCCACAAGCAAAACTATAATTAAAGAAACAATTTACCCAAGAATGAAAATTGTGTCATTTTTAACTCGCCCTCATGTCGTTCCAAACCCATAAGCTGTTCATTTTACATGGAACCCAAAAATATAAAAATTTTAATATAATCTTCTCACATGTCTTTTTCATAAAACAATAGTTCACAGTGGCCACAGTAGTTTATATATATATATATATATATATATATATATATATATATATATATATATAAAACACTTTTAAAGCACCATAACAATATTTCATCCTTTTTATGTGTGGGCTGGTATGTAATTATTTATTAGCAGAAAGCAGGTAATGCATAACCGTTATGGGGTCAACAGTCTGATGATGGGGCTTATGATCTGATGATCCATCATACCAAAAATTACTAGTTGCTCAGATCATACCTCGTCTCCAATACTACATACCTGCTAGTTTAATCTAGGCAGACTGTGATTACCCAAAGTGGTTAACGGCCAATATGCTTATATTAATAGTTTACTAAAATATAACTACATTTTCTAAAAAAAAATATTGCCATGCCATTTTTTCAAAAGAAATTAATACATTTAATCAGCAAGGATGCATTAAATTGATCAAGAGTGATTTTTTTAAAGTTGTATAATGTTCCCTGAGTTGGGTGTAACTCAATTAATTACTTAAGGGAAAAAGTATTTTAAAATTATTTAAAGCAAGGCATTACTCTTAATTTTTCTGTAATTGAATTACAGTTACTTCTGATGTGATTGCATTAAATACTCAGACTTAAGAACAATTCTGCTAAAACAATAGTAGTTATTTACTACATCATGGGGGGGGCATATATTTCTTGAGCATATAGAATAATTTCTGAAGGATCATGTGGCACTAAAGACAAAATTAATAGAATTCATAGAAATAGAAAACAGTTATTGTAATATGAATTAAAAATAAATTGCAATAATATTTCACAATATTACTGTCTTTACTGTATTTTTGATCAAATTATTGAAGCCTTGGTGAACACAAGACGAGAATCTTTCCAACTCAATACTTTCGAACAATAGTGTAGTTACTAATTAAAGTGACAAACTAAGTTAAGTTAAGTCTATGACAATCTGGTCCCTTCTTCACTCTAAGTCTGTGGTTTTATCCCACGTCACCCAGACATGCACACTTCTCAGGCAATGTAAGAAATATAAAATAATCAGTCAGGCTGATATATTGGTTTTCTTAATAATGTAAAGCATTACTATTTGTATAAAGAAAAGTTTAAAGTGTCTCAGTCTACTGGGGCAGGGAACTAAAATATTCTCAACGCTGCACAGATTGACCTGCCAAAGATCATTCATCTTAAACTGCTATAACAAAGCATTACATACAATCTTCTACACAGTCATCAGCATTCAGCTGTTTCAAACATCCTACACCGCAATAACTCAAGCAGCCACACACACACACACACACACACACACACACACACACACACACACACACACACACACACACACACACACACACACACACACACACACACACACACACACACACACACACACACACACACACACACACACACACCTGTCAGTTTTACTGTTGCACTGCAATTCCTTCTAAACCCCCTCAACCTCCAAACCACAAGCAGCCATAGTTAAACTACAGCTGTGCTAAACTCTACAAATACACACACTTAATGGCTCTCTATGGACTGTGACAGTTTCAATGGGCTTTCACATTTTACCACTGCATGATCATGACATTAGTGCTGGCAAAAAAAAGATAGCAAAGATAAACACAGGACTAACTCTGACCTATTTTTAATCTTTTTAAATTAAAACTAATTTGTTGGCATTCCATGAAACCGGTTTGCTTTAAAATGAGGGATACAACCCATTGACCAAAACAGGACAAGTAAAAAGATTCACTGCCACAAATATGGTGAACGAATATTTCTACAAAATGTCAGTCCTTATGTCACGGTCTGTGACAACAAGGGTGTGATGACGATTTTATTTTAGCTATTACTCATATCAGTGTGTAAAAACATGATTAATTGTTAAGATTTTATTGTAAATTTAAAAAGTAAAAAATTAAATAAAAACAATCAAATGTTTTGATATAGATGACAAAATATGACACGACGCACATATACAAAAACATTTGTCAACGTTAAAATATTTAACGCAATTAACGCAGCATCTGTTTTTTCCGTCCTCCTTTGGCTAGCATTACATTATATAATCCCGCTCTTATTCATGCAAATGCTTTTAAACCATTCAAGCGCGACATGCAGTGCAGACTGTTTGATAACTTTATTCAATATCTGTACATTGTTCTGTATGTTAGACAAGAAGGAAGGGCACAGGTAAATATGACATTTATTATGTGAGGATTGTTTGATGTTTACTTAAATTGAGTTTTTTTTACACATTTATTTGGCTTCACTGTAATGCTGAATGGTTATAATTAATGTTTAAAATTGGGGGGAAATAATTTTCGAGACATCAGTAGCTGTATTAGTGTCAGTGATATTGACCTTCATTCATAAAAAGATGCCATTAAACAAGTGTTTAAAATACACTGTCTTTATGTTGTCTCTACATTAATTTGGAGATTAACTGTGAAATTTTACATTATAAAAAAATATGAACTAAATCTAAACCTATAAAACTGTAAGTGTTTTTAATTGCGATTAATCACATTCGAAAATAAATGTTTTTCTCCAAAACGCATTGGGAACAATTATTTGCCCCCTTTTATTAAATACTTTTTGCAACCTCCTTTTTCCAAGATAACAGCTCTGAGTTTTCTCCTATAATGTCTGATTAGTTTGGAGAACACCTGACCAGAGATCAGAGACTATTCCTCCATACAGAATCTCTCCAGATCCTTCAGATTCACAGATCCATGTTGGCGCTTCTTCTCTTCAGTTCAGCACACTCATTTTCTATAGGGTTGAGGTGAGGGACTGGGATGGCCATTGCAGATGCTTGGTTTTGTACTCAGTGACCCATTTTTGTTTTGAATTTGATGTTTGTTTTTGGATCACTGTCCTGTTGGAATATCCAAACATGGCCCGTTATAAGATTTCTAGCACATGCTGTCAGGTTTTGATTTTTTATGCGACAAGCAGAAAAAATAAATTCTTCATTGTTGAGCCCTGTTGCATAATTTGTTTTAAATGCATCACCCCATTTTTCCCTTTCTCTATGCAGCAGAGTGTGAAAGTTCATGCATGATCATGTGTGCGTTTGCCACGTAGGAGTAAAACACCCCAACCAAGAGTCGGGAGCTTAGAATAAAGGACAAAAACAGAAGCAGGAGAGAGAGTGATCATGTGGCGGCGCTCTGCTAAAAAGGTTTTTTTCTGAAAGCCAACAGACGTTGAGGCTACAGAGGCGAATCTTTCACCATATTCCACTCATTGTCAGATCCATCTAGTGGAGTCATTGCTTACATACTAAAGACATTAGATCTTCTTTAGATTTTAAAGCCAATTCACACATTCAAACACAGCATACAAGTCTACATTTGGAACACATTTTGGAGAATTTGATATTTCTAAAATTACATAAGGTGATTTATAATTATAGACTGTAATAAAATCTGAAACCTGCAGAATTGCAACATGCAAAGATGGTGTGGATTTTACAAGGAAACCACTGGTGCATCTGGAGACAATAACTGTTGCTATAAATGTGTGAACTTGTTTTTCTTCTCTTTCGCCCAGACATTCACAACCGAGTCTAAATGACAGCTTGTGTGAACTGAATACATTCAGCGCTGTCTATAAAATCACAAAAACCATGAACTACAACAAGCATGCAGATGGGAATGAAATGCACATTCATGGGGGCTGCTGCACAGCTGATACTAATCTACTATAAAATATGGATCTCACTCAACGTGTTATATTTTAACACAGTAGGAAACAGAACTCACAAGGCGCTGCACTTCTTGGGTTTAAGACACATGAACTTTGTATACAGTACATGGTCCATTCAGCTGAGCAACATGAGAGCGGTGAACGCTCATTCACAACTGTGGTACACCGCATTGCATTTTTAACGGCATGTCCTAAATAATGCTTCTGTGCACAGAATACAATTAGCTATGGATGGATATCCTGGTGATTTGGAGAAGACAGCTACAATGTTATGTGGTGATATATTATACATTTTTTCCTGGCATATGTCTTCACGGTGCCTCTAAATCATACATAATTATTGCAATGTAAATATTGCACTATATTTACATCATTATATTGCCCTTATAAATTCATAATTGATTAATTTGAACCGTGGGCCATCATTATTGGTGGCGAAGGCTCTTTAAGTAATTATCACAATGATAATGAAGACGAATCATTGACAATGAGGATAAATGAGAAGCATCATTATGATAATTAAACTTAACTAAAACATACTGTTGACAAAAAAATACTCTTCTAATAACACGATATACATTATTTAATATCCTCTTAAACTGTCTACAAGATTTCAACTTAATATATAAGAAGCTAATATACAAAGTAAAAAGTACAAGTAATGTCTTTAAAATAGTGAACACCTTTGTATACTCATATTTCAGGAGCTCAGTTTTCAAATATTTGGTTTGTTAAAAAAAAAATCATTTTAGACGGCCACCAACTGAAGCATTATATTTGTCAAGTAAATTTAGTATATGCCATGTCAAATAATACATTTTTCATGATGGAATATTGACTACATACGCAACATTGCATCACGTAACAACTAGATGAATATGAACGAACCTGTTGACAGTTTTTTCAAATTAAAACATTTGAGAGGGGTTTTATCTGTCTGACTGTGACTTTGCACATATCTAGTTAAGTAGTAATTTCTGACATTACAAAGTTTACTACAGCGCCTGTGTCTTATCAGTATTTCTATGGAAGTCCATTTTCTCAATGTTCTCTCCCAATCCATGCCACTCAACCTACACACAAACCAAACTAATGTACACACAGGTGCTCTGCTGTTTGTTTGAAGGGTTTTTTTTTTCAGAGAACTTGGAAGTTGAAAAGAGCTTGGAGCGAAAGCTGAAACAACACCCAATGTGGAAAAGGCAGCACTAAATGCACAGAAGACTAAAGCTCAACTCTATTTAATTAATCTGAGGTCAGTTGAATCTACAGTATGTCGGAACAAATACTTTAATGGAAAATAATGAGAGCATGAGCTCACTGTTGGTTGGTTGCTAAGAACACAGGGACTGATAGTTGACTGACTTGACTCAGAGCCATATACCGGTACTATTAAAAAAATTGTTTTATATTTTTTTGTTATTACAACAGATCATGCTTATCAGAATGACAATATCCTGTAAAATAAAATAATACACATTTTCGGACACAAGATATACACTACCGTTCAAACGCTTTCGGAGAAGAAAGGTTTCTTAAATGTTTTTGAAAGAAGTCTTTTTGACCCCCCTTTTTGAAGTAAAAACAAATATTATTACAATATAACTGCTTTATATTTTAATATATTTTCAAATGAAAGTTATTCCCGTTATGGCAAAGCTGTATCTTCAGCATCATTACTCCAGTCTTCAGTGTCACATGATCCTTCAGAAATCATTCTAATATGCTGATTTGCTGCTCAAGAAACGTTTCTCATTTATTATTATCAATTTTAAAAACAGTTTTTGCAGCTGAACATTTTTGTGTAAACAATGATAACATTCAAACATTTGTGGTAAATTTTAAAAAATAGAGAGAAATTAACACTTATTCATAAAGGATGCATTAAATTGATCAAAATTGACAGATAAAACATTTATAATGTTGCAAAAGATTTCTATTTAACAATTGCTTTAATATAGTAAATAAATGTAATAAATGCTGTTCATTGAACTTTCTATTCATCAAAGAATCCTGAAAAAGTATCATCATTTCCACAAAGATAAGCAGCACACCCGTTTTCAACACTGAGAAGAAGAAGAAGAAGAAGAAGAAGAAGAAGAAGAACAAGAACAAGAACAAGAACAAGAACAAGAAGAACAAGAAGAAGAAGAGTTTCTTGAGCATCAAATCAACAAATTAGAATGATTTCTGAAGAATCATGTGACACTGAAGAGTAATGATGCTGAAGATTCAGCTTTGCCATACCAGGAATAAAATACATTTTAAAATGTATTAAAATAGAAAACAGTTCTTTAAATTTGTAATATTCAATATTACTATTTTAACTGTAGTTTTAATCAAATAAACGCAGCCTTGGTGAGCAGAAGAGACTTGTTTTAAAAACTTAAATCTTACCGATCCCAACCTTTTGAACAGCAGAGTAGGGGATTTGACAATTATTGCTTGATCTTAAATTATTTTTTGTAAAGAAACATAGAAACATGACACTCTTTCACCACCATTATAACTTCTAAAGAAATCTGGGCTCTTCTCACCAATGAGTCTCTCTCCTGTTTCTACCGTAACAGCTTCTCCTCTTCTCTCAACTATAAACACCCTAATTTCTCACATCTGGGTAGGGCTTTTCACTGATGTCAGGAGAGCACATCTGGGAGAACACATGCTTTTGTTTAGGGAACCATTTGATGAGTAAATACCAGATCCCTGGTCATTCAGGTTCCCTTTCTTGTCCTCCATATTTATTTAAAGTCACAGCGTGTAATTTCTACATGACTAGCACTATTAAACTAAGATGAGCAAACAGGTTTCCAAAACAGCAAATCCCACCCCAAACTCATGCTATTGGTTGAGCCAGTGTTGCCATGTCGAGACACTCAAACAAACAGAGCAATGTGGAAAAGTGCTGCACAGCCACACTTTCTTTCTTTCTTTTTTTTTGAGAAAGTCAATCAATATAAAGTTTTGGGACAGGAAATAACACACAGCAGCTATAAGTCCCAGAGCAAATACACTAGAATTAGAGACTGATGCAGTACTAACTATTACTGAGATTCAGTGCTGCTATTACTGGGTTTCTTCCATACTGAAATTACACACATCTGCACATTAAACGTCTAAAGAAAGATAATATTTTATCACAATTATATGTTACTTTTACAAAGGCACAAATGTCCTTTCCACTTATAATTCTTGGAAAGTCTGAGGATTTTTTTTTAAGTGAAAGGCTTAAAAGACACACTATGCAGGAATTCCGTTTTTGTCAAACAGCGCCCCCATATGTCGCTGTAGAGTACTTGTATTTAACGTTACTGTCGTAAATAGCCTACCACTCACGCAAAGCGTCTCTGATGGCTTATAACGTTTTTACATGATTGCAGCTAAATTACAAGTAAAACGCCTATAGCCTAGGCCTACTGTATAATTTCATTTGTGTTTTATGAGTGTAATGTAAACATTACAAAATACCAGATGACATCAATAAAGTTACATGTACGTCGCATTCCGTATTCCATTTCGAAACAATGTCCGTTATGATTTTAGACATGACTATTGCAATTTTGAAAATCGATTTGCATTATAGCCTGAGGCAAGACACTTTCACCAGAAAAATAAATAAACAAACATGACTATCAGCCTGCAGACATTAGGATAGTTAACCTGAAAGATTATTTATTATAACCATCGTAAACTAGCATGTTAGTGTTTAAAGTAACACTATGTAGTTTTTCAACCTTCATAATATATTTCCAAGACCCTTGTGATGGTACATCGACTTACAATAGGTTAAATGACACGTCTGCAATAGCCTGACGTGGTCTGTATCGCTTTTACTGGCACGATGTAACTTCGGGTTTCGGGTAGGAACCGGAGCACAAAAAGAACTACAAAATTCGAATGCTTTACGGCATACATAGTTTTTCTTCGTTTGTGATGTCTTTCATAAATTCATGCATCATACTCTTCCTTGTCTGTGGCCATTGTTGATTCCAAAGCCGGTGCTGGATAAACAGCGAGCATGCGCGTGCGACAGTAGGCTAAATTATTTACGACAGCGGTAATGGACAATTCCGCTTCCAACCCTGTGGGCGACCGCAGAGGAAAAGTTCCTAGGTGTTGCTTTAACGTTACTAGCTACCAGATTGATAATTCGCTACTCTACTAGCATTACTTGATTCACGAAGATAAATGGAGGACCTGATAGATTCCGTAACATGGCCAGCCATGTTTTTCAGCTTTTTACATTTCGCACGGTAGTCAGCTCACTGACTCCCTGATTTATTTATAAATGTATAAACACTTTATAGATGACTGACTGCTGCGCTTGTGACAGGGTTACAACATGTTACTGAAAGAACGAGCAGACAGAGAGAGAGAGAGAGAGACAGAGAGAGAGAGAGAGAGAGAGAGAGAGAGAGACGGTGTTGCGAGCGCGCGCACTCTCACCGCCTTCAAACTGTCTTGCTCTCGCTCCAATATTGATCCTCGATCGGCCTTTTAATTTGTCACTCTCCCTTTTTCTTCTTTTAGTCTCCTGTGACAAAACCTTTGCCTTCTTCCTTTTAGTTGTTGCTTCGGTCATGACAACAACATAAGACGGGTATCAAACGCTAGTTGGGCTCTCACGTCAGAATTTGAGGAAGTGACGTATGCCGTGAAGCAGTCGAATTTTGTAGTTCTTTTTGTGCTCGAAGTTAGATAGAGCCAGTAAAAGCGATACAGACACTGTCAGGCTACGGCAGACGTGTCATTCAACCTATTGTAAATCGATGTACCATCTCAAGGGTCTTGGAAATATATTATGAAGGTTGAAAAACTACATAGTGTCCCTTTAAATAGACTACCATTCAAAAGTTTAGGGTCAGAGAGATTTTTTGGAAAAATAAATTTAAAACTTTAAAACTTATTTGGCAAAAATGCATTAAAATTGACAGCAATCAAAAGTGACAGTGAAGATATTTATAATATTATAAAAGATTTCTACTTCAAATAAATGCTGCTCTTTTAAACTTTACTCATAATAGAATCTATAAAAAAATTATCAGTTTCCCAAAATAATTATAAGCACCTTGAGCACCAAATCAGCATTTTTTGAGCACCAAATCAGCATATTAGAATGATTTCTGAAGAGTCATGCGCCACTGAAGACCGCTGAAACTTATTTGAAATTGTACTATTTCATAATGTTATTGTTTTTACTGTATTTTTGATCAAATAGATGCAGTCTAGCTGAGCATAAGAGACTTTTTAACTTAGTGTAAAAAACAAAGACAGTAACTATATTGTGAAACAATATTGCCTGTATGAATACAAATATTACACTAAATTTAAAGGGGTCATGAACTGAGAAATGATTTTCATTGAGCTTTTGACATATAAGAGGTCATCAAACTATAAGAACATCCTGTAAGTTTCAGAAAAGAAAACTTCCTCGTTAGTCCAAAAACAGCTTTTATTTTAACCAAGCCCAGCGAATGACTCATTGTGTTATGCGCCTATAGGTGAAAGACAGCCTCTGCAGAAGAAAATCAACGAAATCTCTTATTTACTTTTTGTTTCCACTGTTTTGATGAAAGCATTTGTAAGAGTCAACAAATCCAGTTGCAATGACGAGATCGATGCATTCACAAGCTCAACATGTCTGTAGTCAGCTACAATGCTCATCACTGCAACCTTTCATGCCACGATCTAAATACAATGCAATAATCACCACTTTTAACGATTAGTTTAGCTGTAATAGTAAAAACGAGCTAAAAGTTTTCAAGAGTTCCACATGTAATGATAGCCATTTCATATGCAAAGATGTTAGCCAATCACATCAGTGGGTGTTTACACTGAAATCTCAGAGCAGAAACGCCTCGTAAATCTGATGGCAAGTATATTTTAAAAGGTAAATCATGTTGGCTTGCACCTCAATCTATTCCTGTTAAAAAGAATAGCTGCATGGTCTCTTTATTTTACAGATATTTTACAGAAATATAAAAAACATTTAATGTGGAATACCACAAAGTCTTTTACTTTTACTGAAACTGAATCCTCAAAGCAGCTATTTAGTATCTGGGATAACTGCACAATCAATTTGGATGTGCAAAACTACCGGTACATTGTCGTTAAAAAGTTCGGGGTCAGTATGTTTTGGAATTTATATATTTTTTGGAAAGCAAAGATATTAATACTTTTATTCAGCAAGGATGCATAAAATTGATCAAATCTGACAGGAAAGACCTTTACAGGGCATTTCTACATTAAATAAATGCTGTTCTTGAACTTCAAACTTTCAAACAACCCGCAAGAAATCACAATTTTTTTTATTTATCACAGATGAAAATTCAGCTTTGCCTTTATAGGAATAAATCATATTTTAAAATATATTCAAGTAGAATATATTTATATATATTTGATTATAAATATATAATCCGCCTACTGTGCGGGAATAGACTTTACAGGAGTTATCCAGCTTTATATCTGAGGAAATCGCGGGATCCGGCCGAAATGATTGGATACAGAATGATGCACAGAAAGTATTTACGGTGAAGAGGGAGACAGTATGGTTACTGTTAAGTGTTCTCGACCTAGAGGCCGTTGCCTATAAACGAGCACGAAAACACGTAGGCTTCGAGTCAACGTGCCACACAAAGTTTGTACCAGGATTGTGGTACGAAGACTGCAGAGTCTTCGTGCTCGTCTATGGCAACGCCATGGTAATGCCATGTTGTTAGTTTAGCACCTGTAGAATTTTCTTTGGTTTTTTACGATGTGGTTCAGGGCTTTTGTACATAAGAGACTTTTTTTTTTAATCTTTCTTATTTTTTTTTTTTTTACCAACCCTACATTTTTTAACGGTACTGTACATATTTTCAAAAGTTTCCTGAACAGTTAATCGGCTAAAAACTGAAAAACAATGCAAGCTGTCAGCACATTTTCATTGCTGTTAAGAATATTAAAACTGAGCAAGTTGAACTCCGTTGGTGGACATTGAACATCTAGCTGAATGACAACGGACTGCTGCCATTTGCCGTGATGATTCACATTCATAAACCACAAAATAAATAAGTAATTTAACCAACTTAACCAATTTAATACCATATTTACAGGTAATCTTGACAAATAAACGGTGTTTTTGAAAAACTTAAGAATTCTGGCAGTAGAAACTTACATCATCCTCAGGGATGGAATTCTGCAGTGTCATTGTGACCATAGGAGATGCTGTTACCGGGGCAACAACAGATATGGATGTGTCCTGAGCCAGCGTTGGCACGGTGACTACACGCGTGGGCAATGCCTGAGGCGTCTGAAGCTGGACAACCTGAGTGGGCCGAGATAGCAACATCTGTTGACCTGCAAGAGAAACACATTTAGTTTAAACACTTTACAGTTCAAATAAAGAAAGTACTGAGAGTCATGTTTTGCTGTTATTTTTCCTTCACTTTTTATTGATCTCCATTAATCTCAAGACACTGCAATTAAACTTTTTACAGCACAGACTTGTTTAATAACCCCAAAGAGGGGTTTTAATCACAAAGGAAACAGTTGTGCCAAGCACCATCCTTCACACAGAACAAAACACAATTTGTCAGGCATGACAGGTTGCTGTTGGTGTTGAGTTAAATGAGAGGAATTTGCTGCGGCTCCCCGGCGAGGTTCATTCCGAACGACTTGCATTCTCTCAGCCACCCACTGACTTACCCGTTAGTCTTCCGAAAAACTACAATTAACCTTGCATCAAAACTCTGCGGTTAGCCAGAAAATAATTACTGTAGCATGAACGCAATCAGTTCAAAGTGCACTTCCACTATGTTCCTCACAGATGGATTCAATACATATATAAGCAGCTTGTGTCAGTTCTCTCTTTTTCTAATGAGAAAACAAAAAAATTACTGTAGTGCTTTGTGTGACATACAACATATAAACTAAACAGTATTGTCACGCAAGGCCATATTCTGAGAAACCGTTCATACAGTTCTCAAAAACTGAGTGAGAAAAGTGATTGTTTGGAAACACTGGAGTCCAGCGATTTGTAAAATCAACTCTAGTGTTTTAGATCAGATGATTACAGGATAAGATTTGAATTCAGGCTGCTCTTGTTTTCTGCTCCAGCTGTGTTTCCAGGTGTGTGAGGTAAGTGTTTATACTAGCCATGAGGAAACGGATACTGAAGCTTGCTGATTCCTGACAGCCATAGTTTAACACTCCAGACATTAAACAGAGTCGCCCATTTCATCAGAGCAGTCTGTGGAGAAATCTTTTTCCTACTGTTCTCAATCACAATAAATCAGCATTGATTGCAGTAAGAATGAATGCGATGAATGAATTAATGCTATTAAATCGTACAAATAAAGTAATTAAAAGTTTCGCTTAGAACGTTCAAAAAGAAAAAATATTGCATCCACATGAGTGTGTGATATATATATATATATATATATATATATATATATATATATATATATATATATATATATATATATATATATATATATATATCAATGTTGGAAACAAACAATTGTACTGCTGATTTTTTTTTTTTTGGAACCTGTGATACCTTTTTTCAGGGTCAATTGATGGATAAAATGTTAAAATGAACAGCATTTATTAAAAAATAGAAATCTTTACCATCACGTTTTATCAATTTACAACGTCCTTGCTAAATAAAAGTATTAATTTCTTTCAAAAAAAAGAAAGAAAAGAATACTGACCCCAAACTTTTGACCAGTAGTTTATATTGTTACAAAAGATTTCCATTTTAAATAAATGCTGTTCTATTTTTTACTTTTTATTCATCAAAGAATTCTTTAAAAAAGTATTCCGCAGAACAATTGTTTCCAACATTAATAATAAATCAGCATATTAGAATGATTTCTGAAGGATCATGTGACACTGAATACCGGAGAAATGATGCTAAAAATTCAGCTTGGCATCACAGAAATAAATTATATTTTAAAGTATAAAATAGACAGACAGATTTTAAAATGAGATGCCCACCAGTAGTACAAAAAGTTGATGCTTTGCGCCATCTGCTGTTTTTTTTATGCATGAACAGAGCGCAGCAATACAACCTAAAACATTTAACCTTGCAAATAAACAAATAAAAATGTATAAAAATGTGAATAAACATACCAAGACCTTTTTATTACATATAAGACTTTAAAAAGTGTGGGTTTTTTTTTAGAAAAAGGCAGAATAGGTGACTGAGGTTTTTTCACCTGTAGGGGGCGCTGGCTGAATAGTGACAGGTGAAGGTTTCACCACAGGTAGAACAGTTGTCTGGAGAGGTTGGATGATGATGGTCTTAGTCTGAAGCGGGGCTGTAGCGTGGGTGATAGGCATCGTGGTAATGAGTGGTTTAGGCTGAATGGAAACCTTGGGGCTAACCTGAATTGGTCTCTTTGCTGGTTGGAGAGGCTTTGCTGTGAGAACAATTTTACTGTTAATCAACATTATTACAAAAAGTTAAAAATATATTGTTTAAATAAGGAAATTAGGGAGGTTTCAGTTATTCACAATGAATGTACTTCACTTACCTTTTGTCTGATTGGTCCTCTTGGAAGGCTTCTTCTCAGTGGGTGCCTCAGCAAACCCGCTCGAGTCAGAACAGACAGACAGTGGAGAGGTCTGAGAATGCCATGAGAGTGGAGAGAGCGCCTCATCCTGAAGAAAGCATATTGAATAGAATGAAAAAAACTATTTCCGACACATCAAAAGTATGGCAGCATAATAGTTATTTAGGTCTATCAAAAAAAAACGCCATCTGTGGCCTTATAGAGAGATAGAGAACTGAAAGTGTACTCAAGCATGGGAATTCTGGGTTGTGAATCCAGATGCTCTAAAACTATATCCTTACTTAACTGTTTGCACATATCCAACGAGGGATCAATAAAACCATAACACACTACAGAACACGGGTGATACCAGTCTATTCTTTAATGTGTCTTCAGTCATTACCTTGTGTCTGACTGTAACTGAGCCATGCAAGTCATTTTTTAAAAACATGTTAAAAATAGTTCAACTTTTAAAATGCATTGGGTATCCATCGTTTAGTTTCATTCATCTATCCATCTTGTTTTACTGAAAACAAGAATGTGTCCTATGAGTATGTCCCTTTACAGGATGTTGCATCATTCAATAACAGAACAGAATGTTAACATTCAGTATCTGCCAAATATAGAAAATATGCGGCATGCTAAATAGGTTAGTAATAGGTAAAAGGTTTTTAGTTCCCTTCTCATCAAGTTTCTGAGGTGACACTGAGATTCAAGCGTTTAGATTTTCACTGAAACAACGTGCATGTGTGATAGTGGCATTTCAGTTTTTCTTTGAAACCTTGAAAGGGACACTGTGATTTTTGTTAATAAACCTTGAACAGTCAACACACATTACAAAAAAAGCCTGGACACATCTCAATGTGAGACATTAATTAGTTTGATGATGTGCTGAGAGCTGATTAAGACATTCGTTAACACAGTGGAGACTTAATTAGACACCTAATTCACACGGGTGTATGTGCGTGTCTGCCCTCTTGATCTCTGAACTACAGCAGCTGGCAGGACCAGATCAGCCCAAACACACTCCACCTGGGCACTGGATGGGCATCTGACTAATTAAGTCATTAAATAAAGGCAGAAAAAAAGAACTGTATTTGTGTGTATATATCAAAAAACTAAAATACATTAAGAAAATAAAGTAGTATAATATTTTACTTTATAATAAATATATTATAAAATATAAATCAAATAATATTTTAATACAATTTTGTGTTCCTTTTGCGATTACTAAATGTTATATTATTATTGCTATTAGGGCTGCAACAACTAATCGATAAAATCGATTATAAAAATCGTTGTCAACGAATGTCATTATCGATTAGTTGGTCTGCTTACGTCACGGGGAGCGTTTACTGGTACGCACACACACGCAAGGTCTCTCTCCCTCAGGCGCTCTGCCGAGCGCGCGCGCTACACGGTACTTTGGAGCAGTCTCTTCTGTCTCGCATGCGCGCTCTTGCTTGCGCGCTCTAGATTTCGGGAGTTTGAACTAATTCGCGGGCATCAGGGAGCCGCAATCAATATGCGGGAGACTCCCGGGACTTCCGGGATCTTGGGATGTCTGTATTTTGTCTCGAGCATCAGGTTGCGCAATCAGTTCGCTCGCAACGTAAGTGATGGATTAAAATAGCGCTACCGCAGAAATAGGTTAAATTAAAACGGTCTTTACAAAGCGAAGCACTAAATATAAAGGCAGTTAATAACAGCAGCAGTAAAATATTGTTTTTTAGTCACTGTACTCAGTGGTTTTCAGCGAATGCTTGTGCACTAATGCATAATTTCTCCTGTCCTTTACTCAAGCCTGTTAGCTTGCTGGGTAACGTTACCTCCATTCCGTTCTCTTTTTATAGCATTTGTCTACTAAGTTTTAATTGTTTTTCAAACGCGATCTACTGCGGCTCTACATTCACACGATTGTTTTCAGTCTTTCTATATTTATTTAATCAATTTATCCTTATATTATTCTTTTATATATTATATATAATATATATTATATTCTTTATCCTTATATTCCTTATATATAATTAATTTTAAATAAAAATTTAATGAATTATATATTTTAGATGTTTTTAGTTTGTTTTTAGTTCAGATATTCACATCTGAACAACATGTCTGTGTAAATTTGTTTTAACAAAAATTGTGTTAAAACATAATATGTTGGATATCATTTTTTTAACAATAATCATGTTTGTCAACTTGCCATCAGCAATTATCATTAAAAACAATGCAAATATTGATATTAGTAAAACTCAATGTGTGGCTTTTGCACTTTTTAAAGTACACTTTTACACATAAATACCCTGATTTACGGTTTTATTTAGTTATAATAAAAAAAAATCTAATTTAATTTCTATCCGATTAATCGATTAATCGAAAAAATAATCGTCCGATTAATCGATTATCAAAATAATCGTTAGTTGCAGCCCTAATTGCTATACGTTGCTATATGCAATAAATAAATAAATAATTGTGTGCATGTTAGTTTGTCTGTGATTGTAAAAGGTATGGAGTTCAAAACACTGGACAGATTTAGATGCAAAGTTCAGTGGGCAGAAATCCTAAAGGACAGTATAGTGTATCTTTGTTTTGGGGAGTGGAGTTTGACTCACATGTGTGGAGTACGGTGAATAGGGTTCAACTGACGCTGGTGAGGACACTGAACTAAGCGTATGGTTTGGTGACAGTGAGTCCACGGTTACATCACCATCTGTGAGAGCAGACAGAGAGAACAAGGACAGAAAAAAACTGAAATCAGATCTTTTACCTAGACACAGTGACTGTACATGTACTTTTGTACATTTTGCTTTGGTGATATTCTAAACATTTCTCAAAAATATTAAAGGTTAGGTTCACCTCAAAATGAAAATTTCCTAATAATGTAATCACCCCAATGCCATCCAAGATATCCATGTTTTTCTTTCCTCAGTGGAAGAGAAATTACGTTTTTTGAAGAAAACATTTCTGGATTTTTCTTTGAATAATGGACTTTAATGGCAACAAACGTTTTGAAGTCCAAATCAATGCAGTTTCAAAGGTCTTTAAAGGTGCCATGTGTCAGAATTGAGTTAAAAATATAAAAAAAATGAGTTACACGGATCAAAAGAATGAGAAGAAATAAGGGCGATGATGTCATTAAAAAAATGAAAAGTTATAGTGTTGCAGAGATATCAACCTGAATTAGCATGCTAAATTACTAGCCCCGGCCCGACAGATGTCATAATAACAGTTTCGGCCATGGGAGGCGGTATGCGGGAAACACCAGCCAAACTGCAATACACGAATAAGTCGCAGGGCTTGTGGGCGTACTTGAACCTGATGTCAATCGTGTGGAAAGTACATCCCACTACTACAGTTCAGTTGAGGGAAGAGAGCGGAAGAATGGCTGAAGCCCTTGGCAAGAGACCCTTACCACAACCCCCCGCTGCAGGAAAAAAAACGTGCTCGGAATCACAAATAAAATCGAATAAAAAAAAGGAGCAGAACCAGAGTTAACATTGGCACTGCTTTCCATCGTTGGAGACAACTAATGGAAATGAAAGAAATGAGGTTTGACTCCGAACTTGCAACATTTCTTTTGGATTGGTAAGTAAGATGCTGTTAGTATTTCGCTAGAATTTTGTTTTATATGTTTGTTTAGTCTTTTCGGGAAGTTATAACATAGAAATGTATCGAAGGCTGTTCGATATAAGTTATAAAGTTAGCGATGGCTACATTGAAAGGTGTAATGAGAACTACGTGAGCTATATTATGTTTACTAAATTGCTTTCCTGAGGTAAATCTGACATATTTGTTCTCCAGCTTTGTTATTGACCTCTGCACGCTGATTAAAAAAATGATTGGTCGGTATTATGTATGAAGAATACATTTTGGTAAGCTGTAGCATACTGTATCTTTCAACAGTGTTCATGTGTTTTTACTATTAGCTAGTAGAGATGATCGGTTTACGTGCACTAGGGATCTGTCGTGTAATGTTAACATTTACAAGCGCCAAAACGGTATTTTTTGTTTGAATTGCGTAATAACATTGACAGAATCGGTGACGGTGAATTCGTGAGAGTTGGCAGCTCTGAATGGCGCTAGCTTGGTCAACAGCAGCGAATGCTGTCTGTCAAATTAATGTAATTCAAACTAACAATAAAAATTTAACATGAACAAAACGAATATGAACATTCACTGGTGAAGGGGAGTAGCTTGAAGATGTCATTTAAAAATCACTTGACATCAACCAGCGTTCCTCTGGAGTCAAAACGTCCTCTATTAGGAGTTGGCTCGGCTTCGGCTATGGCTCTAGGGTTGTTGTGAAGGATAAATTCACTTTCTGGAGGTAAGACTGCCCCCATCTGGTATGGAATGTGGAGT